>NC_073257.2:67305000-67930000 GCF_029289425.2 Pan paniscus | reverse complement strand
TGTAAGTTGGTTGTCAGTTCTGAAACAAGTTTTTTCCATTAATTTCAAAATATTATCTAAGCTCTAACAATTCAGTTTCCAAATCCTCCTCCTTTTTGGTTTTCTCATATCTAATGTTTGCTGTCTTTCATTCATGCTTTTATGTGTATGTCTAGTATTTCATTCAGAATGCAGAACCTCAGTTGTGTAGGTGAGTGTTTTTAGTGACTTGTTAGGTTATTATAATATAATCATCATAGCTCTCTTTACTTCTCTCTTATTTTCAACAGAGAAGATGAAGTCAATGTGAACCTACATTGGTGACTACATAGCTAAAACCACTCATATTCTAAACTTTGTAAGTATATCTTTTACAGTGTATTTTTTAAAAATTTTGAGGGTGGTCTGTATTCTATTGTTTTGTTGTTGCTGCTTGCCTATTTTCAATATATGTTTACATGGGAGCATTTGAAGAGATTTGAATAACACATCCTTATTATAATTTTGTTCCGGTTAGAAGTCTCCCTCCCTAAGTATAAAAATTAAATTTAAAAATTGATGTTACTAGGTTCAGTTTCTTATTTGAATATCTTAAGTTAATTTTAAGAATGTTCAATTTACACAATATCAGAAAGTCTATATTCTGTTATTTATGTATTTATTTTCTTTAAATTATTAAAAATGATGAACATCATAAGATAATTATTATGGCCCATGATTATGTTATTAACTTAATAACTTCTGAAGTGATGTTTTGTACATACATTTATAAAAGAGGAATTCTGTATTCCTGAACCACAGGCATTGATATTATAACAATCATTTATACCCATAACAGAAATTTATTTTTTGTAAGAAACATGCTCAGCCCATATATACAAGTTGAACTGTACCTTTTAATGTTAATACATATTGGAAGCTGACAATTTCAAATAATTAAACAGTAAATCATAAACACACACACAGGTAATACACAAAGAATGGGTCATTGGCCATTTTTATAAGAACTCTCGCGAGATCATTACCCAGTCTTAAAAGACATTTAGTTTACAACATTATGCCAATGGTAACAATTGAACTTATTTATTTATATTTTAAAGTATATTATTACACTGCTAAAATTAGTTATTTAAATGATTTCTATTTAAAGTCTGGATTTATATTCATTTTGACATTTACTTTTTGGGGACATTTTTATTTCTTTTTTATGATTTGGTTTTAAAATGGTAGTCTTTTTCTTCCATATTGTTTTATCTAGTCTTACTCTGGAAACTGTATAACATTAATAATACTGCTTTCACTGTTCCTCAGAATGTATTTTCTGTTTATACAGTTCTTATCTTTTTCCTCTGACTTCTTTTCTGCATTCTTGACCATTCCTATACATTAGCTTGCGATAAAATCCCACCTAGACCTTTTGCCTAAATTCACACCTGATTCTCCAGGAACCTATCAGATAGCTGTAGTAGTTTATCTAATTAAATATTTCCCCTCAAACTACCATACTGAAAATTGAACTCAATACCTTATTCAACAGGCTGCCCTCTTTCTTATGAACTCATTTTTACTCATTCAAGTGATTTAAGTCAGAAGCTTGCAATTCATTTTTATCACTCTCATATGTATTCATTCCTATAATTACGGTAATTTTAATACCCACATATGGAAATCTTTGAAAGTCATCTTCACTCATTTCCTACATCTTGCAAAAACCATAATTCAGTCCCTCATTATTGCTTTCTTGGATTATCACAACAGTGCTCTTACCTGATCTTCTACCTGTCTCCAGTATTAATCTTCTCTAATCAATTCTTCACATTGCAGACAGTGTGTACTTTTAAAACTTCAGATTATATTGCTCCTCAACTTAAAACTGTCTTATTGTCTCTCACTGCTCTCTTTACAGTATCCAGAATTCTGCATATGACTGACCTGACCCTTTAGAATGTTATGGCTGCTTCCAGCCTCATTTCTGTCAATCTTCCCTTTCCATGCCCTATGCAAAATAAAATCACAATGAAAAACATTCACTTTCAGAAAGAGTATCATGTTTATTGTTGCCTCTAGGTCATTTTTTTTGTGCTGAATCTTCTTCAAATACCCCAAATGTGAATAATTCTTAGGTTTCTTTATGTGTTAGCTTTGACAACATCTTCCATGAGAATACTACTTTAACCACAAGTCTGTGTTATCTGCCCTCTGTATTTACAGTATACTAATACTCAGCACACAACTTTTTCATTTTTTTCTTTTCTTGTATCCCTTAATTGTTCATAAAGTTATTTATGTACCTGCACATTTTTATATCCCCAGTGACTAGCACAATGCCTGGACCATAATAGGCACTTGACAAATAATATTTTCAATAAATTAACAACACCCTTGGAGATAATAATTTCACACTAACAATGGAATTCACCTCCTCCCACTTACCATCATTCAGTAAGTGAGAGAAATATGATTATCCAAAATAACACATAAATAGAATTAGAAAATACTAGAACTGATAAGAGTGAAATGCTAAACCAATAACAGTGATTATATCTCTGAAGAAAGTTGGATAAAAGAATATGAAAGTAAAAGAGATTTTAAGTTTTTACTGTATTTAAAGAAGTTATTATTAGAAAATATTTTATGTAATATTTAAAATACAAAAGTGGAAGAAACTCTAAATGTGATACACTGAGTCACCTGACTAGATGCAAAACTAGTTAATGCTGGGTTCCTATTTAATATGCTCATTTTTCCAGTCTGAAGGCCAAAGAAAACAGGCAAAAGCTTATTTTTCAGGGTTCTTAAAAAAATTCATGTGGTCTCCATGGTCAGGCATGTGTTATTGCTGAAGCTAAATGTATCTGGAAACACAGATGTTGAACTGAATTTATACTCTGCTGTAGCTTCCTGTTTTGTGGTAGTCTTGTGTCCTTTGGTTGATTTGAGCATCCACTTACTCAAAAAAGGCTTGTCCTGGCACAGAAATAACATTTCAATTTAAAGGAGGAAATGGACTAGATAGTCTCAATTTCATTCCTTTGGACAAGTCATGTTTCTTCAGTTACTCTCTGTATCCTGGTCTCCTTTTTTCATTTAAACTCTATGAATATGAGTAAAAGAAAAAAATTGACAAGATAAAAAAATAGTAACGTGGAAAAAGAGAATGAATGAACAAGAAAGAGTAGAAAAAGAGATACAAAATGTTTTAAAGAAAGAAAAAACGCAAGTCAATAAAAGAAACAGATTATCCAAACACATGCAAAACACACGCACAACCAGACTACTACCATGACTACTGTCTCCCCAAATTCCCAATTAACCTATATTAGTGACAGCCATAAAATATCAGATCTTGATATACAGAATTGAAGTACTGTGATTTTTATTTTTCATTTTATATGTGCATGGAACATATATTGAAGTAGACCATATCTCACACTCTGAGCCATAAAACAAACCTCAAAAAATTCATAGTAAGTCATATCATACACAGTGTATTCTGTGACCTGTGATCACAGTGGAACAATAACTAGAAATCAGTAACAGAAAAATAATTCAAAAATTTCCAAAGACTATGCCGAGACCAGCTCAGTCGGGGAGACCCTAAACCAGCGGCACTAGAGGAATTAAAGACACACACACAGAAACATAGAGGTGTGGAGTGGGAAATCAGGGGTCTCACAGCCTTCAGAGCTGAGAGCCTCGAACAGAGATTTATCCACGTATTTATTAACAGCAAGCCAGTGATAAGCATTGTTTCTACAGATGATAGATTAACTGAAAGTATTCCTTAAGGGAAACAAAAGGATGGGCCAAAATAAAGGGATGGGTTTGGCTAGTTACCTGCAGCAGGAGGATGTCCTTAAGGCACAGATCACTCATGCTATGGTTTGCAGTTTAAGAATGCCTTTAAGTGGTTTTCTGCCCTGGGTGGGCCAGGTGTTCCTTGCCCTCATTCCAGTAAACCCACAACCTTCTAGCGTGGGTGTCATGGTCACATGAACAGGTCACAGTGCTGCAGAGATTTTGTTTATGGCCAGTTTAGGGGCCAATTTATGGCCAGATTTTGGGGATCCTGTTCCCAACAGACTAAATACATAGTTCTACATAATCTATGGGTCAAAGAGAAAGTCCTAAGTAAAATTCAAAAATACAATGAACTAAATCAAAATGAATATATCAAAATTGATGGAACATATCTAAATTCTACAAGGGAATACTATAAAAATAAATGCTTTCATTAAGAAAGGGAAAGTCTCAAATCAGTAACCTAAGATCAGAAATCATGGACATTTAAAGCAGAAAATCAAGAAAAGTAAATGTTAACGGCTGGCTATTTGAAAAAAATCACCACAGTTTGCACACTTCTGGCAAAACTAACAAAGAAAAAGAGAGAAGGCACAATTTACTTGTATCAGGAAAGAAAAAGTAGATGTCACTATAGACCCTGCAAATACCAAAAGGACAACTCTACACACATAAATTTGATAATGTAGATAACATGGACAAATTCTTCAAATGACACTAATTACTAAATTTATCAAATATGCAATAGATGATTTGAGTAGCCTTAAAACTCTAAAGGAAATTGAATTCCTAGTTAAAAATCTGTTGAAAAGAAATCTTTAGGTCCTGATTGTTTCACTGGTGAATTCTGCTAAATATTTAAATAAGAATTAACATCAATTCTACAAAATTTCTTCCACAAAATATGAGAAGGAAGCATTTCCCAATTCGTTATTTGAAATTGGTATTACCCCAATATAAAAACCAACAAGCACAAAATAAAAACAAAGAAAAAAACTACGGGCCAATTACCAATATAGACAAAAAAAATCATTAAAAATATTTTCTATTTAAATATAATTATATTAGTCTAATTAGGGTTAATTGCACTAACGCAAGGTTTGTTCAATATTCCAAAATTAATCAATGTAATCCACAATATAAATAGGCTTAGGAAGGCAAATGATATATCAATTGAGAACAAAACTGTCAAAGTCTATACCATTTTAGATAAAGACTATCAGAAACATAAACAGAATAACTTTCTCAAGTTACTAAAATTACCTACAAATACCTACAGCCAATATTATACTTAGTGATGAAAGACATAGTGCTTTACCCTTAAGATTTGGAATAAGGTAAGGATGTCTGCAACGTGTGGCATATTTGGGGTGATGGAATTTTCCTGAAACTTGACTATAGCAATATCATTGTCCCAACAATATTATTGGAGAACACTTGGCAAAGGATACACATGATTTGAATGAATTATTTTTACATGTGTATGTGAATCTACAATTAAAACAAAAAGCTTAATTAAATATTGACATGAATCAAATTTCTAATTTTGGATTAATCTACCATTTCCAATTATAATTTCAATAACTAAAACTCAAGCAAATCAAGATCAAAATGTCAATAAATCTAAAATTGAAATAAACTTACATATTTTCTAAATTATGGGACAGAAGAAGAAAAAACAAAATTATTTTCTAAGCCAAAGTTCAGACAAATATTTATTTTGTTGAATCTCTGTATTGGAATGTATTTTTATATTTACACAATAAATAAATTTTTAAAATACACAACTGATCAACTTCCTCTAAGCTGTACTCCAGCGTAAAGACAAACGCATGTTATAACTTTCCAGTATTTTGTAATTGAACACTTTATTGTGAATTACAAAGTTACTCATGAACCTGTGAATGCGTAAAGTGTTGAAAAGCCTTTTTTCTACCATAATTTAATAAAATATAGACATGTTTTTCTTATATTTTCTCCTCTCATCATTTCAAATATTAAGCCAGACCCATTTGTCCTTCCCTTATTCAAAGTTTATTTTTCTGGGATAAAACATGAAAACATTAAAAGTAGCTGGTTCTTCTTTTCTTTTTAGAAAATCTGAGTCTTAGTGGTTGGGTTTTTGTAGAAAAATTACTTTGAAACAGAAATGTGCACAAATTATAAATATACGGCTCAACACTTAAAAAAATACAATGTATATTGAGAAAAAAATACCGATGATATTCTACAACCAAGCTGCTGCCTTCATAATTGCCTTCCATCTCTAGCTGCCTCCACACAAGGATAACCTCTATTATAATTTATTTTACTATTGAATAATTTTATCATTTTGAAATGTATACAAATGAGATCATGTTACTGAATTATTTCACTCAACAACATGTTTATAAGATTCCTTCGTATTTTGTGTCCAATGGTGCATGATCAGTCCTCATTTCTCGAAAGTGTTCTGTGGTACAATATAAGACAATTTCTGTATGTTCTTGATGGAGATTTAAGTAATTTTCCATTTTAGGTCATTACAGGTAAGTCTGTTACAATTATTCCAGTTTCTTTTTTGTTGCTGCTGTTGTTGAACATATGTGTGCCTATCTGTTGAGTATATGCTTCGGGGGGAAGAAATGTCTGATTTATAGAAAGTATGTACATTTGCCTATAGTAGATATGACTCAACAATTTTCGGAAGTAGCTATACCAATTAATATTCTCACTATTAGTGTATGAGAGTTCTGGTTGCTCCATGTGGTCACCAACATTCTATATTTTCCTTCTGTTTCATTTTAGGCATTCTCGTAGGTATGAAGAAGCACTCATTTTTTTCTTTCCTTAATTCTCATTTAAAAGAATGTAAACAAAACCCACATTTAATCAGTCATTCAGTAATACACTTGAAACTTGTATTAGTGTGTATATATCTCCATATGTTCATAAAAAGTAAAAAAAATAAGTCATAAAATTATATTTCATCTCCTAAAATTACTCTGAAGACTATTAAAAGATATTATTCTTCTTTTTACCATCTTTCATTCTCTGATAAGTCACAAGAACAAAGATATTGAGATAAATAGTATTCAAACAGTTATTTTGGATTAATTTATGGGAGTCCTTGAGAAGGTAGTTAAGAAAATCATTGAACCATGTAAGTGACCTTTGGAAATTTTATCAAGGGATATCAGTTTTGCTGACCTCAAATTTTGTTTGTTTTTAATTTATCTGTAGTACAGAAGCAATAGCTACCAGATTGCAAGTCTTCCTGTGTTTGAAAAAAGAAAGTATTTACTGAGTGGTGTTAACAATACCAATAATATAACCTTGCAAGGTACAACTGAACTTACAATTCATGAGCCACCACTTACTTCCACTGAATTTTCCTCTCTTTGTTCTCTTGTTTTATTGATGTTTCACAGAGAAATAAAAATAATTAAAGTTTCAAAATTTTTCAAAAAATATTGTTTGATCTTAAATCCACAACATTATTTCCACTTTAATCATGAATTCTATGTATGACTTTATAAAAATACATTGTAGTCATTATTTTTTCTGTGTTTATTTGTAATTAACATATTTTAAACATTACAAATTATGACATTTAAAACATCTAAATAGAGTAATCATACAATAGTTTTTCCTAAGGCCGTGGATATCATTTGGCTCTGTGTCCCCACTCAAATCTCATCTTGAATTGTAATCACCATGATCCCCACATGTCCAGGGAGGGACAAGGTGAGAAGTGATTGGATCCTGGGGATGGTTTCCCCCATGTTGTTTTCATGATAGTGAGTGAGTTCTCAGGAGATCTGATAGTCTTATAAGGCAGTTTTTCCTGCTCTTGCTAGCTCTCTCTTTTCTGCCGCCATGTGAAGAAGGTCTTCACTTCCCCCTTTGCCTTCTGCCATAATTGTAAATTTCCTGAGGCCTCCCCAGCCATGCTGAACTGTGAGTCAACTAAACCTCATTTCCTTATAAATTACCCGCTCTTGGGTATTTCTTTATAGCAGTGTGAAAATACCCACCCAAACTTATATAGAGGTTTTAATCATTTTTATGCATTTATTTTTGTAAGTAATATTTTGTGTTTTCCCAGAGGCATTAGGAAAGAATTTTCCAAATGTACTAAGTTAGAACATTACATTTGGACCCAATAAAGACCTTGAATTGGAAAAATATTAAACTTAGAACAATAGTAAATAGTATTGTTATATTGATATTGTGGCTGTATGTTACAGGTAACATGAAAAAACAGACTAGGTTTAACTGGCCAAGAGTCATAAATGCAGATAGCTATATAGATATACAAAACAAAGTCATAGACTGTATATATTGCTATATAGTTACATATTTATAGTTATAATATAAATTTTTCTGCAATAGGGTTAATTTTATGGCATATAAACAAAAATTGTCATTAATACTGTCTTTCCAAATTTCCATATAATATGTATATAATCATGCCCTTTATAATTTTAAAATTATTTTGTACATATTCATTTCATCTTTCTAACAGGAACCCAGAAAATCCTCAAAAAGTGATAATTAATTAATTAACTTATTTATTTGGCATCCTCATCAGCAAGCACAATGTTGAATGTATAGTAATTGTGTGAAAAATGTTGCTTGTCTGTACAAGTTCATATTTCATCAGGACCATCAAGTTATAGTGCCAAGCACTTCCCAATTTTAAAATGTATGAATCAATTCTTCATCTGGCTGAAGGATCCATTTCCTGTTGTTGTTTATATATCAAATAACTCTTATTTTAATAAAAACAGCTCAGTATTCATTAAATAGTAGTTGTTTAAATGAATACCTAAAAGCAGAACTACATTTCTAACTCAGGTCATACAATTATGTAACTTCAAATCAGTGCTAAAAATATTTATAAGACAGTGATAAATGTATGCTGAAGCAATGAGGTAACCTTTCAAGAAGGTATAAATTGGGCACTTAATAGAGCAATTATTTTAAAATGGAAGCATTTGCACTACATCCTTATTTTTAGAAGAGAAATAGTGGCGCCTTATTGCTTGTGTGACTCAGGAAATTGTACTAAAAATCTTAGATGAAACAGGGAAGAGTGGCAGAGAACTCCCAGTATCTTAGACATTTTTTTTTTCTTTTTTTTGAAAGAGAGTCTCACTCTCTCACCCAGGCTGGAGTGCAGTGGGTGTGGCTTGTCTCCCGGCAACATTCACCTCCCCTGCTCAAGTGATCCTCCTGCCTCAGCCTCCAAAGCAGCTGAGACCACAGGCGTGTACCACTACGTCAGGCTGATTTTTTGTATTTTTGTTAGAGACGGGGGTTTTGCTGGTCTTGACCTCCGGAGCTCAAGTGATTCTTCTGCCTTGGCCTCCCAACGTGCTGGGATTATAGGGGTGAGCCACCATGCCTGACCTTCAATATCCTAGACTTTAATCCATGCCTGGGCATGTGGGAATGTTCTATTTATGGTTTCTTGGTCATTTTTTGTGCTTTGTCTTGCAATGTGTTCACATCTATAAAAAAGTAGATTGGGGGCCGGGTGCAGTGGCTCACACCTGTAATCCCAGCACTTTGGGAGGCTGAGGCAGGAAGGTCAGCTGAGATCAGGAGTTCGAGACCAGCGTGACCAGCATAGAGAAACCCTGTCTCTACCAAAAATAAAAAATTAGCCAAGTGTGGTGGCACATGCCTGTAATTCCAGCTACTAGGGAGGCTGAGGCAGGAGAATCACTTGAACCCAGGAGGCGCAGGTTGTGGTGAGCAGAGATCGTGCCATTGCACTCCAGCCTGGGTAACAAGAGCAAAACTAAGCCTCAAAAAAAAAATTGATAAGAAGTTGATAAAGTTCTCTTTCTTTATTATTCAATTCAATATTCCACAAGTGATTCCTGAAGGCAATAGACAATTCAGAGATAGTTATTTCCATAGCTTTCTAATAACAACTCTCAAACTAACTTCGAAATGCCAATAAATAACCTCTATCTGGAGATGAGCCTGCTTATGTCGATCATATATTTTCAAAGGAGAGTCCAGTCTAGTTACGTGAAGACAGTAAAGCATTAAAGTCAGCCACAAAAAAGTTCAATTCGTAGAATGTTAGCAAAAGTAGTGATTAATAAAACTGGAAATGTTCAAGAAATACACGCAAATTAGAAAATAAAATGTCAATATATTTTAAAATGTAATGAATTGCAATTACATAATTGTCTAATGTAGAGTTGATGAAAATAATAATTAAAATACTTTTTTCAAGAATATTCCTTGATTTTTTGTTTTATACAATGTTATTGCACCGATGTTCTATTATTTTTTAAAGTCATTCTTAAAGAAATTTTTATGCTACACATAATTGCATCAGAACATTGCTATCATCTGCACTTGTTATACATTTAATATTTGATCCTAGATTATTAGTTTTAAAAGTCTTACGTTTTCCTTTTTTTTCTTTTTAATTATTGGCACAAGAATAACATTTGTCATATCTCTTCCAGAAGATTAGCTCTTTATATATTCAGGATGGATGCACTAGTCCTTCTATACTCTACGAAACAAAGTTTTTCGGGAGATGCAATTTTTCCGAAGAGTTCAACTGCACCAATTAATAAAGAAACAAACACATACTTTCTAACATGTTAATTGTATCCTTTGTATTTGTTGCTTAAATTTAGCTAGGTTATATGTCTTATATTTGCCAATTCACAAAGTTTCAGAAATTGTCTTCTAGTTAATTTTAAGTATTACTCAGTGCTACCTATTTTCTTTTCATTTATAAAATCTTACTATTATAGCAAAGAACACAATAATCATCATAATAGAAACATTGTAGAAAATAAGCACGATAGTTATTATGAACCATAAATGTAACATAGGAATGTTTTTTATTTAAGGTAAAGAAAAATAAGAGATGGAAGACACTAAAAGGAGGCCAGCTTTGCGAAGAATAGAGAGGAGTCAGCACAAACTCCTGCAACTACTTCGCAAAAGTAAGCCTCATTCACAAATGTATTATCTGTTCAACACCAGTTTATACGCAAGATCACATGCAATTAATACTTTAGAAAACAATGAACAAATATCAGCATACTCTCAAACAATAGAGGTCAATGATATTTTAGTTTTACTCAGCTGGATTGCAGCACTCTTCATGCAGCAGACAGAAGTATTTTCAGCAGAGGTGGATGTTGTTTCAACATCCTGGAGGATGAAAGGGGAAAGCTCTAGTTACCATCTGCCCTAATAGTCAAAGGCACTAAAATTGACAAAGGGTTCAACCACTTTCATTCATTTAGAATTGCTCCATCCAATATGGTAGCCACTAGCCACACAGAGTTCTTTAAATATGAATTAGCTAAAATTTTAAAAAGTGAAATTTTAGTTCCTTAGCTGTTACACTGGTCACTCTCCAAGTGCCCAAAGGCCGCTTGTGAGCATACAAATGTTTCTATCATTGCAGAATGATGTATAGGCCAAAGCTAATCCTGGGAATGACACCATGCCTGACATTTTAATCTTTTTAAAATCTTTAACAGCATGACCTATATTTTGTCTAACTTAATTAGATAAATTTTTCATTTTATTTTCATCTAAGGGAGAAAAGTTTCATTTAGATTTAGGGTATTAACTGGCTCATTTGACAAGGTACAGCAAGAACTGGCATAATTCACTGAAATGAAAGTGCTAATGGTTTGTATGAACACATCACAACTGGAAATAAAAAGGTTATTCACTTTTCATGGCAAACCTTGTCTTTTTCTCTATGGTTCATGGTCTAAGGCCATTTTTAAAGACACTTTGCTATTTCTTCAATACTATTTGGAAAAACCTTTATTATTGATAAAGTATTGAGAATGAGCCTGCTTGTTTCATATAATCGAGTAGATTTATTCTAGAGAGTTAAATCATATATTTTAGATTTAGGTTTAACTTTTATGTTTTAGACCTTAAACTCAACCATACATATTATTAATTTCCATATTTCAAGTAATATCACTGCTGGTTCTCTGCCACAGATGGATGGTTCTTTCTTCTATTTTTGGTATTATCCAGGCCCTTTCTCTATAATCTCTTTTCACAATAATTATAAAATTTGCCCCTTTGTCCTTCACTGTCACCGAAAATAGAGAATTTTAAATTGAAATACAGACTTACTATGATACCTTTCTAAATATAATGCATTGATTAGTGGTAAGGTCTGGAAAGGCCTCTGAATTTGGACTGAGCCACGCTAACAACTTTCTTGGTTCTCCAGCTTGCACATGGCCTATTATGAGACTTCTTAGCCTCTGAAATCAGATAAGCCAATTCTCCTAATAAGTGTCTTCTCTTCACTTCTTCTTCTCTCTCTCTCTCTCTTTCTATATATATGTATACATATGTGTGTTTGTGTGTATATACATATGTGTATATACATATGTGTGTATATATGTGTGTATATACACACACATATATGTTCATACACATATGTATACACACACACACACACACACACACACACGTTTCCTATCAGTTCTGTTTCTCTGGAGAACCCTGACTAAATCAGAGTTCTTAACGGTTTTATTTCCTCTGGAGGATAATATATGTACATCTTATATATGTAATTTAAATTGCTGCACAAGCTACTTTTAATGTTATATTTATCAAAAAGCATGTAAAGTCTAAGATTATATGGGCCACCATTTAATGTTTTCCAAAAGGCAATTTTGAATAAAGTGAAATTGATTTTTTAAGAATAAGCTGAAAAATTAAGGACACTTACAAAACTCTAAAAACAAAATTAAAATGCTACAATTTGATTAGAAATGATTTTTAAAAAATTTAAATGATGTCTTATGTATATCTTTTTCTGTATTGAATTCGTAGACCAAGTAAAGAAGACTTCCCCAATGATGTGGATGGGTCCCATCCAATCAGTGGAAGTCTTGAATAGAATAAAAAGGCTGACTTTCCTAGGTGTGAGAAGGAACTTCCTCCTACCTGAATGCATTGAGATGGGACATTGGTCTCTTCCTGCCTTTGGACTCAAACTGAAACTTTGGCTTTTATTTAGTGTCAAACCTGCCTGCCAGCTTTCACACTGGAGCTATGGCACCATCTCTCCTGAGTCTCCAGATTGCTGATTGCAGATCTTGGGACGTCTTTTCCCCTACAATCATGCTAAACAATTCCTTATTTCATCTCCCCGTCTCTTTCTCTCTCCTATTGGTTCTGTTTCTCTGGAAAACACTGACTAATATGATCACCATAACTGAACTCCAGATTAAAATTATGAGAGAAGTATGTAAAATGTATTTACTTTTAGTAAAACAATAACATTTCTACTAAAATTCTTTTTTTTTGGAAGAAAGTAGCTAAGTCTTGTTTTCCTGTAAAAGCATGTAAATAGACATTTTGACTCATTGCTGTTTTTTTCTTGTCTCAACCTTATTACTTAGAAAATATTGTATTTGTTTTACTTCTGAAAACATAAATGTCTTGTTTTACTTCTGATAACAAATGGGCAAATAATGGTCTACCTTCTCTTACTAGCAAATACAATTATTTAAATTTTTTTCCAAAAGAAACTAAATTAAGTAAGTTTAGTCAGGGGACATACTTCAGAGCATATTTTTGGTTAATGCTAATTTTTAATTTTATGTTTGCCTTTTTATATAGGGCTATTTAGATTCCTATATTATTTTGTTTTTACATATATTTATTGCACAATTTTAATTTTAAATTTTACCTAACTACAACTGCATGTTATAAACTCCTTGGTACATAATATTTTTCAATCAATATTACTTCTTAGTGAAAAGCTAAAAATGAAATTATTAGGTCGAAAATATTTTACTAATTTCATATGTGAAGGCTCCATTTTGATATATTAGTTAGGAAATAAAGTATATTTTTAAAGCATTCTTTTTAGGTATATTCCTATATTAGGCTTTTTAAATTACAGAGTTAATTATTATAGAATTATAATATGCTTTAACATTTAATATTTGGATTTTTTTCTATTACTTCTGGAACAAATTACCAAAAATGTAGTATACTGTTTTAGTACATTATACCAGTATATTAGTATTAGTAAATCAGTAAAATTAATATAGTACTATTTTCTGTTCCTTTATTGTCCTGCCTAAGTGCCTTATAAGAACTTTGAGCCCAGAATTATTATCTCAGGATTCTTTGACAAACTACTGTAATCGGCAGATTAACATAGTTTTTAATGGTCTCCATCTCCTGGGATTCCAGCCCTTGTCTAATACCCTCCCCATGTGTGTGAGCTGGATCTATTGGCTTGCTGCTATTGCATAGAATACAGCAAACATGATGAGATGTTGATTCTGTGATTAGGTGACAAAAGATGTGACTTCTGTCTTTGACTCTTTTCAATGGCTTTTTTTTTTTTTTTGGCTTTGCACATTTTGATGAAGAAAGCTTCCATGCTGGAGAGGCTCACATTATATGGAATTCTGGACAACAGCTGTCAAAGTACTGAATCTACCAACAAGCATGTGAGTGAGATTGATTATAACTTGTGACAGTCTCTGAATAGAAGACCCAGATAAGCCATGCCCAGATTCCTGCCCCGCAGAGACTTTGAGATAATAAAGGCTTTTTTTTTTTTTTGGTAATGAAGAATATGTTTCTTATCTTTTTTTAAAATTTTATTATTATACTTTATTTTGGGATAATTTGTTATGCAGGAATTGACGAATAATATAAATACTTTTGAAATGTAACTTTTTTATCTTAGTAAACATTTAACAAAGAATTTGAAGATGGATAATCACAGATACCTCAATTTTTACCGACATAACCAGGACCCTTCTTGTAACTTTGACTAATAAATGATCTTTTGAACATTACCATTTTGTAACTGCATTTTAGACTATGATTTAGTTGAATCACCCAAAGTGTGTAATGTCTTTTAATGTGCACTATCAATTCTGTTCTGCCATAATGACCTCATTTTCAGTTCTTAACTATATTCATCTCAGTCTTGTGGGGTGACTCTCTCAAGAAGAATGACTGGTAATACCAAGAACTTCTGTTGTTTCCATAAATAACAGCCAGATTACAGCCAGAACCTCAAGGCTGAGCACAACCGCTCATGTTTGGAATCCCAGCCCTTTGGGAGGCCTAGACCAGAGGATCACTTTGAGGACAGGAGTTTGAGACCAGATTGGGAAACAATGCAAGATTTTGTCTCTGAAAAAAAATAAAATAAAATAAGCTGGGCATGGTGTCACATGCCTTTAATCTTAGCTACTCAGAAGCTGAGCCTGGAGGATTGCTTGAGCCCAGCAGTTCAAGGTTACAGTAAGCTACCATAACACCACCACATCCCAGCCTGGGTGACAGAATGAGACACTGCCAAAAAAAAAAAAAAAGAAAAAAAGAAAAAAAAAAGCCAGACCTCAGGATTTCCATACATTTTGCAAAATTCCATGCAAACTGCATGCAAATTTTGGGCTTATACAAATTTTAAAATTTAAAATTCATGGATCCTGCCAGACATTCTCAAATATTAAGGACCAGAGCTTAAGAAGACTAAGAAATCAAAGCAAGGGGCTGGACACGGTGACTCACGCCTGCAATCCCAGCACTTTGAGAGGCCGAGGCAGGCGGATCACGAGGCCAGGAGTTTGAGACCAGCCTGGCCAACGTGGTGAAATCCCATCTCTACTAAAAATATAAAAATTAGTTGCTGTTGTGGCATGTGCCTGTAATGCCAGCTACTTGGGAGGCTGAGGCAGGAGAATTGCTTGAACCCAGGAGATGGAGGTTGCAGTGAGCCGAGATTGCGCCATTGCACTCCAGCCTGGGTGACAGAGAGGGACTCTTTCTCAAAATAAATAAATAAAAATAAATAAGAAATCAGAGCAATGTATATTTCATAAAGTCAGTGAGAACTTTCATATATTTTAGAGAAGCTTTTTATAAGATACAAACCAAAGGTCCATGTTTTAAAAGTTATTATTGATTTATTTATAGATATATTCAATAAATATATACTTGGTGATTAGTATGTATGCTATGCTAGCAAATCAAGATACAACTAGTATTGTAACCCAAACCCTAACTCTACCCACTTTAGTCTTTTTATCCTAACTGTCCCCTGTTTTTACTGTATAATAGGTTAGCTATGTTAGTAAGCGTGGCAACACATCGCAGTGTAGGAAGTGCTATAAGAGGAACTCAAGGCCCAATGGGAATATCTAGGAAGTGCAGCCAATGTAGATTTCCACAAGAGAGCTAAACCTTAGATGATCCAAGAAAGATAAAAAGATGCTAAACCATAAAATGGAAGAAAGAAGGCAAGTTATATGAACAGAGAAAATTTCAACTGTAAAGATGATAGAGTGTGTTAAAATAAAAGCACAGAAGGCAAAGATTTAGTGTAATTTCAACATATTTTGTATGGAGGGAGAAATTAGAAGTGACATGGAATCAGTAGGCAGAGAATACATTATGAAGGGTCTGTCATGTTTTTGAATTTAAATTTATTTTGTTTTACATTTCTAATAGAATCAAGGGAAAAGCTGAAAATCCCTAGTTTCTAATTGAATGTTTTAAGAATCCTCTTATTTCTTTTAATTAAAAAACGGTCATTCAATTGAAAATATACACATTCTACCTTTTATGCATTTTGCTTTTAAGATATTTGAATGATTTATTATAATTTTACAGGCATTTCTCTTTTTATTCACACATAATTATGATATGCCTTGTATTTGTCATTATAATAGTTTTAAAATTATCAGTTAATATTTTGTCCACTTTTATTTCATATAAAAAATAAACATAATTGTTCCTGAAAATACAATCTCATACAATTTAAATGTTAAATAAATGAAAAATGTTCTCAAACTGGAAAGTTATAATAATTCAGACTGAAGCCCTGAGAGATTCAAGGCTTGAAATGGCTCTTTGAGAATGGTAAGCGAGGCTTCAATCTTAAAAATATAACTTTTCTTACAAATCATAAAACATTAATTGCTGTTTACTATATTTGTTTTCAATTTTTTTCCTGACATAGAAAAATAAATTACCAGCTACCACAGTTTTACCATAGACCAATCTAATCACCACATAAGATTTACACTCTCTCTTTGCTTTGTTAATTACAGGCAAAACCTATATTTGAATGTTTTTGAGAATTTAATTTGCACTTAAATCACAACACTTCAATTTATCTTATTCATTTTGAGTTGCAGCTCTTTAAATATTGAATCTGTTATAATATTGCAGAATAGCTCACCACACTAAGAAAATTGCATTCCCAGTTTCTTCCCCTTTCAAAACACTCGTATCTGCACAAGTTGTCAAGAATGGGCCAACTCCTTGTTTCACCATATGCTTTTCTCTGTTGCAACAAGACTGAGATATGTATGAGGACAGGGACACAGAAGATGTCAATACATATTTTCAAAGAGTACATAAATGAGTGAGTAAATAAATTAGGATCATTTGATGAGGATAGCCATCAAATATGTTGAACACTGATACTCAGAATTATAAAAATAACAATCATCAAAGTAAAACCTTAAGCCTTTAGGTCATAGATCTCATGTTAATTAGTTTACCACACATCAGGATCTGACCTTCCTTTCGGAAGATACCAATGCTGCTTTTGTCAAATTTTGAGTGGCTGACTCATGCTTAAAACACACATAAAATGCAGTCTTATAGTATCATAAATAAATAAAATATATCATAGAGAATAGTAATTGGTTGAAATCAGTAGATTGTCTCCCTCTGATTACTCTATATGAGAAGTCAAATTATAATCAGAAACAGGTTGAAAGTATAAAGGGAGAAGGTCAAGCTACTAAAGACAAGGAGCCAGGGTTCCCTGATGGAAGCTAGAACCATTTAGAGGACAGGTAATGGTGTAGATGCTACCCATAGCCAAGGCAAAGGAGGAGGAACAACCTAGCTGTTACTCTTTGGGCACCGGCCAATCTCCTACACACTAGCTTTCATTGACTGAATCTGATCTGAAGCCAGTTGGCAAACGAACTTGAAGAAATACAATTTGCAGTAGTCAGCCCCTGAAAAACAGGGAATAACTAGGGGAAAGATGGGAAACATTCTGAGATAAAACAGGCAAAGGGCCAAGAGTGGAATCTGAGGGTAAATAACTTAACTACATCTGCAAAAGAGACCAGAAAAAGAATAAAAACTTTGGAAAAATCATTAAAGTTCTCTTTAATCATTTTTTGGGCAGACTCTCACATATGTTTTCATTCAATACATCATGTTTTCAGTATTACTTTGTTTAAAAAATATACTGTGTGTGTATATTTATGTGTGTATACATATGTATATATATATACATACATAAATATATATGTGCATATATATGTGTAAAATACACATTTTCCTTGCAATTAGTTCTTTGATCTATACAGTTTTAGAAGAGTGTCACATAATTTTTAAATATCTTCATGGTAGTTTCATGCTTCTTGAAGTTTTAGATATCTTATTAAATTATTTATAATTTAATTGCTTGTGGTTAAAAATTTACTCTATGTCATGTTTATTTATTTAAAATTTTGAGACATTTTATGTCTCTGCAGATAACCTACTACGGGTAATGTTTCATAAATAAATAAATTCAAACTATGTAGTTGTTGGTAATATTATTCTATAAATGTCAATTAGCTAAAATTGATTGATCATGTTGAAATCTTCTATACTCTGCTTATATTTTGTTTCCTTTTGTCAATTACTAACAGAGAAAGGTGTTAAAATTCCAGCTACATTTCAGTATATTATTTTATTTCTATCAAATTTTGCTTTATGTATTTTCAATTTCTGCCACTGGCTTCATAAAAATATTGATCTTTTATTTTTATTGATGTTCCTCTTCATCCCATGAAATATCTTTTTTCTTGATATCTACCTTGTCTGACATTAATATAGTCACATGGACTTGGGTTTACTGTTTGCACGGTATAATCTTTCCAATCTTCTGCATTCTTCTTGGCTGTATCCTTATACTTAAGCTATTTTTCTTATATATGGAATATATAAAGCTTTTTTTAAAAAATCCAGTTTGAAAATTTCTGATTTTTTTTTTTTTTGAGAAGGAGTCTTGTCCTGTCTCCCAAACTGGAGTGCGGTAGTGCGATCTCTGCTCACTCCATCTCCTCCTCCCAGGTTCAAGCGATTCTCCTGCCTCAGCCTCCTGAGTAGCTGGGATTACAGATGTCTGCCACCATGACCGGCTAATTTTTGTATTTTTAGTAGAGATGGGGTTTCACCATGTTAGCCAGGCTGGTCTCAAACTCCTGTCCTCATGATCCACCCGCCTTGGTCTCCCAAAGTGCTGGGGTTACTGGCATGAGCCACCACGCCTGGGTCAAAATCTCTACTTTGAATTGAATTGTTTAGTTATTTAATATTTACTGTGGCCAATAAAATGGTTATTGTCATCTTATTTGTTTTTCAATGTGTTGTGCCTCTATTTTTGTGCCTTTTTAGTTTGTTTCTTTATTCCTACCTTCGTTTGGGTTAAATACTTTAAGCATTTAAATTTATATTCTCTGTAGACTTTTTTTAATGTCAATTTGGTTTAACTTCTAAAGGTTACAAAACAATATGATATGCATACTTAACTGACCCCAGTCCTTGTTCAAAAATGTTTACCACTATAAGAAAGTAAAAACCTTTCAATGGTAAAATTCTACCCTACTTACTCCTTCTGTATTTTTAGTTATCCTCTATTTTATATCTCCATGCTTTATAAATTCATGATGCATTTTGTTAAGTTTTCTTTAAATACTCCATAAATGTTAAGAAATTAGGAAGCAAATTTATAGTAAAATGCCCTTTTGTAGTCACCTATACGTTTACCTTTTCCCTTTCCAGCAGTCTTCATTTTCCCCTGTGTTTTGGGTTTCTTTTGGTATCATTTACCATCAATGCTTTTAATATTTTTTTCTAGTGCAAATCTGCTGAACATATAATTTTTCTCATTTTTCTCTTTCTGGAAAGATTTTATATTCATTGTAAAATGATATATTTTTTAAAAATACAGAATTCTATTTGACTATTTTTCTAACAGCACTTTAAAGATAACAGGGAAGCAGAATTACTAGGGGAAAGATGGGAAACATCTGCATTCTGTTGTTTCAGATGAAAAGCCAACTATCTCATTTCGATGTTTCTTTTTCCATATTCTGTAGGTGCTTTTAAGTTGTATACCTCAGTGTGGTTTTCTTTATATCAGTTCTATTTGGGAATTGCTGAACTTTTTCAGTGTTTGGGAAATTCTCAGGTATTATCTCATCTAATATGTCTTGTTTACTCACCAGCTCTACTTCTTCCTGAAATCCAATTAGAACTATGTTTTTCCTTTTGCCACCAAACTATAAATCAGAGACACTTTTATTATTTTTTATCTTTGTGTTTCTGCATTAATTTTTACGGATCAGTATTTAAAGTAACTGGTAAGTTCTGCAGCTAACTTCAGTCCATAGTTAAACCCAATGAAAGGACATCTTAATTTTTGCCTTTCTGCTATAGAATATCTAAGTATTTCCTCTTCAGAGTTTCCAATGTTCTAGAAAATTCCCCAAAATATTCACATAGTTTTCCTTTTTCCTAGCAATAAATTATAATAAATACATCATTATTATTCTAAAGTCCTTATGTAATAACTCCAATATCTGGATCCTTTGTGCATCTGCATCAATGACTACATTTTTGCCTTGTTTATATACTATTAATATATGTTCTTATTTTTCCTAATATAGTAGTTTGTATTTTGTGATTGTATCCTGGATATATATACAAGAACAATGGAAAACTTGGCAAATAATATTTACACACTGAATATAATGTTCATTTCCTCATCAGGCCATTAGGATTGGGGTTCAGGCCATTAGGATTGGGGTTCAGTCCATCTGATGCAGTCCAATTTTTGTGCCCCTACCTATATGTGTCTGCCAAGAGACCTTTTCTGCTGCTTAGACCCCAACCTGCTCCTTCCAGAATCAGTAGACTCAGCCTTTTGTTTGCCACGTGGTATCTTAGAAGGATGGACTTGTGTAACTAGTATTTTTCTATTAGTCATGTCTCTTTCAGTTGAAAATCACAGAAATTCAACTTAAATTGGTTTGGGTAGAAGAATAAGAAGAAAGATAGTTGATAGAAAAATAGAAAGGTAAATAGATGAATGGATAGTATCTATTAGCTCATAAAATTAAACTTCAGAATATAAAGTGACACTATTATGCCTCAGAGATATATTTAACAAGGAAGTCTAATGTCTTTAACAGCCTCATGTTTCTCCTGGGTTCTACCTTTGCCTCCATTCCCACCGCCTGTAAATAAGACTCTCCCACATATCACAATAGCCATGGCTCCAAGGCTTCACATTCCCAATAGGATGAAAACAAAAGTAGCCCTTAGATCTTGCTGCTCTTATTAAATATCTCCAATCGGCCTAGCTCACTTCAACATTATGCTTGATCCAGGTTCAGACCGATGACATTTATTGAAAATTGTAGGATCTATTCTCCCTATATGATCTGAGTAGAAGCAAAGTAAAAAGTAATAAGAGACAGAGGTTCTGAATGTAAAAACAAACTTACACTTTATTATATACTCTTGGAGCTGTTTGAAAGGTATTGTTTGTACCACAAGCATAGTTTTATCAAAAATAATAATTTGAGAAGTAAAAACCTCTGAAGAAAAAACTAATTTTTCTCTTTGCCCATTGATCAGAAGCAATCATATTGAAATATCTATTTTGTCTGTGTGATACAGCAATATCAATCTAGCCCAAATATTATAATGCTGTTATTGCAACATAGCAAAAAGACAAGACAAAGAAAAAAATGGTAACACAGAATGGGCTGCAGTACATATGCAATCCATCCTTTGATTTTTACCTCTGTCTTGTATTACTCATGAAAAAGAAGGGTTCATAATTTGTGGCTCAGTGTTTTGACATCTAAACTAATCATAGGCCAAACCCAGGGGCTCACATCTGTAATCCCAACATTTTGGGAGGCCTAGGCAAAAGTATTGTTTAAGCCCAGGGTTTCAAGACCAGCCTGGGCAACACGGTGAGACCCCATCTACAAAAATGTTTTAAAATAGTTGGGTATGGTGGCACATACTAACAGTGCCAGCTACTTGGGAAGCTGAGGTGGGAGGATCATGTGAACTTGGGGAGTCAAGACTGCCATGAGCTTTGACCCTGCCACTGCACTCTAGCCTGGGTGAAAGAGTGAGGCCCTCTCTCAAAAAATAAAATTAAATTAAAAATAAAATAATTATAAGTTAGAAAGGGGCTTTAGTTTCATGGAACATAAGTTTGTCCTACTAGATTCAAATTTGTTTTTAGAAATTGGGTGCTATTTTCTCTTCTTCCTTCTTTGCTTCCATTCCTTCCCTATCAATAGAAAAAGATTTAGGTTTATGTTACAGAAACCATAAATCTTGTTATATACTGTAATCACATTTCTCTATTCAAGTTGCCTTATAGAAAAAAAAAACTTGAATAAGATTTATAGCCAACTGTTAACCAAATGTTAGTGGCATGCACTTTATTTACTAACTTTACTCCAGACTCCATACTTTTGAGTTATTATTTTCACTTGACTGCTATTTTATTTTATTTTATTTTATTTTAATGAGATGGAGTCTCACTCTGTCACCCAGGTGGGAGTGCATTGGTGTAATCTCTGTTCGCTGCAACCTCCGCCTTCAGGGTTCAAACAATTCTCCTGCTTCAGCCTCCTGAGTATCTGAGACTACAGGCGCGCACCACCACTCCCAGCTAATTTCTTTGTATTTTTAGTAGAGACAAAGTTTCACTATGTTGGCCAGGCTGGTCTCAAACTCCTGACCTCAGGTGATCCACCCATTTTGGATACACTCCTCCCAGAGTGCTATGATTACAGGCATGAACCCCCGCGACCAGCCTTGCTCTCTTAACAGTTTACTTTGCTTGCTAAGGCATGTGTTTAAGTAGAATTTTAAAGAAAAAGGCAAACTGATAACTAAGTAAGTAGAAAAATAAGCATATAAATAAGCCATTTGAATTTATATGTGATTTTTTTGTAAAATGACAATAGAGGGCATATAAAAGCGTATTTGTTACCTAGTTCCTTTGCCAGATGTAAGTGGATTTATTAGTGTAGGAGAAATAGAATCAGTGTCAAACTTCCCCTAGATTACTTTCTTTTGACTCCCAAGGGCTTCTTATTTGGTCTTTGTAGATAACCTTCTTCTTATCCAGAAGTTGATCACTGACTGAAAAGTACAGAGGTTAAAATGCGGTTTCTGACTCAAAAAGATCTGCATCAGTGTATTACTTTCCTAATCCTGCTGTGACAAATTATCACAAATGTAATGGCTTTACACCACACATACTTTATCTTAGTCTGTAGATCAGAAGTGTGACACAGATCTCACTGGGTTGATATTGTCCACAAGGTGCTGACCTTCTCTTAGGGTGAATCTGTTTCCTTGCCCTTTTCTAGCTTCTAGAGGCCACCCACGTTCCCTGGCCCATGGATGCCCCGTTCCTCCATCTTCAAACCCAGAGATATCAATACTAGGTTGATTCCTTACCACACAGCATCATTCTGACCTCCTCTTCTGCCTCTCTTTTCCAGATTTTAGGCCTGCTCCAATGATCTAGGATAATCTCCCTATTTTAAGGTCAGCTGATTGGGAATCTTAATTCTATTGGCAACCTTGATTCTTTTTTGCCAATATAACTTTACAAATTCACGGGTCCCAGGGATTAACATGTAGACGTCTTTGAGAGACCATTATTTTGTTTATCACAATCACATCCTGAACTCCAGACTTAGATCAGCATACTGCCTCTCCAGCTCTTGGAATCTGTCCACAGTATTACAACCTTTGAAAGCTTCAGTTTCCTTATTTACAAATGGGGATAATCATCCTGACTTCACAGATTTGTTGTTAGGAAATAATGTGGCCATGTGCATAAAAAGCTTCATGTAGAACTAAACAAACAAGAAATAGTCAATAAATGTTAGTTATAGTATTTCTGACAAATACAACTGAAGGAATGGGACAAACCATTAAAAATGTACATCTTTTTATCTATTCCTCCTAAATTTTCTTAACTTGTTCATTGGCTATAGTTAGTGTAAAGGTAATTGGGAAATGTTTAAATATAATTTGAAGAGGCATATCATTAAGATCGTTACATTTTAGTACTGTCGCCATAATTAGTAATCATAAAACATCGGGTTGTTTAACAATATCTCTACTACTGCTGCAGAGCTTGACACAGCACGAGTGGGCCCACAAAATGCTAATCACTGTCCAGACAGACTCTGTGGACATTTTAAGGATGCTAGTACCATCCTGGCATCTGCCATGGAAGCAGATGCTATTTGCATCTGTTTGCTATGACAATCACTGATGATGGCAGGAAAAAAAAATCTACATTTTAAGACAATCTGTTCAAATATTCAAGAACATACTTGGCTTGTCAAGGCACTTTTTAAAAGTTGTTGTAAGAGATGAGATTTATAGGAAATATAAATTATTAAGCTACCAATACATTTTTTTCTGAGTTTACTACTACTTGTGAATAAATATGTTGAGTATGGTTTCTAATCAATTGCTCTGTTGAATTCTGACACAGTTTTTGAGAGAGAGAGAGTAAGGACATTATTTTTCTTTTGACTTACACTAGAACTATTGACTATATTTGCCATGTACTGTGAATTTGAAGCTTATTGTTTCTATAAGTTTATATATATATGTGTGTGTATATATATTTATATCTAAGAAAATGAGTTTCGTTATTTTTATAACAAAAGCAGGTTATAATAAGTGGAAATTCAATACTATGTACTATCCTGTAAATTTAATCCATCAATTAGTATTAAAATGTACTTTATTATGTGTATTAAACCAAGGTTATTTTCACTATTTTAGAAGAGAAAATAAATAAAATATATTAATTATCTTGTAGAAGAGAAACAGTTGTTAGTCTACACAGTACAACAAATCTTGTTTCTTTGACTTGTCAAGGCATGAAAAAAAACAATAAACAAAAACAAAGGCAAGGACGTGCTTAGGTTACATAAGGCAGCTTTGCTATGATTGATCGCAAACACACAGTAAGTTGATCCTTCTGGGCATAGTCAAGGGAAGTTCCTTTCCTCGGCGCTTTTGGAAACGTGATCCTATGAGCCCTGGATTGTCAGAGTCCACGCTAACTGTGTGCTAGTTAGTACCCACCCTGCTGTGACCCTAAGGTCGACTGTTACCGGGGGAGTCGGGAAGGGGAACAGGAGCAAGCAGGAGCCTCGGAGCGAGTTGGGATGGAGAGAATCGGCCTCCTGGGAAGGAAATGGGAGTGGAGGTAACCAGGAACAGCAGGTGTGCCGACGTCCTCCTTCTACGGGCGCTCTTGGGCACCGCGCGGGGAAGGCAGTGGCGCACCAGCTGCAGTTCCCGGCGCGCCCGGAAGCGCGGGGGGAGCCCTAGGCCCGCGTTTGGCCACCCTCCCGCCGGTGCTCCGGGCTCGCGGTCTGGTGAAAGTCGCAGGGTCGCCCAGAGCCCTTTCGCTCTGTTCGACTGGCGAAGCCGCCATGACTGAGCGGAAAACACTTGTTTCCGGACGCCAAGACTTGCGCGCTCCGGCCGCGCGCTTTTCTGTCTAGGAATTGGTGACGAGGGCCGAGGGCCGCCGTGCTGGGGGGAGGTTGCGCAGAGGCTGGGGTGCCGGGGCTCCCCTCCCTGCAGCTCCCGGCTTCGCCCAGTCCCGGGCCAATCGAAAGGGACAGCAGAGGACGAGGTCCTTTCCGCATCCTTTTGAGTGGAAACCGATTACACGGGGAAGGAGGTAACAGTTCTTGGTGGAAAATCTCCCACGAGCGATTCTGCTTTTGTTAGTGTCGTTCCTCCTTTGGGAAAGCGCGTCAACGGGTCAGTGTAGATCCAGACAGAGTTTTGTTCCCGGAGACTGGATGTGTGGGTGGGCGCGGGGCTGACCCTGCGGGGCAGGGCGGGGTCAGTTCGGCCAAGGAGTACCCTCTCCACCCACCATGTGAAGGGCGCCGTTCGGGGCTAGCCATGGAGTCCCCGAGAATCTGATCTCCAAGGGATTGGAGTGACCCCTTCATCCTGATGTTCCAGTGATCCCAAATAACCACCCACTAGCCTCCTGAGATCGCCCGGCACCTCAGGCTCCGGCTAGAAGCTGGTTCTTGCCGCGCGCCGTCTGCGGGTGCGCTGGTTGCGTCCGCCTTTGCATCTCGGTTCCTGTCCCCGCTCGCTCCGCACCCAGACTGAGTCAGGAATACAACCGAAGATTTCCGACTATGCTCCCCTGAGCTGGCCAAGAGTAATGTTCCCTGAAATCATGCCCTCCCAAAAAGCCTCAAAAATCAAGGACATGGGAAGTGGGGTTTGGGGTGGCGGGTTGTGGTCGCGGAATCCAGGAAGGCCCTCCCCCTCAACCCGAAAGCATTTTGACAGAGTGCTAGGCTTGGAAGACCTGAGACCTCGTGAGAGCAAGGAGTGTGAGCGTCAACCAAGCAAATTAACTGTCCCCTGATTTCTTAGAAAATTTCACCGGAAACATTTCTATGAAGAAAAATTAAAGTCAGTTTATGTTATTGACGCTTTTCCATAGCCCTTCATTGTTTTTCTCCCCATCTCCACTCCCGACTTCTTTCTGAACCTTCTGGGCGTATTCTTCGCAGAGCAAAAATGCCGTAACTGTTGCCAGTTTCCGAAGTTTCTAACGCCTTTTGACAGTCCTCTTCGTCAAGTTTGGTCAGACTCTCCCAGTTCAGGACCAACATCAGAGGATGCTCTAGAAGTGGCGCCTGAGAGACTACCGGTGAATTGCCCTGGCTAGGAAGAGAAGGAGGTTACACAGGAGAGCCTACAGATATTTGTAAGCTCTCTTAGTGATCAACCTTCCCAACATAAACGCGCCAGCGCGCACACACATACACACACCAAGTGAAAGAGAGAGACAGACTCCTTGACCGCCGCTAGAGGGAGGGCCGCTGGGCAGTTGTGCAAAAATGAATAAATATGGACCCTGCTGTCTGGCAGAATTTGTTTATGTCACTTTAAAAATACTATTTTTATTTGACAAATCATAACTGTTATATAGTTATAGGATACATTCTGATGTTTTGATATTTGTATGCAGTGTGGAATTATTAAGTTAAGCTGATGTCACTGTTGAAAGGCTTCAAGTGACTAAGCAAGGAAGACCCTACCTTGGTTAGGCTGGAACTAAACAAGGAAAAAACGTACAGCTATAACTGCCTTTCAGGGGTTCCTTTGGTCTTGAGATTCTCTATTTCGTTTACCCATTCATCACTACTTTCTACACAACAAGTCTTAAGGTGCTCAGCACAGAACCTGGGCTCCTAATAGCACAGACAATATTTTATATATTATACAGATAATACACACACACACACACACACACACACACACACACACACACACGTATTTCCTCAAAGGAATTGTAGGAAAGGACCACAGTAATGTGAATTCCGTTTTTTTCCACCTCTGTTTGATACTGTGGCTTTAAGTAATAGCTGATATACCATGCAAAAACGTAAAAATAAGTTGGAAACATAATTGATCACTTTAGACAGGAAAAATAAATCCACTTTCCATTATATTTCTGAGTTTTAGAATTTAATTCTTCATTGTCTATCTGGAAATACTTGCAGAATCCTCAGAAAATATCACTTATAGAAGGGTATTAATATAAGAAATACAACTTCCTTGTGCAAAGGCTCTTAAAGTTACTAAAGGGCGTCTAAGTATGCAAATCGTCTTAGAATGCAGGGTAATGGTCATTTGAAGACATTTGAATACTTTCATCCACTGTGACTCTGAGTTAGGAAGTAGACAGTGGGGGTTAAGGAAAGATTGAGTATTATCTTGATTGGAATTTCAAGACAGGAAAGTCTAATCCCTTTCTTGTAAAAGACATCTCGATGGATTTCAACTAAGTTTGAGAAACGAATCAGAATACCGACTCAAACCAGAGCTTAAGAGAAAGTGTTTTTTTTTTCTTTCTAAAAACCAGGTGTTGAGCTCCTTGGTAACCCAATACTGGGTGCGCGCGCGCAGTGGCCAGACCCCTCTCCACGCAGCTCTGGCTCTTTTCAATTCGGCAAGTGCACTCACAGCAGAACTGCCACCAGTATAACGTCTTGACGATGGGCTCCAGGGTTTGACACTCCGCAGCGCCACCAGCTCTGTTTTCTCCCCAAGTAAGCCACTCTACCTCGCGAGCAGCAGATCGCCCTGTGCGCGCTACAATCCGTGGGGCGGGGAGACCTGGCGCTCACCCAGCGAGCTCGACTGGTGCTGACGTCCATTCAGGCCTTTAAATGTCTCTGTCCCTGCGCAGGAGGGAACGTACTTTGTAGCAGTCAATTTGCCCGAAGGGAGACGCGTCTCTGCTTTTGCAGGCGGCAGCTCGGACTCCCCTCACTCTTCCCAGCGTTGCGTTTGCCTCTGTCTTTGCCTCGAGTTCCCCGCAGCCTCTCCAGCGGGAGGCGCTTTTGGTATTCGTACCCCGGGCGTGAGCCAACAGGACTCCCCATGCCCTGTGCTTTTTCAGTGGGTTCGAAGATCAGAGATTGCGAGGTGCGCTGGGTGATCGCTCAAGGAGCAGGGAGCTTCCTCCCCCTGATTTTGGTAGGGGGTGATTTTTTTTTTTTTTTTACCCCGAAAAGCGTCCTCCCCGCTCCTGAAGCTGCAACTTGTTTTGGTTTCTTCTCAGTCCTGTGTGTGGTTACAACATCAAAGTTTTTCTACCTTACCCTTCCAAAAATCTATCCTTTTAATCCACCCTCCTCCCCCCGCGCTATCTCCGCCAGGCCTTCTCGCTGTGCGGTGAGTGGATAGCGGGCGCGCAGTGTGGCAGTGGCGGCGAAGATTGGCGCTATCAGGAGGAGCAAAAGGGAAGGATCTGCTGCTGGGGGCTCGCTGGGTGACCCTTTGCCAGACGAAAAGAGCTGGGTAAGGCGCAGAAGAGGAGCCGGAACCTTCTGGGACCCTGGTGCCTGACACTGGATTTTGATCACCATCCTTGTGTGTCTCTGACCCTTTTTTTTTTCTCAATTGGTAACTAGTCGAGAGAGAAGCGCTTGGCAGGAGCTCTCTGCGGGACCTAAGCTCCGTGGCTGCTCGGGATCCCTACGTCCGCTGCTGCTGAAGGAGCAGAGGGGAGGACGCCAGCGGTTGCTTACTGGAGCCTGGAGGTAGGCAAGGGGGTGGGATCCTGATTCTCGGCCCGGATTCCAAAAGGGTTTCTGGTTTCATGGAAACATTCTTCTCACCCTCATTTGTCATCGCACACCCCACCCCCGCTTTTCAGATTCAGGTTCAGGAACAACCAAATCCGTGGCACCCTCACAAGGTGGAAGTACCTTTCACAGCTCATCGCCTGGATGTCTCGCTCCTTACATATATGTGTTTGTGTTGGGGGAATGTGAGCTTCTCGGGGAAGTTGATACCTTGCAGATTTTGAGAATGTCCAACTTGATTTTATTCAGTTTCTTAAAGGATGTGTTTCCTGTGGGCAAGAATTATGGGAAATAAATGTCAGTGTCATATACAACTGCAGTAGCAGCTCAGAAATCACCTTCATTTCCCCCCAAAAGTTTTCCCCATGCAAGTTTTCTTAATGTCCATATGTAGTGAATGGAGACTTGGCTTGTTCCATTACATGTAAACGGGGAGGGGGGAGAGGTTACATCCTTCTCTTTTAAGTTGGAGGATATCAAAGACATTAGAGTTTCTCTCCTTTATCTCTCTCATCGTTATCTCTAGCTCTCTTTCTGTCTCTCACTTTCCTACCATCCTGACTTCTTTCCTTCTTTATCTTCTCTTCCTTCTCTCCTTCCTTCCTTCCTTCCTTCCTTCTCTCTCTCTCATTTTCTTTCTTTCCATGTGCTGCTCATTAATAAATATAATGTGAATTTAGAGAGAATGGAACACTTTTGCAATATACAGGGATGATAAAAGACTTCTTTCCTACCTTGCCTAAAGTTTTTATTTAAGTATCTGATCCTTTTTAGTTGTGAGGTAATTTGAAGGATGACTGAACTAGTATCTTGGGTGCAATTCAGCATGGTAAGATTTTGTATACAGTATGTTTAATTGTTCCCAACTCTTACACATTAGCTAGTAACAGGAATTACATGAATTGTTAGAAAAGGCCCTTGATTTTTGGCAAACAATATTTTTGAACTGTGGGGAAATGTTAAAAATCAATGTTACAATTTACGTGGCAAGCATATGGATTCATAGGTGTAAAGAGAGAGGCAAGTTAACCTTAAGAGAGTGGTTTAATGAAAAATCAGTGCCTGGAATTTCATCTCTACATACAGTAATCAGTGAAATAAATGAACCCGTTAGTATTCAGATCTTGAAATACTTGGTTCCATAAAGACACTACTGTACATTTTATTTCTGATCTCATTTGTGGGAATAGAATAATATTAGACGGTTTTATCCACTTTTTCACACATGGGTGCGGTAGATTTCCAGATATCCTATAAAGCAGTGGGAGGCAAGATCCAAGATCTGGCCTTAATAACATTGCCATCTCTCCTCTGCAAGGATCCCTTTACATTAAACTGCAACTAGTGGAATCTGGAGCTTGAACTGCTGCTGCTGCTTTGTGCTTGCTTGCTTTTTTATTTTATTTATTTATTTATTCTCTCTCTCTCTCTCTCTCTCTCTTGCTTCTGTACACTTGTAGCTTCCAGTCTGAACGTAAATCTCCCTCTGTGCAATGGCCCTTGTTACTTGTATTCTTTCTCTTAGGGCAGCTCACAGTTGGGTTGCCCTGAATTGAAATAAATTAATCCTCTGACAGTATAGTTTATACATTTCCTGGGTATATACTACGTATGCCTAGGCTTCCTGCTGAGCCAGGTGTGTCGGAGGACATGGAGAGTATAGGGAGACCAGAGTACCACGAAAGTGGTGAGAGTAGGAGTAAATTAGGAAGATGGACAGTACTTAAGGAGAATTAGGACAGTGTAGAAGAGGAGGAAATAAAACAAACATCTGAGAGGTGTGTGTATGAGAGAGAGTGTGTGTGTAGAAGATGGATTATCTTCAGCGGAAATCAACCTTATCTTAAATCTGCATGAGCAGGTTTATCTCAAAGGGCAGATTCTTTGCTTGGTAAATGCTTTGAAAAGACTTTAGAATCCCAACGGGGGAAAAACAGATCTCATTTGTAACTATTGACTTTCAAATAAACTGTTTAGTTCTAGGCTCTAGAACAGTTTTTCTCAAAGTTTAGTGCCTGAAGATGCTTAACAATTGAGATTTACAACTCCTAAGACACAAGATACTGTTTCAAGAGGGTCCAATTAATTGCATATCTAACAGGATGGGTGATTCCAGTTCTGCTAGTTCAAGAAATATTCCATGAAATTTACAGGCTTAGTGTTAATGAACTTGATTTTTGTGAGGGAGGGTGTCATACTTGCATGTTAATCTAAAAACTTTCCCTAGTATTTATCTTTTTGAAATTTTCTTGTTTTCTCCTATCAATGCCATTATTATTGTCATGGCTGTCCTATTAGAAGATGGGTATTCTCAAATACCAAAATTTTATCATTTGTATATTTGCAGCCTTGGATGGTGGCCCTTTGAGATTTAAACCAGGAAGCACTAATACTGAGGTGACGGAACTGCTTCAGCATTATTAAAATCTTAAGTTAAAAAAAAATCAGTGTACTGATGGCTTTGGTTAGATGATAGCTTTAACTAAACATTATGATTATCACTTTCTCACTGGAGAGATAAAAACTTTTTAAATTTATTCTCACCTTTTAATTTCATATATTTACATATTTATCTTTTTCCCTACAAATGCAAAGCAGTTCAGGTCACTTTCATGAAATTATACAAAGAGAAAGTAAATTTAACAGTGCCTACAATCATTTTTTTTCTAGTAAATTTCTTCATTTCCATTAATAAAACTTCACAAAGGTAACATAAAAGTGAAAGAGATGATTGATCACGTTCTGAACCCAATGGTGAGTCTGGTCATTTTATTGAGTCTATTTTTGAAAATAACATCTCCATGAAATTCTTAATTTTTCCCACTCTTTCCAGCCTAAAGATGTTGGTCATTCATTACTGTGGTCTTCAATCTGTGTGATGTTCATTGACACTATGGTGTCAGAGTTGTAATTTCCCCCTTTTGTACTATTTTCATATACAGTGCTATTTTACAGAACATGTTTTTGTCATCATAAGCATTAGAGTTTTCTATTAATTAAAAAGTTTGCCCAATAACAGTGCAGCATCACATATCAATAGACAAAAAGAATATTGTATTTGCTTATTTTCTTTAAATAACCACTTTAGTCAACTGACATTTCCCAGTTGTCTTATGCTATATCAAAGTGTTGGGTGGCTTCTAGTTTAAACTATCTACATGTTGAAATTTTTTAAAAAAATGCAGCTTGCATGCTTTAATGAAATGTCCTCTCTAATAATGCATGTAATGGAATAATGTGAATTATAAGCTTATTCTTTAATTTTTTTTAATGAAGCTCTAATAATCTCTTTTGATATTTGGTTGGTGTTACACTAAGAATTCGGAACCCTGGGGAAAAAATTAGGAAACTAGTTTAATTCTCGGAAAATAAACTTAACCTAAGAGAAGTTTGTTTTTGCTTCATATTAACCACAAATCACAGGCATTATGATTGATATATTGAGATTGACACATAGTGACAGAGCATCCAGAATTTCTGCCACAGTTCAAGGGCTTCTTTGTAAAATAATTACACAACTGATGGCAAACACAATCAATTTCCATGTAAACAAATATAAAGAATTTAGTTTTGCTGCTCTAGAAATTGATTTTCTTTTCACATAGCCCCTTTCCCCATAGGGTGAGAGAGAGAGTAGTCCACAGGATGGCACTATTGTGATGCATAGTATTTTGAATAATTTTACCCTTGAGCCATCTTTAGCTACATTAATACTAATGGAAACATTGACTTTTCTCCAATGATGAATTTTCTGACACTTTTTTTCTTCAAGCCAATGGATATCTATTAGAAGGTGTTAGTGCCCATTTATTGCCAAAGACTGCCTTTTTCAAAATAATCCCCCAAGAGGATCTAGTAGCCACCACTCCTATCTTTTCTCTTCTCTCTTCATCCTCTGTGCTCTGATGAAAATCATATTATATCTATAGAATATATATATATATAATCTCTTGAATTGATTTCACATAAATCAGAAATATATATTTTTCATTAACTATAGTGTTATATATATTCTCATCCCTGTCCTATGTTCATAGAATGAGAATGGCTCTTCTTCCACATACTACATTTGCATTTACATTGAATTAATCCATGCTACCTAAAAAAATCCATTCACACTAATAGTGATTTAATGGATTCCTTAACAGGATTGATTTGTGTTTTAAAAGAAGATCACTAGAAGAAGACAAATCTTAACACACGTCTCCCCTGAAGGTTTTCAAGTCCTTAGACAAAATGAAAAAACAAAACAACAACAACAAAAAAACCACTACAACCTAGTCTCACAAACCACAGCCACTTGTATGTAAGTCCAGTCCTACGACCTAGTTAAGGCCTGAATCTGTTTGATATCCTGTGTCTGGGAGTGCCAGAGCCTATTCAAAGTCTTCGGGTACAAATAAGAAATAACTTGTGTAGAAACTCACATTTTAACAATGAGAATAGGACATTAATGTTAAAAAAATATATAGAGCAGGAGGTGGAATCCAGGGACTAGCGATACTTCGGAAAGGTCAAACACATGTTCGAGAACATGTTTGAAAATATGGAGAACAGGAGGCGGAATCCAGGGACTTGAGATGCTTCAGAAAGGTCAAACGCATGTTAGATGCTCTGTCTTGTTATGCCATTTCTTGGTATGCCATTTGCTCAGTTTTATGAGTGGGATTAGACTAGAAGACAGCTCTGTGGTACAGAGAGCAAATCCAAGAGGCAGGAGAAATCATGATGCCTTGGTCCAGCCCGTATTTTATTTAGGAGTGGGAGTGGGGAGAGGACATTTGCCTGCAGTTTCTGGAGGTTTTTCTTTTGCCAGTGTGAGAAATTGTTTTATGCTATGCCAACTAAAAGTTTGATTCCTGGTGAAAAGTGATTACCTTTTCTTTAATTCATAAAACTATTTCATGATAGTCTTCTAAGAATTGTACTTCTTTGGTTACTTTACAGTGGAATTCTTATGGTTGATCAGCCATTCAATTTAAATAAAATATCTTACATTTTATGAAAAATCCTCTTACACTAAGATGTTTCTGGACTGCATCCTACAGCTGAGTAAAGTTGGGTAAAATAGAAATATTGGCCTATGTTTTAAAGATGAACAAATCATTAGAAATGATTTATATAACTATGTTTTTTCATTTTTCTAAAGTTCTTATTTGTGAATGCCTCAGTTAGGTCTCCACCTCTTTTTCAGTGTTGAATTCCTTTCAAGAATGAAGAGAGGAAGAGAAAGGAAGTACAATTATCAGTTTTGACTTAAGATATTTAACTGTGGGCCAGGCGCAGTGGCTTATGCCCATAATCCCAGCACTTTGGGAGGCCTAGGCTGGCAGATCACTTGAGCTAGAGTTTAAGACCAGCCTGGGCAACATAGTGAGACCCTGTCTACATAAAATGTATATATATATTATATATATAATATGGATAATATATTATATATAATATATAATATATTATATAAAATATATACATTATATATAATTTATATATATAAAGTATATTTATATATATTTATATTTATATATTTATATATAAATATAAATATATATTTATAATATATCTACATTATATATTATATATTTATATATAATATATCTATAAATATAATATATAATATATACATAATATATCTATAAATATAATATATAATATATACATACATAAATATATAATATATATACATTAATATATACATATATAAATATATATTCTGTATACATATATAAATATATATAGAGAGAGAACAAGAGTATATTTATATTTAACTATGAATGATCTTTAAAAAGGGTTTCAATGTCATTTCCTCATTTTTTATACATTCTTCAAATCAGAAAATCATATATATGTTAGTATATATGTCCACATATACATATGATGTTAGAGTTTTTTCCTGTATTTATTGAACTTTTTTTTTTTGTAATTACCACATGTACCCTTTTTCACCTTAACACAGCAGTCCTCAAACTTTTTGGCACCAGGGACCAGTTTTGTGGAAGAAAATTTTTCACGGACCAGGGATGGCTGGGTGAGTGGATTGTGGGGATGAGGGTTATGTGAAACTCTTCCACTTCACATCATCAGGAATCAGGTATTAGATTCTCAAAAAGAGTGTGCAACCTATATCCCTCTCATGCGCAGCTAACCGTAGGGTTCCTGGTCCTATGTGAATCTAATGCCGCTCTGAGTTCTGACAGGAGGTGGAGCTCAGGTGGTAATGCCACCCAGCATTACCTGTCCCACAGGTCACCACCTGCTGTGAGGCCCAGTTCCTAACAGGCCATGAACAGGTAACTGGTCTGCAGCCCCTGGGGTGGGGGACCCCTGCTCTCGGGTGGGGGACCATTGCTCTGTTGGCAATGTGGTTTTCCACATTGCCAACAAGGACAAACTTTTTTGAATAATTAATAAATTATTAAATAATCTGTGGGCTTCACTCAAAATGCTTCTATAAAGAAATTTTTAAAAGGACAACTAACAAATAGACATGTTAGAAACCCATAATTTTCCAGTTTTTATTTCTTCTTTGCTAAAACATGTAAGTTAAATTCTATTCATATTATTATCTCTACTGTACATTCTCATAGATTCCAATATGCTTAGGAGAGTAAAAATTGAGTTTAGCAATGTTGTGATTAATAATTTGATGAATCAATAGAATCTAATTCCTGTTTAAAAATGGTTTTCTAACATAAACATAATATATATTCAGAACAGTTTTTACTAATGCATTATGTATTAAATTAACATTTGCATGACATGTTATGTTCTTTAAAATGGGTTCATAAATGTATGACAAAATTTCAAATTATTTTTAATTTTAAAAGACTTTAGCTGCAAAGAGGTATACATGAATTTGAGCTGATATCATTTGAGTTGTATTTTATATAGTATTATTTAAAAATTTTAGGAGCATTGAGTTCTTAAAACTTAATATAAGTGAAAAATAATATATTAATTATTGTACCACTGCTAGATTATATATTATTTATGGCTTTGCAATATACTTGAAAACCTAGTACTTCATATTTTTAATTGTCTTATGTCTCTAAGAAACATTCTACTACATTATTGAAAATGGAATTGAAAATTTTTAGGGTGCAAATATTCAAATTTCACACTCAGAATTATTGTTTTCCTCCTAAAATTCTAAAAGTTATAATAAGTAAATGTAATAATGTAATAACTAAAATGTGACATTATAATCAATGGGCATTATGATTTGCTCTCTTTAAGGCTCTGAAACATGTATTAACTAAAAAAAAGAGTAAATACTTTAAACTTCTGTAGATGTGTATTCTTGCTGACCATTTTGTACAGATGTGAGGGAATATAATCTATTCTCTATTTTTATAACTAGAGCTATAAAACATATAACCTGTGCAAATGCTTGTAACACACATGCAAAAAAAATAGTTTTTCAAGAATGCTTACAATTCCCAAGCTTCTCACAGTTATTCACTTTGTGAAATATGTCGTGTGTTCTTAGCTTTAAGAATGTTTTTCAATTGGTATTTAGAATACATCTGGACCACAATATACTGATGACATTTGGCATGTATTAAGGAATAACAAACCCATTTTTAAACATCCTATTTCCAAAAATAACGGGTTAAATTTGGTGAAACAGTACAGTGAATCTGTATTATTAACTGGGGGCATATGCTTAGGCAACGGCATACTGGTTATTATAATGAAAATAGAGGAAGGGATGGGCAAGAAAGGAATAGTACTCCTACCCATCTCCAAATGGTAAAAGAAAGACTATAGATTTGGGAATTAAGTCTTAGAAAAGGATATTAACTGTGCTAGGCAAAAATTTAATTAATAAATAAAAAATTGGCCAGTGCAGACTTACTTTAATGAGCTTCAAAATAATTTAAAATGATAGCATTCCAGTTTAATAAATATTATATGTGACTTCTACATTAGATACTACATTTTCATCTGGAAAGCTATATTTTTCTACATGATAAGTAATCAAAAACACATATTAGAAATTTTCAAATATGCTCAAAATAGCTACAAGCTAGAGAATTTAGATATTGAAAAATAATAATGAATTATGTTATAATTATTTAGTGCCAGTTATTACTTTAAATACATTACATTTATTAACTCATTTGATTCTTGTAACTTTACAAACTCCTAGTATTTTCTAAAGTTATTGCAAGCTAGGCATTTTATGTTCAGGAAAGTTTAAAACTTTGTCCAAAATTTCCCAGTTAGAAAGAGATTGAGTGTGGATTCAAATCAAGGGTCCAGATACTGTGTTCTTGATTTCTAATAGCTCTTGAGCGTATTTTAAATGAATACCACCTGTCATAATTTTAAGACTTTTGTTTGACGTTACTAAAGTTACCTCCAGCAGAGTGTGATTGCTTATTGCCAGAACCAATGATGCTGTAGTTTTTTTAAAATTCTGATGCAGTTTTTACATGTATTATGTAAAAAAAGCCTTAATTGGTATTTCTGTATTTTATACTCTAAGACATTATTTTTATTACTCCTTGATGCCTGTGTTTTTTTCTTCATTACAGGAAAGAATTCCTGCTTTTAGTATGTAAGCCAAAAGAAATATTGGGTTTAGTACATCAACATATGTGGTTGCATTTTTTTTACAAGTTATACAGGGTTTAGCTGATCCCAAAAAGAAAGTTTCACCTTCACAGTACAGTGTTGACACAGTTTATTTACGATCACGCTTTTCTTATGTGCACATGAACATGTTTAATTTTCAACTTGGTTCCAAACTCCCTTGTGTTCCTTTCTGTTTTGTAAAGTGCATTCACAGTTCTTTCTTATTTTATTGTCACCATGCCTAAGCACATTCTCTTTATCTGCCTTCATCCAGATTGGGATATTGTAGGACAAACAATTTTCTTTATGTCATGGATCTTAATGGGTTGATCTCTCATAGGCCTTTTTAGGTCAGTACACAATACTGGGCAATTGTACAAGGTCAGTAATTGGGCTTCCAGACTCTACTGTTTAGTTTCTCTAAAACTGGACATTTTACTTGAAGCTTCTGTGCTTCAGTTTCTTCACCGCTAATACCACATGAGTATCACAAGACTTTAATGAGATAATTCAGGTAACATGCTGATGTCAGTGCTTGACACACAGTTCAGACCCTTTAAAAGTAAACATTTTGAACAAGTGTTTTGGGGAAGAGTAGTAGAAAAGCACAAAATCAGATATGACTTCTTGGTAGTTTGATGTGTATACAAAGACCTTCTTATATAATCAAAGTGTTTGTCATGATACTGAAAGGTAAACTATATGAATATTTATTTAAGTAACAGTACAGTTGAAATTGTTAATTTTTATTTCCTATTAGGACACTCCTAGGAATGTTCAGTTTCTCAGCATTAATAGATTCATAGACAAAAGACTACAACAAATAACACTTGCGTTAAATGCTATGAAAGGATAATCAAAAAAGTTTACCTCAGTAAATTTTTCTGGTGAATGACTAGTTGAATTAAAAATGAAACAAGAAAACAAAACATATTAACAAAAGAAGGACAGTTTTACTGGTGTTCAATTTTTCAAAGCCTTCAAGTAGCTATAATTTAATAAAAAGCAATGCAATAGAAAAAAAAATCCTGGATTCTTCTAGAATTGTATTTATTCTGCGTCACTAACTTGTTGAAAATTGTTTGAAATGAAAGCACAGTTATTAGAAATAATTGTATTTCTTTCTATAAACACTATATTTTATCTTGATTTCATTAGAATTACATTTATAGGATTTACATGCCTTTCTTTCTTCATTTTTTTAAAACAAAGCAGTGTCCTTCAGTCTCGTTTGCTACTCAGTAACATCAATTAAAAGTTAGAGTAAAATTAACTGAAAAGTTTAGATGGAAAACAAAGTCTTAGAATGTTCTAAAAGCTGATGACTGTGAAAGAGTGATTTGTCTGCAGGCAAAATGTCGTTACCCAATGCTACTCTGAACTGAAGGATGTAATGTAATCAGTTTTCCCAATTTAAAAGATCATTTTCAGACAGATAATTAGGATAAAAATTAAAAGAAAGAGTACTGAAGAAGTTATTAGGTGATTTCACTCTAAGATAATGTAGAATCAATATAGTTTATCTGGATATGCTTGCACTAATTGTTAGAAAGAGAATGTAAATGCAGTTTATTGCCCTGCCATGGAATTATCTGGTTATGTCAGATCTTACATTCAAGCTCAGTGGAAAGTTTGATGGCATAATTCTACTGATACTAATTGGTCTACTGTTCTAGTCATTTGCTTTTGTGTAGTTTTTCAACAGCAAAAATATAAGCATGTTATTGACCTTTCACAAACACACTGCATATTATTTTACAGTATTTTATTGTTTGCAGCAATTACAGTGAAGAGTATATCTTTTTATAAGACAAGTATTACTAATGTGAGTATTCTGTAGTGTTAAGTCTTAACCTGGGATCTGGTTATGCTCTCTTGATCTAAAACTTGTAAATTAAATCTCTCTGCTCTCCCACACACTCAGTGTGTAATGTGATACAGGAATAGGAAAACTATAGTAAACACTCCTATTTGGAAAGAAAAAGAAAGTTCTGTTTTTCTTTCCAAAATCTTTACAAAAAATACCTGAAGTTTTGTTTATGTTTGCAAAGCAAGCAAGTTTGAGAGGTTGCTTATGAGGTCTAACTGGGTTTGTCTGCTCAGGGATTCTTCAAGCTTAGCTACCATTTTAATGTATTAAGTAATACTATACTAAGTAATGTATTAATGTAATAATGTCTTTAATATATTATAATATGTTACATTATAATACATGTAACATAATAATGTATTTAATGTATATTCTACAATACTGTATTAAATAACACTTTAATAGGTTTTACTAGTTATCTAGGCAACCCTTAGTCTATTCAAGTTGACATCTAAAATTAACCACCATACTCACTATTGTAGAGACCAAATATCAACCAGTGCTAATATTCAGTGTTCTTACCTATGTTTTATGACACTGGAAATCGTTAGGTACACAAATACTTCTCAAGTCACCTCAGTGCACAGTGTTATCAATATGTCACTGCCACATATCACAGGTTCCCATTCTCCCTGACTGTGATAAAAATTTTCTTGCTACCTTCAAACTGACGCATAGGTGGGTTTGTTAGGGACACACCTTATTTCTCATTACAAATTTCTGCATCACTCAGAGAGTTACTCTTTTTTTTTTTTTTTTTTTTTTGCTAATTTCAGCATAATACATCACAATAATGAAAACTCAAAAAATAAAGTATATAATTAATTCTAAAATTGAAAGATGTAACTATTAATACATAGTTGTCTGCAATTCATCTAGCTCCTTTTTATTTAAATAAAACAGACTACTTTTTCCATTTATGAATTTGCTATGAACATTTTTATGCCAGTATTTTTCTACCATACAATTGTTTTACCAATATTATGCAGTTTCATTGTATCTATTGGTACAGCCTGGTATCAGGCTGAATTAGATTTACTGTTAAAGTGTGTTGTTACTGTTTACAATTATTTAAAAGTGATTTTTCTGTCAATACTTGTAACTTGATTTTTGTCTTAGAAACTGGATTTTCTGCTTTTCTTTAAAAATGTGGAAAATTCAGAAGTAATAGAGCAACTTTGCTGCATGGTAATGGTGGGCTGCAGGAGAGAAACTGTTGTCCCACTTAGATACAGCATTCTGACTCCAGATTCCAATTGTCACTGGTGACTCCACCTTAATCTTGGTACGTCTGTCTCAATGGGGCATTGATTTTGCAGTATTACAAATGCAGCTTTCAGAAACATCTACTACATTTTTGTGCACATTCTGAATTATTTTCTTTTGTGTATGTGATAGGGTCTTGCTCTGTCGCCCAGGCTGCAGCGATGGAATGATCATAGCTCACTGCAGACTCGACCTCCTGGACTGAAATTATATTCCTGCTCAAATCAACTTAGGTTCATATGAGTCTCCCAAGCAGCAAAGATTCAGGTGCCAGCCACTATGACTGGCATTTTTTATTTTTTATTTTTATTTTTTGGTAGAAGCAGAATCCCACTATGTTGCCCAGGCTGATCTGAAACTCCTAGACTCAATTGACCTTATTGCCTCAGCCTATCAGAGGGCTGGTATTATAGTGCTGGTATTAAGCCACCATTATTTTCTTCTGATAAATTTCTAGTGGTAGAAAGCTATTGGGTTAAAGTATACATTGAAGAGAGGGTGCTCGTATACAATATATATATTTGCATTTTATTGCAGTAATATAAATTATCCCATTTATTGCTGTTTTATACTGTGTGTTTCTTAAAGGTGAGGTGAGACTGAGTTAAAAATTATGATTATTTTTCATTAATGTACCTTCATTTCTGAAATGATTTCATGACATTTTGCAGTGTTTCCAATGAGTAAGTGATTTTTATTGTTTACTACTATTTTTCACAGTTTGACAGCTTCAATTGAAGTTTTGATGTCTTATTTTCATATATGTAAGTTATATTCTTTAAATGTTTTGTCAAATCTATTAAACTTTTTTATTATAGTCACTGTTCTTAATTATTTGCATACAATTGTTTTAGTATACAATCATTTGAATATTCATGTTATGATTTGTATTTTTAAGTCTTGCTTTACTGTTTCCAGCTAAGTTAATTATTTTAAAGGACATGGTCAGAAGTCTGATTTTTTACAATTTTCCAAATAATCCAATATCTAATGACCATTTACTGAATGATTACATTATAAAATTAAAATGTGGCTCGAAATTAATGTTGAGAGCTTCCTATAAAAGGAAAATTATGTTCTTAGAAATAAACAATTTGCTGTTATTTGTGTAGAACATCTTGTGTATTTTAATTAGGTGGTATTAAAGGGTAAACTGTCACCCTCCTACCAAGTAAACCTTGGTTGGCCAATTATGACTATATATGAATGACTGGTATACTAGTTATTAATCAAATTAGACAAAAAGCTATAGAAATAAACCAAAGACTTTGGTTCATTTAAACACCTATGGTTTGAAGTTGATCGTACCCAAATAGTGACCAAACCACTTTAACAAACTGTGTATTATCAAACTTTTAACATCAATAGAAAATTTTATTTAAATTTAGATCATAGTAATGTTACAATTTTATGTGGAAATCACCTTCAGAAGGAAGGGTATTTTGAATTATTTTACTGTAGGTCATTTCTTTTATAACAGAAAATACTATTAAAATGAAATGGTCTAACAAAAATATTTCTAAGTCTTGCTTTATCCCTCATGCACTTAAAACAGTAGAACAAATTCCTTCTCATCAAGTACTTAGGTAGCTACTTGGTTTTCTTTCCAGTAAGATAGAACTTTTTATGTTTCACTGTGAAACCAAAATAACTGCTATAAAATTAATGGATATGTTTGAATTCATTACAAGCTCTAAAAAAGCAGCACTTTCTCTGTCTACCTCTGTTTTAGAGATGAGTGTAAGAAAACGAACATCTCTGTTTTAGGTAACGTCGGTTCAGAGATTGAGTTTACTACATGCTTCCTGACTGTTAAGTGATATATATCTCACTTTTCAAACCTAAAGTAAAATTTAAATCATAAAAAAAGAGGAAAAGAGTTTTGTTACTTTTCTTTTTTTTTTTTTTTTGAGATGGAGTCTGGCTCTGTTGCCCAGGCTGGATTGCAGTGGCACGATCTCAGCTCACTGCAAGCTCCGTCTCCCCGGTTCAAGCCATTCTCCCACCTCAGCCTCCCGAGTAGCTGGGACTACAGGCACCCACCACCACACCCGGCTAATTTTTGTTTTTGTATTTTTTAGTAGAGACGGGTTTTCACCATGTTAGCCAGTATGGTCTCGATCTCCTGACCTTGTGTTCCACCCGCCTCGGCATCCCAAAGTGCTGGGATTACCGACATTACTTTTCTTTTAGTTTTAAATGGCTAAAAATGTATTCAGTAATTGAAAGCTGCATCAACCCTTGTCCTATGAATGATTTGCGTCTTTTCTATTTTGCTTTGAGCTACGAGGCTATGACTTTCTAGAGAGTAAGAAAAAAATAATACTAGGGACTTAGATGAACTTTCACAGATTCATTTAATACACTTAGTTTGTAGGACATTTGCAAATTCATAAGAGCAGAAAAAGAAATAGGGATCATTGTCACCATTATCACAAATAATTATCATTATGTGTGAACTTTCCTTTGCATCTTTTTGTTTTCCCGATGTCCTTTCAATGAAAGGGAAGGAGGATGTTGATGTTTAATACAGAGCATAACTGTTTGAAAGTTGAATGTCTAGAAGTGAATAATCAGTTCACATATTATAAGGTGGGGCATGTATTTGAAAGTCTAAAAGTGGTGTATATCCCAATTATGTTTTTTGCTGGTGCTGCCTCTATGGAGTCCAGGTAACCTAATGTGAATATTCACAGATACCTAGGAAGCCTGGATCACAAGGCGGCAGGTAAAGATAGGGTATAGTGTCACCAGTTCCCTTCAAAGAATTTGGATAATTGAGCCAAGAATAATAACTTTCATTTTGGGGCTTAAGATCGAAGGTAAAGAGAAGGTGGTTAGGGAACATGAGGCAAAACTAATAATGGATTACTGACTGGACACTGTCTGGAGATTCCACAATTAAGATCTGGGGAGTGCTTGCAGTGAGCCGAGATTGTGCCACTGCACTCCAGCCTGGGCGACAGAGAGAGATTCCGCCTCAAAAAAAAAAAAAAAAAAAAAAAAAAAAAAAAAAAAATCTGGCTAGTAAATATGTATTGGAGAGTCTCAACTTTTCTGACAGGAAGATAGTATCCTTATAGGGTAGATTGAGAATATCATACCATAGCTTATTTAATAATATAGTTTGTATATTGTTTCAATTATAAAGTGTGAGTATTTGAAGTTTATGAAATGATGTGGGAACCATGCAGATACATTAAAGGCAATGCTCAGAATTTGTAGGAATTACACTAGGTTGCTAAGACATAGATTAGTAGAGCTGGGATGAGACCTCAATATTTTTTATTTCTTTTGAAAATTTCTTTGCCATTGGCACCATTCTGCTATTCTGCATAGTACAGTCTAAAATATATACTTATGTTTTGCTACTTTGATTTTGCTTTCATAATCTCAATACAAACTTTGCAAATATATGATTCACTTTAAATAAAACCCTATATTTTGAAGGTTTTAGGTTTGCCATAAAATTTCAGTATAATGGGAGTTATAAGAATTTTCTTAAAATATCTGATTTTCTTCCTCTAATAAGATCTTACACAACTGACTAAAAATATGAGTATATGCAGCAGTCCCCCCTTTCCTGTCTTCTTATGACGTATTCTTTTGGACATGCCATATTCAATTTTAATTTTCAGGAAACACTTTGGCATAATAGAAAATGAAAAATCTAAATTCAGAGTCTTGGATTCTTGGCTCAGCTCCATCTTAATTTTTTATTTGATAATTAATTATCGTATGTATTTATAACATACAATATTGATGTTAAGATACATGTATACATTGTGGAACATTTACATCAGGTGAATTAACATATCTTTCAACTCACATATTTATCATTACTTTATGGTGAGAACACTTAAAATATACTCTTTTAGCAATTTTGAAGTATATAATACATTATTATTAACTATAATTACCCTATTGCTCAATAGATCACTAGGACTTATCTCTCCTATCTAGCTGAACCTTGTACCATTTGACAAATACATCTTCTTTTTCTGTCTATCCCGCCTCCTCCAGCCTCTGGTAACCATCATTCTACTCTTTACTTCTACGAGTCTGACATTTTTTACTTTTCACGTGTAAGTGAGATCGTGATGTATTTGTCTTTCTGTACCTGACTTATTTCACTTTACATAAGATCCTCTAGATTTTTCTTTGTTTTCACAAATGACAGAATTTTCTCCTTTTTAAAAGCTGAATAGTATTCCATTGTGTGTATACACTATAAATATGTATATATAATTTTCTTTATCCATTCTTCCCTTGATATGCACTTAGATTGTTTCCATATCTTGGCCATTGTGAATAATGCGGCAATGAACATGGAAGTGTTGATATCTAGTCAACATACTGATTTTAACTCATTTGAGTATACACCCAGAAGTAGAATTTCTGGGTCATATAGTAATTATATTTTTTCATTTTTGAGAAACCTCCCTTCTATTTTCCATAATGGCTGCACTAATTTACATTCCCACCAACATTTTACAAGTGTTCTCTTTTCTTCAAATCCTCACCAACACTTGTCTTTCATTTTTTTTTGTAATAGCCATTCTAAAATGAGTAAGGTGAAATCTCATTTTAATTTGCATTTCCTAATCAATGGTGATATTAAACACCTTTTAATATCTCTACTGGCCATTTGTATGTCTTCTTTGGAGAAATATCTGTCCAGGTCTTTTGCCCATTTTTTTAACAGGGTTATTTGTTTCATTGTTATTGAGTTGAATTCCTTGTATATTTTGTATATTAACTCTTTATCAGACCTATGATTTGCAAATCATAGGTCTCATTCTGTGAGTTGTCACTCTTCACTCTGTTAATTGTTTTCTTTGCTGTATAGAAGCTCTTTAGTTTGATGTAATCTCATTTGTTGTATGTGCATTTTTGGTCATATCTAAGAAATCATCGCCCAAACCAATGTCATGGATCAGCTTTGTCTTTTTATTAGCTGTTTAATCTCAGCTTCAGCTTCTAATTTAAGAAATGAAAAGCCTAACTGAAATGATCTCAAATATTTCTTACAACACTGAGATTCTTTTATTCTACAAATGTACTTTTTTATTAAAGAATATCTTCTCTTTTGGTAACTTGCATGATGTGCTTAGGTATAATTTCACTCTTTTTAGCTAAAACATCATATTGAGTTTAGGTGCCTTAGACAACCACCCAATTGTTCCATTTAGATGTTGTAGGACAGATTTCTGGCAAACTGTTTAGTATGGGGTTTGTTGTTACCCCATAAACACTCAGATCTTTAGACATTTTGATGACGGGCAAGTTTGACTCTGGGGGTATAATTGAATTTTCAGTGAGCACTGTCAAAATAAATGTCTAACCACACCCTACAATAGATTAACAGTTAAATTTTCAACAGTATCTTTTAAGCTCTTAAGTATATAAAACAGAAATGTCTTAGCCCTTTATTTAAATAGCTTTAAGATTTCAAATAGCTTGCTTTATTTAATGAAAGCTTCAACAACTTGAAATGACTCGTACTTATCCTTTACCATCTACCAAAATGTTATTTCTTCCAGCTTTAACACTCTCTGTAACCGAGATTGGAAGTTAAAGTGAGATAAAAACCAGTGAGTCAAAGCAAAGCTAAGTCATTAGAATAGCTTTGTCTCCTTTCTGTCAGCTGAACATGTGAATAATCACATGGAATCTAAGGGTATATAACCTGTATCACAGTGAATAATGAATGATTTAGTTCCAATTAAGAAGTTTCCTTTTTAAAAAGAACAAATTTAATGGCCCTCATGCATAAATTAAAGTTAGTTTGAAAACATGGTTTTGTTAAACAAATTTAAACTGCTTTTCATTCACTTCTGAGGAGTTCCTGATATTGACTGGCCTTCCAGCTTTTAGAGCTTGCAACTTCTTCTTGATGTACTCAGCCATGAAATCTGCAACGGATGGATTCAAGTTAGGATTTTTTTGTTGTTGTTGTGCTTGGTCTTATAATTACCTAAGATATATCTCTGGAAGTTTGCAGTATAAAATCCACAAGGTTTGAAGAACACATTCTATTTTGCCTATTATTTAAAAAATAGTTTCAATTTTTTGCTCCTTATTATGACAGTTTGCTCCTTATTATGACAGTATTTTTTACGGAGCTATTTCTACTTGCTTTTGTATTACAGTTAACAATATATGATCAGATATTTATTTTCTAAATATTATCTTTACAGAACAGTGCTTTTCAGAGCAATTCCACACATGAAATCTCTGTATGCAATTGCAAGCTTATGTACCAGATGAAGTGTTGACTCATTTTATGAATTACTTATCATTTTATGCATATGCCTGAGCATAAGCCTAATGTTAGCACGATTATGATTTTTTTCAGATTTTTGATATATGTTATTCTTGCATATACTATGTTATGGACAGTGTACATGAACTTGAATATTTGGATGATACAATATCTTTATACAGAAATGAAGAGGCCTTTCATTTTGACATATGATTCCAATAGTTAGGTACACAGGGAGATATAAAGATCTGAACAGTGGGCACAATTTTTCATAATACCTAAGAGTACCTAACAATACTTTACAGATTATTAAAAATTTTCTCATATTTGACATCACATGATTACCATGAGAGCTATGAGATGTTAAGGAAGGTATATTTATAGCTATTTATGAACATAAAGACCAAGGTTTGAAGGCATAGTGCATGCCCATCTTCACACAACTTGTAATGCTGGAGCTGCCTCTGAATCTCTGAATTTCTCATCTCTTGTCATCTGGTTTAGTGTGGTTTGTATATAATGCAATACATTTAGATTGGTTACACTTATCTGAAAATGCAAATCCTCTCTCATCTGTTTTTGCACATATAAGAATTACAATTCTTCCCAATCAGGTCAGATGTCATTTTTACCTTCTGGAATAGCCAATAGTGAAACATTTAGCAAGGGACACAAGTCCAGAAAAAAAAAGAAAAGTACTCAAATATTGTGTGTATATGTGTGTGTGTGTGTGTGTATCTATCTATCTATCTATCTATCTATCTATCTATCTATCTATCTATATAACATATATGTATAGTCCCATAGACAATCGCTTTTGGATTAACAGAAATTAACCCTTCTGGCCTTAAAGCTTGAAACTTACATTTGTTTTATCTGAGTTCCTTCCTCAGGAAAGGATCCCCAGGCCTCTCAGAACATATCAAAGAACTGAAACCAGATCATCACATCCAGATAATGAAATGCCAGGCCCTTTCTTCATCATGATTGCTTTCTTATCCCACACTGAGTTCCTTTTATTCTCATACATAGTTACACTTCTTTTCTGCTATGTAAACCCCTCAGTTTTAGTCGATCAGGGAGGTATATTTGAGACTGATCTCCCATTTCCTTGGCTGCAGCACCTGATTAAAGTCTTCTTCCTTGGCAATAGTCATTGTCTCAGTGATTGGCTTCCTGTGTGGTGAGCGGCAGGATCTAGACAGAACCCATGGTGTTTTGGTAACAGATATATACCAATTACTTATGGATATCTATAGCTTGAAGTAAATTCATATGTAAAGAGATCTAATTTTTACCTAGCCAAGGAAGAGTCTCATCTGCTTTAACACATTTTCTGTCCTACCCAATGAAGTACAGAAAATGTGTTAAAGGAGATGAGACTCTTTCTTGAGTCCTGGAACACAGATCATTTCTATTTTTTTTGCCTCTTCTCCCTGCTGTATTTTATTATCTCTCCTCTCCCCTCTTCCCCCTCCCCTTCCCTCTGCTTTCCTTCCCCTTCCCTTCCCTATCTCTTCCCTATCTCTTCCATCCTCCCTTTCTTCCTTCCTTCCTCCAAATTTTGGAGTGTCTATATTGTTTTACAAATTATAGTCACTCGCTGTTTCTCTTCTGTGAAGTTTGTAATTGTTTTTATTCTCTTATCAGTCCAGTTTGTACTCTATGTGTAATCCATTATTACTTCTACACTCATAGACGCTCCCGTCTTTATCCACAAACCAAAGGTTTCTTTCAGATCTAGACTCAGGTTCTGTCATTTGACCAGTAGGCGCTTTTGCTTGGATATTTTTATAAATGACTCAAATTATAAAGTCTAAAATACTATTAAATATTCTCTCTCTCTTTCTCTCTCTCTCTGTCTCTGTGTGTGTGTCTATTTTTTTTATTATTATACTTTAAGTTTTAGGGTACATGTGCACAATGTGCAGGTTAGTTACATATGTATACATGTACTATGCTGGTGTGCTGCACCCACTAACTCGTCATCTAGCATTAGGTATATCTCCCAGTGCTATCCCTCCCCCCTCCCCCCACCCCACAACAGTCCCCAGAGTGTGATGTTCCCCTTCCTGTGTCCATGTGATCTCATTGTTCAATTCCCACCTATGAGTGAGAATATGCGGTGTTTGGTTTTTCGTTCTTGCGATAGTTTACTGAGAATGATGATTTCCAATTTCATCCATGTCCCTACAAAGGACATGAACTCATCATTTTTTATGGCTGCATAGTATTCAATGGTGTATATGTGCCACATTTTCTTAATCCAGTCTATCATTGTTGGACATTTGGGTTGGTTCCAAGTCTTTGCTATTGTGAATAATGCTGCAATAAACATACGTGTGCATGTGTCTTTATAGCAGCATGATTTATAATCCTTTGGGTATATACCCAGAAATGGGATGGCTGGGTCAAATGGTATTTCTAGTTCTAGATCCCTGAGGAATCGCCACACTGACTTCCACAATGGTTGAACTAGTTTACAGTCCCATCAACAGTGTAAAAGTGTTCCTATTTCTCCACATCCTCTCCAGCACCTATTGTTTCCTGACTTTTTAATGATTGCCATTCTAACTGGTGTGAGATGGTATCTCATTGTGGTTTTGATTTGCATTTCTCTGATAGCCAGTGATGATGAGCATTTTTTCATGTGTTTTTTGGCTGCATAAATGTCTTCTTTTGAGAAATGTATGTTCATATCCTTTGCCCACTTTTTGATAGGGTTGTTTGTTTTTTTCTTGTCAATTTGTTTGAGTTCATTGTAGATTCTGGATATTAGCCCTTCGTCAGATGAGTAGGTTGCAAAAATTTTCTCCCATTTTCTAGGTTGCCTGTTCACTCTGATGGTAGTTTCTTTTGCTGTGCAGAAGCTCTTTAGTTTAATTAGATCCCATTTGTCAATTTTGGCTTTGGTTGCCATTGCTTTTGGTGTTTTAGACATGAAGTCCTTGCCCATGCCTATGTCCTGAATGCTAATGCCTAGGTTTTCTTCTAGGGTTTTTATGGTTTTAGGTCTAATGTTTAAGTCTTTAATCCATCTTGAATTAATTTTTGTATAAGGTGTAAGGAAGGGATCCAGTTTCAGCTTTCTACATATGGCTAGCCAGTTTTCCCAGCACCATTTATTAAATAGGGAATCCTTTCCCCATTGCTTGTTTCTCTCAGGTTTGTCAAAGATCAGATAGTTGTAGATATGCGGCGTTATTTCTGAGGGCTCTGTTCTGTTCCATTGATCTATATCTCTGTTTTGGTATCAGTACCATGCTGTTTTGGTTACTGTAGCCTTGTAGTATAGTTTGAAGTCAGGTAGTGTGATGCCTGCAGCTTTGTTCTTTTGGCTTACGGTTGACTTGGCAATGTGGGCTCTTTTTTGGTTCCATATGAACTTTAAAGTAGTTTTTTCCAATTCTGTGAAGAAAGGCATTGGTAGCTTGATGGGGATGGCATTGAATCTGTAAATTACCTTGGGCAGTATGGCCATTTTCACGATATTGATTCTTCCTACCCATGAGCATGGAATGTTCTTCCATTTGTTTGTGTCCTCTTTTATTTCCTTGAGCAGTGGTTTGTAGTTCTCCTTGAAGAGGTCCTTCACATCCCTTGTAAGTTGGATTCCTAGGTATTTTATTCTCTTTGAAGCAATTGTGAATGGGAGTTGACTCATGATTTGGCTCTCTGTTTGTCTGTTGTTGGTGTATAAGAATGCTTGTGATTTTTGTACATTGATTTTGTATCCTGAGACTTTGCTGAAGTTGCTTATCAGCTTAAGGAGATTTTGGGCTGAGACAATGGGGTTTTCTAGATATACAATCATGTCATCTGCAAACAGGGACAATTTGACTTCCTCTTTTCCTAATTGAATACCCTTTATTTCCTTCTCCTGCCTAATTGCCCTGGCCAGAACTTCCAACACTATGTTGAATAGGAGTGCTAAGAGAGGGCATCCCTGTCTTGTGCCAGTTTTCTAAGGGAATGCTTCCAGTTTTTGCCCATTCAGTATGATATTGGCTGTGGGTTTGTCATAGATAGCTCTTATTATTTTGAGATACGTCCCATCAATACCTAATTTATTGAGAGTTTTTAGCATGAAGGGTTGTTGAATTTTGTCAAAGGCCTTTTCTGCATCTATTGAGATAATCATGTGTTTTTTGTCTTTGGTTCTGTTTATATGCTGGATTACATTTATTGATTTGCATATAATGAACCAGCCTTGCATCGCAGGGATGAAGCCCACTTGATCATGGTGGATAAGCTTTTTGATGTGCTGCTGGATTTGGTTTGCCAGTATTTTTTTGAGGATTTTCGCATCAATGTTCATCAAGGATATTGGTCTAAAATTCTCTTTTTTGGTTGTGTCTCTGCCCGGCTTTGGTATCAGAATGATGCTGGCCTCATAAAATGAATTAGGGAGGATTCCCTCTTTTCTATGGATTGGAATAATTTCAGAAGGAATGGTACCAGTTCCTCCTTGCACCTCTGGTAGAATTCGGCTGTGAATCCATCTGGTCCTGGACTCTTTTTGGTTGGTAAGCTATTGATTATTGTCACAATTTCAGATCCTGTTATTGGTCTATTCAGAGATTCAACTTCTTCCTGGTTTAGTCTTGGGAGAGTGTATGTGTCGAGGAATTTATCCATTTCTTCTAGATTTTCTAGTTTATTTGCGTAGAGGTGTTTGTAGTATTCTCTGATGGTAATTTGTATTTCTGTGGGATTGGTGGTGATATCCCCTTTATCATTTTTTATTGCGTCTATTTGATTCTTCTCTCTTGTTTTCTTTATTAGTCTTGCTAGTGGTCTATCTATTTTGTTGATCCTTTCAAAAAACCAGCTCCTGGATTCATTAATTTTTTGGAGGGTTTTTTGTGTCTCTATTTCCTTCAGTTCTGCTCTGATTTTAGTTATTTCTTGCCTTCTGCTAGCTTTTGAATGTGTTTGCTCTTGCTTTTCTAGTTCTTTTAATTGTGATGTTAGGGTGTCAATTTTGGATCTTTCCTGCTTTCTCTTGTGGGCATTTAGTGCTATAAATTTCCCTCTACACACTGCTTTGAATGTGTCCCAGAGATTCTGGTATGTTGTGTCTTTGTTCTGGTTGGTTTCAAAGAACATCTTTATTTCTGCCTTCATTTCCTTATGTACCCAGTAGTCATTCAGGAGCAGTTTGTTCAGTTTCCATGTAGTTGAGCGGTTTTGAGTGAGATTCTTAATCCTGAGTACTAGTTTGATTGCACTGTGGTCTGAGAGATAGTTTGTTATAATTTCTGTTCTTTTACATTTGCTGAGGAGAGCTTTACTTCCAAGTATGTGGTCCATTTTGGAATAGGTGTGGTGTGGTGCTGAAAAAAATGTATATTCCGTTGATATGGGGTGGAGAGTTCTGTAGATGTCTATTAGGTCCGCTTGGTGCAGAGCTGAGTTCAATTCCTGGGTATCTTTGTTGACTTTCTGTCTCGTTGATCTGTCTAATGTTGACAGTGGGGTGTTAAAGTCTCCCATTATTAATGTGTGGGAGTCTAAGTCTCTTTGTAGGTCACTCAGGACTTGCTTTATGAATCTGGGTGCTCCTGTATTGGGTGCATATATATTTAGGATAGTTAGCTCTTCTTGTTGAATTGATCCCTTTACCATTATGTAATGGCCTTCTTTGTCTCTTTTGATCTTTGTTGGTTTAAAGTCTGTTTTATCAGAAACTAGGATTGCAACCCCTGCCTTTTTTTGTTTTCCATTGGCTTGGTAGATCTTCCTCCATCCTTTTATTTTGAGCCTATGTGTGTCTCTGCACGTGAGATGGGTTTCCTGAATACAGCACACTGATGGGTCTTGACTCTTTATCCAATTTGCCAGTCTATGTCTTTTAATTGGAGCATTTAGTCCATTTACATTTAAAGTTAATACTGTTATGTGTGAATTTGATCCTGTCATTATGATGTTAGCTGGTGATTTTGCTCGTTAGTTGATGCAGTTTCTTCCTAGTCTCGATGGTCTTTACATTTTGGCATGATTTTGCAGTGGCTGGTACCAGTTGTTCCTTTCCATGTTTAGCGCTTCCTTCAGGAGCTCTTTTAGGGCAGGCCTGTTGGTGACAAAATCTCTCAGCATTTGCTTGTCTGTAAAGTATTTTATTTCTCCTTCACTTATGAAGCTTAGTTTGGCTGGATACGAAATTCTGGGTTGCAAATGCTTTTCTTTAAGAATGTTGAATATTGGCCCCCACTCTCTTCTGGCTTGTAGGGTTTCTGCCGAGAGATTTGCTGTTAGTCTGATGGGCTTCCCTTTGAGGGTAACCCGACCTTTCTCTCTGGCTGCCCTTAACATTTTTTCCTTCATTTCAACTTTGGTGAATCTGACAATTATGTGTCTTGGAGTTGCTCTTCTCCAGGAGTATCTTTGTGGCGTTCTCTGTATTTCCTGAATCTGAACGTTGGCCTGCCTTGCTAGATTGGGGAAGTTCTCCTGGATAATATCCTGCAGAGTGTTTTCCAACTTGGTTCCATTCTCCCCATCACTTTCAGGTACACCAATCAGACGTAGATTTGGTCTTTTCACATAGTCCCATATTTCTTGGAGGCTTTGCTCGTTTCTGTTTCTTTTTATTCTTTTTTCTCTAAACTTCCCTTCTCACTTCATTTCATTCATTTCATCTTCCATTGCTGATACCCTTTCTTCCAGTTGATCGCTTCGGCTCCTGAGGCTTCTGCATTCTTCACGTAGTTCTCGAGCCTTGGTTTTCAGCTCCATCAGCTCCTTTAAGCACTTCTCTGTATTGGTTATTCTAGTTATACATTCTTCTAAATTTTTTTCAAAGTTCTCAACTTCTTTGCCTTTCGTTTGAATGTCCTCCCGTAGCTCAGAGTAATTTGATTGTCTGAAGCCTTCTTCTCTCAGCTCGTCAAAGTCATTCTCCATCCAGCTTTGTTCCGTTGCTGGTGAGGAACTGCGTTCCTTTGGAGGTGGAGAGGCACTGTGCTTTTTAGAGTTTCCAGTTTTTCTGTTATGTTTTTTCCCCATCTTTGTGGTTTTATCCACTTTTGGTCTTTGATGATGGTGATGTACAGATGGGTTTTTGGTGTGGGTGTCCTTTCTGTTTGTTAGTTTTCCTTCTAACAGAGAGGACCCTCAGCTGCAGGTCTGTTGGAGTACCCTGCTGTTTGAGGTGTCAGTGTGCCCCTGGTGGGGGGTGCCTCCCAGTTAGGCTTCTCGGGGGTCAGGGGTCAGGGACCCACTTGAGGAGGCAGTCTGCCTGTTCTCAGATCTCCAGCTGCGTGCTGGGAGAACCACTGCTCTCTTCAAAGCTGTCAGACAGGGACATTTAAGTCTGCAGAGGTTACTGCTGTCTTTTTGTTTGTCTGTGCCCTGCCCCCAGAGGTGGAGCCTACAGAGGCAGGCAGGCCTCCTTGAGCTGTGGTGGGCTCCACCCAGTTCGAGCTTCCCAGCTGCTTTGTTTACCTAAGCAAGCCTGGGCAATGGCGGGCGCCCCTCCCCCAGCCTCTCTGCTGCCTTGCAGTTTGATCTCAGACTGCTGTGCTAGCAATCAGCGAGACTCCGTGGGCGTAGGACCCTCCGAGCCAGGTGCCGGATATATTCTCCTGATGCGCCGTTTTTTAAGCCCGTCGGAAAAGCGCAGTATTCGGGTGGGAGTGACCTGATTTTCCAGGTGCCGTCTGTCACCCCTTTCCTTGACTCGGAAAGGGAACTCCCTGACCCCTTGTCCCTCCCGAGTGAGGCAATGCCTTGCCCGCTTTGGCTGGCGCACGCTGACCTGCGCCCGCTGTCTGGCACTCCCTAGTGAGATGAACCCGGTACCTCAGATGGAAATGCAGAAATCACCCGTCTTATGCGTTGCTCATGCTGCGAGCTGTAGACCGGAGCTGTTCCTCATCGGCCATCTTGGCTCCTCCCCCGGTGTTTGTGTGTATTTTGTAACTTAATTATTCAGTTTGTCATCTGCCTTTCATTCAAGGAACCTCAGAGTTATTTTCTTCTACCTCTCTTATTCTTGTATCTAGTCAGTATATGAATTTTTCAATACTATCTGAAGATTTTTCTTAAATGAAGTTCTTTTTTATTCCTGCTACCTTAATTCAACCTTAATAATTTCTCTGGTATGTTTAACAGCTTTCTTTTTTTTACTCAATTTTATTCTTTATATCATTGTCATAATATATCTGTAATTTCTCTATCACCTCTATCTTGCAACCATTATTATTTCAATCCACCTAATTAACATCACTTACTTGTACTTGCTTATAACATATTGTGTAAAAATCCTAGTCTTGTATATAATTCTGCATAATCTAGTTTAAATCTACTTCTCCTGGCTCCTGTCTTTTACGTTATTCCTGTCTACCTCTCTCCTTCAACAACTAGTGACTTTCCACCAAATTCACACATTTCAATGTGACTTTGATTACCTCATTTTTATCATATCTTCCTCTAATTATCTTACCATATTTCTTCCTGTAAGATTCAGTTCAAATGCCAACTCTTACTGAAAACTTTTCCTAACTTCTTAGGATATAATTCAATATATAAGTGTATGTGTTTCCACATCATTCCATTCACAACTCTCACAGCACTTCTGCATTTTATTGTAATTCTCTTTGCCAAATTGATCTCGTAATGTATGCAGAGCTCTCTGGAAGGAGGAACTGTGTGTAATTCCTCTGTGAGGTTCTTGTACATGGACCATTGTAAAAGCTCCTAGATCATTTATTGAATGTGGTTTAGTGAAGAAATAGGAGGGCATGGAAAAGGCAAAAGAAGCTAACTTTTCTCTTTTGCTACCCACAGACCTCAGATGAGGTGGGAAACTACCATAAATATGGCTGAAAATATCTGTACCACAACTCCTAGACAGTCTGTAGGATGGAGCCAAAAATAAATAAATAAATAAATTAATTAATTAATTTAAAAATTTTAAAAAAGGAGAAGGGCAATGCAGCTTAGTGGAAAGCATAAGAACCTGAAATTTATAAGACCTGGGCACTGGTTCTACAATAGCACTCAGTAACCAATAGCATATTGTGTAAAAATCCTAGTCTTGTAAGGGCACTTGGTGAAGTGGGCCCGGTTTCTCATATCCTTTCATACTGGGAGAAATGCTAAATAGATAGAAACCAACCTGGATTGCTCTGGTCTGAACTCAGATCACGAAGGACTTTAATCATTGAACAAATGATCCCTTAATAGCGGCTACACCGTTTAGGATGTCCCGATGCAACATCAAGGTCGTAAACCCTGTTGTTGATATGGACGCTAGAATAGGATTGCACTCTTATCCCTAGGGTCACTTATCCTGTTGATAGAATTATTGGGACAATGTGTAATAACTGACTTACACTAGTGCGGTCTTAGTTTAAGTCGTTTCGGAGGTTGAATTACGCTCCAAGGTCACCCCAACCAAATTTTTTTTTTTTTTTTTTTTTTTTTAAGACAGAGTCTCACTCTGTCTCTCGGGCTGGAGTGCAGTGGCACCATCTCCGCTCACTGCAAGCTCTGCTTCCCAGGTTCATGCCATTCTCCTGCCTCATCCTCTTGAGTAGCTGGGACTACAGGCATGTGCCACCACACCCGGCTAATTTTTTGTATTTTTAGTAGAGACGGGGTTTTACTGTGTTAGCCAGGATGGTCTCGATCTGCTGACCTCGTGATCCACCCACCTTGGCCTCCCAAAGTGCTGGGATTACAGGCGTGAGCCACTGTGCCCGGCCACCCCAACCAAAATTTTTAATGCAGGGATGATACATTGGGGCCTGTTGACTGTTTGAATCTTTATTTGCATTAATGAATTCAAGCTCCACAGGATCTTCTTCTCTTATTTATTTATACCCGCCTCTTCATAGGTAGGTCAATTTCACTGGTTGAAAGTAAGAGACAGCTAAACCCTGGTGTGGCCATTCATACAAGTCCCTACTTAGGGAACAAGTGATTATGCTACCTTTGCAAGTTCAGGATACCGCAACCCTTAAACATATGTCACTGAGCAGGCAGTGCTTCTAATACTAGCAATGCTAGGGGTGATGTTTTTGGTAAAGAGACAGGGTGAAATGTGCCGAGTTCCTTTTACTTTTTGTAATCTTTCCTTAGAGCATGACTGTATTGGGTTGAAATAAAGATAATAAGATGTCTATTAATCATTTGTTAATATTAGGTTGTTAGCTGTCAGTGGATTATTCTGGTCTGATGTAAGCTTATGCAATGGATAATGTCTTAATGTTACTTACACTAACATTATTGCTTCTACTGAATAATAGATTAGTCCAATGTAATATTAGGAGTTCAACCGGGTGATTAGAAATGAAGTTAGTCAGATGTTGAGCTTAAACGCTTTCTTAATTGGTGGCTGCTTTTAGGCCAATTATGGTGGTAAAATCTTTTACTCTCTATAGGACGGTTATTTTCTAGTATCTGAAGATCCGTCCCCCTTTAACAGTTAAACTTACAGGAGGATTAAGTAATTCTGTAGGTTAAGTTTAAAGTTGAACTAAAATTCTACCTTGGACAATCAGCTATCACCAGCCTCCGTAGGCTTGTCACTGCTACTAATGAATCTTCTCACTATTTTGCCACATAAATGAGTGTACTCTTCTAGCTGTTCTGGAGAAGCTCCTCTGATTTCGGGGGACTTGGCTAGAGCTCTCTTTGTGAAGTTTATTCTAGTTAATTCATTATTCAAAAGATGCAAGGATTTGTCTTTGCTTTTTGGTGCTTGATATAGTTCTTTCATTGTTGCCTTACGGTACTATATCTATTGCACCAGAATAAGTAATTTCTATCTCCTATACTTTTGTCTAGGGTAAATGGTTTGATTTAAGGAGTTCTAATAACATTTTTTTAGCAAGGCTTGGAGTTGGAGCTGGCTCAAAGTGATCAGGTTGTAATGAAATCTTCTGGGTGTAGGCCGAGTGCTTTGGGTTAAGCTACACTTTGGTTTATCCAGGTGCACTTTCCAGTACACTTACCATGTTATGACTTATCTCCTCTGTATGTGTGTAAGTAATTATTAATAATAGTGATTTCTAGAGCACTACTTGAGGAGGGTGATGGGCGTTGTGTGCGTGCCTTATGGCCTTATTCAATCAAGCACTCTGTTCTTGATTTACTACTAAATCCTCTTTGAACATTTAGATTTCATGAAGGTTATTGTGAGATTTTTCTGGATGTAGAAAATGTAGTCCATTTCTTACCATCCCATGGACTACACCTTGACCTAGTGCATACTTGTGTTTACTTTATATATACATATATATATTTTAGGGTTTGCTGAAGCTGGTGTTATATAGGCTGAGTGACAAGAGATTGTGAGGTATATCGGGGTTTATCAGTTATAGAACCGGCTCCTCTAGAAGGCTATAAAGCACAGCCAAGTCCTTTGAGTTTTAAGCTGCTGCATGTAGTACTCTGGCGAACAGTCTTGTTAATATAACTATTTGTGTTTGGGCTAAGCATAGTGGGGTTTCTAATCTCAGTTTGTGCCTTAGCTGTTGTGTCCTCAGGACATTAAAGTCACTTTCGTAGTATATTTTATTTCAGCTGGAGATTTTTACGATTTAGATGGAGCTTAACTTTATTGACTGCAGACCTTAAACACTCTTTATGCCGAGTTTTATTAGCTTGGGTTAATCGTATGGCCGCGGTGGCTGGCACAAAATTTACCAACCCTAAATATTAGTATAGGTTAGTCATACTTTCACTTATGACTTAAAATTTATCACTGCTGTTTCCCGTGGAGGTGTGGTCGAGCAAAGTGTTTTGAGCTGCGTTTATGCGTGCTTGATACCTCCTTCTTTTGAACCAGGTGATCTGGAGGGCATTCTCACTGGGGCGGGGATGCTTGTATGTGTAATTTTACTGAGAATTCATAAAAAGACCAGGACCAAACTTCTATGTTTATGGGGTTTTGCGGACCCATCTAGGCATTTTCAGTGCCTTGCTTTAAATAATTAAGCTACATTAACTGGATGAAAAACATTTGAGTGGTATTTTGAAATACTAGGGGGATGTCAGGGTAGAATCTGGTTGGGTATAAATCTGAAGTGGTCATTTACAGTCCTGGAAGTTTAGGGCCTTTAAAAAAGTTGAATTAGCAGAGGTTTTGGCTGAGGGGCCATTTGTAGTTGAAGTTATATTTGATTTAGGACTATAATATCTGGGATACACACTTTTCAGAGAGGGATACTTGAAGTATTATATAAGTATTAAGACAGAAATTTAGTTAACATATAAATAGGAGATTTTATTTGGTTGGAGAATATTGGGATTTTTTAGAAAATTACGTTAATCGAGGGGCTAGTGTTGGAGTGTTCATGGTTAAATTATGATTTTTAGGATTCTGACTAGGTTCAATTTAAGTATCTTGTTTCTGGGGGTCGGCAAGTGTACCTCTTACCTAATTTAACAATAAAGTCAGAGATGGAGGGAGGGTGGATTTTCGGATTTAATCAGAAGTAGTCCTTTAAATTATGCGTGAACGTATCTGTGTGCGTGAACGTACGTGTGCGTGAACGTACGTATGTGCGTGAACGTACTTGTGTGCGTGAACGTGTATTGATTGTTATGCCCTTCAAGCATGAATTAGCACCTTATGGTTGGGTATGTTGACTCAGAATATTCAAGATAAGTCCAGCCACAATCGATTCCTCAGGGATCAGGCTCCCGCCATGGTAAGTGGCAGCATCTCGAAAATTAAAAAATACGAAATGCATGACAGTGCTCCCGTGACTAGTTATTAGGGTGATAGTCCCTAGTACGTTGAGATATAAGGTTTGGAAATATTTTCTCCCAGTTTGTAGGTTGTCTCTCCACTCTCCACTCTCCTTTTTCCTTTGCTCTGCACAAGCTTTATAGTTTTAAGTAATCCTGTTTATCTATTTTTGCATTTATTGCCTCTGTTTTTGCTGTACAAACTAAATCCTCAAAAACCTGTATTATCATAGTTAAAAGATTTATTTTTATCATATTCCAAATAGTTTAAAATGCTTTTGTTTGTTTGTTTGACATAATGGCATCAGATATAACATGGCATAATGTCATACTATTACTCTTTCAATTAAAAATCAAAATGTAAAAATTATAATTTTTAAATATGGCAAAAACGTACATTAAAATACATTAAATTATAAATAACAAACTGCTGTTAATCCCACATATAATCATGCCTTACTTTTATAATACTTTGAATATTATAAAGTGATTTTCTATCTTTTATTATATTTTATAATAACCTAAGGGATAGCTGGAGTAGATATTATTTTCTCTGCCTTGCATATGCCAAAAACGAGAGAGGGAGAGAAGTGAAGTGACTTTCCCTGTATTACAAAGACACAGTGGTGCAGAGTTGAAACTTTACTCATTATTTGAAATACTTTACAATTTTTCTAAAATATAGTGAGATCTAGGGACTGAGTGTTATACTCAGCCCTGTTTGAGAATTTCTCAGGATATTGGTTCATCCTTTATTAAAACGAGCAAACAAAAAAAAGTAGGATCAAATTAAGAAAAGCAGAATGTTTTGGTAGGATTAGGATCTCAAAATAATTATCTCGAAGCCAATAAAGTGTTACATTATTTTTCTTGCTTTATTTTTAATTTTATAATTTTTGCTGTGTCTATATGGTGGTGTAATAACCTGAGAAAGACGGTTCTAATCACACATGTACTAATCACAACCATGCAACATAATTTTAGAGTAAGATTTAACCAGGATGTAAATTTAAAAGTTCTTAAAAGTATTCAACTTCTGTGTCTATACTTAAGACTCCATCTCTATGTGTCTGTTGATTATGCAAGTAGAATCAACAATAATTAATTTATCAACCTAATCTTTAAGCAGTGCAAGCATTATTATTAGACGTTCTTAAATGGGCACTATAATATGTACCTTGACTGAGCTTACTTATTTCATAGAAGAATGGTATTTCTAAAATTATTTTAGAGATTTTTGATATTCAATCTCAAATGTTTAATATATTTTCCAAAATTATCAAATAAGGCTGAGCACTAGCATACTCTAATATTTACAGGAAAGATGTAAACAAAAACACTTGAATTTCTAGGTTCTTTAATAATCTTAACGCCGGGATGAATTCTCTAAGTCAGAAAAAATTGCCATGACTTGGTACTAAGATCAGTATCAATTCAACCATTATTTCTTTAAAAAAATAACTTAAATAAAAGTTGCATTTACCATTTTGTGCAGTGGTTCTTAATCCTGGTTATTCCTCCATAGTTTTTAAAAATACTGATATCTGGGTCCTTGGCCCAGTGATTCAGCATAAATTAGTCTGACATGTGGCTTTGTATCAGTAGCTTAAACAGTTTTCCAGTTTATATTAATGTGCAGCTGAATTTGAGAACCACTGCTTTAGTCTTTTGAAATGAGGCCAGGTGTGCATATAAGGCCTTACTGTGCAAAGCTTTAAATTTGGGGGACATTTTGGTGGTATAAAGCTGGTTAATACAGATGAAGTTTAAAAGAAATAGACTCTCACCTACCAGATATACTAATACTTTGCAGAAATCAAGATCATTTTGAGATAATTAAAAAGAAGAGAAAAATAAACTTCCTAAATGTTGAATTTATAATTACATGTTCTACCTTTATCATACTATACCATTATGATTGATGGTTAGAATAAAATTTCAAAGAATCTGAAACTTATAGCATACAAAATTATATTTGTATAATTTTCATATTCAACATATTTCAGTGAATTTCAATGATTAAAAATTAATTATCCATGGGTGATATATATGATTATTCCATTGCCAAGACTGTTACATTAAGTAAGGCAGCCAGTTCCCAACAGATCTAGAAATCAATGTTGCAATCTGAAGAAGGCTTTTAAAGTCAATATTCTTAGGTACATATATAATTTTGTTATAGTCTCCATATTATTGCAATTCAGTTCTACAGAAGACCTTTCTTGTCACATCACCAGTCCAGTGACACTGGTAGAGTGTACCAGGGGAAATGTGAATTGTCTTCTTAAATTTCCAAACCAAATAAGAGAGTGAATTGATTTATATTTCAACATCGAGTATGAAACACATTAGCAATTATGATCCATAGTAAAAATCCTGTTTTTATACAGTATAATTTACTGAGACTCACTTAAAATTCACATAACATTTGATTGAATTGGACGGTGTTTACAATTGTAATTTTTGCAACATTGGAAACGCCAAATGTGTTTGATTAATATCAACTTTCTGCAGCCACACCTGTATAATATTTATGTCTCTAAATTACTATTTGTGGTAATTAGCAGTTTTTCCATTGCAATTAGCCAACTTCAACTTCGAACATTGTCTAGACAGCCTAACTTTTTACTTTTTTCTTAGTTGAAATGTTTTAATTATATTTTACTTTGTGATTTTAGTTTTCCTTTCATCTTCTTGAAGTTTAACCTCAAAAAAAAATTTTGAGTTCTTATTTATTTGCATCAAACAACTCTAAAATGTAATACAAATGATCACTCTATCTACATGGAGAAAACATTGTTAACAAATCTGTGAATGACTTAATCATTATAACAATTAAGACATTTACACACACACACACATTTCTTGTAAAAAGAATGGTTAAAACTATCTGTACACTGGAAACATATTTTCACATAAATTTGCCTATTATTATTTGTACTTATATTGTGCAAATTATGTCAGTAGCTAGAATGACATGGATTTGACAAGAATAGAGAAAAAGTTGGTTTCATATCCCAGACTCTTAAAATACACTTTTCAGTTTAGGACACAAGCACTCTAAAGATATGTATGCAGTCCTCATGTCTGACATCTAATTCCTATGAGTTTCCTTCAATTAATACTAAATACATGTATAGAAATTGCCATAAACTGAGCTGTATGATGGTAATAATCCCCAAATGACAATTCAATCATCCAGATCTTTGGGTTGTCCTAATTCCATTATATGAGGTGGATCTAATGGTCATTAGATCCCTAGATATGAGGGATCCCTAGAAAAGTATTTTCTTAATCTTAGATAATAGTTTTCAATGCTTCGGTGAAAATTGTTTATGGAACTCTTCTATTTTAATCAGTCTTTGAAAATGGCTCTTTCAATGGTTGATAAGATAAGTCATCACACAATACTTCTATACTGTAAAAAAAAAGCTAAAACAGTAATTAATCTTAATATATTTTAGGTATTCAGTACCTCTTATTTCCAGATGTATACAATAAATTCCTTTTATATCTTAGAGCTAAAACCAGAGAAAAAAGTGTCTCTCTCCATAAACCATGCACTCTCTTTTGTCAGATAAAGAAAAAAGTGTAATTCGTCTTTATCTTCTCGGATATATTATGTGACTTTTAATTTTTATTGAAAAAATTGAACTTACTGATTTTTTCCTTGATACATAAATTATACATGTTCAGTGTCTATAGCATACATAAACAACAGTAAAATTTGTTAGAAACAACTATAATCTCAGCAAACAGAAAATTTAATTTTAGTGAAAATATTACCTAACAACATTTTCGTTTTCGGAAGTATCAAAACTGTCTTGTTAGCATACATTTTGAAAAAGAAATTTTATTCTATCTTCTTTAATAACATACCAGTTTTTCTTTTATACATATTTTGAACATATATTTGGGTCACTAAATGCTATTTTAAAAGCATGGATTTCATTTGTTAGTATTCCATAACTAGCAATTATAAAGTTGGACATTTCGATTTATTTCAATTTTCAATATTCACTTCTAAAGAAAGGTTACAATGAATATTTCTGTAGTTAAATCTAACCACACATAGAAGATTATTTCTTTAGAGTACACTTTAGAAGTAGTATTACGTTAAGGCATTTGACTTACACTTTTAAAATCTCTTTAGAAAATGTTCTGTTATTATAATGGTCTATTTTTGTATGCCTTGTATTATAATTTGTATCAAATATATTTTTATATGCATGGTATATATAAGAAATGCAAATCTAATTAGATAAAGCAACAAATATATTACATAATTAAATAACAGTTTGACATAGTTTTAAGTGTATTTTTGAAAAAATACTGTGCTAAATTCCTATCAAGTCAGCACCTAAACTAATTCTTGAAAAAGATCCAGAAAACGAAGGTCTCAAATTTCTAGATATTTTAGGTGTACATTCAGGTTTCCAAAAGATAACTGATGTGGTAACTTGAGAAACATGGAATAAAGATTTGGGCACCCCACAGGGAAGCCACACAAGAATAGTCTAGAACCTCTCAGTTAGTAATAAAGGGACCCTGGTATCATTCCTAGTCCTATAGGGGAGAGGTAAATAATTTACTAAAATCCATAGACAGAGAAGCTTGTGAGGACAGGGCTGCCTGGCTGGATCTTTGACTTTTGGTCAAGGAAATAGTTAATGCCAGCATTCCTAGAAGCAGGAGGGAGCAGGAGTGTAACTACTTACCAAACCCTTCTCTCCCTCCAGTTCTTGTTCTTCTCTCTTCCTCCAGTCACTTGCTCCTGCTTTTTATTGCCTGAACCCCACTGACATCAGGCAGTAAGGGAGCCCTGGAAATAATACATTGTATATTTCAGCCTCCTGGGTGCACAGAGCAAGTTTGAGAAGAATAGAGATTGGACTTGCCAGGGCAAATGAAAGATACCGGTGCAATAAGAAATCTCCAAAGATATCTTCCTCCTTTTATTTTTTTCTCACGACTGCATCTAGACAAGGGAATTCATTTTTCTACTAGAAATACATTATGTATATTCATTTATGATTTTCACTCTAAGAGGTATTCTTTCAGTGAGATCTTGAAAATCTTATCACTTTAATTTACATGTATAGAACTCAATGTCTATGAAAACAAGTGTAGCATGTATACATATATGTCATGTGTATATAATGTATATGTATTACATATCTAATACAGTATATCTTAGTATTTAATAATTTATGACTCTTCAAATAAATCAACATATAAACTAGAAGTATACATGCATTGCTTTTTAAAATGTTTTTGTTATGTATTATGTGACTGTTTACAATGGAAAAGGACACACAGTGCAGTCTGACAGCTGTGTGTCAAATGAAAGCTAAACATCCTGCTCCTAGCCAGGTTTTCCTACCTATTCCTCCTTACTCCTCCCCTGATACTCAGACATCTTCAGGTGAGATTTTCACAGAAAAAGAAAGCAAAAGTTTGTCAAATAGGATATTCCTTTAAATCTTGAATTTTATTTTAATTAATTATGTTTAATTATTGACCCCTTGCTTTTTTCTTTACTGAAAAATGTGGATGATGACCACTTACCTTTTTTTTAAATACTGAAAAAGTTCTGCCTATCATAACTTTATTTATTTATGTATTTATTTATGAGAGAGAGTCTCACTCCGTTACCCAGGCTGGAGTGCAGTGGCCTGATTTCCACTCACTGAAGCCTCCATCTCCTGGGCTCAAGCAAGCCTCCTACCTCAGCCTCCAGAGTAACTTAGGCTATCAGTGCACACCATTATGCTTGGCTAATTTTTTTGTAGTTTTGGTAGAGATGGAGTATTATTGTGTTGTACAGGCTGTTCTCAAACTTCTGGACTCAGGAGCTGGGATGACAGGTGTGAGCCACCACACCAGGACTGCCTATCATAACCTTAAATATTTTATGAAGCAATGTATGTAGAGTGCCAAACAAGTAAATTGCTAAAATGAAAACTATCTCGGTGTTTTCGATAGAAGATAAATGTTATTATATAGTTACTAGATAAGTTAAGGCAATGGAACCTCTTTGTGAGATTTTGTTTTATTTATTTTTTGATAATTGGGTTAGATTATATTAAATTTTAATGATAGGTACAAACTGAGCATTAAGAACATGTTTTTGGCTAACATTAACATTGATAATTCTCTTATTTCTTAGGAAATGAGTACATTAAACTTGCTTACTTCTATGTATAACAAAACCTCTTACTAGGAGTGCAGGAACTGTGTATATGTAGTGATTGTAGTTTTTAAAGAAAAAAGAAATAATTGGCATTGATGATATACCACATGACCAGATGCTGTATAATAAAGTGACTTACAATCTTAATTTGTCAGACAATACTAGAGAGTTTCAATTAAGTTTGAGGTTTTGGCCCACCTCTGAATTCCTTTGTAATATTTTATAAAGTAGCAAAAACTACAGACAAATATTTCTGCCATTAAGCAATCAGCATCCATCTGTTTTTGTCTTTTTACTACCAAGACAAGTTAACATGTGGCAGAAGCATATAAGTCTACAAAATTGAGATGAACTGTTAAGAACAGTATCATGATATTATTATTTTCTTTTTTTAAATTTTATTTTATTACTATTGTACTTTAAGTTTTAGGGTACATGTGAACAATGTGCAGGTTAGTTACATATGTATACATGTGCCATGCTGGTGTGCTGCACCCATTAACTCGCCATTTAGCATTAGGTATATCTCCTAATGCTATCCCTCCCCCCTCCCCCACCCCACAACAGTCCCCAGAGTGTGATGTTCCCCTTCCTGTGTCCATGTGATCTCATTGTTCAATTCCCACCTATGAGTGAGAACATGTGGTGTTTGGTTTTTTGTCCTTGCGATAGTTTACTGAGAATGATGATTTCCAGTTTCATCCATGTCCCTATAAAGGACATGAACTCATCCTTTTTTATGGCTGCATAGTATTCCATGGTGTATATGTGCCACATTTTCTTAATCCAGTCTATCGTTGGACATTTGGATTGGTTCCAAGTCTTTGCTATTGTGAATAGTGCCACAATAAACATACGTGTGCATGTGTCTTTATAGCAGCATGATTTCTAGTCCTTTGGGTGTATACCCAGTAATGGGATGGCTGGGTCAAATGGTATTTCTAGTTCTAGATCCCTGAGGAATCGCCACACTGACTTCCACAATGGTTGAACTAGTTTACAGTCCCACCAACAGTGTAAAAGTGTTCCTATTTCCCCACATCCTCTCCAGCACCTGTTGTTTCCTGACTTTTTAATGATTGCCATTCTAACTGGTGTAAGATGGTATCTCATTGTGGTTTTGATTTGCATTTCTCTGATGGCCAGTGATGATGAGCCTTTTTTCATGTGTCTTTTGGCTGCATAAATGTCTTCTTTTGAGAAGTGTCTGTTCATATCCTTCGCCCACTTTTTGATGGGGTTGTTTGTTTTTTCTTGTCAATTTGTTTGAGTTCATTGTAGATTCTGGATATTAGCCCTTCGTCAGATGAGTAGGTTGCGTAAATTTTCACCCATTGTGTAGGTTGCCTGTTCACTCTGATGGTAGTTTCTTTTGCTGTGCAGAAGCTCTTTAGTTTAATTAGATCCCATTTGTCAATTTTGGCTTTTGTTGCCATTGCTTTTGGTGTTTTAGACATGAAGATCAATGGAACAGAACAGAGCCCTCAGAAATAACGCCGCATATCTACAACTATCTGATCTTTGACAAACCTGAGAAAAACAAGCAATGGGGAAAGGATTCCCAATTTAATAAATGGTGCTGGGAAAACTGGCTAGCCATATGTAGAAAGCTGAAACTGGATCCCTTCCTTACACCTTATACAAAAATTAATTCAAGGTGGATTAAAGACTTAAACGTTAGACCTAAAACCATAAAAACCCTAGAAGAAAACCTAGGCATTACCATTCAGGCCATAGGCATGAGATTTTGTAACTTTAATCCTTTCTTTCTTTCTTTTTTTTTTTTTTTTGAGACGGAATTTTGCTCTTGCTGCCCAGGCTGAAGTGCAGTGGTGGGATCTTGGCTCACTGCAACCTCCACCTCCTGGGTTCAAGCAATTCTCCTGCCTCAGCCTCCCGAGTAGCTGGGATTACAGGCATGCGGCACCACGCCAGGCTAATTTTGTATTTTTGGTAGAGATGGAGTTTCTCCATGTTGGTCAGGCTGGTCTCAAACTCCCAACCTTGGGTGATCCACCCACCTCGGCCTCCAAAAGTGCTAGGATTACAGGTGTGAGGTTCCTTGCCTTGCCTATTCCTTTATTTCTAACAGTTTTTCATAGTGTTGCTAGAGCAAAATTTTATATTCACCTTTTTGACTTCATTTTCTTCAAAATGTCCCAGTTTTTCTTAGCTTTACAATTTTTTTTTTCAGAAATGATAATAGAGCAAAGGTTTGGTAATACTAGAGGTTTTATTCTTTTTTCTCTTCTTTGATCTGTCTCAAATATTCTCACATGGCACATGATCATTATGACTCCCATCTTAATAAAATTATGAATTGACATTAAACTGTTATTGTCATACCAGAACGAAGACACACCATCTCATGGTCTTCTTGCATTTGTGCGAGCTTTCTTTATGTGTGTGGGGTTTCTTTTAATTGTTTCATTTTTGTTTTTATACAAACTACGATCCATATTGTATTTTGGCAAGCCATCTATAATACTTGGTAGCTTTGAATTAATGTCAGCTTTGAACAGTAAAAATTTTCAGAAGCAGGCAACTTGCAAATCTCACAAAGAAGTTTGTGGGTTTGGTACCATTCAGATAAGTAAAAGAGTCTTACCTGCCAGCAACTTATTTTCTGGAATTCCTTATTGCTGTCTTTGCCATAAATATCTACCAGATAGGCAAAAAATGTAGCCCCAGGTTTGCATTTGCTAATAAGGTGACAGTGGCCTATGACAAGTCAAGACCAAATAATGTAACACCTCCCACATCAAAGTTTTAAGCGCTTTAAAATAGAGGATCCAAGTTGCTTTGTCCATTAGAAAAGGTCAGCCCAGATTAATCCACCTTCCCACTCACACACTAGGTTATACCTGGCCATATGCTGTCGATTCAGCACTTGTACAAGTGTCAAAACCAAAGCGGTTCATTTGCTCTGCTTTCTTTCTTTTTTCCTCTTATTCTTTTTTTGATATGACTGACATTATTCTGGTTCAATTCAACAAACCTGTACTGAGCACCCACTGTTCAGATACTCTTTCAGACCCAGGCCTCAAGGAACTTGAAAGCTAACAAACGACCTCTTAACAAGAAATTCTTGAGGAAAACACTTAAAATAGTGTAAAAAATTTCAACTGTCAAGAAAGCGTCTTTTCAAAGTAGATGGATCTAAATTATCTTTATATCAAACCACCATTGTAAGATGTATTCTTTAAAGTTATTATATCTGAGAAGTCTCCTTTTTCTTTTAATCTTCACAAATGTTTTTTCTTTTGTTCACTCTAGAAGATTTTGATGTATTGGTTTTGAATGACCAGGATTATTTCAGAAGGATTAAACTAATAAAATATTATAGGCAACAAGAGCAGTGAGGTGGTGAGAGGCATGTAAAACTGTGAGACCATAGCATTTAATGGAAACACTCATAGAAGGGAGCTAAAAATATATATTTTCCGTACCAGTGCCTACTTTTCTTACTAATAATACTGAACACAGCAAATTTGAACCTATTTAAATAATTAAAAAGCCTTAAATATGAATATTGTCAACATTAATGTTGATTTTAAATAGAATGTAAACATAATTGAGAAGAATTTGCTTGACAAATCATACAAACTCCATCTTTACTATATTGAACATATTTATGTTGAAGTATTGTGATTATAAAAATGTTTATCTTGAATATATAATTTTCTTCTCTTGTATAACATGTATAATGTATGTAGTACCATTCATATTAGTATGTTTCTTCTCTGTTAACAATACAAAAAAGGTACGTATATGATTAAGCCTTTTTCTTTGAGAGAACATTCAGAAAGCTTAAAAACAAATTTTAAGTGAAACACTAGCAAAACTTTGGCCTTTATTAAAATTGTACTTCTGTTCCCACTTTAACCTGGTTCTGTAGTTTAGATTCTGATTTTATTTGTTGAAAGGGATGCCTATGTACCCAATGCAAGTGACGTAACATCCTTCATTCAATAGGAATACAAATGCATGAATAAATACACATCTATTGCAAATAAAATAAAAATAGAAGGAGAGCAGATAATTATTGAGGTATAATTTTTTTGACCAAAGTACATCATTCTCTTGTCATAAGAGCAAAAATATATTTACCAGTATAGCATGTTACTAATGGGTATTTATAAATGCAGCCAACCATGGTTTTAATCAACTTAAAACATACATTTGTTAGAACTTAAGCTTAGCTGCATAAATGAGAGTAATGAACTTAGTTACAGACTTTTTGGACACATTTGCCCCTTTATCTAATTAGAAAGATTAGTAATATTAACATTTAATGCTGCTTTATATTTTCAAAAGGATTAGTTCAGTAATGATTATAAATTTCCCTGGCGTCTTTGCAATTATCACCAACCTCAAATTTATAGCTGAGGGAATTTTCAGAAGAAAGTTAAGTACTTGAAATAGATTTTGAATCCAATGGGTTTCAGTTACAAGACTGACCTAGGCTAGTGCAAGGAACTGGTAGCTTGCATTTATTCTAGAAAAGAAGGCAAGGCATTTGGTCTTTAATCAAATTATTTAAAATAGAAATTACTTAAAATATTTAAAATAATATTATTATTTGAAATAATATTTGAATTCTGGGGTTTGTAGTAAGTTAGATGAGAGTTTAAAAACCAGCTTTGCCACTTATGAGTCATATAATCTTGAGTGAGGTACTTTGGCATCTGTTTCTATATCTATTAGGCAAGAATAATCATAGTACCTATGTCATGAGATTTCTGTTCAGATTTAATAAAATGACCCTTTTTGCCCAAGACTTAGAAAATAGAGAGCATTTGTCAAATTTGAGTATTACTATTTGATGATGATGATGGTGATGATGATTTCCAAACAGATTAGGCTGAATTCATACACATAAGTGAGAGCTGGATAGAGTCTTTTACATTTAGACCAAAAATGTGGAGATTCATCCTTATAGAGACTCCATACGGTGAAAACAGCAGATTAAGATCAACAATTGCCTGGCAGAACAGTAGTTCTATGTATAATTTGACAAGCAAATTATCCTGAGTTGTGATGTTTCCATTCTATTTAAAATTTACAGAACAGTCTCTCTCTCATATATATATACACACACACATATATACACACACATATATATACACACACATATACACATACATACTTGAGATGTATGTATACATATATATACACATACATACTTGAGATGTATGTATGTATACATATATATACACATACCTACTTGAGATGGAGTTTCACTCTGGTGCCCAGGCTGGAGTGCATTGGTGCCATCTCGGCTCAATGCAACCTCCATCTCCTGGGATCAAGCGATTCTCCTGCCTCAGCCTCCAAGTAGCTGGGACTACAGGCGCCCGCCACCATGCCCCACTAATTTTTTGTGTTTTTAATAGAGATGGTTTTCACCATGTTGACCAGGCTGGTCTTGAACTCCTGACCTCAGGATCAGCCCTCCTTGGCCTCCCAAAATACTGGGATTACAGGCTTGAGCCAACGTGCCAGGCCAGAAAATTTATTTCTAGAGCAGTGAAGTGTTGTAACAGAAGTTTGGCATCTAATGAAAAAGTGTTTATAGTGTTCTGAATCTTTAAAAGAAGATATAGCTGAGAATTTGATTCCTGAAATGCCAGGGAAGCACTGATTTTCTTCAAGAACATTAGTCTCTGTTATCCATGTAATTTTTTACCCCCAGGAAGAGTGAACAAAACAATCCCCAGTAATCCCATGAGGCTATAGGATCATAATTTTTAGGTTATTTGCAAAGAGTTATTCTTCTTACCAACTGTCTGTTCACAGGAAGGAAGAAAAAAGGCTACAATAATTCCATAAATTTACATATAAGGAATTAATTTTATATAGTATTAATAATATAGATTAATTTATAATTCTCCATTATCTGAATAGAATATGAAAAAATTTACTGAGCAAGAAGGGTTTACTTAACAAATTAATGATGTCAAAATTTTCCAGGGATTTAAAAAAAACCTACATATTAATCAAATACTACTTTAAGTGCCTATGATTTATTCATCTACATATAATTTATATGCTAATACAATAATTACTTTTGTATTTATAGCCTAACATTTTACCAAATTTAAAATCGATCCAACTGTGATCTTCAACAAAATCCTAATAATAAATATAAGATATTTATATCTATCTATATGTGTGTCTACATACTTGTATCTATTTTAGAGATGAGAAAGCTGAAGTCCTGGGATTTTAATTGATTTTTTTTTTTTTTTTTTTTTTTTTTGGAGACAGAGTCTTGCTCTGTCACCCAAGCTGGAGTGCAGTGGTGTGATCTCTGCTTATTGTGACCTCTGCTTCCCGGAGTTTAAGTAATTTTCCTGCCTCAGCCTCCCAAGTAGCTGGGACTACAGGCACCCACCACCACGCCTAGCTAATTTGTGTATTCTTAGTAGACAAGGGGTTTCACCATGTTGGCCAGGATGGTCTCGATCTCTTGACCTCGTGATCTGCCCAGGTTGGTCTCTCAACGTGCTGGGATTACAGGCTTAAGCCACCGTGCCTGGCCTAATTGATTTTTTTTTTTTTTTAAGGAAACTTCCAGAATTAAAATTCCAATGCTGACACTTTTTTACATATACTATTTAGGCTTATGTGATTTTTCTCCCACTCATCTGGTGAGACTTGACTTTCAAGACATCTAGCAGATGTAAAATCAGGCAAACTTCATCTCTGAAAATAATAAAAAAAGTATTTATTTTTAGAGAAAATGATTTAAGGTGGGTGCGGTGGAGCCCAGCACTTTGGGAGGCTGAAAGCAGGAAAGTTTTTGAGCACAAGAGTTATTGTCCAGCTTGGACAATATAGTGAGACCTCATATCTACAAAATATATTTTTTAAAAAATTAGCCAAGCACAGTGGCATGACCCTGTAGTCCCAGCTACTGGGGAGGCTGAGGTGGGAAGATCACTTCAGCCTGGGAGGTGGAGGCTGCAGTGAGCCAAGATCATGACACTGCAATCCAGCCTGGGTGACAAAGCAAGACCCTGTCTGAAACAAACAAAAAATTGTATATATATAAAATATTACTTTTCAAAATATATTTATTAAAATTTTCTGAATCTTTTTATATTATACGTTTTATAAAAGTGGTGAAAAGATTGCATTTATGTAACCGATATTGTGGAATTCTCTGTGTCAATAACATAACTGTTGGCCAGGCACAGTGGCTTACGCCTGTAATCCCAGCACTTTGGGAGGCCAAGATGGGTGGATCACCTGAGGTCAGGAGTTTGAGGCCAGCCTGGGCAACATGGCAAAACTCTGTCTCTACTAAAAATACAAAAATTAGCTGGGCATGGTGGTACATGCCTGTAATTCCAGCTACTAGGGGGGCTGAGGCAGGAAGTTCCCTTGAACCTGGGAGGCAGAGGTTGCAGTGAGCTGAGATCGTGCCACTGCACTGCAGCCTGGGCAACAGAGTGAGACCCTGTCTTAAACATAAATAAATAAATAAATAAATAAATAAATAAATAAATAAGATAGTGTTAAGATCAAACAGAACATACACTTACACAAAACAAGAAACATTATGGGTCAGGTTATATTCTATTGAAGCTATATAAATTAATGGAATGTGTTAAAGATACAAACACTTTACACTTGCATAATTCTTACTGTGAAAACTTTAATCTGTGGCCTCAATATTTTTATTTTACTATAAGCATGTGATTAGTTTTAATGCCCATTATACTCATTAGTTTGCACTGTGATTAATGTGCAAAATTATCAGAGTGAATGTTAAATTTTTATAATTCCATTTTAATCAGTCATGGAGATTCATGTTTTAATTAGAAGAGCACCGCGTTTTATAATGAAGTAAAGATTGATGGTAGGAAAAATGTAAATAAATCTTGATGTTATGAAAGTGATGGTCAAAAATTTATGGAGAAGGAATTTGCTATCCATAGCTTAATTTATGACAATTTCATCATGATAACTTAATAAAAAGGATTTTAAATTCCTAATAATGTTTTGTGAATATATTAATGGCAATTACGTATTTAAACTATCAATCTAACATCTGCATTTAATTTTCAATATGATTTTGGATCATTAGTGAAATATTCATCAATAACTCTTTCTGTTCATATCACATTAATAAAGTGACCATTTTGGGATAACTGCTGCCTATGGATTTAATTAATAAATTAATTATTCGAAGCCACATTTTCAAATGATTACAGATTTAAGAAGGATTTTTGTGGTTGTCTGACCTGTGGTTCCCTTTCTTATTAAGGCTAGGTTCATCAAATATAGCAAAATATATATTATATATATACACACGCACATACACATACAGAATAACCAGTTTGTATTTCAGATCAACCACTTTTTTTAGGGAGATATTTATATGGCCCTATATTTTATCTGCCAACATAGACATATGCAAGGTAAGGCACATAATAATCCCAATTCCTTTTTACTCTTCTGGTCTAAAAATTATATCTGATTACATTAAGAAATGTGCATATAGGCCTTTCTTTTATAACTCAAGAAGAAAGGAGCGGTTTCTGTTGGGGAAGGCAATCCTAGGAATGCTCAGGAGGATAAATTGCATGATAGATTGTTTTCTCAGCACTTTTAGGATTAAAGAAAGACAAGCAAGGGCCACTATTTAGAAACTGTTGCTCATGGATGACTGGATGAGCTTCTCAGCAGGGATGAGACTTGATGAGATTCTAGATTGGTTGCACAGTACAGCACGGCTTTGAGGAGGAAGCCATTCTTGCCCCTGTGGGTGGAACCAGCACACTTTCTCAGGCACCACTGGGATGAGAAGTGGTGGAGGCCTCCATGTCCACACGATTAGCATAGGCACAGGACAGAGAATGCTTTTTAAAGGTAGTGATCAGGATTCCCCAATTACATTCCACCATTACATGGTGGCATATAATCGCAGGTCCTTGGTAGGCTGAGGCAGGAGAATTGTTTGAACCCAGGAGGTGGAAATTGCAGTGAGACGAGATTGTGCCACTGCACTCCAGCCTGGGTGACAGAGCAAGAATCGGTTCCCCATGCCTCCTTCCAAAAAAAATTGCCCACATGTGTAACAGTGTGTGTGCACGCATGTATGTGTGTGTTAGACTCATCCAGTCATCCATGAGCAACAGTTTCTAAATAGTGGCCCTTGCTTGTCTTTCTTTAATCCTAAAAGTGCTGAGAAAACAATCTACCATGCAATTTATCCTCCTGAGCATTCCTAGGATTGCCTTCCCCAACAGAAACTGCTCCTTTCTTCTTGAGTTATAAAAGAAAGGTCTATATGCACATTTCAGGTATTTTTGGGATATATGTGATGCAGTCCACTATTGAAAATATTTGCGCTTATATGCAGAAAAGAAAAGCAACATGCTAAGATAGAAGCAAAATTTACATTTAAAAAAAACAGAGCAAATAGACCTCCTTCATACTTAGGTAGTCAGCAATTGAAATGCATTTATAACTGGATATCTATTTAGATTGAAAATTAAACATTTTCAATGTTTCAATGAAAATTAAACATTTTCAATCTAAATAGATATCCAGTTATAAATGCATATTTTTCTGAATATTAGCATTTTCTGTAGTATATTTTATTTTCTATTTTTGCTATTAGTTCAAAAATTAGTTTAGTTTTGGAAATATTTTGTCCTTGATTATTTCACACAGTACCAAGTCATAAACTAAACATTTTAAAAAGTCTCCTGTATGTTTACTTTCCTAAAAGCACTGCTGACTCTATGTATGGCCATAGGGTAAAGAGTCAATGAAAATTAGGCAAAAATGCGTATTATGTACATTCAAAATATTGTATAAAATTTTAGTACATTTTTGGATTCCAAAGGAATCACTGACTCCTGATTAAGTTGCATCTTCAGAGAATTGGATAAGCAACGTATCTCATTGTAGTTTTCACATAGAGGAAAAGAAAAAAGGGGGAGAAATATTTCCTCTTGATGGAAATTTGAGTTTTCCATCTATGATGGTTCATGAACTTCAACAATGTATGGCCTATACTAAATCAGCCACCAGATTCCAGTGCAACATTCCTCAGGACAATAGCCTGTGAAGATGCAGTCTGATGCTGAATAGAAGAACATCGGCTACAGGCAATGGAAGGTGGTGAGAAATGAGCCATTTTTCCTATTAGATTGGAAATAGGTTTTGTTTCATAGATGTGTATGAACACTTGAGGATTTTTCAGGTAAAAGCCATAGTAATGGCCGGGCGCTGTGGCTCATGCCTGTAATCCCAGCACTTTGGGAGGCCGAGGCGGGCAGATCATCTGAGGTCAGGTGTTTGAGACCAGACCAGCCTGGCCAACATGGCAAACCCCCGTCTCTACTAAAAATACAAAAATTAGCTGTGCGTGGTGGTGGGCACCTGTAATCCCAGCTGCTTGAGAGGCTGAGGCAGGAGAATTGCTTGAGCCCAGGAGGCAGAGGTTGCAGTGAGCCGAGATCATGTCACTTAATTCCAGCCTGAGCAACAGAATGAGACTTCGTCTCAAAAATAAATAAATAAATAAATAAATAAATAAATAAATGAAGAAGCCATATAGCCATATATTAAGAAGCCATTGGATATGGGTGAGTTATATGAATAATGAATACACAGAAAAACATATAGGTCTTAAAACATAGTGTATAGTGAAAATAGTTAAGAAAATGAAGTATATAACAAAATGTTATTTATATAAATTCACGTGTGTGCATATAAAACAACAATATGTGGCCGGGCACAGTGGCTCACGCCTGTAATCCCAGCACTTTGGGAGGCCGAGGCGGGTGGATCACCTGAGGTCAGGTGTTGGAGACCAGCTTGGCCAACATGCTGAAACCCTGTCTCTACTAAAAATCCAAAAGTTAGCCAGGCGTGGTGGCAGGTGCCTGTAATCCGAGCTACTCGGGAGGTTTAGGCATGAGAATTGCTTGAACCCAGGAGGCAGAGGTTGCAGTGAGCTGAGATTGTGCCATTGCACTCCAGCCTGGACAACAAGAGCGAAACTCTTTCTCAAAAACAAAAAACAAAAAACAAAAACAACAAAAAACAAATAAAAAACATAACAAACAAAAAACCCAAAAAACCCCAATACGTTGCTCAAGTAATCTGTGAGTGAATGGATGAATAAGAGTGGAGGGTGAGGGCAAAGGGACATTGGTTAATATTGATTACAATTCCTAGCATAATGTTTGCTGCCCTGATCATAAATATTTTTGACATCTTTTTTTTCTGAGATCTTAATCATCCACTATTATTAGCTACATATATTTTTGCTTCCTTCCATAATACCTAATTTTGCCACTTCATACAACAAAGTTGCTTAGAAAAAACATAAGACAGTGTTTAGTTAGAATCTTGAGGAACAGAAAGTCACTTAAAGAAATCATATAAAAATTTTAGCTAAGGACAGTTACAGAGATGAGTAGTTAAGGACAGTTACAGAGATGAGTTGTACAAGTGGGTGATCCAAGGGAGAGTATGGAACTAATCAGGAATTACTCCCTGAAGGAGCTGATGTTTGAAGCGTTACGCTAATAATGCTTTTGAAATCATTTAAAAACCCTCACTTCTATGATAATTGTGTCATCTAGCTACTGAAACATCTAAAGTACATTTATAGTACTTTTATTGTTACTCATCTAAAAGTATTTCGAATTGGAGATTTGTGATAGTAATACAATCAGATATTTCTGTATAATTTACTGTTTCTTTTGAAATTCTAAATTCAGTAACTATAGTTCACATATGCTATATAAAAATTGTTATTAAATTAACAAGTATTAACGATTCTCTTTTGTTCCAAAACCACAAAAGTTTGAAAAAACAAACATGTTTAAAATGGAGAACTAACATCAAGAGCTTGTGCATATTCTTCTATTTTCACATTGATAAGGTTTGGCTGTGTCTCCACCCAAATCTCATCTTGAATTGTAGCTCCCATAAATCCCACATGCTATGGGAGGGAACCCGTGGGAGCTAATTGAATCATAGCAGGGTGGATCTTCCCCCTGCTGTTCTCATGATAGTGAATAAGTCTCACGAGATCTGATGGTTTTATAAATGAGAATTCCCCTGCACACTGTATTTTTTGCCTGCCACCATGTTAGATGTGGCTTTGCTCCCCCTTCCCCTTCCAACATGATTGTGAGGACTCCCCAGCCATGTGGAATTGTGAGTCAATTAGACCTCTTTCCTTTATAAATTACCCAGTCTCGAGTATATCTTTATTAGCAGCGTGAGAACGAACTAATACACACATTGAATCAAAACTAAAATCAACGGCAATGAAAGTGCGATTGGTATGATTCAGCGAAATATAATGAATGACACATTGGGAATTATCACTTTAAAATATTGTGTTTCAGGCCGGGCGCAGTGGCTTATGCCTGTAATCCCAGCACTTTGGAAGGCGGAGGCGGGCACATCATGAGATCAGGAGATCGAGACCATCCTGGCTAACATGGTGAAACCCCATCTCTACTAAAAATACAAAAACAATTAGCCAGGCTTGGTGGTAGGCGCCTGTAATCCCAGCTACTCAGGAGGCTGAGGCAGGAGAATCACTTGAACCCAGGAGGTAGAGGTTGCAGTGAGCTGAGTTCGCGCCACTGCACTTCAGCCTGGGTGATAGAGCGAGACTCTGTGTCAAAAAAATAATAAAATAAAATAAAATAATAAAATAAAATGAAATAAGATAAATAAAATATAAAATAATCCTGTGTTTCAGTTAATTTGAACTTTCAACCTGGCTTAATTAGACAAAGAGGCATTTTAAAACATTCAGAAGTATTTGTAATTTTTTTAAAGCCATGGGTATATTAACCTTACCTGTTTTGGTTCTTAAGGTTAAACAAATTTTAGAAACTTTTAGAAATTTTTCCCTTTCAATTGTTATGGTTAAATCCAGGGACTGGAAAAGTAACACTTGCTCTCTCTCTCTCTCCTAACTTTAACCTTTCTTAATTAAAAGATGGACTTTTTAAAAAGTTAAATTTCTCTTTTCTGAAGGGTTCAGAAATTCAAATCATTTAATTTACTACTGTGAAAAGATTCATTATGATTCTTTTTTTTTATATAAAAGATGTCAGCAAATTAACAACTGAATTCACATTTAAGAATGCTGTTAGCCATAGGTTGTGTGGATTGATCACCAAGGTGAATTTAACATTAGGCTTTATCTCCAAAATTAATTTCTATTGAAACCAGTGTTAACTGACTCTTTTCAATTTTCAATATATTTTATTTTTTTGTCTTTTACCAGGAATATGGTGGTTACCCATAAGAACAGTGTTTTTCGTTTTTATATAAAACAATGCCATAAAAAGTCTTCAAAATAGTTACTGATAATTTACATGATTTTAAGTAAACTAATAAGTTCTGGAGGTTAAGGCTGGAATAAATAGTTGTAGTATAAATACATAGTTGACTTAAAATAATTATTCTTTCTTTTTCTTCAGGTATCTCCACAGAATTTAGCATAATATTAAAATTGATATTAGTTATATAACAACTGCATAAATGTAAAGATCTAAAAATTTTTCTAAACTTTTATATGTTTGTGTATGTACAAATAAAATCTGAAAATAAATTTTGGCCAAGTTTAAATATGAATTCAAATCACTTCTCTTTTGTTTTCTTTTTGTTTTGTTTTGAGATGGAGTCACTCTGTCACCAGGCTAGAGTGCAGTGGTGCAATCTTGGCTCACTGCAACCTCTGCACCCCTGGGTTCAAATAATTTTTCTGCCTCAGCCTCCCGAGTAGCTGGGACTACAGGCGCGCACCACCAGGCCCAGCTAATTTTTGTATTTTTAGTAGAGACAGGGTTTCACCATATTGGCCATGCTGGTCTCAAACTCCTGACCTTGTGATCCACCTGCCTCAGCCTCCCAAAGTGCTGGGATTACAGGCATGAGCCACCATGCCTGGCCTCAAAACACTTCTTAAACAATTTTGAATTTTTGTAGTGAAATATATTATACTTCAAAGCATGTACCCACATACATAGTTTGACATTACAATGAATTTGAGAAATTATTTTTGTTTTGGAGATGAGATGCAAATAAGTCATGTTTTAATAGAATTTTAGTTAAACAGGTAAATATTATTGCTTTCACTATTTTGTCCAACTCTATGTTTTCATTTTAGGCATTTTTTTTAGATATCTGTTATTTTGGTTTTGGTATATAAATGAAAGTTTATTACAAAATTCATTTAATCATCAAGCACATCTACTTTTTTCTAATGGTTCATATTGATTTGAAACTAAAAACATTTTGTGGATGGATGAAATTTATTAATCTTGCTACAAATCCTTCAGAAAATTTGACCATTACCCCATTTGGGAGTATTCATTTCCATGTAGCATTACATCAAACATGCAACACACATTATCCTTATCACAAAGTGTAATACAGTTGACCCTTAAACAATATGAGTTCAAACTGAATGAGTCTACTTATGTGTGGATTTTCTTTCACCTCTGCCACCCATGAAACAGAAAGACCAGCCCTTCCTCTTTCTCCTCAGCCTGCTCAGTGTGAAGACGACAAGGGCGAAGACCCTTGTGATGATCCACTTACACTTAATTATCAGCACATACATTATTCTCTTCCTTATGATTTACTTAGTAACATTTTCTAACCTTTAGTTTAATAATATGGTATATATTAATAATACATATGATATGAAAAATATTTGTTAATTCACTATGTTATCACCGACTTCCAGTCAACTATTATCTATTAACTGCTAGTAGCAGTTAAATTTCGGGGGAGTCAAAAGTTATATGCAAATTTTGGACTGCACAATAGGCAGCAACCCCCACGTTGTTCAAGAGTCAACTGAATATTCAACTCAAATAAACTAAGAGTATTCAGTGAGGTGGTGAATAGAGTGAAAGTGAACTGTTCATCGTGAAGCATACCACACGTGGATGCCCCATTCTAGAGCATGTTAATTGGTAAAGATGTGAATACAACTATCAAAGCAAGCCTCCTCTCAGAGAGTATCTAACTTTATTTGCTTTTGTTCTTTCTGAATGGATGACCTTTTCTAAGTACCTTGAAAAAGTAAGGCTGATATTCAAGTGTGGTATTTCATTGCTAGTCCAAAGGGAATTGTTCGTGAATTTCCTCCAAGTGTCTAACAGTATTAAAGTGCAATGTGTTTTTGGTACTTTCAGAAAATGACAATAGCATCTTGGAGAGGAATGCACTGCGGACATGCACACTTGACAACTAAATAGTAAGTGGCAATTACCACTTATAAAATGTTAACATTTGTTGATAATTTGGCTTTTCAATTAGAAATAAATGTACTCTGAAAGACTAGTCTTTTATAGACACTTCGTTACAAACTATGGACATAAGTTTTCTCTAAAAATTAATTATTTTTTGTTGTTTTCCAGTATGGGGTTGAATTAATGGTATCATTTGGCTACCAAGTCTATTGTCCCCACCTCAAACATTGGAATATAGACTTTTGAAAAAACATACACTTTTATTTGGCAAAATTTTATGTGTTGGGTATTTTCTGGCAATAACCGAATCTGCATGGTTTTCTATGAAAACATTATTTGTCTTTTTTTACCTCTGATTGTAAGGATGGGCCTTAAGTCCTTATTAGATTACAAATTTGACATATTAACCAAAAACTGGAAGTATTCTGGAAATGTTAAATTTGGACAAATGTGACTATAACACTTCTATATATTAATAAGTGGGCAGTTACAGAAATCAATATTACTAAACTGATTCAGATCATGTGTTATAGATGGAGGTTAACTGCTTCCACTGCAATCCTTAGGACCAGAGGTCAAATAAGAGAGCCAAGGAAGAGCTCTGATTTTTGTGAGTAAAAGCTCTGAGTTGAAATAATTTGAAGGAATTATACACTTTATTACCACTTTGCTTCCTATTTGGAAGTATATAGAGATAATTATGTTGAAAATAATCATACATTTTCTAGGTTCAACCATCAAGATATGTTACTAAAAGTCTATTATTAATGAGGTCCTATAAAGGGAGCCAGAAATATAACAATAAGAAGACAGATAAACTATTATCCTCCCCAGGTTTCCTTAGTATAATATCCACCCTCATAGAGTTTTCAGGTTCTTGCAGCAGCTGCATTTGACTCAGGGACATAAAATCTTTATTGTCTATTATATTGTTGGTTCTGTCAAAAATACTATCACCATATTTTTCTTTCTTTTCTCATTAAAAGTATAGAGTTTTACAGTTTGTGATAATTGGCACCCTGAAACTAAGGTGTGACTTGATTTCAAGTTTAAAAATTTTATATATTTGCTGTCCACTAGTAGATTTCAGATTATAAAGGGGAAAATAAAATATTCCCCACTGCCTACCTACATTATCCTTCATGTTGCCAATAGCAGGAGGCTTGGAAAGCAATACTCTGACATTGTTTTGTGATACTCATTGATAGTTCTAAAGTTGATTGCCTACCCTGTGAAAGGAAGGCTCTAAGAGGGAGGAGGTTAGGATACTAAGATCTATGTCCTGGTCTCTAGAAATCTGTGGTACAGAAACATCTTTTCCCATATTCTGCTCCATGGAATAGTGTTTCAAGGACATAGAAATATGTTCATTCAGAGAAACCTACGAATTACCACTATTTCATTGTCGTATTGTATATATGGTATGTCAGACTCAAAAAAGTTCTGTAATAGAGAAAACTATCCAGTTATAACTTGCTAAAACTCGTGACTAAGGAATCATTTGACAGTGCACACATTAACATTTAAAGACCAAAGAATGTTGATTGGGTCTTAGAGTGAAAATGTTGGATGAATATATTGGCTCTGAAAGCAGTTGTTTCATTCTTCATTGTGGTTTTTTTGTGATAATAAAACCAAGAATAAATTTCAAATTTTACAGAAATATTATGTTATATTAATAAGGATACCACACTATGACCTAGCATGTTTTTCATTTAATGGTGGTAACATGAATATTAGCTTATATATTAATATATTTAAAATAAACTTGTTATAATAATATACAATAAATAAAGCAATGTTACAAATCATTGCTTTCAGATAAGAAATGGAAACATCATAGACCATACATTGTTTTACACAGAAAATGGGTCAGACTTTGATTCTAGCAGGATATGCCATCAAATAAAAACACATCAAAACAGTAAGCATACCTTATTGGCTTAGTGTGAAGTATATGCTGAGTTATTACATAATTTGATATTGAATCTGAAAATTATTACTAATTCGAATTTTCTTTTGATAAACAGTTAAAATGTCAAAAGCTTTGAAATAGACTTTTACATTTGATTATTTTCAAATATAGCAGCTTTTCAATGAGATCATAAAATTCGATGGAATCTCTGTTGTTGCAAATGACAGAATTCCCTAATATACAATAAAGAAATGTGGTAGAATTATTGAAAACTTGTAATTATTTCAAACTTCCGTTTAAACTACAATGTCGAGAGAAGAAGTTTCAAGAAGCTTCATCTTGAAAGACAGATCCTGGTATCTAACTTTCTTCCCAACTGAATATTTTTTCAGGAAGTGGCTGCTGGAATATAAGGGACTAGAATTGTTAGATGGCCCATCAATTTCTTTCAAGTACAGCTATACTGCCAGTTGGCAGTTGAACATTCCTCACATCTAATTACATTTATCTTTGTTGCTTTAACATTTTTAGAATTTTTGTCATCTAATTTTCTCAGCTCCTTTTCACTTACAAAGAAGTAATATTAGAGAAACTCATTACATCTGCAGCTGCAAACTAATGCTTTCAAATGTATTCCCTTGGTGTTATCATAGCACTACATATCTTGAAACAGGTGTTTTCCACTTATGCCTCTTTAATGATCCATTCTTCTTGTCACGTTGTCTAATAGAGTAAATATAACATCATAATTACTAAAATTTTAAGAATCAATTCACTGCAAACAGATCAATGTATTTGTTCTAGTGACCTCTCTGAGATAATTTTCTACCATGCACTGCTTCTTTGCTTCAGCCATACTAGTCATCTTGCTGCTCTTCAGGTACCCCAAACCACATCAAGTTAGACCTTTTCAATTTCATTATTGCACTTTACATGAACACTCTGTTCCCTAATGATCAGCATGCCTTTTACCTTGATTTCGTTCAGCTCTCTGCTGAAATGAAACCTTCACAGAGAGACCTGTTTTCTCATAGCATCTGAAATATTGCCCTCAACACCTGCACCACCATTTCCTTCCTTACATGATTTATATTTCATCACAACCAAAATCCGTACATGACATATTCTGTATTTGCTTGTTTCCTCGTTTGTTGTTTATCTCTCCTCACTTACTCCTCATGGACTGTAAATTCCAAGATAGCATAATTGTATGTGTTTTGATCATTGCGTTTCTTCAGTGCTTAGAAGAGTGCCTGGCATAATGAAGGCACTAAATAATTTTTAATAATTAATATTTAAAAATTATAATATATTAATATACTAGCTAGGTGGTTTATATTGCATAAAGTCCTATTTTCTAAATCCTTGTATTAGTTTCAGAACTAAAAACAAGTGTGAAGGAGACAGAATGTACTGGAGCTTTTTGAATATTCACTATACTTTATATACTCTAATATAAATTACTTTCATTTTATATTAAATATCATAAGGCAGTCCTTTTATGAATACTACTTTAAATAATTCTGGGGTACCTGTATCCAAAAAGAAATCAGAAAACTTCTCTAAACATTACTGTATGGGCTCTAAAAATATCAGCGGTTTTATTTTGCTGATCTCAAAAGCAGTTTCCCAAGGTGGAAAACTGCTCTAAAGAGAGCACAGAGCCAAGTATTTGTCTGATAATCATTCCTTGGGAATATTTTACAACTTCATAAAATATTGAAAACAAAATGATATTTTTGTTACAATCAGAATTATTTGAAGGAAGTTTATAGCAAGACACGTGGCATATAAAAAATATCCTAGCAGACTTATGTCATTCTTGGTTCCTTACACACTTTTATTGCTTTGCAAAGATACAGTGCATACAATGATAAAGTATAAATTTCAAGAATCTAAGGCAAGTTGGCATACTTAAACTCAGGCTTGTATAAACTGGAATATCTTTGTCCAATGCCCTACTATCTTTCTCACTATCTTAGTGTTTATTTGTAGCTCATTCTCCCTAAATTTATATTTCAGATTATGCAGTTGTCTCATATGTGTGATAATTTTAATCTAAGCAAAGTCAATGTAATACTTGAAATACAACTATTATATTTTACCTAATAACAGATTTTGAAAGATTAGTTACTAATTTGAAGAGATTTTTTCTTGTTGCCACCTTATCAGTGGTTCCTATGGTACACATTGATGTGTAATGAAGGAGTTCTTCACTGTGGAATTCTTAAATTATTACCTATTAATAATGATATTTACTTATTACTTTTTTCATAGTTAAGCTATATGTTTTGTATTTGTATGAGAACTAATGTGCTCATAAAGCCATTCACATTTCTTTCCATGAAAAATATTGTGTTAGTCCATTTGAGTTGCTATAAGGAATACCTGAGACTGCATAATTTATAAAGATAAGAGGTTTATTTAGCTCACAGTTCTACAGGCTGTATAAGAAATATAGTGCCATTATCTGCTCCTGGTGAGGCCTCAGGAAACTTCCAATCATGGTGAAAGGCAAAGTGGGAGCCTCTGTATCACATGGCAAAAGAGAGAGCAAGAGAGTGAGTGGTGAAGTGTCAGGCCCTTTAAAAACCAACTCTCACATGAACTCATTACTGCAGGGAAGGCACGAAGGTATTCATGAGGGAGCCACCTGCCATGATCCAAACACCTCCCAACCTAGGACCCACCTTCAACGGATCTGGGGATCACAGTTCAACATGAGATTTGGAGGGGAGAAAACATCCAAACTATATCCTATATTTAGGGAATTTTGCTTTTGATATTGCTTTTATAATAGTGGCCTTAAAAAAAGTTTTAACATGGGGAACAACTAAAAGTAATGATTATTGCCTTTGCTAATGCCAAGTTAAACAGACGATAACACTTGAAAGAAGAAATAGTGTATAACAGCTAATAAGGAAGTAGTGATAATAAGTCTGTTTTCAGAAGGTCAGGCTTTTCATTAAGTCTGGATGGAAATCAATAGCATTTGAAAACATTTTCCACTTTGCCTTTATGTATATAGGCAAAGATATGATAAATATCTCATAGTAAATCCTGCAGTATAGTATAAATCACTGCATTCATAGAATAAGTAAATATATATTACTTTATACAAGAAGACATTCTTAAAAGTCATATATAAATCAGATTTTATGCTCTTTGAATATCAAGCCATATTTCTCATTGACTGACACTGTAATTTCAGAGATGTGTTCTCAAAGAAAAAAATTGGTTCCTGAGCTTCAAAATTTCATATCAGAAAGCAGCAAACTTCTTTCTAACTTAAATTTAAAAATAAATGAATATTTTAGTAATAAATTATTTCTATTAATACTTAAGTGAAAAACTATGCCTACAATCATCCAGTGTTGTATTAGACACTTATGAAGACTAGCTCTAAAATGTGAAGAAAACAGGGTTGTCTTTTATAAAATATTTTTCTTTGTAAAAATTGTCAAAAACCTCTTAATAATGTTTGTCTTTCTACTTCTTGTGGGCTGTATTTGTTCACCTGCCAGGTCTTTTCTAAACATGACTATTACAGACGATAAAGCTGTCAAAAACTGCAACTTGAAATTCTAGTATTTTTAAGAAACAAAGAGAAGCTATTTATAAAAATGCAATGTTGGTGTAAACAATTCAACTAACTGTAAGAATTTAAGATGAGAGCTCTTCTTACTATCCCATGTTTGAGAAAAAAAAACCCTATTTTGCCCCAATTTAAGGCACAAATATGCTTTTTGGATTTGTCTGTGTTTTTGCATTATGTAGGGAAAAATAGCACTATTATGAAAAAGTGGCAGTGTTAAAATGTAATTTTTTTTCTAAATTATTATTATTGTATTACCTCTGCCTCAGGAGACCAATATTTAGTTTAAAATAAATTTACTGGCCTTAGGATGATGATGTATAGACATAGACAGAAATAGAACCATGTTCACACGATTACTCTGAATGAGTTTACATTAAATATCATGCTTTTTATTACAGTGTTTTACTGAGCTGTACGTTTTCTTATTTCTGAAAATAGCATATTTGGAGAAAACGAAGACCACTTTCAGTAATGTAGGACTCACCCACATTTCCTTAGAAACAGAGTAAAATATTCTGAAGATATTCTCATCATGATGTTTCATTTGAAATTGTTGTTTCTGGTTTTTTTTTTTTTGAGAAAATTCTTTGAAAAATCAAGGATGAGTTCTCTATTTGATACAATTTGGAAATTTCTGTTTGTTTTGATTGTTTTTAAAATTTATTTTTTGAGTAATTAACCTTTCCACACCTGAATAAATGAACACTTTTTGCCCTTTGTTATCCTAGACGTGGACAGAGTATGGGTGAGCATAACACTAAATGTAGGTAGCTTTTAACAGATGTTTATATATGACCTGGAAAGCTAAAGGTTTATCTTGATGTATTTCCATCTGCAATAAAGGTCTATCACATCTTGTTTGATACTTTTGAAAGTACTGAAGCATCTTATTGCATAGGTAATTTTAATATCTTCATGGTCCATAAACCATATACCTCTTTTAAATGAATATTTATGGTAGTCATTCTTAAATGTGTATCTTATAGATCCAGGTCATTAGTAGCTTAGGAGGGACCAAGTTAAACATATTACATGGGAGTACGGTAGATGTGGTGATGCATAACTAGAATTGTGAACAAAGTGATTTGTCGCCTTATTGCCTCTTCAAAGGAGGACATGTTGTCCCAGCATTAGGGAGTGCTTTCTGCAAACATTCTTTCGCTCTCAGCAACACCACTCTCTCCACCATTCCCTCTCTCAGAGATTTCAACTAGCATCAGACAGCTGCCTTGCTCAAAGTTACCCCTCCCAGAATCCTGCATGCAGTGACAGATGCAGCGAGGACATGGCTTTAAGACCTGGGTATCTTTGCTCGATGATGAATAATGTGAGGCTGTTCTATCTCCAGAGCATCCCTAGTGATCAAGGATCTGTGCAGATGACTCAAAAAATTACATTTTCTGTTCCAACTTCTGAGTGTGGAATCTGTGAATGACAATAGCAATAGGTGGCATTAAATTAACTATATTTCATTAGATACTTGAATCCTCTTTTGGAAGTCCCGATAACATGTCCAATTAGCTTGTTCAAAGCCAAACTCATAATTCTGTTCTTTTAAACCAGGGTTTTTGTTTGGTTTGGTTTTTTATTTATTTATTTTTATTTGTTTATATTCTCCAATTTTGTATTTTGGTAAAAATACACATAATGTAATTATCATTAATCACATTTATATTATTGTTCAGTCGTCATTATTGTCCATCTCCAGAACTCTTACAATCTTTAAAACTGAAAAATTTTCCCTCCATTAGCCCCTGGCAACCATTATTTCACTGTCTGTTCTGAGGATTTTGACTACACTGAGTACCTCATATAAGTAGAATAATAGAGTATTTGCCTTTCTGTGAGTGGCTTATTTTACTTGATATAACACCCTCAAGGTTCACACATGTTGTAGCATATATTAGAATTTCCTCCCTTCTTAAGGTTGAATAATATTCTATTGTATACAAAAACCACATTTTGCTTATCCGTTCTACTCTTGATAGACTCTTGAGTTGCTTCTAAATTTTAGCTATTATTAGTAATGCTATTAACAACATGGGTATAAAATACATATTTAAGAAACTATTGGGTACATACCTAGAAATGGAATTGCAGAATCATATGGTAATTTCATGTTGAATTTTTGATGATTCACCATATTATTTTTCACAACAGTTTTTCCATTTTATATTTATTCCCACTAACAGTGCACAAGGGTTTTATGTTCTCTCCATTCTTGCCAAATTATTATTTTCTGTTTTATTTTGATAGCTTCCATCCTAAATGGGTATGGGCTGGTATCTCATTGTAGTTTTTTTTTTCATGTCTGATGGGTAATGTGCCAACGGTGTAACAAGGTTCGAAGGTGGCACAACTTGCACCTGTGTGTGAACACCCAGTCATCGCGCTTATGAACTACAAAAATAATCTCATTGTAGTTTTTATTTGCATTTTCCTAATGATTAGTGATGTTGTGCATGTTTTCAAGTGTTTATTTGCCATTTGTATATCTTCTTTGGATAAATGTCTATTCAAGTATTTTGACGATTTTTGAATCAGGTTGCTTGTTTTTTGTTACTGAGCTTTAGGAGTGCTCTGTATATTCTGAATATTAATCCTTTACTAGATATATGTTCTGCAAATATTTTCTTCCATTAGGTAAATTGCCTTTTACTGTAGTTATAATTTTCTTTTGATGCGTGCATTTTTATTTCATCTTTTTTTTTTTTTTTTACTTTTTGTGAAGCCCGTTTGCCTCTTTTTAATTTTGTTTTGTGAATGTCAGGTGTCTTATTAAAAAATATTGCCAAATCTGAAGTATTAAAACTTATCTTTCTTGTAAGAGTTTATAGTTTTAGGTCTTCCGTTTAGGTCATGGATCCATTTTGACTAAATTTTTGTATATGGTGTTAAGTAAGGATCCAACTTTATTATTTTGCATATGGATATCTCATTTTCCCTGCAACATTTATTGAAAATACTGCCTTTTCCCCATTGAATACTCTTGACACCGTAATTGAAAATCATTTGACCATACATGTGAGACTTTACTTCTAGGCAACCTTTCCTATTACACCGGTCCATATGTCTGTCTTTATGCCAGTACCACAATGTTTTGATTACTGTAGCTTTATAGTAAGTTTGGAAATCAGGAGTCTGAGTGTTCTAGCTTGTTCTTTTCTAGGATCAATTTAGCTATTTGGAGTCTCTTGAAATTCCTATGAATTTTAGGATGAGTTTTTTGTATTTCTGCTTTAAGGCATCATTGGGATTTTGATAGGGATTGCGTTAAGTCTATAGATTTTCATTGAATCTGTGGTGTTGACATTATAACAATGTTAAGTCTTCCAATCATGAATATGAGATGCCTTTCCATTCATTTTTATATTCTTTAATTTCTTTTGGAATGTTTTGTAGCTTTTATAGGACAGGTCTTTTATTTTCTTGGTTAAATAAAAATAGTTTATATTTTTGATGCTATTGCAAATTAAATTATTTTATTAATTTTGTTTTTGGATTATTCTTTGTTATTGTATAGATATGCACTTGATTTTTATGTGGTGACTTAATTTATTGGTTCTACTATTTTAGTGGAATTTTCAGCGTTTTCTATAAATAAGATTATATTATCTGTAAACAAAGATAATTTGACTTCTTCCTTTCCAATTTTATGCCTTTTATTTTTCTTTTCCTTACATATTTTTTTCTGGCCAGATCTTTTAGTACTATATTGAATAGTAGTAAGCTCAGGCTTCCTTGCCTTGTTGCTTATCACAGAGGGAAAACTCTTAAGTTTTTCACGATTGACTATGACGTTTTATATGGGACTTTTATATATGAATTTTTTTATTAGGTTAAGGTGGTTTCCATATATTTCTACTTTGTTGAGTGTTTTTTTTAAATCATGAAAGGGTACAAAATTTTGCCAAATGCTATTTATGCATCAGTTGAGATAACCATGTGATTCTTACCGTTCATTGTTAATATGGTGTATTACATTTAACAATTTTTGTATGTTGAAATATCTTTGATTTCCATTAATATTAATAAATCTCTTTTGCTTGTGGTCTGTAATCATTTTAATCTGCTGCTTAATAACTTGTTTTGCTAGTAATTTTTTGAGGATTTTTGCATCAGTGTTTATAAAGGATATGTCTATGGTATTAGGCTAATGATGTCTTATAGAATGAGTTTTGGAAATGTTCCCTCATGACAGCATTTTTGGAAAAGTTTGAAAAAGATTGATGCTAGTTCTTTAAATGTTTTATGGAATTCACTGGTGATGCCATCAGGTCCAGGGCTTTTGTTGTCAGGAGATATTTTATTACTGGTTCAGTCTCCTTAGTAGGTATCAGTCTATTTACATTTTTAATTTTATCATTATTTAGTGTTGGTAAGTTTTATGTCTCTAGGAATTTTTCCATTTCATATGTAATTAGATTTCTAGGCATACAAGTTTTCATAGTACTCTCTTATAGTCAATTTTATTTCTGTAGAATTGATAGCAAAGTCACCATTTTCATTTCTCATTGTAGTAATTTTGAGTCTTCTTTTACTCTTAGTCCGTCTAGCTAAAAGTTTACTAATGTTGTTGATCTTTTCAAACAACCAACTTTTGGTTTCATTGTTTTTCTATCATCTATTTTGTCTATCTCTGCTCTAGTCTTTATTATCTTCTGTCTTCTACTTGCCTTCAGTTTGTTTTTCTGGTTTAAGTTGTAAAGTGGTTGATTTGAGATATGTCTTTTTCTAAATTAAAAGAAAATATTTCTTACTTTTAAATGTAAGCATTTATAGCTATACATTTCTCTCTTAGCGCTGCTTTTTCTATGTCTCATAAATTTTGGCATGTTGTGATTTAGTTTTCATTTATTTCGAAATACGTGTACAGTTCCCCTGTTATTTCTTCTGTGATCAATTGGTAATTTAGAAATACATGTTTAATTTCCACACATTTTTTGATTTTTCCACTTTTTCTTTTGTTACTAATTTCTAACCTAATTTTGTTGTAGTTGGCAAAGATACTTTGTATGATATCTTTTAAACCTACTGAGATGTAATTTGTGGCCTAACACATAATCCGTCCTGGAAAACATTCCATGTGCACTTGAGAAGAATGCATATTCTGTTGTGGGGTAGAATATTCTGTAAATATCTCTGACATCTTGTTGGTTTATTGTGTTTTTTAAGTCCTCTATTGTTATTTATTTCTTTACTTATCTTCTGATTGGTTTGTCCATTACTAAGGGTAGATTTTGAAGTCTTCAATTATTATTGTAGAACTATTTATTTTTCCTTCATTTATATCAAAATTTCCTTCTAGTAGTCTGTTATGTACATGTTGATATTTATTATAGCTTCTTGGAATATTGAACCTTTTATTAATATATAATGTCCTCCTTTGACTCTTGCAACCTTTTAACAGTTATTTAAAGTCTATTTTATCTGGTATTAATATAACCACCCCAGTACTCTTATGGTTACTGTTTACATGGAGCGTCTTTTTCTATCCTTTCACTTTCAATCTGTTTTTGTATTCAGATATAGAGTGAGTCTCTTTTAGACAGTATATAGTTGGATCATGGCCATAATCCATGCTGCCAGTATCAGTCTTTTGTTTGAAGGGCTTTGCTATTTAAAATTAAAGTAATTGTTAATAAGAAGATAACTGTAACTGTCATTTTGTTATTTATTTTCTAGATGCCTTGTAGCTTTTTTAGTATTGAATTTATATTTTGTAGTGAAAATTTAAATTCCTTTCATACGTTTTTAAATGTATATTCTATAATTATTTTCTTTGTGGATACCGTATTAACCGCCAACACTCTAAAATTATAATACTCTAATTTGAATGTATATTAGCAAAAGTTCTATAATATACAAAAACTCAGCTCCTATAACATCTTCATTCACATTTTTTCAGTTATTAATGTCACAAAATTATGTCTATACGTTGTACATTCAAAAACATAATCATTTTTAATATATTAGTATTCTCTATTATGTATAAAACAAAATGTAGATGTACAAACCAAAGTTATAATAATGGGAACTTTAGACTAATAATTGTTTAATATATTAGTCTCTTGAAGTCTGTGGAAAATAAATAATGAAGTTACAAACCAATGTTACAATAATACTAGCTTTTATATTGTCCATGCGTTTACCTTTACTGAGATATATACTTATTCATATAGCTTTGAGTTACTATCTAATGTCCTTTTATTTTAAGCTGCAGGATTCCTTGAGCATTTATAGCGGTTAATGAACTACCTTAGTTTTTGTATGAGAATAATTTATATATTCTCTGGGGGATAGGTTATGGAATTTTCATTCAGTGGTAATTTTCAGCTCCTGATTTTTTTTTGTTCATTTTTAGCCTTTCTGTCTCTATTGATATTTTCATTTTGTTCATCCATTGTTTCCTTGACTTTCTCTATGCTTTCCTTTAGTTTTTTGGACACCATTATAATGGTTATTTTAAAGTATGTAGTGGATCTACCATCAGGTCTTTCTCGGTGACTTTATTTTGCTTTATCTGTTTTCTTTAAATGAGCCATACTTTCTTGTTCCTGTGTGTGCCTCGTGATTATTTGTTGAAAACTGGACATCTGAATTTAATTAAATGGTAAATCTTGAAATCAGATTTTCTCCCTTCCCTAGGGCTTGCTGTTTTTGTTATTATTTTGTTTATATTGTTGCAGGCTGTGTCTGTGCTGAAGATCAGACTGAGTTGTAAACTTAAAGACTTTTATTAGTATTTTATGAACCTGCACCATTTCTTGATGATACACTGAAACTTTCTAATTTCCCTCATGTATGCAGTTGCTCTGGAAATATACTATTCTTTAATGTTTGACTTCTCAAAGGGGTAAAGGAAAAATGTAGGGGGACAAACAGCCTTTTAAATCTCCTGGAAGTCACCTTAGCCAGCAAGAGTGGGTTTTAGAACAGAAGGGAGTGCAAAAACAATGGCTACCACCTTTTTGTCTCTACCATTGTGCTCAGAAGCAGCAATCAACCATGACAGCACAGATCCTTGATAACCGAAGGATGTGGTCCTTTTTGCTCATGGTAGTTTTTGCAAGCTAGAGGCAAGCTGCAGCAGAAATACGTGCACAGCTCCCTGTCTTGGGGTTGAGGGTGGGGATGGATAGTTGCTCCTAAGCTAACGGCTGAAATTAACTAAAATTTATTATCCATGCTTTCTCCTGGAAGTTGTAAGTTTCACTAAATTCAAGAATTCCAAAAGAGTTGTATCAGAGAGATTTTGCCAGTGTAATTATTATTTATGTGTAAAGAGATTTCCAGTGCTTGCTTTTCCATCATCTTCCCAGAATTCTGTAAACCAGACTCTTTCACAATGTTTCCATGAATGACATCACTGTCTATCCAGTTATGTAAACCAAAATTTATACATCCTTCTCTTTACCCCACACGTATCATTTCTCACAAAGTCATTTCAATTTTAACTTCTAAATATCACATAAATAGTTAATGACTATTGTTTGGGTGCCTGCATACTCCTGAGCATTGATTTCATATCTTTTAATTACATATCTCAGCAAGGACTTGGTATGCTCAGGTATGCCACGTGGACACTGGAGTTTATAGATGTACGACACATTTCTCAACTGACAAAGCTGGGTTTATACAGTCAGTTTGATTCTACACATTTTACTGAACATGATGCCTCACATTTATTTTCTGGAAAATGATGTTAGATTAGGCTAAACAAAAGTTTTAAAACTATTATGAATAAATATTTTTAAAATAATATATACAAGTTTTTATATCAAATACATATATTTCCAATATTTCAAAACTAATTGAATTCATCCTTATAATAACTGTATAAAATAGCTAATCTTATTTCAATTTCACTGATGAACAGTGTATAAATCAGTAAATAAGGGACAACAATGGTATTCCAATATAAATTTCCAGCTAAACTGAAGTTCTGTGTTCTTCAGTGCTTTGTTATAATGTCCCCTTGGAACAGTAAGCCCTTAAAATGCTGACAAAATCATGAATTGTTAAAATAAATTCACAAATGTTGCTACTCTTGAGACAACGTGTACAGACAGAGAATTGAAAATATGACAGAAAATCAAAGGATGTCTGTGGTTAATGTGTTATAATATTAAATAAAAAGCACAACTGTAGAAGCGTTGTCAATTAATGACTATTAATAAAAGTCTCCTGACTTGCCTCCCAGACTAAAAAATCATAAAATGACATTTAATATTTTAATTGAAAAATCAATTTTAAACTGGGGCAGTCTCTATTACTAGCAAATGTTATGACTGTTAATAATATTGGGTTCTTTTCTTATTTTACTAACCATGCTCCTTTCTTTTTTCTATTCTCCCCAAAATGAATCCAAATTCAAGAAATTTGAAAAGTGTCAGTTATTGGCATCTTGGAAAAACAGGCTGCTCTCCTCTTTCCACAGGTTTACGCTGGTATTTCCTTGAAATACTTAGTTTTAAAATGTACCAGGTAAGATGTTTGTCTTAAGGCAAACATGTGGTACTCTCTTCATGTAATTTATTTATGTACTAAGTGGATTAAGAGGCCTATTTGGGAACAGGAACATCTTATCATCAGCCCTCAAATCATACTATTTTGGAATTGTACTCTTTCAAAGACTATAATTAAGACACCTGAAAAAATATTATCATTCATAAACAATCTTTATTGTCCTATCATGTTCAAAAGTTTAAATACAGACAACTTTTGGATAAATACATTCTAGCTATTCCAGCTAATTCTTAAGCACTTATGATGACAAAGTTTTGTTTGCTGTGATAGTAGAAAAACAGACTAATTTTCCTAAAAATCCAAGGGTTTCACATTAATCTAGTTTTGAAAACTGTAGCCTGTATGTTTCTAATCTGGCTATAATAAAATAAGTTTATATAAAATGTTTAGTGATGTGAAAAGTTGTTGACTTCCCAGTTTTCAAGGTCTTTTTAGACATGTACTTTTACCTGAATTTCTTTCTGAAGATTAATTTCTTAACCTTTGTTCTGTGAAAATATTTTTCAGGTTACTCCCTAGATAACACCTGAGTTATTTTTAAAATATATATTCTCTTTTGTCTCCAGAACATTTCTAAATAACCTTCCCAGAGTATCTTAAATGAATTATTGAATTTGTTTTGAAAATAATTTTCACCAAAGAAGGCATATTTCTTAATACTTAAAATAAAATTGTGAAATTTGACTTGCATTTGTGAAATTTTTGCAACAAAAGTTACTCTTTATTTTCCTGTTTCCCTTATTTATATGTTATATTTCCCTTATTTGTATTTACGTGTTAGTCTTTATCTATTAATAGCCCAAAAATCTAACATCATTGGCTAAAAAGGATATATTAATTAATGGCACTGGAATACAGCTGGCAGATATGTCACAGGACTTGAAAGTGGAAATGTGAGTAATAAATACAATGTCAACAAAAGAGAAAGTTTGAAGATCATTGATATTACATGGTGACATTACTCTTTTTCATTACTGAATTGATTTACAGATGACAATTCACTGTGTTTTGATAAGTGGTGAAGGTTTTAGTGCTTTCAAAATGCTTACTTTTGGATATATGGTGTCATAATCATCTGGGATTTCCTAAGTTTCAGTATAGAATTATGGGTCAGAATTTCTCAGTGTGTTACTCAGAAACATATTTTTTAAAGCTCCACAGATAATTTTAATTCACTATCAATTAAGGCAATCACTATTGGACAACCAAGACAGAAGGAAAATAACCAAATTCATTGATGTGCAAAGGTATGAAGGATGTTATTGGGTGTGATAAGTCCATTCACAATGTTGGAAAAAACATCAAGCATTCTCAGTCTAAGAATACTAGATTGTAAAATATTGTGCATATCAAGTGCTGCTTTGTGTTCTGGCCATCTTCCTGCATTTTTTCCTTCATTATATCCTCTACTGGCTGAGGGGAAAATCACTATACATTTTTTCCTGGACCTAAATTATTACAGAAATTTAATTCAAATTTCTAAATGTGGCAGGCCATTTTACAAATGATAGGACATGTTTGTCTGTAAACATTTGAAGGAGGAGAGTAGAAAGTTCACATGAATTTCTTTTAATATAACTCTTAAATGCATTGGAAAATGGTTTGTCCTTAATGGCCTACAGTGTTGTATGAGTCTAGGCGTATAATCACTGCCTGTTTAATAGTTTTCCTATGGTGGCATTTGGAGACCTTTTTAGTGATCATTGGAAAGTACAGTGTTTGTAAGAGTCTTTTGGTACTTTGAAATATTATGTAAAGAGAACTCTACAGGATGTTGAAAAACATTTTTCTTTATTAGGAAAAATTCTGTCATTACTGAAGAAAGCTGTGTTGAGAGGAGATGCACACTTTCACATCTACATGTGTAAGACTGAATTCTGCTGGCAGAAATTTTGGTTCAGTTAACTTTCTCCATGAAAAAAAGAAAATTCAACTCTAGGATTTTTTTTTTCTAGTGAGAATTATTTGTATTGCATTAACATGGAACACAATTTTTACATTTTAATATCAGTGGTCTACTTTAAAACTAGTAAAAACAAACCTATTAACTATCTTTACTTGTGATAAAGTAAATAATGCTCCGATACTATTCTCCATGACATAATTTTATTCATTTCTCACATATGACATGCTAATATTCCGCAGCTAGCCTTATAGTGCTTGTCATTTATAATGGCCACATATGATTTGCTTTTGAAAATAGTTTATCATTGTCTCTACATATTATCCTTCTTTAAAAATAAAACTCTACTGTATTTTGATTATATTAATGTAACAAAAGTTGTTATACAACACTTCTTTTCAAAATTTAAAAAGCTGTTATTCAATGTGAAGTTTGAATAACTATATGATATTTTTTATTATTAATTTAGAGTAATAATAGGCCCATCGACTATATTGGTATACATTTGGTTCTATTTGGGACATGGTATTTGTCCTACCTGATCATCTGTGATGTGCCTTACAAAGTGCTGTGTGAGATGTAAGGTGGAAGTGTAGGGCCATAATCAGGAATGAAATACCGTTATAATACCTGCAAGCTTACAAGAAATCTATGGTTATAGAGTCTGGATAGAGATTTGGCACTGGGAGGTGACATAAGGGAGACTTCTAGAGAACTGTTAATGTTATTTATTTATTTACCTGTGTGGGGATTACATAAATGTTTTCACTTTGTGATGGTTTATTTATACCAATAATATTTTTTCACGTATCTGTACATGTATTACACTTCAATTAAAATGCTAACAACAAAAATAACAAATACATTATAGGCAATACTAAAAGACTACCTCTATTCAAGGTAGGAAAAATGGAAAGAAAAACGTTTCAGGAATCTGTGAGGGGGAAATTCTGAGAATAGAAACATATGATATTACTAGGTCATTTGAGTTATATTCTGTATCATTTTAACAAGTTTAAAACAAATTTATGGCAATGCTAGATAATGTTATGTATAGTGTTTGGTTTAAAAATTGTATAAAGCTAATAAATAAGTACTTTTGTAATGCACACTAATTGTATGCATAGGCATTATACATTATTTTTATAAATAAAATATTCTGCAGTTGTTTTAAAACAATTCCCTGAGAATTACTTTGATATAAAATAAAAATTAGATGTAAAATGAGTTCTTTGAGTTAATGCAGTATTGCGCAGGATCTTGTTCAGCAGCTCAAGCACTCTGAAGGTCTTAGATAGAAGTTGTAGCTAAACACCTGCAGACATAAAAGCAAACCAAACCCATACCCATCATGTGAGTCAATTCCAATCCAGACAAATTATTTCTTCTTTAAAAATAAGATGATCACAATATCATCAACTTGTCCCCAAGAAAGTGATTGATCCTCTCATACTATAGTGCCAAGTGAGGTGTCCAGCGTTTGTTTCTGTGGCTGTCAGAATATATAATAAGCAGTGGCTATAAAGAAATCAGCCCTGGTGAACAGAAGCCCATGCTGTGGAGTCTGGATTAGCCTCCATCTCTGCTACCACAGTCTCTTCACTGAGGCATCTATTATGCCAGCACTAGGCCATCTAATGACAGAGGTTAGCAGATGTCAGTTGGCATAGTCATTTTATCTACTTGGTTGTCTAGTGCCCTCTCCATGGTGAATATTATTTAGTTAGCATTAACACGAGATTAAAGAGTCTTCATAACTTATTGATATTTCTATAAGTCCATCAAATAGGTTTTCCCCAATGCTCTTTCTCTCCCCTTTAATCTCTGTATACCCAGACCACTAAGTAAACCTCCAAACTCTTTACCACTTCCATATGTCAGTGTATTTTCTTACCTCGGTTCTTTCTTCTTTTCAGAAAACATGAATGAAGTAGTGAGTGTCCATGGGGAAAATTTTTCTGACTTCTGTCCTTCGGGATCACTATTGATTTGGCTTTAAGATAGCAGCAATCCTTCATTACTCTGAAACCCATATTAAGCAAACCCATCTATTAAGCTAGCTGGGCCTTTTTTTCACCTCCGTTACTTGGTCATAAGGTAACCCTAATGAATGAAAGCCTGAGATGAGGCAAAAGCCACAGTAAGATAATGAGAGATGACAAGGGGGCTATCGTCTCATGCAGTTTATTTGTGTTCTCTGATTCTACCTCTGCATGATCTTGAATTCATCACTTCTGGCTTATAATGGAATTCACTTCTGGCTTATAATGGCAGCCCTACATTTAACTTGTTGATTTTGACCAAATCCAGTTTATGGTAACCAGTTCTGATCACATAGCCTAATATCACAATATTTTCCAGAAAAGTAAAAATTAGTGAATAATCTAAAACAAACTCTACAAGTCTAATAGTCTTATTATGTTATGAAAATATGATAAAAAAGTTTACAGATCAATCTGCTTTTGGGTGTTCACTCAATAAACTTAAATGTTTTAGCAAATCAAATCAAAGATGTATAGAAATATATTGCAACTAGGTTTGTATTTTAGTGCTAAATATTGCAGATTAAAAGCAGAAGACATTAAAAGATAGATAAGTTTGGCTATATTAAAACTGGTACAATTGTGAACAGGAATGCTAAAGAATGTGTTTGCACAAAATGTAAGCAGCAGAGAGATAGTCACCAGAATATACAGAGAACTCATAAAAATCAATAAGGTGAAGAAACCTTCCCTCTGCCAATTGGTCAAACAATGTGAAAACACATTCAATAAAGAGCAAATACACAAATACACATGATTAATAAATTATGATTGAATATTCAACTTTACTAGTTGTTAAGAAAAATGTAAAAAACTTTTTTGTTTTGTTTTGTTTTTGAGACACAGTCTCCCAGGATAGAGTACAGTGGTGCGATCTAGGCTCACTTCATAATTTGCCTTCCGGGTCCAAACGATTCTCCTGCCTCAGCCTCCCAAGTAGCTGGGATTGCACGCACACACGCCACCACATCCAAATAATTTTTGTACCTTTTTTTTTTCTTTGCGGGACAGGGTTTCACCATATTGGCCAGGCTGATCTCAAACTCCGGACCTTAAGTGATCAGCCCACCTCAGCTTCCCAAAATGCTGGGATTACAGGTGTGAGCCACCACTCCTGGCCCAATGTAAATAACTTTTAAACCCAGTCTACAAAAAATAAGATTAAAACAATCTCATAGTTGCAAGTTTGGGGAAAAGCATATAGTATCAGAAACCAATAGGATTTTCCACTTCCATTAGCAGCATGATTTGGCATAAGCATCTTGAAGAGCAGGTTCACAATATATGGTGGAGGCAAAGATATGCAGCAATAGATATCCCAGGAGTTCCATTCTTTAATGTAAATCTTAGGGCCCAAAGCAACTGTCTTCTATGAAAACCAGATGACATGTGTAATATTTTTCATTATAGCATGTCATTATTACATGTCTTATCAAAAATTTGGAAAAGCCTAAGTGTTCACCACTAGGGCAATAAATAAGTAACGGTGTAATTATAAACACCACTAGGGCAATAAATTATGGTGTAATTATAAACAACAAATAAAAATTAATAATCTAGAGCTATAGTGTGTGTATATATGGAGAGAGAGAAAAAGAAAAAGTGTCAGATTTAGAACATTTAAAGAAGCTTATTTAAAGAAGTTTAAAATATGCAAAAATATATTTTAGAATACATTAAGTATAAAGCAAAACTAGTAAAAAAGGTATCTGAATGATAATGAACAAACACTGGAAGTGATTTCTTTGGATGATGTAAGGCAAATTGTGGGGAGGAAAAATAATGCGACTATGGAGAGCCATTGAAATATGTTTTTAATAATTTTATTCATCATCTGTATGGCAGATTCTCTGGTGTTCTTCATATTATTTTTATTAATTTTCTATGCATGTACATTTTAGACTATACTTTAAAATCACTTAAAAGGAAAAAAAAATCCACTAAGCATCCTCATTACTTCTAACATGTCATTCAAAGATTGCAGAAGTTCAAAGATAGGATATTTTCTACATCTATAGTTACATTTCTCCTTAATAATTAATTTTAAATCTAGTCCGTGTAAAATAAGTGGTCTTCACTTACTTGTTTCTCCTTCTTTAAGTCAAAAATTGAGAAGGGGCATCTCTAGAGAATAATAAAATATTTATCCAGGAGGAAAACTACACCACATAGCCATTGCCCATTAGCTGGGAAAGATATCTGTATAAATGCAGGATTAAATGAATTTTTAAGTATTGGAGAAGCAGAAGAACTTTGAGAGAAAATAAAACGGCTTTCTTATATTGAAAGTACTGGGTGATGTAGTTGAAATCAGAAGTAAGCAGCTTTAGGGCTCAGCTCTACTGATGAGCTTTTGAACAAGGGAAAATTATATAATTGAAGAGCCCATTTTTTCATCTGCTTTGAAGATAGGGATAAGCTGATCTATCTTTTTTAATCATTGTGAGGATTAAGTGGACTTGAAACACTCAGCATAGAGCGATTTCTTAAAATAGTAGTTACTGGTAATAATTTTAATTGGTTTAGAAATAGCTTCTATGATCCCAAAGATTGTTTTAATGTATCATTTTAAAATGTCTTCAAAACAGAAAATTACTTTATTAATTATGGAAATACTGATTTTCTTCAAATAGTAAGGAAGAAGTAATTGATATCTTCTAATTAACTTTTCTAGACTTTCCCAAACCCATAAACCCTTTTCAGGGGTAAAACATGAGACAAATATCAGTTTAGAGGCATGCTATAACATACCTGGCCAGTATGCCTCACAACTGTCTATATCATCAAAAACAGGAATGCCAAGAAGAGCTTAAGGACATAAAACAACTAAATTTTAAGTGGTATTTTGGATGAAATACTAGAACATAAAAGGACATTAGGTAAAAACTAAGGAAATCAAAATTAACTATGGACTTTAGTTAATATGGTTGTCCCTCATTTTACACAGGGTTTGGTTGCATGACCACCTGCACTAATACCCAAATCCACATAAACTGAAGTCCTGCATACATTCCTTCAGAAGCAACATATAGGAATATTTGGCCCCCCATAGGTGTGGGTTTTGCATCCCACAAAAGCTGTATTTTCGATCCGTGTTTGATTAAAAAATGTCTTCATAGGAGTGACCCTGCACAGTCCTAACTCAAGTTGTTGAAAGTTCAACTGTAATAATGTCAATATTGGTTCATTAATTATAATAATTGTACCTCACTAAGGTAAGATGTTAATGACAGGGGAAACTGAGCGGAAAAGAATATGAGATCTCTGTAATTTATGCTCAAGTTGTCTGTAAATCTTAAACTATTAATATAGTCTATTAATAAATTTAAAAAAACCTTTCTAGACTATTTTTACACATCTTATCATCTATTCTTCCATACCTTCAAAAACGAAGAAAAATAGAGTTATGCCTAATTTAAAGATTGAGAAATTGAGACTAGAAAATGTTGCAGCTTCCTAATGCAAATGTGGCACTGGAGAATGTATGCCAGTCTTCTTGAATATTGCTTCAGAATTATTAGATCACTGGTTTAGAACAGGAATTGAAAAAGTTCTTTGGGCTGGACAGAGGTAGTGGGAACAAGCACAAGCTTTACATATCTTTTGTTATGGACATAAACTTTTTCCTGAGTACAGAGTACAACCTTAATTGTGAACCCCAAAAGAATTTAGGTAGTATTTTGTATGAACTACATGTTAAAACTTGGTTCTGGTTCTTCCTAGACAAATTAAAAACTTATATTTAACATTTCCAAATTGAATCTATTTTTCAGTGCCTTTTATAGTCAGGTTCTTTAAGGACGTATAGATATCAACATCATCATTATCACCATAATCATCTTAATTATGCAGAACTTATATATATTGATCACTTAGTTTGTAACAGACTCTCAACTACATACTCATCATATTAGTTAACTCATGTAATCCTATAATAGTCCTGTAATGTAGTTAAAAGTTTTAGCTTAATTTTTGAGACAAAAAAATTTAAGATACAGGGTTTATGTTACTGATCCTTGTTCTCACAGCTAATAAACAAGAGGACAAAAATTCAGGCTGAGAAAGTCAAATTCAGAGTCTCCTTGCAACCTCTGTGTTAGATACTACACAGGACAGAAATTGGAAGGAATGTGCCAAAATGACAATGAATGTTCATTAAAAATAGTATTTTTAATGTTTTTATGATGAATAAGTTTTTGTTTAAAGAATAAAAAACACCACTTTGTTCAGGGTTAGCATACTATTTTAAAGCCTTTAGTGAGTAATAATGATTTATTTTAATTACTGGATTACATAGAAAGTTTATGTTTAATGAAAATTTAGGAATTACATTTACTCAGTAATTCAGCTATTTATGGAATGCTTCACATTTGCTGTGCATACTTTTGAGAATCAGAAATCCAGAGGTGAACCACACAAAATAACACGAATTTGGATTTCATGTTTTTTTTTAAATTAACCTAGCGGTAGAAAAGAGTAAATGAAATTATGTTGCTGAAAGAATCTAACCATCACTTATTCTGTGGTCAATGATTATCTCTACTTAATTTATGAAATCAGCAATTTAAGAAAAATTGAGAGATATTTATATAATTAAAACTTATAAAAACTTTCATGTGTACTCTGTGTAATTCAATTAATGTATCTCACTTTGTTGTTTATCTTTTTGTTTTGTTTCTTTCCCTAATGGGCTTTTAATTAAATAACCAAAGTGACTGATGTCATTCTTCACAAGATTACATGGATTAACATATTTAAGTTTAAATTATTTCTAAAATGTTAATGTTGTTTAGTATTCCCTGCATTTTAAGAAAACAAAATCACATTTATTGGGCAAAAAATGATTTGCTTACTTTTTCTCTTTTAGTACATATATTTATAATAGTTTATAATAAAAGCCATTATGTTTTATAATATTTGTAAGTCATGCATTAGTTAATATTTTCAAAGTATATTTTGAATTGGAATTCACTCACTAAATTTAAAAGAATGCATTCAAAACCATAATCATTTTCTCTACCAATAAAATGTTGACTGTAACAACTGTATATTTTTTCAAATTATGAAGTGCTAATTAACTACTTTTTCTAAAAGTATTCTTAGCTTTTGATTTGGGAACACAAAGATAGGAATTGAGGTTACAATTATAGTGAAATATTTATATTTATAATAACAGCTTTATTATTACCTCACATAGCACAGCTAGTACTAATAATGTGGCTTTAGTTTTAACCCACAAGAAAATAATAGATTTTATCACTGCAAAAATACTGGCAGTACCTTTAAGATTTATTTAAAGATTGTACTTTCATTTGAGTTTCTATTTTAAGAAATTTTGAAAATCTGTTCACAATAATAAAGAATATGAAAACATTATCCTCAATCACATGGAATGTAGAAGTGAAATCTCCCAAATCTACTCTATTAAATGATTAGAAAAAATTGATATATTGTTATATTAAAGGAAGTTTGAAATTAATATGAGTAATTCCAGAAGGCAATATTTTATTTGATATTTTAAAGCATTTAAGCCTTCCTTGAATAAGTCTGACTACACAGTATGAATAATAGAGATGTAAGAAAGCAATAAATAAATTTGCTGTGCAATTCAGTGTTTTTGCATATGGATACTTTTTGTTTTTTCACTTGTCTTTTTAGTGAGAGTTTAGATGTGTTATTTAAATACGGAAAACCTTCAGATATTGGAAGAATAAAGACAAAATAATGCTAAATTTTACACTTAGACAAGTAAAGGGAAAGTGGACATTTTATTACTGCTAAGAATTTTCAAATTAAAAGGACAAATTTAGCTCAAATTCAACATTTATGAATAGCTTTTAAAGTCGCATTATTCCTCTTTGATTTCACAATATGTACATACTCATTACATGCAATTTGAAAATACTAAAAATTATAAAAAATAATTAAAATCAACCACAGTAATAGCTCTCAGAAGTTACTACAGTTATATTGAAAGTGTGTATTCTTAGAGTCCTTCCTCTATTCATATATCCTTTTATTATATCCACAAATTGAGGTTAATTTGTTTTGTAATCTACTTTACTCACATTTCAATATTGCCAACTTTTTTGGGGAACACATCATTAAATATTTTTTACAAGCTGATTTCAAATGTTACATGTTTTTTCCTCAAATTGACAAATTACTACTTATAGAATAAATACATTTCTTATTACCAGACTGAAAGATTATTTATACTTTCCTGCTATTGAAGAATATTGTAATGGATTCTATATAACCTGTCTTAAAAGCCTTCACATAGAATGCATGTAATTGTAAACTAGATTAGGTAACCATAAAATTGCTATTGTCAACAGTAACTGAAAGAATAAGGAATTAGCAGCTGAATTAAATTTAGCAGTGTGATTCAGTTTTATGAATTAAAAATCTTGAGGTTAAAACTACTACCTACTACAGATAGCTTCTATTTTCATAATAGCCTTACAAGACAAAGAGAGAAATTTTGATATTTTACCCTGCAATGACACTATTCTTAGTATAATAAGTAATTCTCTTATGTATTAATAATCACCTGTGGGTGGTGTACTGTGGTGTCTCAAATATTAAGTATGTGCCTATTATTTTGTATTTCTTTGCTTCAGAAATAAGATTTGTGCCAGGATTTTTCTTCCCTCAAAGTATGCCGAGACATTATAATTTAACGTACTCCTCTAGAGAAAACAGAATAGAATTCATTACAAAATATTTTGACTCAAATATTGGAAGGAAGTTCATCTGTCTTTTTTATTATCATATTTACAAAACCGGACATCAAGGTATATATTTTGGGAGGGGCAATTGTTCTTGAAATGTATGAAGTAGAAGAAGATAAGATTACAAGGATGGCAAATATTTCCATGGAGTTATGGGTAACATTTTTCTTTTAAGCTTCTTTGTTCTTGTTTTATTCTTGAAATATACAGTGGATATATATTTCTTCTTCATTGAGAACAGATTTAGTGAAATCATTAATTAAAGATTCCTTTTGCTTCTAATTTAAATAATAGAGCAAAATATTTTGTCTTTTAAAAATGTGAAATAATAGTAAGTCTATTTAAAATTAACATATACATTTAGACACTTGGCAATACAATTAATACTTGCTTCCAGTGTTCCAAGCTGTTTTTCACAGACCTTCGTGCTCAAGGGCATGCTTGCATTACTGAGGCTGTATTCTATAAGAACACGGAGTCCATACTATGACTCATACTTCTAGGCAGTGTAGTCATTTTCAGTGAAACCACAAATCTCTTATTGTCCCTAGGACAAGTCATAATGATGATTGATTTTATGAAGAGAAAAGAATCCTAGCTTTTTATTAATATATCAGTAACATCTCCTTAAATGAGAGATAACAGAGTAAGTTTCACCACCCATCATTTTTACAACACTAAAGTAGATGAATAAAGGATAGAAATATAAAACTTTGATTGGAAGAATACAATAGATAAGAAGACATGCATTTATTTGTGCAGTAATTTTCCTCTCCCCCATTCTGTCATAAGTACCAGACATTGCACAAGACATGAAGAGTAAGAAAAAGATTGACATGTATAAAACAAGAAAAATAAAATAGATATGAATTTGTACATAGCAATATAATGGGCCAGGCCTCAAAGAGAAGATGGGTGAAAATACAAAATCATTGAGTCTTCGAGAAAGGGAAAAAATACAAAGTTCACTAAAATGCACGCATGCACACACACACACCCCCCAACACTCACAGAAACACATGCATGAGGCGTAGGATTTCCCACTATCTCCCCTCTAGTCTTTTCTCCTCTATTTGTCGTACCAATTGACAATGATAGAGAACACAACAGTTGCCTTTGTTTCCCACTATTTCCTCTACTGACAACATTAGTGACAAAACAGGACCTAAGTCCCCTACTCAATCTGTTTAGAGACTTAAGGCAGGAAACATGTTCTCTTCCTATGACAATTTCAAGTCATTAGGAGAAACATTGAAAAGTCAGTGCATCAGCCAAAGACAACCGAGTAACCTAAATTGAAAGGCAAAGGAAAATAAATAAAAGAATGGAAACTTCTACTTCTAGCCCACCTCATTTATCACTCTTCGTTTCTCCCCCCATCATTATCTTTCCCTGTGCTGTTGGTGGTGTCCAACTTCAACTTCCTACCTAAGATTCACCCTGCTAGATGCATAATGCTGACACAGAGCCTCGTTAAAAAGAAAATATACTGCGATGTTCAATTGACGCATACCCATCATCTTGGAGTTTTTAATTTTGTTGTACTGAATGTTGTAAGCAAACTCATATTATTTTGTTTTCTATAATAATTTTAACATGTGTAACAGGCTATAAGTAATCAATGTTAAATTACCTTTTATCTGAAAATGATTTGAACTTCTATTTATTGTTAATATTATTAGAGAATATATTTTAGTAATTTAAGCACAGAAAAACAGGAATATGAATAATTTGAACATTTGCTGGGGGGGGGAAACAAACAAACAAACAAACAAAAAACCCCTCTTCTTCCCTAATTAGATATGTCAAATCTTCAGTAGACTGAATTGTAGCTATGTTTGGTTACATTTTAAAATGAAAACAAGATGATTGAAATGTGTGTTATCCAATGTTATGTTCATATATTTTTATTTCATTTGTGGCTTCTTTGGTACTAATCTTTTTCTAATAAAATGTGTTAAACAGGTTAAAATACTAAAATGATTCTTTTGTTTTCTAAACCATCATCTTTTTTAAAGCACTTTATCTCTTTTACTCAAACCTTCCATTTTTAATGCTACTCTAACTTCAGCTGTAATTTTTCTATATATTCTTCAACCCTTATTTCCTGAATTCTTTCTTATTCAAAGACTTCACAGTTCCCTACTCTCTCTCCTCCTTTCACTTCCCATGGTACATTTTATCTTATCTCCTGACCCTTAAAACTTCCTTTGCTGTGCAGAAAGTACTCATGGAAAAGACTTTCTGTGTACTCTTGCTAAAGTGTATGCTTTTTGAAGGCAGAGGGTTTTAAACTTGATTTCTGTTTTCCAGCTGACACTCAGCTTTATGCTGAATGTCATAGAATAAGCATGACCACAAGAACTGCCTCCTGAGTAATCTCCCTTTCAAGGTTCACTTATTTCTAATCCATTATTTGTGGATTATCTAGAGAGTGACCTTTCAGATTTATATTTCAGACTCAGTCATACTTAAGTTTATCCTTTCATAGCTCTGCAGTGCTTTCCATATAGAACTCAAATTCCTTGGGATTGAAACAAGGCATTTACAGTATACCCTCAGGTGACCTCTTAGACATTTTCTTCTTGCCATTATGTCTGTTTGTTATATATTGGTGTGTAACAAACCACTCCAAAACTTTATGACATAAAATAACACTGTTCATTAGGATCACGTTGTTTGTGTGTGTGTGTGTGTGTGTGTGTGTGTGTGTGTGCATTAGGCATTTAGAGAGGGTTTGGCAGGAGCAGTTCGTTGCTGCTCCATGATGACCAGAGTTTCAGGTAAGGTGTCTCAAATAGGTGGAGAAAGCTGAAGTAATTCATATCTCCCAGTCTGACTTTCATCTGAATTTTTCATTCTTTTTCATGTGAGCCTGGCCCTAGAATGACCAGAATGGCTTCTCAACTCTGGCACGTAAACTGGGATGGCTGGAATATCTAGGCCTGGTCAGCTCTCTGTTTCTCTGTCCCTGTCTTTCACACACACACACACACACACACACACACCACCACCACCACCACCACCACCACCACCACCTCCCTGCATTGTTAGCCTGGGCTTCCTCACTGCAGAGTGATATCAAGGTAGCAGGACCCCTCCTACACACAAGGTGACTGGCTTCCCTCAGAGTGAACATTTTAAGAGAGCTAGATGAACTTGTAATGATTTTTATAGCCTAGCTTCAAAAATTCCATAATGCCACACCACCTGCCTTCTAGTGGTCAAAGAAATTGGTAAGGCCAGTCCATCTTTAAAGTGAGGAAAATTAGGCTACTTATCTCAGTGGAAGAGATCCATATTTGTGGCCATGTTTAATGTTTTTTTGTTTGTTTTTTTTTTTACTTTAGCCATACAGAATTGAAAACAATTTGTGATTAATAGCACTCACCTTACTCACCTTGCTCTCTATGTGTTGCAGCCTTTATGTAGACTATTGGTGCTGCCAAAGCTTTTCCCTCTCCTTTGTTAATCTGGATATCTCTGTCTCATCCTGCCTTACTCAGATCCAATATGCCATGTCAGAACAATTACCTCTCTTTCACCTGAGTTACACATCCCTTTCTTGGGTTCTCACAGCATCTTACTCTAATGTGTGTATGTTTCTCATATAATTGTTTATCGTATGCTCTCACCACACTCTGAACTTGTGCATAGAAACTGTATCATTGATATCTGTAATAACCATGGAGGGGATCCTCTCTGGTATGCCTTCATATTAGTTAAGGGGAAGCTTTCAGCTGCTGCAACTTCGGGATCTGCTGCAGCACCCATGTCAACGTCCCCGGGCTGCTCCTTGCCAGTGACTGATCCCAGTGGGTACTAGAGCCAGGCCATTCCTGCCTGAGCAAAACTCCTCTAATGGGTATTCTTTGTTCTGAATCTCCTTATCAGACTTTCTGAGATTTTTTTTTTCTTCTCAGAACTACACTACTTTCGGATTCTTTTCCTATTCTATTTCCCTTCTTTTCCCTTATTCTTTCACAGGTATCAGACCTGCCTCATGGACTGAAAGCTCCTGCTGCCTCCTGCTTCCTTTCCCCTTCATCTTTCCCTGTTGTTTCTCCCAAAAATTTTCTTGTTTTTCTAATTCCGTCTGTTCATCTGAGCCTCAGAGGACTTCTGCTGTATTCTAGTGACTAGTACTATTTCGAGAACAAGATGGGAGTTCAAGTAAGGCTATCAGTAAAAATAGACAAATAATTGAACAAGTAAGCAGATAAAACTATGTCTCCCTTAAAAATCTGCATAGTATCCAGTCTGAGGAAGCTTGCCGGTATCCTAACCTAAAGGGAAGCTGAAAACAATAACATACTCAGATCGTCTATTTGCTGTTGTGTTATATTGGTAAATAAAACCTCTAGCTTTATAACATATATAGTCAAAACTGTTTTGAATTTACGTTTGCCCCCTGTAAACACTTTAAGACAGAAAATAATAAATGACACTCAATAATATATAATTTATAATAAAGTTAATAATTCAGAGCAGATATTATATATACTCTTTAAAAACAGCACTGAAGTGCATCTTCCATTTTCTATAAATGTGTAATTATTCATCAAATCTTACAATGAGAAATAGTATCTGTACAACTAATATACTGTATTATTTGTATTCTTTCACTAACTCATATCAGGAAAAGTATTACCAGCAACAGTCGGAAATATCAATTATGAGAAAATAATGTATTTTATTTTGTTAAGATCAATTGTACATGTTTTTCCCTCTATGTACATTTTTCTTCCATATCAAAACCAGTGTTGTTTCTATATATAATTTTAATAAAAATGTTGTGGGTTTATCACTTTGCTTGCTGAGGTAAGTAACATGTCACATCTGGTATATCTTTACATTCAGAATTAAAAATAATTATTCAGTGCCATCTGTGAAAACTTTGCCTGAAGAAATAACATCATTGACTTTTCTCTTTATAGGCATTTATTTTATTAATTAAGTTGAAAAAATTTCTGTAAACTTTTCATATGTCCCAGTGCATCACTTCCATTCCCTTCCAGTATGATAAAGTATTAAATGTTGGATAGGAAGTGATAGGTTACAATAAGAAGGTGAGGGAGACAGATAAAAATCTTACATAACCCAACTGAAAAAAAATTTTTAAAAGATTCTCAATAATTATTTTTACATTTCCTGTATATTTATTCTACTTCTTCTGATAGATGAAATTAAATCTTAAGAACTGAGCATCTTGGCTGGGCACGGTGGCTGGTGCCTGTAATCCCAGCACTTTGGGAGGCCGAGGCGGGCGGATCACCTGAGGTCAGGAGTTTGAAACCAGTCTGGCCAACATGGTGAAACCCTGTCTCTACTAAAAATACAAAAATTAGCCAGGTGTGGCAGCGTGCACCTGTAATCCCAGCTACTAGGGAGGCTGAGGCAGGAGAATCACTTGTACCCGGGAGGCAGAGGTTGCAGTGAACCAAGATGGTACCACTGCATTCCAGCCTCAGAAACAGAGCGACAGAGTGAGACTCCATCTAAAAAAAGAAAAAGGAACTGAGCATCTTCATTATTTTTCCATATTAGTTGAAATTCTTATTTTTGAGCCAATTGTAGTGACTTGGAGTGACACAGATTTAGACAGACTAAATATTTTGGTTCTATGCTACTTACAGCACAGTAGTCTTCTTTAGTCATTCATTTGATTCCTTGGACCCCTTTTGCCTCTTGTGGTTGTAAGCAAGTCCAGCTAGAGCATATTTAGGGAATTCTAAAAGGCATTTATTTGAATATACACTTTTTAAAAGTATACTACCTATAAAGTGTTTCTTGAGGAGTTTTTAATTTTTTCCTGTTAAGTTTTCTGGTTCCAAGGTTTGTTGATGCATGTGCTGTGAGATCTGCCTTATACTTCTTATTGTGTTAGAGCTTTGCTCATTCCTTGCATAAAAGTGACCTCCTCTGATTTACGTGTAAAGTTTTCTTTTCCCTCTCTGTTCTAGGCAATCTGGTGTATATGTGTGTTTGTGTTTCTGTGTGTGTCTGCATATGTGCCCACACATGCCTGTGTATTGATGGCAAAAAATACACCAGATTAAAACTTCAACATCTGTGATACCCTTTCAACCAGGCTTGCACAGATTTTCCCCTTTATTGTGTATGATGGTATTCAGTATGAAGTTGTTATAAAAGGAAGAACAAAATTCATACTGGACACCATCATATACAAAATAAGAAAGTCTTCTCCCTAACAGTAAGGAAAAAATAAACAGAAATTTTAATACTTGTTATGCCCAGAAGATAAAACAAGTAATGATCTTTATGCCCTGATTTTGGTTTTATATTAGAGAAGATTTTGGAGAACAGACATTTGAAAAATATGAATAGTTCAGATATCTTAATGTGTGCCTTTTCACTCTTGGACATTTAAAATAAATTTAATTTGTGAAGAAATCCAGTACTCATTCAGTGTTAAAAGGTTTAACCGTTGTGTGTCAGAAAAGTCAAAATTACCTGAGGAAAGCTAAATGTAGTAGATTTCCATGTGTAGCCAGTCCACTAAAAGCCATAATTTCATAATTTCTATCTATATATACATGTATAAGTGTAACCAGCAACATATATGCATATATGTATACTGTCAGTATAATATATATATATATATGTATAAGATTTGAGGAAAACTGGAGAAATACATTTAAACTCAGTTGATCTGCATCTTACCTGGTTCCATGAATAAATGGCGCTTAATCAGAAGTTGTTTACATCAACTACAGTGACTCAATTATTTATACCAGTAAGTAATGTGTCAGTTTTCTTTTTATCTAAATTCTCAAACAAATGAATATTTTAAGGGAGGGATTTACTAATCCTTACATGCAAATACTTCATATTGAGGAAATTTTTGAAGAAAAAAAGCAAGGAAGGAACACATAGAAATTTTCATCAAGAATAAGAGAAAGTAAACATAAGACTTTGGGAAAATACAATGATATTTGATGGTAGCTCATACATTTATCATTAATAATTCCTTTTTTAAAATAAGAAGATCACAATCTTATGTTGCTTGTAGTAATTTGGGGAAGTATATGGAATCAGATTTTTCTGGTCTGTAAAATGTCAACATCCTGGTTTCCAATGGCTTAAGAAAAAAAAAAAGTGGCAAATATATGTGGATTTAGATTCTAGCTCTTCTCCTTATAAGGTATGTGATTTGATCTCTCTAAATGCCGCTTTTTTTATCTGTTAAATATCCTTGGTAATTTTTTCTGACTAGGGTTAGCAATCAAGTATTGATGGAATTCCTGACATATTAAGTAGATTAGCTAAATATTACTTCTATTCAGCATTTCTATATATATATATATAATTGTTGAGGGGTACAGTATTTTTATATATACATATATATATACAGGCATTATATGTAGTATTTAAATATGAGACAAAATTCTAAGGTAGAAAAAGTGGGAACATTTGTAGCTTCTTTGATTTCTCTATCATTTACTAAGCATGAATTTGTGCATATATATACATATTATATATATAGACACACACATTTGTAATTATAATTATGTGTATACACAAACATATATAGTTGAGGGACATGGTGTACATATGTAGACATGTACATATGTCTATATGTACATATGTAGACATATACTGATATACTGTACATATGTACATGTGTACATATATACATACTGCACATATGTAATTTTTGATCCACAAAAATTAAGCATATTAAAATACATATTAAATACATATATTACATATACTGTAGACATACTGTACATATGTACATATACATATGTATACATGTGCACACACTATATATAGACACATTTATATTTATATATACACACATATTCAAGGGGCATAGGGTATATATGTACATATATGGACATATTGTACATATGGCCATATATACATAATATTGTACATATGTCCATATATACATAATATGGACATATTGTACATAATATAGACATACTGTACATATGTACATACATGTACACATACAGGCATATACTGTACACATGCACATATATATACATATACTCTACATATGCACATATATAGACATACTGTACATATGTACATATATAGACATATATAGACATATATATAAAATACTGATTTCTTTGTGGTTATAGGTTCCAGAGGTACTTCCATATTTGTCTGTTTTGGTAGGAAGTGGTATGTCAATCCTGTTAGATTGACATGGAGGAAATTTTAGAGATCATTTGCAAATTTTGTTCCTTCTCAGGTTTATATATTGTATTCTTCTGACTCATTTATTGTAGCATAATTGAGATAAATTAATTCATTTTTTGATACTTGACATCTTAAAGTAGAAACTTTTTGTTTCTTATGGTTTGGACAAATCACAAATCGCTCCTTCTGAGAGAGGTGGCTATAATATAATCCTAGATTCTGGTGCTAACTTTGACCACATCAAATGATTTCTGAAAATCTTCTGACAAAAATGAAAATGTACTTAAATGAATAGATGAATGTCCAAATAAAAGTGAATACTGTCAATTTGCTGCTTTTGAGGATTGGATTTCAGTCTTGCTTTATTGAAAAAACCTGTGGATAGTTCAGTTGTTTCAGAAAATATAAACAGTATTGATTAAAAGTAAAGTTATGGTTGGTAATTTTCTTAGCATGACAAATATGTTTTTATAAAGAATAATATAAATTAAATGAAAATCTAAAGCACAGTAAATAAAGAAAATGTATACGATCATTAGAGGGTTGTTACATAAAACAACATAATACCTATTCAGGTATCTTAGTGAATGCTTAGTATTCCTAAATTTATTTTTCTTCCTTAATTTTTGGAAAAACAGTAAGAAGATGTAGATTACTTTCCTTTCTTCATTAAGAAAAGTTTTGATATGATTGTAAGACTACTGGGTATAATTAGATTAAATGACAGAAGAAATCCTTAGGGATATAGTTGGCACCAGAGTCAACATACCTAGATCTTTTGTTTTTTTCTTTCATAATGTTGGCTTTATTGATTAGAACAGCAGGGGTTTCCATGAAGAATGATTCAAACTTTATTAGTGTAAATTATATTCCACATTCAGATTACTTTCAGAAACAAAGTAATGAATATGTATTCTTAGCCTCTATTTGCAAAGTTGCCTGTTTCTAAACATTACACTGTGCAACATTTATCAGGCACCCATTCTCTGCAAGGTCCTGTGCCGAATCCTATGTCGGCATACAAATAAATACATACATAGGGTAAATTCCCTTTTATTAATGGGTTTTGGTTTAATATCGGCAGTGAGACAATATATTGTCACAAGACAAATTTAATAATGCAAGCTTTATATATGGTGGCAATTCTACAGACGTTATATGTAGTATTTTAAATATAAGACAAAATTCTAAGGTGGGAATATTTGTAGCTTACTTCTTTGACTTCTCCATTACTTACTAAGAGTGAATTTGCACTTCGGGAGTTGCAATAATCAAATAATTCAGTTCAAATAACATATCATCATTTTGAATAATATTGGGGAACATATTCGATTTTGATCTATGAAATAAAATTGTGGATTTAGTTATTCGAGGAAAGCCTGTCCTTTAATTGATATTACATAACATTTCCTTAGAAACTTTTATAGTAGCATCTTTAATTTTTTTGCATAAGTCTAGAATTTACTTCTTAAGATCCCTTTATTCTCATTCTGTCCCCAGCCTCCTGAGAGAATTACAGTCTGGTGAAGATTTGTTTTTTCATAAGCCTGATCATTGAGATTTTATGCAATAGTAAAACACAAACTTCTTCTCTCTGCCATTCTTTATTGTTGATGCAACCCTAGGATCTCCTCTCTTATCACCTGCTTCATTCTATTTCTCAGTATGCCTCATGCCCATATTATTTAAATGACTTGATAAGATGGAGATATTCTATCTATGGGGTGGAAAATCCAATCTGTTCACTTTGCAGCATTCTTCTTAAATCTTTTGATGAACTCATTGTATTATATTTTTATAGTCATCATAATTTAGCTTAGAAATTAAAAATGAAGATGTATTTATTTTTAAAAAGCGAATCTCACAGAAGGTAGTCTACTCACACAAATGGACTATGCACTTGAAAAAATAGATTAAGGCACAATCTGAGTTGTATCAATTGGTGATAGCTTTTTACTGTAATTTATACATGTGTAGCAGTTGGGTTAAAAAATAAACGATATTGTTTGACAGCCTGGATTTGAATTATTGATCCACAATTACATAGGTATATTATCTTTGGCATGCTTTTTATCCACCTCATGCCTCTGTCTCCTGTTTTAAGTAATGAGACCAATGACATTAACTAACTCAAAGAATTGTGAGGATTAACTAAGTTAATATCTGTAAAGTATATAAAAGAGTACCTGGGTCATAATTGACACTAAATGTTTTTTCTCTTATTATGCAACATATTAGAATGCATCCCAAGTTATTGATGTTATCATTTGAAAAATTAACTGTATTAAAATACATTTTTAATACAATAATAAAAAATCACGATATATAGTGTGAAAACTCTAAATAGCTTAACTTTAGTCTTTGAAAAGGTTAAATTCATTCTGAAAAGTGAGAGTTGGAAATGAGCTTTGAAAATAAAAGTGTGTTCAATGACTACTGTCAAAAAACGGTATTGAATATTAATTTGCACATAGTATTGGAGTTCTATGAATTACAATTAGAAGTTTCAAGTTATTTGGAGACATCCTATTAAAGCATTTTACTTTTTTTTGAAGTACTGCCTAAAGATGGTTTCTGTAAGGTTTTAAAATATTTTATCAATATAAAATATATTTTGAACTAAAATATGAGGGAATTACAATAAACAAGATAATTGCATAGTAGATGTCTGAGAAAAGATGATGATCATAATGATAATGATGATGATAATGATAGTAAAATGATATTAATGTAAATACCATAATCATTTTCATTTTGATTATGAAGAATAAACTGGTGTGGCTCAGCTTTCTAGTTAAGGTAACTGTGAGTGGTAGAAATAATAATACAAACGGTGTATTACTTCAAAAACACTTGGTTAATATTTATTATGAGTTAGTGTTTGAGGGAAAAGAGATGTTAAATAAATATAAGGGGAAATAATAGTACACACATTAAAGAAGGAAGGAAGGAAGCAAGGAAGGGAGGAAGGAAGCCAGGAAGAGAGAGAGGGAGGGAGGGAGGGAAGAAGGAAGGACGCAAGGAAGGAAGGAAGGAAAGGAGGAAGGAAGGGAGGAAGGCAGGAAGGGAGGAAGGAAGGAAGGAAAGGAGGAGGGAAGGAAGGAAAGGAGGAAGGAAGGAAAGGAGGAAGGAAGGAAAGGAAGGAAGGAAAGGAGGAAGGAAGGAAGGAAAGGAAGGAAGGGAGGAAGGAAGGAAAGGAGGAAGGAAGGAAAGGAGGAAGGAAGGAAAGGAGGAAGGAAGGAAGGAAAGGAGGAAGGGAGGGAGGGAGGGAGGAAGGAAGGAAAGAAGGAAGGAAAGGAGGAAGGGAGGGAGGAAGGAAGGAAGGAAAAGCTTTCCTATTCGTAACATGAACATTTTTGTCTATGAAAAACTCTATTTAGTCTGGATGGGGAGGAGTGATTCCAATAAATCTGTAAATGTATAGTGAATATTTATTTGATAACAAAAATAGTTCTATTACTAAGTATTCAAATAAAACTGATAAACGCATTGTGACTTAACTTAGAAGTTTCTGACTGTAAAGTTGAATCCTCGGATACAAGGTAAGGAGAATGTCATCTGTGATCCTGCAGACTGATATCAAAAGGCTTGAACTGTGCAGCTCTTTAGAGCAAATGATTATCTGATCCTGAATGTCTATCATTTCTCAAGCCATCATTCTATGTAATGAGTTCTAATTTAGAACTGAAGTATTAATAGTTCATTCAAGTGTGATTTTATCATTGTGAAGGCTTGAGGCCTCAGATTTACTTAATTCTTAAATTATATTTAAAGCTAGAATTGTATATTTTATAGACAGAACAAATCGATAAATAAAAAACAAATATGTGATATCTTCACATCTGTTGAAGGTTTGTGATGTCACAGGTGTAAAATCTCTGAAAGTTGTTTTAATACATAGTATTTTATTACAGAGTCAGGAGAGACATCAACAACAAAGAAAACACATAGTTATAAATAGCAGGTGTGGCCGGGCATGGTGGCTCATGCGTGTATCTCAGCGCTTTGGCAGGCCAACGGGGGTGGATCATGAGGTCAGGAGTTCAAGACCAGCCTGACAAAGATGGTGAAACCCCGTCTGTACTAAAAATACAAAAATTAGCCAGGTGTGATGGCACGTGCCTGTAATCCCAGCTACTGGGGAGGCTGAGGCAGGAGAATTGCTTAAACCCAGGAGGCAGAGTTTGCAGTGAGCCAGGATCACGCCACTGCACTCCAGCCTGGGCAACAAAGCGAGACTCCGTCTCAAAATACATACATACATACATACATACATACATACATACATACATACAATAAAATAAATAGCAGGTGTTCAGTATTGGTGTGTAACTATATAGAATGAAATGTAGCAAGTAATTTAAGCAAGAGCAAAAAATGATGGCACAGAATTTGATTAACTATAAAATTATTTAAAAAACTGCATTTCTCTTAAATGTGAAAACATATTAGGGATACGTGTTTTTATATAAGATTCTCTGGCATATATTGCTATTATTTTCTTTTCTAGTCTTACCTTGTAGTCTGGCTGCACTGGTATCAGCATTAATAATTTTTAGTCTCTGTTAATAATATTTTTTCCAGGAATGATCTTCAATCTAATCTAAACAATGGTACAAATTCTGTGCTATCAAAAAGAAAACATCTGGGAATTTGGGGCTAGATGAGAAGCTCATATGAAAGGACAGGACAGAAAAAAATCTAAATTTATAAAAAATAAAATAACTTTAGTGTGATCATCATCACCTAATGACAATGAGGGAGGATGTTGTCAACAATGGCTCATGTCTGTAAAAAAAGAATTTGGACTCAATTGTAATAGATATATGCAGATAGAAGTTGCAGCTATATTGAAATAAACTGCTATTTCAGTATATGAAAAAGTATGGAGAGAAGATGATAAATTTTGTGTTGGGCAACTTGAATTTCATCAGAAAGTACTTAAATTTCTGCTACAAAGTTAGACAGTCAAGTCTGGAAGTTAAATGAGAGAGAGCAGGAAAAACAAATATCTGGTATTGCCAATTTTATATTCCTTCACCATTTTCTCTCCCAAGGTGAGAGAGGAAGTGAATGAAAAGTGCTTTTTTCCAAATGCTTGTATGCTTATGTCTTCTGTGAGCTCAAGAAGATCCTCAGTGGTTAAGAAAAATGCCGAGGAAAGTAGATATACAAATGCTACTGATATTTGCATATTTTAATATTCAATTTTTCAGTAGAGGAAATTTGAAAACCTTCACATTTAAAGATAGAAACACTTTCAAATACATATTGAAAGAATTCTTTGAGGTACAGCAGTGCAAATTAAGCAGACTAGAACTGTTCAATAGGATCTGGGAACTGACAAATTTTGGAGCATAATGTGTGCTCTTCAGCAAATATATAGTAAAAATCATTATAAAAGAAAGTGCACAAAATATTTATATGTTACAGGAATAAACAGCATTAGAAAATTAGAGGATTAGTGGCACATATCAGTTTCATATCTTGATGTTTTAAATCTTGTAATTTATTTCTTGAATATGAAATAAGTATGTCCTTTAGGCATCTTAAAATTACCTTGGGAAAGATTGGTGAAACCTAGTAATCAATTACAATGTGATATAGCCTTTTTAGTATAGATGCTATATAACATGTTGATGAACTCATAGTTGCTTTCAGTTTATCAAACTGCATCAGAAGAGAGCAATAATTCAAAATATATATATTTTTAAAATGCTGGGATTTCCAACGTTTGACTGCATTGTATTTTAATATCTTAAGCAAGGTGTAAATGATATATAAGGTATGGTCTGATGAATTTTAATATCATCTTTTTTCAAAGATGACAGTTAACATTTAGGTGTATCCCTAAATAGAGTGGAAACAGTTATTAATTTGGCATGAAGTGTTAAGAAAGATTATCCAAACTTTTAAAATAAGGCAAAAAGAGTACAGAATGTTCTTTCATTGTCACTCTGGGCATATTTTAATAGTCCTACTAAGGAGTATTTAATTCTCTAGAACAATATATCTGCTTTTGCTTTGCCTTCTTCTAATTGATTATTTCCTAGAAGGTGCAAAGTTAAATGTTAACTTGTATATTTCTTTCCAGAAGAAATGTTGACTCCATTTTAACCCATAAAATCTCTCCCTTTCTCTGAATTTCTTTAGCATCTGTAAACATAGTTTAATATTGTCTTGTACATTGGAGTTGTCTTTTTTCACTTTGGTTCACCAACTGTAGACTTTACAAATGATAAAACTGATAAAAAAGAAAAGTTGACTCCAAAGATTATGATTTTGTTGCCCTAGTAGAGGCTTATTCTATTCTCCATCTAATCTAGTGATCTTATTCTCACATTTTTTAAATTTCTATAAATTTATAGTTCCTCAAATGTTCCTGGAAGCATCTTTACAACCTTACCAATTCTGTCAATATTGATCATAAAAATATTTCACATGTGTATTTTCTTTGTGTGCATTACAATTATGTTTTTATTTTATTTTTTTCAAAATTAAACTTCTACTTTAGATACAGGAGATACATGTGCAAATTTATTACATGGGTATATTACATACAGGTAGTGAGAAGAGTACCCAATAGGTAGTTTTTCAACCCATGCTTTCCCCCTTCCTCCATCTACTAGTCCGCAGCATCTGTTTTTCCCATGTTTATGTCCATGCGTGCTCAATGTTTAGCTCCCACTTATAAATGCGAATATGCATTTTCTGTTTCTGTGTTAATTGGCTTAGGATTATGGCCTCCAGCTCCATCCATGTGGCTGTGAAGGACATGATTTTATTATTGTTTATGGCTGTGTAGTATTCCATGGTGCATATGCAACACATTTTCTTTATCCAATCCATTGTTGATGGACACCTCACTTGATTTCATATTTTTGTTATTGTGAATAGTGCAGTGATGATTATACAAGTGCATGTGGTTTTTGGTATAATGATTTATTTTCCTTTGAATATATACTCAGTAATGGGATTGATGGGTCTAATGCAGCTCTGTTTTTAAGTTCTTTGAGAAATAGCTGCTTACCACAGTGGCTGAACTAATCTAAATTCTCACCAACAGTGTATAAATGTTTCCTTTTCTCTGCAACATTGCCAGGATCTGTTTCTTCTTAACTTTTTCATAATAGCCATTCTGACTGGTGTGAGATGATAGCTCATTGTGGTTTTGATTTTCATTTCTCTGGTGATTAGTGATGATGAGTATTTTTTGATGTTTGATGGTCACCTGTATATTTTCTTTTGAGAAGTGTCTATTCATGTACTTTGCCCATGTTTTGATGGTGTTATTTGTTTCTGCTTCTAGTTTTGTTTAGGCTCCCTATAGATTCTGGATATTAGGACTTTGTCAGGTGCCTAGCATGTGAATATCTTCTCCCATTCTTTAGGTTGTCTGTTTACTCTATGATAGTTTCTTTTGTTTGGAGGAAACACTTTAATTAGGTCCCACTCATCAATTTTCGTTTTTGTTGCAATTGCTTTAGAGACTTAGCCAAAAATTATTTGCCAAGATTAATGTTGAGAAGGGTGTTTCCTAGGTTTTCTTCTAGGATTTTTATAATTCAATGTCTTTAAATCTTTAATCCATCTTGAGTTAATTTTTGTATACGGTGAAAAGTAAGGGTTCAGTTTTATCCTTCTGTATATGGCTAGCCAGTTACCTCAGCAGCAATTATTGAATAGGGAGTCCATTCCCCATTGCTTGCTTTGGTCAGCCTTGCCAAAAATTAGGTGGTTTTAATTGTGAGGCTTTATTTCTGAGTTTTCTATTCGGTTCCACTGGTCTATGTGTCTGTTTTTGTAGCAATACTATGCTGTTTTGATTACTATAGCCTTATGGTATAGTTTGAAGTTGGGTAGTGTGGTGCCTCCAGCTTTGTTCTATTTGCTTAGAATTGCTTTGACTATTCATGCTCTTTTTCTGGTTCCATATGGATCTTAGAATAGTCTTTTTCTAGTTCTGTGAAGAATTAAGTTGGTAGGTTAATAGAAATCGTGTTGAATCTGTAAACTGCTTTGGACAGTATGATCATTTTAATGATACTTATTTTTCTATTCAATGAGCATGGAATGTCTTTCCAATCATTTATGTCATCTTTGATTTCTTTCATCAATGTTTTATAGTTCTCCTTATAGAGATCTTTCACCTTCTTCATTAGCTGTATTCCTACGTATTTCATTTTATTTGCGGCTATTGTAAATGAGACTGTGTTCTTGATTTGACTCAGCCTGGACATTATTAGTGTATAGAAATGTTACTGATTTTTCTACATATATTCGTATCCTGAAACCTTACTAAAAATTTTTATTAGTTCTAGTAAGACTTTGGTGAAGTCTTTAGAGTTTTCTAGATATGCAATAATGTCATCAGTAAAGGTAGAGTTTGACTTGAGAAGAGAACTTTCTATTTGGATGCCTTTTGTTTCTTTCACTTGTCTGATTGCTCTGGGCAGGAATTCCAATACTATGCTAAATAGGAGTGTAAGAGAGGGCATCCTTACCTTGTGCCAGTTTTCAAGGGGAGTGCTTTCAGCTTTTGCCCATTCAGTATGATGTTGGGTGTGCGTCTGTCATAAATGGCTATTACTAATTTGAGGAATGTTTTTACTTTTTGAAAATGTACTTTGACAAGTGTTCATTTGATCAGTGACTGACAAAGAAGGAGATGTGTAGGAATTGGTAATTTTAATGTCCTGAGAAACTGTAAAGAAATGTCCAAGTTACAAAATGGTGGTCAGTTCTGTCTTCCTGAAAGCTCATGATCAATCATGAGTTGAATCATGACAGTAAGATTATAAACTAGACATAATTCCCTTCATGGGAATTCCAGTTTATATTATTTCTGTCATGGATTCTGTGAAGGAGAGTTATTAAGGATATTTTACCCTGCTGGCAGAAATGTATACAGCCTGATGTGCAGGAATTCTCCAGCCAAACACCTGTTCCCATCTTGACACCAATCTATCAAAGACTATAGCATTTAACTGCCACCTCCTACACCGCTAGAACTGCCCACTGGCTTCAGAGGCAGCCAGAACACAAAGCTGCTTCATCCAGCGTATCTGGGTTTATACTTTTTCTTAATTACATTTGGCTTTAGGAAGTCTTAAAATACTAGAATAATAGCTTCTTCAAATTACTAGTTTCTAAGTTCAACAAGAGCAAAACTATTTTGTTTTAGTCACTTTTGAATCCATTGCACCTATCACAGCACATAGAAGTCACTCAGAAAATGTTTGTTAAATAAATAAACTGCATGAGGTCGGAATTAATGAAGCGACTGAGTATAGCTACCCTTAATTATGGAAAAAAAGCAGAAAAGATTGTGAAACAAGTTTCACCAATTATTAAGATGTTTAGAGGAAAAAGGTTTAAATCTGGTTATGCCTCTTACTAGTTTAGTCAACATGAGCAGCTGCCTTAACCCCTCAAGAGACTGTTTCCCAATATGAGAAATTTAAGAAATTATTGTGTACCAATATGCTATGTCCTGTGTATTAGGTAGTTCTTGAGTCATGTAGTATTTGCTTTATTGATTCTCTTTTTATAACTTTATGATAAATAAATATTAGAAAATTATAAATAGCTATGTACAACTGTTATTCATAGTTTAGATATTTTATTCTTTAAATTTCCAAAACAGAATTACTTACAAAGATCAGATCTTTAATTTGATAAAAAATCTATTCATTCACTTCTTCATGTTCATTGAAAGTCTCCAATAGTTTTTCTGCTACTTCTGCTTTCTAGATATAAGCATTTTTCTTTCAATATGCTAATTGTTTTAAGGGATCTCTTACACAGGTCTCTATATAAACACTTTATGACATGCTATCACTTGCTCTATTAACACACGTAAGATTAATCTGGTGATGTCATATGTTGCAAAATAATTCTTTGTGCTTAGTAGTTTCTCATTGACATGAATGTGAGAATGATCTGGCAATTTGGCTACAACATCTGTTATTCAATTACTCGCCAGAAATGATTCCTGCACAATAATTTTAGTCACTGCCACAGATGTGGCTCTCCTTTCTTATCAAGGAAATACCTTCTTAATGAGGGATATTCAGAAGGTCAAGTTTGAGTTGTAAGAAATGAAGGGTAGTCATATTGCCCATAGAAAAATATGCGTGGCTTTCAGAATTGGTTTCTAATTAAAATATCTTGGGGTTCTGCTTCCAGAGATTCTTACTTATTTTTCAAGATGGTATTCACACATTGGTAAATAGCTCTTTAGTCTACTTTAATAGCCATTAATAAGAGCCATTTATGTAAAAGATTACCTATTTTTATGAGGAAAAACATGTTTGAAGAAAACTGTTGCCTAGCTAACGAATTCAAGTAGATTTGATATAAGATAGATAACACTTGATCATAATGTGTCCTCAGTCTACTTTTTTACTGCTTGCATACCAGTCGGCTTTAAAGGTAGCAATGAGGAAGATAAAAACCAAATTAACCTATTGAAAGTGAACTTGTCACTACATCTTTTATGCAGATTTGTGAGCAAATTGTAATTCAATTAATTTAAAAATAGCTAAAACACTCCAGTTAGTAACTAGTAGACAGGCATTATTGTTGAAGCCAAAATAAAATCATTCACCTGTATTTATATTTGTAAAATACAACGGTGCTGAAACAAACAAACAAACAAACAAACAAAAGCAACCCTAATTTGTAGACTTTGACAATTGTGATGCTGCAAATACTTTCACTTCAGCCTAAAACAAGTTACCAGCATGGCATCACTGAATGTATAGTTGAAAATAACTGTACACAAACCATTGAAAGCTATAAGAGCCATCAGCTCCACTGCCAGACCTATAAAAATTTTATGTATAATTAGTTTTAAAATAATCCTGCTTCCTCTACTATGCATAGAATTTAATTAAATATATTTAGATAGCTTAAAATAATTAATTTTCCAGAGATAGGCCACAAAGACATTTGTGTGATGTTCAGACCCCCAAAAGACAAAAATAAACCAAAGAAAATAAATGATGTTTATATTTATCATGGGGAACAGTTTCCCACTTCTCTAAACTTTATTCTATTAATTCAGGGACTTATGTTGTTACTTTTTATTTGTTAAACATTATAACAATGTAAAAAAGAATATTCACCCAAAGATGTCTAATAATTTAAAGAACGTAGCTGAGCAAAGCAAAATCATAGTCATCCTACAGAATCAGAATAGATCCTCACTCAAGATTTGGCTCAGGTCATGTACACAAGAGGGAAAGATTTGGTTTAGATGTCATAGTAATGGTGCCACATTCACATATACAAGAGGATATGAATTTTTAAAAAATTCATATGTGAAGCTTTTTGGGGAGAGAATGTCAGGACTTCCAACTGAGCTAAAAATTAACTTGAGATGGATAAGAATAATAATGATGGTTAGAGAATTGTATAGGGATGAGGGTTCTTGCTCATACTCTGAATTCCCAGCACTTGCCAAATACAGGGGTTCTGCTCAAAAGCCGACGACAGGTAAACATTAAAAAAATTGAATTAGACTCCTTATTATAAGAAAGGATGAACTTAAAAATATGTCATTATTATACACAAATAGTGAAATAAGACATTAGATTGAAAGAGATGAAAAGTAATGAGACAATGCTCATTTTAATAAAGGTGACTTCACTTGTTATACTCCTATTGCACTCAGATAATTGTTTTTTTATGCTTTAAAATACTCTGGGTAACATTTCTTTGTCAGTTTTAGAGTTGATTCACTCATTCCTACTAATCTTGTAAGTAAATACTTTGAGGAGCATTAACGTAGCATATCCATGATTGAAAGCTCAAATCTCTTTATTTTTATGCATGAAACTCTAATTCTGGCACACTTTTAGGGACTGTGAAAAACATATATGTATTTGTGGTAATCATATATATATATATATATATATATATATATATATATATATACTCACACACACACATATATATACACACACATATATATTTATTTATAATCCCTAAAGGCAGAATTTATGTCAATATTAGTAAAGAACAGAAGTTATCAGATCACCCTAATACCTGTATATGTGATCCTAAAAGTAAAGTGATAAAAAAGCAAATGCATCTTGTATCTCTCACATGGATTTGTAAGTAAACTGTAATTTAATAGATTTTTAAAATTGCTGCCCAGGTGCAGTGACTCATGCCTATAATCCCAGCACTTTGGGAGGCCAAGGCAGGAGGATTTATTGAGAACTGGAATTCAAGTCTAGCCTGAGCAACATAGCAGGACTTCATCAAAAATTAATTCAAGATGGATTAAAGACTTAAATATTAGACCTAAACCTATAAAAACCCTAGAAGAAAACCTAGGCAATACCATTCAGGACATAGGCATGGGCAAAGACTTCATGTCTAAAACACCAAAAGCAATGACAACAAAAGCCAAAATTGACAAGTGGGATCTAATTAAACTAAAGAGCTTCTGCACAGCAAAAGAAACTACCATCAGAGTGAGCAGGAAACCTACAGAATGGGAGAAGATTTTTGCAATCTACTCATCTGAGAAAGGGCTAATATCCAGAATCTACAAAGAACACAAACAAATTTACAAGAAAAAAACAAACAACCCCATCAAAAAGTGGGCAAAGGATATGAACAGACACTTCTCAAAAGAAGACATTTATGCAGCCAAAAGACACATGAAAAAATGCTCACCATCACTGGCCATCAGAGAAATGCAAATCAAAACCACAATGAGATACCATCTCACACCAGTTAGAATGGCGATCATTAAAAAGTCAGGAAACAACAGATGCTGGAGAGGATGTGGAGAAATAGGAACAGTTTTACACTGTTGGTGGGACTGTAAACTAGTTCAACCACTGTGGCAGTCAGTGTGGTGATTCCTCAAGGATCTAGAACTAGAAATACCATTTGACCCAGCCATCTCAATACTGGGTATATACCCAAGGGATTATAAATCATGCTGCAATAAAGACACATGCACACGTATGTTTATTGAGGCACTATTCACAATAGCAAAGGCTTGGAACCAAGCCAAATGTCCAACAATGATAGACTGGATTAAGAAAATGTGGCACATATACACCATGGAATACTATGCAGCCATAAAAAATGACGAGTTCATGTTCTTTGTAGGGACATGGATGAAGCTGGAAACCATCATTCTCAGCAAACTATCGCAAGGACAAAAAACCAAACACCGCATGTTCTCACTTATAGGTGGGAATTGAACAATGAGAACACTTGGACACAGGAAGGGGAACATCACACACTGGGGCCTGTTTTAGGGTGTGGAGAGGGGTGAGGGATAGCATTAGGAGATATGCCTAATGTAAATGAGCAGTTAATGGGTGCAGCACACCAACATGGCACGTGTATACATATCTAACAAACCTGCACGTTGTATACATGTACCCTAAAACTTAATGTATAATAAAAATAAATAAATAAATAAAAAATAAAATAAAAAAGTAGCTGAGTGTGATGGCACATGCCTGTAGTCCCAGCCACTCCAGAGGCTAAGATGGGAGGATCACTTGAGCCCAGGAGGTCAAGTCTAGAGTGAGCCACAATTGTGCCACTGCCCTGCTGCTTGGGCAACAGAGTGAGAACTTGTCTGAGAAAATTAAAAAAAAAAAAATTTGTAAAAGCTAAAGTACTCAGGTAGCAGCTAGTTGAGACCAATATCAGTGTAGCTTGCTTTCTCTTCTGTCCACAAAAAATGCTATTAACTTCTCTTGGCACTTGTTAAGCACTCAGAAGCGTATCTTGGTTTTATAAAGAAGCAAATTAGCTACCTCATTGTTGTCAGAAGAAAAAACAATACCTATTATTGAAATATCAAATATTTTATTTATTTTTTAATAATGGATGCACTTTAAAAATGTACATTCACAACAGCTGAAGACAGGACTTTTAGGGTGCCAAAGCATTAAATTTAAGTCGTACATAAAAGTCAAATTTTTGTTTTGTTTTTATTCTCTCTTTTTTGATTTAATATTAAATTTGATATTAAGTTTGACTTAATAAGAAAGAAAATAAAATTCATGTATATTCATACTTTCATATTATTATTGGTTGAACTGAGTCCCTTACAACATTATATATTGAAGTCCTTACACCTAGAAACTCAGAATATAACCTTATTTGGAAGTAGTTACTGATGTAATTCCTTAAGATGAAGTCATCCTGGAGTAAATCGACCCTAATCTACATAAATGGAGTTTTTATTTTTTAAAAAAGGAGTACTTTGGACATAGACACTCCATAGGAAGAATGCTATATAAAGATGAAGCTCGATCTACAAGATCACTAGTGACCCACCAGAAGGTAGGCAAGAGGCATGGAGCAAATTCTTCCTTACAGCCTTCAGAAGGAACCATTCTGGCTGACACCTTAATCTTGGATTTCTAGCCACCAGAACTGTGAGACAAATATGTTTCTCTTTTTGTAAGCCACTCAATCTGTTGTACTTTGTTATGGCAGTCATAAGAAATGAATATACACATGCACCAGAGGCAATGTCACCTATAAAATTAACCCATTCTTTCTTTATTTTCTTGCTGCTGCAAATTTTAACAAGGTAGGAAAAAATTTCCATCTAGCTCCTTTAATTCAACTGAAGTGCAAATAGACCAATCACATTTATACTAATTTAAGCAATGCTTGCCAGGGACAGTAGCTCTTCTTTATACGTAATAAAAACAGCTAGGCAGTGTATAGACAACTGATACAGATTTGTACTGCCACTTCATGACGTTGCCTATAAATATAAACTAGCAGTAATAATAGAAGAACTTTAGCAGTGTCTAATTCATTTGAATGATATGGCTTTTGTGACCTAATACCTACTCTGAGAAGTTGAAAGTCCATTCCTTTGAATTCTACAAGTGTTCCCCTGTGAATCTCTAATTAGGAAATGGCAAGTTTGAAAATATTTACTGACAAGTTTTAATGACACAGTCAGAAGTATAAATTATAAACCTGATTGTGTTGTTTGAGTGTGATAGTCTGTCAAAGACCCCAAATCAATAGCAGAGTGGTGCAAAGATGCACTTGAGTAGAGAATGAGAAAACATTGCTTGATGGAAAGCACTCATGTATAACAGTGATTTTGTGTGGTAGAAAGAGTCTCACAATAAGGTGTTGTGCTAAAGAAAAAAGTATTAAAAGGAAGCCTTACCAGACATTAAGGAAGCAGAGGGAAATATTAATTACATTCTGGGGCTAGTTGAACCTTAAATGACAAATAAAAAATAAATAACTGTGTAAGTATTTGGCTAAAAATGTTAAGAATATTTTGAATTTTCCCATCCACTAAATCCACAAAGATTTATCAAGCATATCCTGTTTTCTACGTATTGGATATACACAGATGAATTTGTCTTAAACTTCAGAATAATGATACTTTTTACTATATTAAATGAAAAAAATAGAATTGTGTTGATTATCTATTATAAGTCAATGCTTAGAAAGTTTAATAGCTAATTTATTAGTCAAATACAACCACTGTCTTGTCTATTAGTAGCAAAAACCTATTCCAGTCCAGAGTCATTCATTATAATTTAGTAACACCATTAAATGAGGGATACTGAATATCTGAGAAGGAAATAATTTTAAACAAATTGCATATGAAATTAGGTTAACTATAAATTTAAAATGCACATTTATTGATCCTGACAACTCTCAATCTAATGACTCATTTTCATGAAATAGAGTCTTCTCAGGATGATTAGCTATTTTGCAGAATGCTGTCAGTCACACAAATGCTAAAGGTGTCAGCTTCAGTTTGCTTCTCTCTGATCATCTGTGCTACTTGCTGCCACCACATTATTGATTTCACCTTAATTCTGCAGTGATGAATAGTAAAATTATGAAGACAGATTTAGGAGTTACTTTGATTCCATAAAATGAAAATACTTTAAAAGAACATGCTATATTCCTGAATGTATTTCAGTTCAAGAAAAATTACATTGTCTGTCAAATTGCAAAGTTTATATATCTTTGGGTTTTGGAAGTTTAGATAGAGTTTGAAATTGTTTAATATGTCATAAATAAAGAGTCTTTCAACTTACAAGAAGAAATACATGTAAGCCAAAAGTAGACTTCCTTATAAGCCGAAATACTTTAAAAATTTAGGAATATTGCAATGAATATTTTGATAACATATGATTTATATGAGAAGTGAACAATTTAAAGTGTTTAATATATACAAGCCTCAACCTTGAATAAATGCTCATTCTCAGATTATTTATCTATCTAGTGACTTTCGCTATTATAAACATTATGATGAGAATAACTTACCTAGGGAATGAAACGTGTCTTCACATATTGTTCATAGCTTGGATGGTTGTAGCAGTTTTTAATAAAAAATGTTCTGTAAAAAGCCATTTGTTTTTCTAAATTCTGAGATATTTACAATATTCAATATGAATTGTAATTTTATTTTTGTAACAAAAATTCACAATACTGAAATCCAAATCTGTTACTCTTGCCTATACCTTTCTGTTTTATTCTAAACAGTGCGCTAAGATCAACCTACTCTACATTTCAGAGTTCTGTGATGCATTCTTTTCTGGGTGAATGATTTCTCTAAATCTAGGTCATTTTATAAAAGTAATTTTAAAGCAATGGAGTGTAGTAGAGTGGCAATGGGAGGACATATGCATAATCCAGCAAAGGTTGAGACATTTGACATAAAATTACTACTTAGTGGAAGTCAGTAATTAAACTTAAAATTTTAGTTTCATTTGTTTAAAAACAACAATGTAAAGTTGTATTAGAAAATGTTTTCATGCAAGTTAGCTAATTGCCTTAATTGATGTTTAAATTTATTTTGTTATTTTAAAAGTGAAGCTAATCAAAAACCACTTCAAGAGCATTTATTGAATGTCCACTGTGTGCCAGTCATACAGCTGTGCTTTGGGAATAATAAATAAGCTATGGACAATGACTCCAATACCTCAGTGCTTTCTGAGGTATCAGAAACAAATACATGCAATATTTCATCCTACAATAAGATGGATATTTACAAGTGATATGGATAAAGCAGTATGAAATTACCCACCAAGAGAAATCTATTGCAAGATATGTATGCAATTTTAAAATTGTTAGTGGTTTCTTAAAGGTAAAATGAAATAGGTGCAATACATTTAAGAACATAAGTCAAATATCCAAAATATCATTTCAATGTATAATTATAATTAACACCATTAATGAGATATTTTACATTCTTTTACATACTAAGACTTTCCAATTCTTATACCCACATTTCAAGGGCTTAGTAGCTACATGAGACTGGTGGCCACTGTATTGGAAGTGTGGCACTATGGAATTACAGAGGAAGGAGCTATTTACTTAAATATAACCATCCCTTGTCTCTCCTTTCATTTTGTACCAAATCTCTTCTGAACTCAAAAACCTTGGGCCAGAAGAATAGTGCCCACAAAGTAAACCAGTATTTCCGAATTATTTACTCTATATACTTTTTCTTCAGTACTAAATATTTGGTGAGGAGGTTCTTTAACTGATTTCAATTTCATGGTAATAAAGAATAAGAAAGTAGCTTTGAATTACAAGGTAGCTATTTTTAGAAATGCTGCTAAAAAAAAAAAAGGTTTTTACATGTACGCCAGTTTTCAGCAGTGTTTTGGGGTAGGTGGCAGCATAGAAGAATAATTGAGAGTATGTTGGCCTGAGACTGTAGAACTGGAACAGTTTAGTAGGTTCAGGGTATAGTGAAAAGAATGTGGGCTTTGATTCTACATCCAGGTTTAAATTTTATTTGTTTATAACAGGAGATAACATTACTATCCTCAAAACATTATTGTAGGGAAAAAATGCAATTGAGCATGTGTTATTACAATAGAGACTAGTGTATAGATGTTGGCCTTAAGCAATGTTAATCAACTTTTCTACCTTGATTAGCATTGTCATGATTCCTCTTCTATATGGAATCTGATAAAGTTGAACTCATGGAAATAGAGATTAAATCATGGTTACCAGAAGCTGGGGGTAGGGGGTTGCAAAAAAAGGAAACAAGTTGTTAATCAAAGAGTACAAAGTTTCAGATAGACAGAAAGAATTGGTGTTGATGTCTATCGCCCTGTGAAATGTCTATAATGCATTATATATTCCAAAATAACAAAGATAGTAAATTTCAGATGTATTTTCTTAAAAAACGATAGGTAAGCAAGGTGATGGACGTGTTAATTTACTTGATTTAAGAATGCAGTATTATATACACTTATCAAAACATCACATTGTATTCCAGAACTTCTACAATTATGGTTTATACATAAAGATATTATTAATTTTTTAATTTAAAGACTTTAAAAAAGAAAATTGCTACTTAGATGAACAAATAGAAAAATGAAGAAAATATATGACACCTGTGAAACACCAACAAACTAGTGAATAAACTCCTTGTGGAAGTTCTTGATGGAGGAGAGGGAGAAAAAGTGGGAGAAAGTTTATTTAAAAAAAAATTTCCAAATCTTAGGAGGAATATGAATGTTCAGATTCATGAAGCTAATGGATCCCAAAAAACGATCAACCCAAAAAAGATTACTCTGAGACATAACATTAAAACTGTGAAAGACAAAGTTGAAGTTGTTATCAGTTTAAAATAGACTGTAATAACTATGTTTTATGTAAATCTCATGATAATCACAAATAAAAATTCTCAAGTAGATACACAAAAGATAATTAGAATGGAATCAAAATATACCACTACAAAAAAATCAACAAATCACAATTAAGACAACAGGGGAGAAAGAAAAGAACAAAGAAACTACAAATCAGTCAAAAAACAATTAACAAAATAGTAATCATAAATCTTTACCTAACAGTAATTTAATGCAAATGAATTAAATTCTCCAATCAAAAGAAATGGTGGATAAGTAATTTAAAAACATCCAATAGTATTCTGCCTATGGAAGACTCACTTTGGTTTGAGGACACACATAGGCTGAAAGTGAAGGGATTAGCAATGTTATTTTATGCAAATGGGTAAACTAAATAGAGCAGTCATGGCTATACTTATATAAAACTAAAGAGATTTTTAGTCAAATCTGTCACAAGAGACAAAGAAGATCATTATATAATGATAAAGAGGCCAATCATCAAGAGAATATAATAATTTTAAGTATATACGCCCTCAACATTGGAGCAATAAAATATATAAAGCAAATATTAACATAACTGAAAGGAGAAATAGACAGCAATACAGTAACAGTATGGAATTTGAATGCCCCACTTTCATCAATGGATAGATCATCCAGACAGAAAATCAATAGGGAAATAGCATATTTGAATAACACTATAGAAAAAATGGATCTATAGAACAAATAAAAATGTGTTCGCCATCTCTATTCATCAAGGAAATGCGAATTAAAACCATAGTGAGATATCCCATCTGTTAGAATGACTGTTATCAAAAAGACAATTTATAACAAATGTTTTCAAGGGTTTGTAGAGAAGAGAATTCTTAAGTATTATTGGATAAAATGTAAATTGGCATAGCTGCTGTGGAAAACAGTATGGAAGTTCCTAAAAAAATTAAAAATAGAAGTACCACATGATCCAGCAATTCTATTTCTAGATATACAGACTGGTCAGACTTATGATGGTTCAACTTATAATTTTGTAACTTTACCATGATATGAATTCAATATGCATTCAGTAGAGACTATACTTGAAATTTTGAATTTTGACATTTTCCCAGCTAGCAACATGCCACATGATACTCTCTCATGATGCTGGGTAGTAGCAATGAACTCCAGCTCCCAGCCTTCCATGCTAATGTAAGTGTTCCAACTGCATTTAAGATAGGCTATCCTACACTATGATGTTCGGTGGGATAGGTGTATTAAATGCAGTTTTGACTTACAATATTTTCAGCTTACCATAGGTTTATTGTGATGTATCACCATTGTAGATTGAGGAGCATCTCTATACCCAATGTAAATAAAATCTGCATCTCTACAAGATATCTGCACGCCCATGTTCACTGCAGTGTTATTCACTGTAGCCAAGATATGAAAACAATCAAAGTATCTGTGGACAGATAAATAGAGAATATTTGGTAGATACAATGGTTTTACTTATGAATTTTTCACTTTAGGATGAGTTTATCTGGATATGACCCTATTATAAGTTCCAGGCCTCCTATGACTTACAATGAATTGATAGTTTCTACTGAATATTGCTTTTGCATCATCATAAAACAAAAAAAAATCGTAATGTGAACTATTCTAAGTTGAAGACTGTTTGCTGTGCTGCCAGTATTAAATGCATTTCTGACTTTAAAATACTTTTGATTTATGATGAGTTTAATGGGGCATAACCCTATCATAAATTGAGGAGCATCTGTATATTCAGTGCATATTATTTAGTCAAAAACAGAAGAAAATCTTGCCATTTGCATCAGCATGGATAAATCTAAAAGACATTATGCTAAGTGAACGAAGCCAGGTAAAGAAAGACAAATACCATATGATCTCACTTCTATGTGAAATCTAAAAACAACATCAAATAAGCAGAGAGTAGAATGGTTGTTGCTAAGGGCTGGGGGTTAGTCAGAGGTTCCAAACTTACAGTTGTAATCAAATAAATTCTGGGGAGTCTAATATACAGCATGGTGACTATAGCTGGTAATATTGTATTGCATACTTGAAATTTGCTGAGAGTAGATCTTAAACATTCTTACCACAAACACACACAGAGACAAACACACACAATAATAACTATGTAAGGTGATAATATGTTAATTAGCTTGATGTATATATGTATTAAATCATCACATCATACACCTTAAATATATACACATTTTGTTAATTATATCTCAGTCAAACTGGAATTTTCTTGAAAAGAATACAGAAGAGTAATCAGAGATATATCTCTTATTCATTTATAGAATACTTTCACAACAGAATACTCTATTTGCAATAGATTGTTAGTAGATTATAAAGTATCATTCTCAATCATTTGAATGCTCACTGGTAGGCAAGTTAACATTATACTATAGAGAATTCTTTTAGTGGATTGGAAATATTATGTTCTGTTCCTAGAATAAGAATGATTTATGTTCTTCCTACAATAAAAAGCATATAAATAAATATATACACATATATATACACACACACACACATATACACACACACAGAGCTAACAATTTTTTGAAATAATTCGGTAAATTAATTGCTTCCTAGTCTGATTTTCATTTTCAAATAAATGAAGCTCATTTATAAATAGTACTTACAGTACTTGTAACTACTGAGTTTCGAGTTTTGCCATGTGACAATGTGTGTATATATATACATACACATTGTGTGTATATATATACACACACATTGTGTGTGTATATATATACACACAATGTGTATGTATATATATACATATATATATGCCTTATATATGTATATATATGTGTATATATATATACACATATATGTATATATATGGCATATATATATGCCTTATAAACATGTCATTCTTTCCTCAAAGATGTATGTTATGGTATTAGGTACATTTATCCCGCCTTACTGACTTGATTCAAGAGGTTTAGAGAAGTTAAGTAACATTCAATATCACATATCTATTAAACATTTTCATGTTGCATTACCTCTTCAAGAGGTAATATACATCATATGCTTAGGTTTTAAGTAACAACAAAGAAGTTGCTTGACATTTATAGTAAAAGCTTTTGAGAGAAACAATGCTTTTAATGTAATTTCACAACTGGGAAATTGTAAAAAAAAAAGATACACATAATGGAATAAATTTTGGAGAAAATCTGTCATACATTTTAAATATATAGCTCTATAAATTTTCTAATGACATAAATGTACTTTTATTTTTTCTTTGAGTTAATTATATGTTTGTAAAAAGTTACAGAAACTATACGGAAAAATATAGTATACACTTTACTCAGTTTTCGCCATAGTAACATCTTACAGAACTGTAGTAGAATATCAAAGCTAGGGCTTTGACTTTGATACAGTCAAGATGCATGACAATTCCATCACCACAGGGGTCGTGTATCTTGCCTTTTTATAACCACACTCACTTCCGTTCCACCCGTCCCCACACACCTTGACTTTAACCCCCAGAAACCTCGAATCTGTTCTCCATTTCTGTAATCTTGTCTTTTCAAGAATGTTATACAAATAGAATTTTACAGTATATAATCTGTTGGGTTTTTTTTTTTACACTCAGCATAATTCGCTGGAGGGTGATCTGTAAGAATTAAAGAAAGAGGAGAGAAACATGAAGGGTGGGTTTTCAGTCAACAGGGACAGGCTTATTTTAAATAAACCTGAGGGGGCGGCTGGCTGAGTTAGGTCAGAGCCACACTCTCTTACAGACTAAGAGTTTTTTTTTTTTTTTTTTTTGAGACGGAATCTCACTCTGTTGCCCAGGCTGGAGTGCAGTGGTGCAATCTCCATTAAATGCAATCTCAGCTTCCCTGGTTCAAGCGATTCTTCTGCCTCAGCCTCCTGAGTAGCTGGGACTACAGGCGCACGACACCATGCCGGGCTAATTTTTTGTATTTTTAGTAGAGACGGGGTTTCACCATGTTGGCCAGGCTGGTCTCAAACTCCTGACCTCGTATTCTGCCTGCCTTGGCCTCCCTAAGTGCTAAATTATAGGCATGAGCCACCACGCCCTGGCCCAGATTAAGAGTTTTTAAGGATTCAGGGTGGGAGAGTTTATCAGAGGCTTGGACTGCTTCTGTGTCTCTTTGTTGTGCTTATCTGGGAGGGAGAGTTATGTGTCTGTTTCCATACATCTTCCTGCAGCTGCAGGCATATCCCCTGAGTCTGCTTTTAGCTTCCCTATCTTAGTGCACCTGAAGGGAAAGGCATGTGTTTATTAAGGCCCGCTGTTTTACTGGGGCCCGTTGTATGAGGGTGAAGTTTGGAAGTTACCCAAGAGACTCTCCCCGAACCTCCCTCTGTGCCCCAGCTGTCTTATCTGTGTTTTACTGTCTGCTCTTTCTGTCTGCTTATAGTCAGAAGAGAAGTGATTTCCTTGCAATGCATGAGGCTAGAAAGGGAGCTGGAACTTAAAAGTGGCGGTGTTTGTCTGAGATGACAGTGCTCCTGCTTTGTTCATGATCCAGACTGTTACATATATTGTCAACGATAAACAAAGCCTGACATGATTTAAAGTAGCAAGGATAGATTTTAATCAGTAAGCTACTATTGCAATATCAAAAAGAGTTCAGCATGAACTGACATGCAATTTTTATAGACAGGTGATTGGGACTTTAAAGAGGGAATGACAGAATAAGGAAGAAGGACTCAGTAGGGTTAGGGAAGTGAAACATTACAAAAGTGGGAGAAGAGAGTTGTTCTATGTGAAACCCATCTTAGTCTGTTAACTGCTACTAATGGAAGTTATGTTCCTGTCCTCCAACAGAGACTGGGAGACAGGGAACTTGTCTTTAATATTAGCCCCTGTCTCTCAGCCTTCAGTTTTCTCAGGTGATATTTAAGGAGAGTTAGGGTCATTTTAGGGATGTAACTTTAGCTGTTAGAAACTAAACTATGTTACTGTTTTGCTCAAATCTTCATAGGCCAAGGTTTAGGTCTAGTTGAAAGAACTCAAAGGAGCCTGGCTAGAGTTGGTCAAAAAGATAATGTTTGTCAGTATTAATAGTATGTTCCTTTGTATTGTTGAATAGTACTCCATGGTAGGGATGTAGCACAGCTTGTGTAACCATTAACTTGTATGGATTGTTACCAATTTGGGCTACTAGAAATAAGCTGCGATAAACATCTATATACAGGTTTTAGCATGAACTTAAGTTTTATTTTTCTATGAGGTAAATTCTCAAAAGTGCAATTGCTGGAACGCATGATAGTTGCATGTTTAGTTTTGTAAAAAAACCACTATTCTCTTTATTTGGCCATTTTTTGTCCATTTATTTCTTCTACCAGCTTATTTTTTATTTACTAAAACTTTATACCAATGTATAATTTTAGTAAAATGTGGAACAATGAACTATGAGTAGGAGTAAAAGCCAGGCATCCACATTATGACTTTGGAGCTCATGGGTCACGGGTTTCTCAGCTATTAAAAGATAACTATAGAGTTTCCAAGTTAAATATATTAGAATTGCCTTTTGATCCTAAAATACTGAAAACTAATAGGACTTCAATGCTTAAAATATTTAATATTTGTTAATTTACATCCTGGTTTTTCTGGAAGTAAAAGAAGCAAACAACAACAAACATCAATGTTGACCAATTCACAAGTAAACTGTTAGTTGAAGGACTTGCTAACATTTTACTATTAAATTTGACTTACCAGTTTTTTTAACCTCTCTTACCTCTAAAATCATGTTAAATTACTTTTTTTCAACCTCTTTATTTATATTCTTTATCTTTTTCAAATACCCTTAGTAGTTCTTTAGTGAGTTAATTTAGCTTTATTCCTATATTTCTTTATAAGTGTCATTTCTATTCACAGGATTTGTTCTTCTGTTCTCTACTCATTTTGGAGAAAATCATTAACTTTTTAGTGTCATTTTAAATTTGAGCCTTTATAGTTGGTAGCAGTTTATATAAAGTCTCCATTAGCTGATATAAAATTACAGAGGAGCAGTTTTGAAATACACAGCCCATGTGATCAAATTCACAAAAAAATCTGAAATTTTTTTTGCCTAAATTGAATGATCTATTTGATTGTATTAAATTTTGGCTTAACTTGCAGTCACAAAGCACTAAATATCAAGTATTATGAATCCCAAGGCTTCTGGTCAAATATTCATATAAAAGAACTTATTTACCTATGATCCTTCTTCTCGCCAATTGATTCTAAAATTTATGGAGAAGACTTGAGTGGTAAAAAGTAACAACTGTGTGATTTGCAGATGCTGTGAAGCTAGCAGGAAAAAAAAATGCTTTTAAGTGTCTTCTGCCATCTCCAAGGGAGAATCAGGCAGACATTGCTATTCAGAAAGACACAGTCTGAGTTGTGTTCCTCCTTGAAATTATTTTCTTTAGTTTTTGATTGATGAGTGGTTAAAGAAGTGTATTGGTCCATTTTTACACTGCTGATGAAGACATGCTCGAGACTGGGTAATTTACAAAGAAAAAGAGGTTTAATGAGCTCACAGTTACACGTGGCTTGGGAGGCCTCACCATCATGGCAGAAGGCAAAAGGCACGTCTTACATGGAAGCAGACAAGAGAGAATGAGAACCAAGTCAAAAGGGTTTCCCTTTATAAAATCATCAGATCTTGTGAGATTTTTTCAGTGTCATGAGAACGGTATGGGGGAACCCTTCACAATTCAATTATCTCCCACCGGGTCCCTCCCATAAGACATGGGGATTATGGCAGCTACAATTCAAGATGAGAGTTGGGTGGGGACACAGCCAAACCATATCAAAAAGTATGCATAAAACAAGGCATGCGGAAGCCAAGTAATAAGGAAAGCAGAGATAATTTTCTCGAAGAATGAGATTAAAAAGCATACTTTCCAGGGACATAAATATGTGTGGAGCTTAAAATTAGAAGATTTCTCAGTACTTTGGAAATCTGAATTCCTACAACACAAACTAACAAAGGATAAAGGTATATTTTTGAAAATTCTTTTTGAAAGGAAGATGCACAGAAGCCTTACAGAGAGTAATAATCTACAAAGGCTTGAATGTAAACAATCTTGTGGATTAAATATAAAAGAAGTAGCCACATTAGAATAAGAATATGCACATGTCCAATTTCTTGATTTGCATGATGACTTTTTTTTTAAGGTGGCATTTCTCAACCTTTTTGGTTACAGTATATTTTCTTCATTCTTAAGAGTTATTTAGGACCACAAAGAACTTTTCTTTATGTGGGCTATACATATCAATATTAACTAGATGAAAACTTAAATTGTGAATTTCATAACTACTTATTAATTAATTTAAAGATAATACTAGATCTGCTATTTATTAGTATAAATAGCATAGTTTAATGAAAAAAATAATATTTTCCAAACAATAGTGGGAAAAAATCTACCTTAATGAAAGACACCTAGATTCTCACATCTGCTTCTGCATTCAATCTTTTACAACAAGTTTTTTTCTTGGATTATGGGAAATAAATGTAGCCTTCCAAGATTTATAGCTGAAATACAAAGGGGTATTTAGTAGCCTTTTCAAACAGAAAATATTATTCTCAGGTGCTGTTGGGACTCAAAAACAATGCCCCGGCCAGGCGCAGTGGCTCATGCCTGTAATCCTAGCACTTTGGAAGGCAGATCACTTGAGGTCAGGAGTTTGAGACCAGCCTGGCCAACATGATGAAACCCCGTCTCTATTAAAAACACAAAAATTAGCCCGGTGTGGTGGCGAGCTTCTGTAATCCCAGCTACTCAGGAGGCTGAGGCAGGAGAATCACTTGAACATGAAGGCGGAGTTTGCAGTGAGCCGAGATCGCACCACTGCACTCCAGCCCGGGTGACAGAGTGGGACTCCATCTCAAAAAAAAGAAAAAAAAATCTATCTATCTATCTATCTATCTATCTATCTATCTATCTATCTATCTATCTATCATCTATCTATCTATCTATCTATTTTGCCTCAGAAGCCAAAGCTTTTCTCTGACCTTCTCCTGCTCTCCTGCCTGTCAGTCCTATTGTCCACCTAAGTTAGAGTAGAAAGTACAATCTCTCTTTCTCTAAGCAGGTAATAGAAACGGGAACTCCATTTCCCCACAGCCAGCCATAAAACTTAAAAATATTATTCTAACTTTCCCTCTGCCTTTCTGTGTAAAAACTGGTCATAAAGAAATTATTTGACCTTCTTTGTTTGACTGTAGTTCATAAAACCCTTATCAAAAGGTCCTGTCCCATACCCAGAGGGACACAATACGTGCTCAGAGACGACAAGAAGAATCTAGATAGGCAAGTATTGCTGGGTTTCCCCACTCAGTCTGTTAACATTTGATTACGCTTTTTATGTCTAATCATATTTTTACACGGCTGTCTACGCTTTGCCGAACCCAATCATTAAAATGCACAATTTCCCATATATCTTTAGATTTTCATTCTAAAGGCTCCCAGGTACATGTTAATAAATTTGTAGGCCTTTTCTCCTGTTAATCTGCCTTTTGCCAGATTTTCAGCAAACTTTCGGAGAACAAAAGGGAAGTTTTTTCTTGACCTCTACAATACTATACCAAATCTCATCAAGTGGTAGTTTCTTAAAGGTAGCTTCAATGAGAAATCTGAAACCACTTAACAAAAACTTTTTGTATTGTTTCTAAAAATGCACGCTTCAATCTTGTAATTTGATGGCATCTCTTACCTTGAATGACTTTGTAACATCATGCATCTGTCATTTGGAAAATATTAGTCACTGTGTTCAATGTAGGTATTCATATATTAAAATATTATATGAAATCTTCACACATTCTAAATCCTTAGAAAATTGTGACTATATACTCATGAGAGAATGGTAGTGGGTAAAAAAAAATCTTATTAATATTTAGAAATTGTTTTGCCTTTGAAGACTCCTCAAAAAGATGCCAAGCAGCCCCATGGGTCTCTAGTCTACCCGTTGAGTATCTTGGTTTAAAGAAAATAAGATACAATTTTGCATCTGAGATGTGAAATGTAAATATTTTGATGTTTGGTACACCTTTTTAAAAGTGTAATTGAAGTAGAAGATTAGGAAGGTGGCTACAAAAGATAGCTTCTCATAAAGTATTCTCAAAAATAGTAGTGTTTGGTGCTAATATATAGTTAGCAATAATTGCAGTCTAAATGTCCTTTGCTTGTACAAATATGAAAAGGATACTCAGAAAATACCAAGAAACAGCAAGAGTTATAGCTACTATTATTTCTACATCTTTATATCAATATAAAAATAAAGTTTTAATAAAAAGTATATAGGTTATTATAATTAAATGCTTATTCGTGATTAAATTTCACAACATATAAACCCCAAATATTAAATAACTTATGTACATTGTTCCAACATTATCCGTTTTATCACCTGTGATGTAATTGTGTGTTTATAACCAAGCATTTCTGACATTTATTTCATTTAATTTTAAAAAATATCTTTAATATGATGTAATATTCTAACCATGAACTCTAATTGAAAGAAAGGCAGATAAGCAAAAAAGGCATAATCAATACTAGAGAATACTACATAGATGACCAAGATCAAGTTTCAGACAGAGCAAAACAAGTTTAGGTTTTATTAGCAGAACTGAGTACAAGAATGCGGTTTTGATGTCATCAATGAGGCAGGGACACACTACATACACCTAGGTAACTAAGTAAGAGCCTGAATACAGAAAACACTAGCCTTTTCATAAATCTTTATTTCATCTGTTTCTTACAATATTTCTATGAATGTGGACTGTTGGATCCTCTTAAGTTTCTACAAAGAACATTAATCACATTGTCTTAAAATGTGCTCAACTATTACTTTTTATGTCTTATTACTCTTTTTGCCAGTGGTTGTTCAGTCAATCAATTAATCACCAAAGTTATTAGGTGTCAAACATAGGTAAGACAATGTTCCAAATGAAGCCAATATACACACTAGCAGTTGGTAATAGGCTGCTGTAAAACGAGTTAAAGATTTAGGAAAATCCTTGAAGATTTATTTCTCCCTTAATTGCTCCCTTATTTCCAGAAGGTAACAAATTGCCATTGTCATCTTGGTTTCCTGTAGAAGAGGAAGAAATTGTATTTAATTACTTATCCTTCTGTTCTTTCTGCTTTGGGAAAGCAAGTGACTGAGAATGATAAAACACTGAAGCAAATGTCTGAAGAAATATGATATACTAATCATTCTAGTGGCTTGGCCTAGACCCCTGTGGCTAGAAAACAATCTTTAAATTTAATACACTTCATTCTTCCAACTGCCAATTGTATTTACAAAAGGTGCCAAGGTTCTTAAAATAAAAGGGTCTCTGTGGTATCTGAGCAAGGGTAAACCAACAATTTTCTCCCCTAGGTTCACTGGAAGAATTCTCAAATACCTGTTAGTCATTGACCTAGGGAAAGAGAGATGGTCCACAAAAATCACAGTTGAAGCCCTCAGGGTACCATGCATTATTTGCCCACGGCATGATACTGTAGCTAAAATCCAGGTTCCAAACATTGTGTGGAAGTGCATTCTAGGAGTGTTAATCCCACAAGACACCCTAGAATAACAAAATAATTCTTAAAACAAATTAGTTTGGAAAATACTAAATCCTGATTATAGAGGATACAGTGCAAAATAGCTTTATTAAATTAAATTGCAAATATGGAAATAAAGTAGCCAGTCTAACAGGGTTTAACTATTCTCAAACTTTTTATAGCAAGACATTATTTAAATTTCCACGAGTCAGTATTCTCATAAACACCATTTTGATTTAAGAAAATGGACTAGTTTTAGGTAAAGTTAATACCTCTCGTTTCCAGCACCTCTTTAATTGCATCTTATTAAAGTTTGTTTAGTACTTTAATGGAACACTTTTCAACACTTATCAAAATGTTTTTCCCCTTCAGAAAGAGTTCTGATATGAGGCATTAATAAGAACACTAACCACAAGTTAGGGTATTGTAAGCCCTCTCTCCAAATCTCCTTAAGAATAGCCACTGAAATAGTCACTGAAATAGGGATTTCAATCGCCAGTGAAAATGTATGAGTGGCATTTATTTGGCTACATTCTTTACTTGAGTAAGGGAATTAATATTTTATAGTCAGACTACTCTAGATAATAATAATATCATTTCTAAGCTTCTGTATAATTCTCATGAACATACAAATAGCGAATACATAACTGAATCAACTAAGATTTTGAATTTGGGCTTAATAAAAGAGATTGCTTTATTAGAGGAGCTTTGCATTAAGGAGGAGAGAAATACATCAGACTGCTTATTTGCCATATGAATATTATCAAAATTAGTTTTTAAGTCTTCAACAAACCTAGTAAAAAAAATAAGCAACAGCAATTTTAGAAACATGTAGCTAAATCCCAAAACATTTAGTAAATTTTGTCCAAATGGCATTTTTATTTTAATGTCAGAAGAAAATGTGTGAGAACAGAGGGTCTCCTAGTATCAAACCAGTGTTTTGGTAATACTTTTGGAAATAGAATTAAGAACGATATCAGGTTTTGTCAGTGTTCTTCTCTGTGGTGGTCACTGTGCCTGATTTTTTTCTGTATGTCTTACATTACCTTGCATATACAAGGTAATCAGGAGCACATATAGACTTGTTAAAATATGACAAAGAAACTTAGTATCTGTTACCAAAAAGGATAGATCAGACTTTTTTCTTTCCAAAATGGCTTTTGGTACAATAAATATTAAGGACAGAATATTAGTGAATGCTTTCTTTAACATATAAAATAAGACGTGTGGTGACTCATGCCTGTAATCCCACCACTTTGGAAGGCTGAGTTGGGAGGACTGGTTGAGCTCAGGAGTTTGAGACCACCCTGGGAAAGACCTGTATCTCTAAAAAAAAAAAAAAAAAAAACAAACAAAAAAAACAAATTAGCCACTCATGTTGGTGCATGTCTGTGGTCCCAGCTACTTGGGAGGTTGACATGGAGGATCACTTGAACCCAGGAGATTGAGGCTTTAGTAAGCCACGATCACTCCACTGCACTCCAGCCTGTAGAAAGAGTAAGATCCTATCTCAAGTGTGTGTGTGTATGTATATATATTATATATATAGTATATATGTGTATGTATATATATAAAATAAAAGAATACATATGCTTATAAGTGCATAAAATATTTCTAAAAGTATAATCAAAAACCTAAATCAGTGTTTGATACAAGGAGGATAATTAGTTTGAGGTCTCAGCAGAAGGAAAAATTATTTTCCACTATTCTCTGTTATTTTTACTTTTGAATTTTAAACAGTTTTTTTACAAGAATACATAAATTTTAAAAGCTAAATTACCAGAACAAACAAGGAAACACCTGCATCTATACTTAGCAGAAGTTAGTTCATCAGATCTTCCAGTAAGAAGATGGACTTTTAAGATTAGGACACAAGTTATTGAAATATTTGAGGTTTAGAAACTTTTTTTTAAGCAATAAAGGGAGAAAAACACGTTAGCTAGTGACTTTACACTATTGCTTTTCTGAAATTATTCTTTGTAAATTCCAGACTCCCACATTCCATACTTTCACAATCCCTTTATAAATTTACCTGAAATATTAAATAACTAAATTTTGGGGAAAAAAGTACCAATAATTTGGTTTTGACTTTAGGAGTATGTTATTCCAAATCAATATGTGATTCTACCGTATGAAGAAAAAATTTGTCTTTTTCCCATCCAAATATTCAAAAAACATATTGCAGTTATTAAAACACTATCAACATTGTGATAACTTACTATAAGAGAAAACCAACATTTTTTAGAGTTAATATATTCAGTTCAGTAGAACCTTTTAACACATATCTAGCAGACCACAATACAAAAAAAAGTCTCTGTTGTTAATCTGTTATATATTATGAGAAGCAAAAGTCATAGTGGAAGATAGTGGTGAAGTTTTCATTTTGGAGTCAGGAGACTCGAGTTCTAATCCTTCCTTCACTATTAAACTGCAAAGCCATTTGTCAATTTCTTGATCTCTAGTTAGCTATTTCTTCATCTATAAAATGGTTAGATTATCTCCAAGGTTCCTTCCAGCTGGGAGTTTCAATAGGTCTATGATTTGTGACTCAAAGTCACATTTGTTTCTTAAGAATCATAAATAATGCTTTGTTGCTGACGTATAACTTACACGCTTAGAACCCAATTTTCTGCAAGTTTAAAATTAAATGTAGATTGCTGCCAAAGTCCTTATCAAATTGAATGTGGGGAAATTTGAGAAGGTATGTAGGGAAAAACAAAAGGTAATATGTATCATGAAATATTAATTTCGATGATGGTTCCATAAAACATTTGTGTAAATTGTTCTCAATTGGTGCAATTAATTTAATGGGACAGCCGTATAAATCACATGTACATTGCTAAGTGGAGGATTCTCCCCTAATTGAAAAACAGAATATATGTAGACTAAGGAATTTGATTAGTAACTATAACCTTGAATTCTTTTTTGAGTTATACCCCAGATATTCCTCTGAATATCTGGATACAGGAGAATGCTGTAAGTCTGAGAGCCTCATTTTCCTTCCACATCTGCTTGGTTTGGATTTCGTTTTTAGGTTTTGGTTTTGGACACCCAGTGTTTATTGTTTTTAACAGCGAACTATGTGCTGTAATATTTGTTACAGTCTTCACCTTTCAACACTGTATTGCAGCAGGGAATTTTATACATTTACTATTTACTATATCCTAAAATCTTTTGAGGGCATTTCAGATCATTGTTCTTGATCCTTGATTTTATTTCTGAATCAGCCCAGACGTTTGGATGTGTGCATACTTCGACAGATTGGTTGGACTTATCTCTCTTTGCCTTACTCCAGTTTCTTAAGTAATTGCTTTCTCTGACTGTCTGTCATGTATTTGCATCAAGGTTACTAACATAATAGTATAGTAAGTGTATTTTATGTATTTTCAGATTTTGTGTTATGAAATAAAAATATTTTTGTTTTGTTTTGTTTTGCTTTGCTTTGCTTTGGTTATTTGGACCTGACATTTGAACTTGTAATATTCAGCTACCTTTATGTAGGATAATTTGACAGCAGTTTTGCTTCCTAGCTTTTATCCTGATCACACGATACAATACAACTTCTCACTTTACCCGATTTCTTTATTATAATTATTAATTTTATTATACTACCCTGTATACAGTATAGTGCAGTACCTAATATTCTTTTGAAATAAAGTAAAAGATTCAGTAGAAATAACTTTTGAATAAAAGTTCAATACAATTTTCCCCAACCATTTTAGAAAGCTCACAACTTTGGAAATTCTATGTCAACTTTTAAAATCTGAAGTTATGTTCAAAGGAGTTACATAGAAAAGTAACTCAAAGTTATGTGTATGGTTAATCTCATCTGCAGGTTTATACATTCTAGGTCTAATTGAAGCCCACATAAAACTTTGAGTTAAACACACTGACGTGATCTAACTTCATTTACAAATATCTTCTCTGAGAAACTTTTTATTTCAGTTTCACTGCTTATCTAAAAATGGAGCAATGCTTTTTAAAGTAACCGAAGTGAAATCTGTACTGATTTCAATTGATAGCCACATAGGATTCTTGTGTTAGTTTCTTAGTTTGGAAAAAATGATTTGTAATAGAATATATTAAAGGATAAAAAAATGGAACTGCTCTCTTCCCATGCTAATTTCATTGAACCAAAGGATAGCACAGTCCTTACAGAATGCAGGCATGTATGCATTTCTATTATTTTCTTAAGTCATGCTAAAATTTATGGTGGAGCCAAAACATGTAAAATGTATCCCACTTTAATTGTGGTCTACCCCACCAAGTCATAATAAAATCTAATTTTAAAAAATTTTCAAAAAATAAAATCCTAAATAAGGTGTCCGGGATGTTTTTTCTAAAATAAGTAGGGTAACATTTGTCCAGTTTGATTATCAAAATCACTCAAATTACAAGTTCTGATATTATACCTCAGTTTATACATGTAGATATACCTTAGGTTATTTTTATCTTTGAAAAGTGGCACAATGATTACATGTTTTTTTAATTAGCCAGAATAATTTTAATTTGGATATCTTAAATTGATCATGGTTAAGAAAAACACCTCAGCTATTGCTCATGTCTAAATCTGAAGGATTCCACACAACGAACCATTATCTTTTCTATGACTAAGCTTTAGTATTTAGATATTTGTGGACCCTGAGTCATTAAGATGTCAAATTATTATACAAATCATTCAAATTCATAAAGACCCAAATTGGTCACTTTCTGGACCAGTTTTTCCCAATTATGCTATATGAAAGTGTTTATATTCAAATGGGAGATCACGCCATTGCACTCCGGCTTGGGCGACAAGAGTGAAACTCTATCTCAAATTTTAAAAAAATTAAAAAATTAAAAAGAAAAGAAAAGAAAACTCAAGTTACTTGGGTTTCTTTATTTTTATTTTTGTAACATTGATTTTATAGCTTAGATTATAATACTTTAAGAAAGGATATAGAAATAGAATCCAGTGGTTTCCAAACATATCTGCACTCAGCTGGTTTATGTGTGTGTATGTGTGTGTGTGTGTTTGTGTATGTGTATGTGTGTGTGCATATGTGTGTGTATGTGCATGTTCATGCAGATGTAGATGACAGCCACTTACCTCCCAAGAATTACTGTGCATTATATTATCAAAAAGTAGCCACGTATTTTATGATTGTGATAGAAATTAATACTTGCTGAATGTTTATTTGCCTGATACATGGCAAATGCTTTGCATGCGCTTTTTTCATTTAATCTCCACTATAACCTGTTGAGTGAGATTTTTTATAAAAATTATGTGGCTTTGATCTTATGCAATTTCAAGATAAAATTATTGTTATATTTTAAAATTTATAGATGCTGTGGTTGATTTTTTAAATTCTATTTTAAAAAGTAATTATATGTATATACCTATATATATATCTTAATTTAACAAATATTCCACGTTTTTTATGAGCTATGTTACTATTTCATGTGTTAGTCTTTAAAGTCACTGAATATTCAATCAGCTTTCAGAAAATTGTAGCCATTATTGTAGTTTGCAAAATTTTGCTTGTTACTATGCAAAATAAAATAAATCTATTTGATTTGGGCTTAAAAAATGTATTATGAAATTGAGAACTAGACACCACTAAGAAATAGCTCTAAAACAATATCAAAGTGTATGTGAGATATTATATTCTGTATAGGTACATGCTGAAGGATTCAGAAACTTGCCATATACACTTCTATAAATTATACACTCTCCCGGGAATAAAAATTATAGCCTTGAATAAAGTGTTGAGTTTTCAAAATATTACCCTGTTTGTTCCTCCTCGATACCTCTTCTAGTTACCTTATCGCCTTCATCATCTGACTTTTGTTTTTGAGCCTTGAAATGGTTCAATTGTGAACCCTTTGGTATTCCAATCAAATACACTTTCTTATGTAGCTCTCTACTCACATAGCTTCATTTGTCTCTTCTAGGTAGATGACAGAGTTCCCACACACACAAATAGTATTATCCAACTTTAGAGACGTGAGAAGCCTTGTGTTATGTCTTGCATTATGTTATTACATACTGAGCTATAGCTATCTATTCAATAGCTTCCTTGGTACTTCCCAGAAATCTAATACTCAACACATTACATACTTACAACAAGCAGATTTCCTTCTAAACTATGTCTTCTCCAGTGTCCATCCAATCAAAGAATGTACTACCATCTACTTAGTTATCTAGGCCAAGACACCTTCATCTTTCTCCTGGAGGGACACATTAGATTATTAAATTGGTATCCCCACACTCATTTTCTACCTCTAATCTGTCTTTGCACTAGAATCAATCTGGTGTCAATGTCATCATTCTTGTACCATTCATGTGTTTAAAGTCTTTCATGCTATTTTTACAACATTTTCATGTTAATGACCAAAATCTAAGCATAGTCTAAGGTGCCTGAATAATCTGACACCATTTATATTCTAATCCTAATTTAATGCCTCTTTTCTTCTTGTTTTTGTACTTATTTTTCAGTCTCTTTACTTAGCTAAAAGCCACCTGGAGGTTCAGCTAGAATGTCACTTCCTCAAGGAAGTCTTCCTACAGGACAGAAATCTCTTAAGACATGTTTATCATTTGGGATTCAATAACTAATTGCATAATTGTTAATTTTATAACTGTCATTTTAGGTAGGATATAAAACTTTTGAAGGAATAGATTGTGCTAGTCTTGCTGATGACTATCACTAGCATCTCTTACAACATTGCCTGATACATGTTTGTTGAATGAATGAAATGTAAAAATAAACTGAATTTAAATTCTCCTGCCATTGCAGACTCCTCAGGTCTAACTTAGATGACAGACTTTACCTAAGACATGGACCCCTACCTTCCATATATTGTCTATCATTGTGAATCTGTCTAGCTCAAGATTTTTGAGTCATCTGTGTATTTTTATTCTTTGGCTGTTGTCACAAAATCACCATGTCCTTGTCTACTAATTCCCTTAAAATTATTTTATATTAATCTTATTATTTTCTTAAAGAATCCAGGTTATCATACCTTATGGTATTCTCCCAATATCTTTATTTTCCAAATTACTATGAACTCTAATTTCAGTTAAATGTCAATAATAAATATCTAAGATCATAATTACTTTCACTTATCTTTAATAGCTCTTAATTGCTTAAACCACTAATTAATATTACTAAAATTAATTGTCAAGATGTATTTCCAGATTAATTTTAAGCCCTAACTCTTGTATAAACCTTCTACTGCAGTATAGATTTTTGTATAAGTATTCAAACATTTCCTGTGTCTTCTCATTAGTTCATATCAAAGTGTTCTCTAGAAAAACAAAAACAAAAACAAAAAAACTTGCCTTCAGAAAAGTTTCCAATGCAAGTCAGAACATTGTAAAGCCCTGAAATTAGCTCTTATGACAAACTCCTATTTGTTAATATGCTACAAAACATAGTTTGACATGCTTGAAATTAAAAATATTTTGTCTAATTGAAGAACTAAAGCACTAAAGTGCATATTTTGATTTGAATTTTCCTAGTATTTCTCAGTAAATAATTTTGTTTCCAAAAGGAACTCATTTAAATATATGCATTATATCTATGTATTTATTTTCTGAATGATAAAACAGAAAATATTTATTGAATTATGTTGTATGTAAGATACAATACAGATATAAAAATAACAGTATAATATGAAAATATTACCTGATGTAATATTTTTCATTAGTAATAGCCTCTATTGTTCATTATTGTATGCTGTTACTATTTGATATGTATTTGGGTGAATTTTTTTCTTTTCATTCTAGTTGACGAGAAAAATTCTACTTCTCCCTTTTTTTGTATGATGAGAAATGAAGCTTAGAAAAGCTAAATGACTTCCTAAAGTCACATAGTCAGTTATGGATGTACTGGTAATTAAACCTAAATGTCTTAACTTTAGAATTTTTTATTTTAAACACTTTACCAAATTTTAAATGACATATTTACAACTTTTGTCTTTGAGACCTCATTTACAATATGTGAGCACTTTTTAGTTATTTTTAAAAATAATGAAATATATCCAACATATTTTCAAATAATTTATTTTTAGAGCAGTTTTAGATTTATAGCAAAATTGAGATTTCTCATGTAACACCTGCCCCACATTTGCATAGCTTTTCCTGTTATCAACATTCCTCACCTGAGTGGTGCTTTTAATTTTTTTTTCATTTTACAATTGATGAATCTGCAATTATATGTCATTAGCATCCGGAATGCATAGTTTACATTAGGGTTGACATTTGGTGTTCTAAATTCTATAGGTTTGAACAAAGGTATAACATGTATTCATCATTATAGTCATACAGAGTTGTTTCCCTGCCCTAAAAATACTCTGTCCTCCACCTACTCATTCCTTGCTTTTGCCTAAGTCCCCTGATCCTTTTACATTCTGTATAGTTTTGTCTATTCTAGAAGTCACACAGTTGGAATCATAGAGTATGTAGCCTTCTCAGATTGGCTTCTTTGGGTAAATACCAAGGTCCTTGGTTGCGGAATCATACAGTAAAAATATATTTAGTTATGTAAACAGTTGTCAGACAATCTCCAACATGGCTGTACCATTTTGCTATGAATGAGAATTCCTTTTACTCCTTGACAAGATTTGGTGTTTTCAGTGTTCTGGATTGTGGTAATTTTCATAAGTGTGTTGTGGTTTCTTGTTTCAATTTGCATTTCCCTGATGACATATGATATGTAGCACGTTTTCATATGCTTATTATCTGATTATCTTTTTGGGAGGTCATTATACTATTTCTAATATTCATATAAATGATGTTTTATTCTCACAATATTACCAATAATTTAAAATTATCTTCAATGTTGTCCTCTGGCTTCCTATGCTACATTTCAGATTGTATGAAAATCTAAGACTTCAATGTAATTAATTAAATTTTATTATCAGCATAAAATAAATAAAGATTCCATCACATCAAAATAAACATTCCATATATTTAAATATTTTAATTAATACAATATAATTTTAAATTATTTAACTATTTAGAATATTTATTTTATATTTAAATTCATTTTAATTAATAAAACTTAATTTTAAAATTAGAAACTTAGTTTATTTAAATTTTAATTCAAATTATGCATATGTAAGATTATTACAATTTATGAAAACCTTTGTGTATCTTTGTTAATTGTAAAACTTTGTAATTGTATTGAGGAAACAGTGTAGAATTCAGATAGTCCCACTCTGAAACCTAGAACTTAACTTATAATAAGCATTAAATATATGTGTTTAATGAATTAATAATTCAAAACTAGTCACTGTATTTTTATAAGATGTCTTTCATATTTGAGGCATGGTTTCCTATAAAAACTAATGAATGAGTTAATCTGTATAATTTAGGAAAATATATGTTGTTTTGCTATTAATGTTTAATTTGTCACACATAAAAGTGCTCCTTCAGAAATTTATTTTGCACAGTTAGGTTACATTTTGATAAGCAGTTAATTTATAAAAAATTAACCTACTGAGAATCTGTTTCTTAATATTGGAACTATTTGTTCTTCAAAACACGAAAAGAAAAAGAATAACAAGTATAAATAAATTTTTGGTGTGTACTACATTTTAGCCAATGCACTACGCTTTCATATCACATCCTTCATTTATAACCACATTAAGGATAAGAAAATTGAGACTCAAAAAGGAAAGATAGTTTGACCAATCTAACAATCAGCCCAATTACTGTTAGAGCCTAGAATAGAGTCCAGGCATTATTTCATCAGCAATCCTCTATCCCTTGACTCAGAAAACACCGACTGACTGTTTACTAAAGTTTCAAGCACTCTTTTAAGTCTTAAGGTTAAAAAGGAAGTGTGAAAACAAATTTTATCACTGCACAATAAGACATATTTTTATCTGATAATAAATATGACACTCCAACGTGACATCCAGGTTATGATGGAGATATACATGTGATCATGATAGTGTATACTAGAAGTATTTCATTAATTCAGAAAATTGATGGAAGCTTTTTTCAAGAAAATATGATTGGTGGGGTTCTAAGCTTGAAAGGGTGCTCTCTGGGCAAAGAGGATGAGAAGGGCTGTTACTGCCAATGGAACAGCATGTGTCAATGACACTGTAACTAGAGGAAGCATAGTATTTAGTAGGCACGGCATAAAGAGCAATACAAGTGGGACAGAAAGAGATTGGAAATGATGTGCAATATGAGGCTGGAATGGCAGTTCCATAAGGAGAAATAATAAAGCCCTGATGTTTCAAGGCAGGTAGGAAAAATAGTAAGGTAGTCACTGCTTAAAATTAATTTTTACTTAGGAGAGGGTTTTCTTACATGTGAATGAATTTTTATTGCAAAAGTTTTTTTCTAGGTATCACACATAGTTACAAAGACCTACAAGTGGGAAGGATGCAAAGAAATTACATAATAAAAAAGTTTTAAATATTTTTAAAAATTTGGCTCTATAGTAAGTTGCCTTGTTAAAAGATTGTTTTTTCATTAATGTTCCTTTAATATGTCAGGTACAAAGTTAGCGTGGATGATGGCATTACTGATTAATTGATAAGCAAGAGATTGATTTTAATCTTGACCATGGTACTGTCCATTTCACCATACAATTCACAGGTGCTTTAAACAATGCCTCTTCACTGAGATTCTGTTAGTTTATTGCTACCATTTATTATTTGCACAAATGACATAACTACTCCAAACTTGTAACTTATAGTTGGCATAATTGCACTTTCTGATTCACCTAATCTAACTTGGCGGTTTTAAGATTTCAGAGGAAATAATTAATTAAAATACCTTTTATTTTCTAAAACACTATATAACCATCAAGGGGTATTATCTCATTTCTTGGCTTGCGTTTACTTCACTACCTCAACAATTGTTTTTCTTATTACAGATAAAATTAATAAATACATCATAATAGAGGAAATTAGCAAATACATAATCACTATCCAATGCTATTATTTGAATGATTTTTAAATAGTCCCCAGATATTATTAATAATTGTATTAGTTTCCTAGGACTTCCATAACAAATTAATATAAATTCGGTGGCTCAAAACAAGAGCAATTTAATCTCTCACAGTTCTGGAGGCTAAAAGTCAAAAATCAAGTTGTTTTCAAGGCTACACTCCCTTTAAAGCCTTTGAGGTGGATCCCTCCTTTCCTCTCTCAGCTTCAGGTATTCCAGGAGTGTTCCCTGGCTTGCAGATGTATCACTGCAATCCCTGCCTCTGCCATTATGTGGCAGTCTTTTCCTTGTGTCTCTGTCTTCTCTTCTTAAAAGGACAGAAAGTTATCTTTGATCAGGGCCTACTCTAATGACCTCATCTTAACTTGATCACATCTGCAAAGATCCTATTTTCAAATAAGGTCACATCTGCAGGTATTAAAGATTAGGACTTTAACATATCTCCTTAGGGACTTCAACCCATTAAAATGTCCAACTGTTGTTAATTTTGATCACAAGATCAATGTCACGTTGAAATGCATTGAGGCACTGTGTCATATAAAGAGTCAACTAATCAATATATATTTGTGAAATATTAACAAATATGTATTATATGTATTTGGGTTAAAAGTCATAGAAGCAAAATTTACTACAGACAGCATTCTAACTTTATATGCACTCAAAGATTTCACCTTTTACCTAAGTTCACATGGTTTGCCCAAAGATGTCAGAAATATTAGGTAGTGTAGACACAGATTTCTGTCCATAATTCCATAGGAATGATCAGGGTCTCACTATTCTATGTGAGATCAATAGACCAGCAGCATTGTCATCACTTGGGAGCTAGTTAGAACTGAAGAATTTGGGTCTCTGTTCTAGTCCCACTGAATTAGTATTTTCATTTTAATAAGATTCCTGGGAGATGCATATTCATATTACAGGTAGAGAAATGTTGCTCCAGAGAATTTTCTAATTACTTCAACACTCAATAGGAAATTTGTAAAACTTTCTTGTATTCTGACAATCTCTTTAGCCCTCTGACTGCCTCATGTAAAAGTTTAATATGCTAATCAATTTAAATCTAAAAAATAAGTTAATATACTGTTTCATGTAATTGCTTCAACTGACTTAGTCCTTCATATTTAAATCTTCTTTTGAATTTCAATACTTTGGTCAAATTTATCCTAAAGTAATTGGTGCAACTATAGGAAATTGTAAAATATCATACATCCTAATACATTCTTTAAGATACCTGTTTCCTTAGTCATTTACCAGAATTCTGCTGTTCTTATTTGATGTATTAAACTATATTCAACTTTAAGATACTGTTCCCGTAATCACCATTAACAATTTCTTTTCTGACTATTGTAAAATTCATAATTTCATATGACTCTTTTTAGCTAACATATTTATCTTAGATATTACATTTTGTAAACTCTTTTTGCACCTGATGGAAAGCAAGTATCTCATAATTTACAAAAGGTGTGCATTTTTATATTCACACAATAAAAATTACCTAATTATTTCAATGCATTAAGTAGATTTCAGAAACATCTTTCACATTTACTTAGCCTATTTTATATGATATTTGAAATCTTTTATTCTAAAAGGAACTGTCACCAAAGAAATATAATTTTATTAATTTAAGTCATACATTTTAATATTGTACTTCAAGTTAAACTTAGAAGAGTTTTATTTTAACTTGCTATTTAAAACATTGCAAATTGAACAGACTTACAAATTACATGTCAACATGGAATTTTTTTTAGGCTACTTTCCTACAAATACTAGGGGATGTATTTTTAATTGGATAACCTTTCATCTATTTTAGCTGAGTCAGGGTTTGATCTTGACAATTAAAAAAAATTGTAAAAGAATTTTAAAAGAATGTACAAAGACATCTAAGAAAACTGATTAAGATTTTATTTTTAGAATGAAGAATAAGAAACCTAGAATAATGAGACATGGTGAGAGATGCAACATTATTTGTGTGTGTGTGTGTGTGTGTGTGTGTGTGTGTGTAGGGAGAGTCTATAAAAAGAAGATAGCTTAAATTGCTCCTTTACAATTATTTTAGGATGGTTGATAGCATTTTGTTTTTGTATTCAAATGTATTTTTCTCAAATCCTATGAAAGATCATATGAAAATTGTATTAGTTTTCTGTTACTGTCAAATTATCACAAATTTAGCAACTTAAAACATGTAGTTATTATTGCTTCATTTGTGTAGGTCAGGAGTCTGGGTTTGGATAAGCTATTTCCCCTGCTCAGTGTCTCACCAAGAAGAAATCAAGATTGCTATGGATGCATATGAAAATTATGTGAAAATGCAGTACTCTGCCAATCTCACCAATTGTTTGGAAAAGTCAAAAATTTTCTCCAGTTGACAGGCATCAAAACAATGACCAAAGCCCTCAATGTCTTGCTAGCTGTCAACTAGACACAATCTTTCAACTCCTAGAGGATACCTACCATTCCTTGCCATCTGGTCCTGAGGAAACATGGCAGTTTACTCCTTTAAAGTCAACAGGACGGTATTTGCTGCAGCTTTGAATTGCTCTGATTTCTATCTGTAACATCTGCGCCCCCTTCTGTATGGGCTCTTCAAGATAGCCTATCCAAACTCATGAGGCTGTTAAGTAGCATGCATAGCAAGGGATAGGAGTTTGCGAGGCTATTTTAAAATCCTGTCTATCACAAAGGTCACTGTCAGTTTCTGCTTTAAGGTTCAGGTGCAAGTTCATTATGAAGATAGCAATCATCTACTATAGCTGCTACTTATATAGTACTGAGTATATTTCATACTTGGCATAGTATGACTCAGTTTTCACTGTTCAAAGATACAATTGAGTATGGAACAATGAGGTTATGTATAATCAGAATTCATTTGTCACTTCAGGAGATATCAGACACATGGTGCCATGTTTATGTGCTTCATTTTTCATTTTAAAGTGTCTTGATGAAAAGTAGGTCACTTGAACAGTTTTTTATTTGAAGTAAGTGAACACACTTTATAAAATGTGGATGCTTGATTTGCTTTTGTTGGGTGCAGCTATACTGTGGAATTTCAAGTCATTTTACAAGCACACTAATTTTATATTCTGCAGAGTCTTTTCACTTTATCAGAAGCTATCTAGGTTCAAGTATCATGCAGAATCAAATACCCCATGTCTTTGTAGACATTTTCATCAATTATAAATCTGCAATGAGTCATTGAGACACAGAACGAAACTTAAATGTAATTTCGACTTTAAAATATAATAACTCAACCTTCTTAAAGATGTTTAGAAACATTTTGGTGGAGATAATTGCATTCTTCAATTGCCCAGTCATTTTACATTTGAATAAGGAACATGGAATCTTTGGAATCCATTTTATTCTTCAAAAGCATAAACATTAATGAAGCTGCACTTAAGAGTAGATATAGGCTAAACCCAACAGATTTATACATATCTGTAGGTAAAAGAATTTAAATCACAAGATTCTAGAAATTGCCAGCTAATCTTATACATTTTGAACTTGATAGAATTTGAAGAGAGTTCAGTTTTCCATTTCACATCTTTCCACTTACATTTATCTATGTGTAGATAGAATCATCTTGCCAGATATTTGATGTGAGCTTATGTGAAATAAATGAATTCAAGTAGTGTGAAAGACGGGGCAACATTCAGAAAGAAAGATTCTTACAAAATGGGTTTCAGAACACTCAAACTAAGTCTTTTCCCAGAAATAACTTTGGTTGAGCATTCAGAAACACTGTTTTATATCTTCTATTGGTTTGCTCTTTTAATTTAAATGCTGTTAATTTTAGTTTTAAAAATATTTTATTTTCAATATAAAAATTTTCCCAAGGAAATAAACATTTCAATGGCTGAAATTTTATGAAATCGTATTATCATTATTAATGATCAATTCATCAAAGCTGTGTTATTACTTACAGAAAAGTAAGCCAAGCCAACTCAAAATCAAAGCTTTTTAAAAAGTACCTCTTTTCAGCCAGACGCGGTGGCTGATGCTTGTAATCCTAACACTTTGTGAGGCCAAGGCAAGAGGATTGCTTATGCTCAAGAGTTCAAGCGTGGACAACATAGTGAGACCTTGTCTCTACAAAAAATAAAAAAAAAAAAATCAGCCAGGCGTCATGGTGTGCACCTGTAGTCCTAGCTACTCAGGAGGCTGAGGTGGGAGAATCTCTTGAGGCCTGGAGGTCTGGGCTACAGCGAGTGATGATTGCAGCACTGTACTTCAGCCTGGGTGACAAAGCAAGATGCTGTCTCAAAGAAAAAATTACATGTAAAATGATGTATTCTGATGTTTTGTTACCTCTTTTAATTTTTTCCATTTAACATTTTATTTAAATTCATTTGTTCTAGCCTGTCATTTTCTACAGAATGCTTTCCCATTAAAAATTGTCCCGAAAAGTATTCTGTGGTTAAATAAATCCAGCTAAACTACATATTTTGCCTATTTTGTGGAGACTCATAAAACAAATTAGCTTATTAAAATCAATGGGAGGTTATGCAGATATTGTTTAATTTTATTTACCTGACCTTTTCCAAACCTAGCCAATTATGAAAGCAGTCAATAATAATTGAAACATTAGTTTAAAACAGTATATTAAGATTATTCATCTTTCACATTTGGCTTTTTCATATCAGTTTTCCATTGTATGATTACCATATATAAGCCCATATATAGTATGTATAGACATATATGTGTATACCCATGTATATACTTCTGTCTATATTTTCCTAGCTATTCTTACATGCTAAAATTAAAATGAATTCAAACTAATATCTCTAATTAAGTTCATCAGCACAAGGTTTGTATTTCCCTCCTCACTTGATTATTTGTAAAGTCTTTCTCTGGCCATTAAAAACGTGGTTCCTATTTTCTACAGTGTAGTTACTTAAATGTCTAATTCTGTGTGTGTGTTAAATTTAGTTTTAGAAATATTTTATTTTCAATATAAAAATGTTTTACAAGGAAATAAACATTTTAATGGCTGAAATTTTATGAAATCATATTATCATTATTAATGATCAATTCATCAAAGCTGTGTTATTATTTACAAAAAAGTAAGCCAAGCCTGTGTCTATGTCTGTGTGTGTGCACGCGCACGCACGCACATTTGTGCTTATTTATTTATTTTTTAGATCACATTTCTTTGAATTTTTTTTTATGACCTTCTGGTTGATGGGATTTCTGATGAGAAATCTGTGATTTATGTCTTTAAGTTTTGTTGAGATATAACTCATATACAATACAATTCACCCATTTAAAATGTACAAGCCAAAGTTTTTAGTAAGTTAACGCGTGTGCAATCATCACCGAAAGCAAATCTAAAATTATTTTTCCTCCTCCCCAAAATATTCAGCCCATTTGCAGCCACTTCCCATCCCTTTGAACCTCACCCTACCCCTACCTGTAAGAAAACACCAGTCTACTTTCTGTCTTATAGATTTGCCTATTCTAAACATTTTATAAGAATAGAATCCTATGATATAGTCATTTGTAATTATTCACTTTTTATTAACAAATAGGAATCCATTATATGGTTAGTCAACACTTTATTTATCCATTCATCAGTTGAAAGGCACATGGACTGTTTCCATTCTTTGGCTATCATGAATAATGCTACTTTGAACATTTGTATATAGTTTTTGTGTGGGAGTGTGTTTTCACTTCTCTTGAATATATAAGTAGAAGTGAAATTCATGGGTCATATGTTGAAAATTTTGAGAAAGTGAAAAATCTATTTCTTAAAGAACCTGTAATCTTTTACATTCCCACCAATAAGGCATGAATATTCTAATTTCTCTACATGGAACACACAAGTTATTATGTGTTTTTGAATACAACCATGCTAGTGGATATGAAGCTATTTTTCAGCATTGTCTTGAGTTTCATTTCCCTATTCACTAATCTTTGCTCTGCTTTTGGCCATTGCATATGGTCTTTGGGGAAATGTCTATTCAAACCTCTTTCCCATTTTTAATTGGATTATATGTCTTTTTATTATTGAGTTCTGATAATTCTTTGTAAATTCTGGATAGAAGTCCCTTGTCAGATTTAAGACATTCAAATTTTTTTCCATTCTGTATGTTTCCTTTTGACTTAATGTTAATATTTGTAGCATAAGAGTTTTTAATTTTCATGAAATAGAGTTTATATGTATTTATGTATATTTTATTCCATTGATTGTAATTTTGGTTTTATATTTAAGAAATCATTGGCTAATCCAAGGCCATGGAGACATACACCTATTTTTTCCTGTAAGAGTTTTGTGGTTTTAACTCTTACATATTTAGGTATATAATCCATTTGAGCTAACTTTTGTGTTTGGTTTGATAGGGGTCCAATGTCATTCTATTGCATGTGTATATCCGGTTGTACTAGCACTATTTGTTGAAAAGCTATTATTGACACCCTTGTCAACAATTAATTTACCATAAATACTAAGGCTTATTTATAAATTTATAACTCCATTCCATTAATCTGTGTGTCTATACTCATGACAGTACATCACTTTGTTTAATACTGTAACATTGTAGTAAGTTTTACAATTAGGAAGTATGAGTTCTCCAGCTTTGGTTTTGTTTTTAAAAATGTATGCACATATGATTATATGAAGAAATAATCATAACAAACTTATAAAAGTTTATGCTACATATATATCTCAATAGCATCAAAAGAGAGAGGAATGGAGTAGAGTTATACAGGAGTAAAGATTTTAATTTCAGTGGACTTCAATCACTGTAAATCTGAGGTAGATCTTGATGGGATGCATGTTGCAAAATCTAGAGCAACCACTAGGAAAATAACCAGTATATAAATAAAAGTTATTAAATGGAATAAAATTTAACTTTAGAAAATATCCTCTTAACAATAGAATAGGAAATAAACAAAAGACAGAAAAAGGAAAAAGTCAAAAAGAATAAAAGAAGCAAAATGACAGATGTAAATTCAACCACAAAAATAATAATATTACAAATGAATATATTAAACAATCCAATCGATAGTTAGTTGATTCAATTACTTGTGGTTTACAGGGGACACATTTTAGACTCAGAGATGCACAAGTTTAAAGTAAAAGGAATAAAAAATGTAAACCAAAACAAAAATTATAAAGGAGCTAAAGTGGCTATATGAATATCAAAGTAGACTATAAAATAAAGAAACAATTATTCAATAATAGTAGTTGAAAATCTTCATACCCTACTTTTATTAATGGGTAGAATTATGCTGAAGATTGACAAGAAAATGAAGACTGGAACAACATTATAAACAAACTAGACCAAACAGACATTTGTAGAACATTTTATCCAACAGCAGATTATATTTTCATCTCAACATGTAATGTATGTAGACTATTCTCCAGAACAGACTATGTGTTAGACCATAAAACAAGCCTTAAATATTAAAATGGATTCTAATCATGTAATGTACATTCTCTGTCAAATATGAAAATCACGAAGAAACTAGAAAATATAGATTTATGCAATTACCTAAATTAGCTGAGAAAAGGAAGGAAAAATATATGTGCCACTATACTCTATTTTGTAATTCTATAAATAATTAACTTTTCCATGACTCTTTGCTTCTTATTTGGATTTGAGTGACTGCCCAGAATCACTTAATCACTTAATTTCAGTCTGAAGAATTTCCTCCAACATATTTTATAAGGCAGGTCAGCTACCAGCCAGTTATTTCAGTTTTGTTTACATAAGGATGTCTTTATTTTGCCTTCATCTTTTGAAAGAGCTTTGCTAGATATAAAACTTTTGATCACATATTTCTTTTTTCAGCACTTTGAATATGTCATCCTTCTGGCTCAAATGTATGCAATTAGAATTTAGCTATTTATTCTTTCCTTTTTTTTTTTTTTTTTTTGAGACAAGGTTTTTCTCTTTCACCCAGGCTGGAGTTGAGTGGTATGATCACGGCTTACTGCAGCCTTGACCTCCTGGGCTCAATCAATTGTCCCACTCCAGCCTCCTGGGTAGCTACAGGTGCATGACACCACACCCAGCTAATATTTTGTAGTGACAACTTTTCACCATGTTACCCCGGCTAGTCTTTAACTCTTGAGCTCAAGCAATCCACCCACCTTGTCCTCCCAAAGTGTTGGGGTTACAGGCATGAGCAACCATGCCCCACCTAGCTTTTTTTTTTTTTTTTTAACAATATGACTTTAGTGTATCTGAGTGTGGGTCTGTGCATTTATTCTACCTAGTGTTCATTGTGCTTCTTGGATGTGTTAAGATTTTTTCCCAAATTTGGCAAGTTTTCAGTCTTTATTTCTTTGAATATTTTTCTGTCCCTCTCTGTACTCCTCTAGTTATACTCATATCATGTTGCAACACTTATTGGTATACCGCATTTCTCTGAGGCTCTGTTTATTTCTATTTATTCTCTAATCTAAGAGATTGTATAGTCTCTTAGCCTCAACTTTACTGATTATTTCTTCGGCCACCTCAAACCTACTGATAACATCATCTAGTGAATTTTTCATTTAGTTACTGTATATTTTTAACTCCAAAATTTTCATTTGGCTCTTTTTTATAATTTTCCTGTCTTTATTGATAGCATATATTTTGTAAGACATTACTATCAAGTCTTCCTTTACTTCTCTAAGCATCATTGACTTTAATTATTTGAACATATCTATAATATCTGCTTTGAAGTTTTTTCTGCTGAACCTAACGTTTGAATTTCTTCAAAGGCCATACCTATTGCCTGCATTTTTTCCCCGTGCCCTCGTCACACTTTTGTTGCTGTTATTATCATTGAAAATAGAAAATATTAGGTCTTACATTGAGTCATTATTGAGACTGATCCCACCTCTACTCACTGATCCAGAGGGTTACTGTTACCTGCTTAGCTATTTGTTTACTTTCTTAGTGACCTGGTGGTACTAATTCCGTAAAGTCTGTTTACTCTCTGTTGTGTAGCCCCTGACATCCTTCCTTGTATTTGTTACCCTTTTTATGGTCTTTTAGCCAATCTTTGACTAATAAATGCTTGCATCAATCCAAGGGCTATTGTCTAGAAGTAGTCCCTGGATTGATATAAACATTTATGGGTCAAATATTGTGCCCAAATCCCCTTTGCCAGTTGGATTTCTGCCTTTAAGCCTTGAATGTGAGAGTGATTTGAGGAGAAAAGGCTGTTTTTTACAGCTCTGAGAGATAATTTTTTTTCTTTTTTCTTTTTTTTGCTGTATGGTCAACCCAGAATTAAAAGCTTATAGCTTCCCTTGTGAAAATTTCTGAGACATTGCAGTTTTGCTCATGCACAAATTTTTCAAGGCAGCCAATAATTACTGCTTTTATTTTATTTTTAAGTCTATATTCCTGGTAGTCACTCCTCCATCAGAATGGCTTATTGTTCAATCAGTTTGTGGTCAGAAGTAGGGTTAAAACTTCACGGACCAGTGAGGCTTTCGCTCTCTATTGATGATTTTTTTGTATGGCTTACATAATCCTCTCAAGTACACTCCATGCATTCTGTTCTGATTGCCCTTGAGTAGGTGCAGCTTAGTGCCTGTGCACAGCCTTCTCAAACACTGAAGTTGAATGGGATTGCAGGAGACCTATTCTTAGCTGTCTCCCTCATTTTTTCTATTAAACAGGCTGTTCTGCCATATTTGCTTTTATTCTGGAGCTGACATTTCTTCTTAATTGTTCCCCACCAAGACTTCTACAAATTCTTCTATTTAAAACAGAATTTGAAGAGCTCCATGTGTAAGATTGAAAATAACAATCTTGCACATGGAGCTCTTCAAATTCTGTTCTAAATAGAAGCAGCCCTCTCAGGCTAAGCTGCAGTTTTGTTCATTTTTCTGGTCTGCCTCTCTCCCTGTCTAAACTCCTGTGCCATTGCACAAAAGCTAGAGGCCAGACTCATTTTTCTGGAATTACTCCCCAATAACTAGGTAAAGGTGGCAGCCCTGCAGTTCTGACTTTCCCCAACCATCGTGAAACCTCCATCTGAAGAGCAAGGTGGGGCAGGGGAAATAGGAGCCACAATATTCTCAGCATGCTGTGACTGATGTAGAATCTCAACCTTACGTGGACTGGCTGGGTGGGAGAAGTGAGACCCAGTCTTTTCTACCAGGATTGCTGAGACTTAAGCTTTTGCAACTGAGTCTGGAGGTGGAATGAAAAATACTGGCACTCTATCCTACCCAGGGTGAAATCAGATATAGATTGAGAGATGGGGGTCAAGGGAGCCTCTGTCTTCTGACCACACGTTCCCGTAATAGAATACACAGGGTAGAACTTCCAAAACAGATCTTAAAGAGAGGGATAAAGGAAGCAGATTGTGACTGAAATGCCAAGGATTCTCAATGAAATTCAGCAGGCTTTTGAGCAAACTTTTTTCCCATATGCTATATGGTCTTAGAAAATTTTCCAGACATTTTACATAATTTTAAAAAAATAGTTTCACTAATAGTTACGTTGTAGTATTATTGAGAATAGGATCAATAATTGTTCTTGTAATTGTTCTTATCTTTCTTCCTCTGAATGTAATAAGTATTTTGAAGGCTTTAAATTGGCTTTTTATCTGGCTTATAACAACTTCATTATGACATGCTTTAACGTGATTTTATTTGTGTTTATCTTCCTTAAGCTTTATTGACCTTCTTGGATCCATTGCGTTATGCTTTCTATTAAATGTGGTAATTTCTCAGCTGTCATTTATTTAAATATTTTTTGTCTTCCACACATGCCTGTCTAGACAATAGAATTAGACATAGGTTAGACTGATGTTATCCACATCAACTTAATTGTTTTCAATGTACGTTTTTTAGCTTTCTAAAGTAAAGTCTAGAGTAGCCTTTACTCTAGGGCTGAGTAGCTCCACTACAAATATGTGGCTCTTCTGAGGTCCCTAGGACAATCTGCATATATTCAATGATGTCACTTTACTGGCTAGTGGATACTCAAAAGATTTGCAGCACTTTGTGAGAAAATAAAATTATTTAGCTTATACATTCATGGTGAATTTTCTTTATCAATTGTTCCTTGCCCAGACTCATGGAGTTTTGTGTGCAGATTGTTACTCAACCATAGACTCATGGGTAGCTCTGTGTGTCTGAAGCTCTTTGTGGAACTGTCTCTTTATAGCTTCCTCTTCTTCATTTCTCTGTCTTGCAAATTCTAGGAACCTTAGTGTCCCTCAACTCGGATCTCTGCCTCCTAAGTGTGGCAAAACCTTTGATTCAGTTTGTGTTTTCTTTCTGAATTGTAGTTGCTAAATTGCCTCCTGACAGAAAACTAGGATTATATAAAACACTTTATTTCCCTTTTTACATGCATGACAGTCCTCTGCTGCTTGTTGTCCAATGTCTGTAAATTGTTGTTTTGTTTATTTTTCAAATTTTTTTTTCTGTTTGTTTTGGGCGGACAAGTTTTATAACAGTTAAAACTTCATGGGTAAAAGCAGGTCTTTAGGTAGAAAAACAATTTTTGAGTTTTCGGTAAACTTTTAGTTTATTTTTAAACTTGGACACTTCTTTCTAAGTTCCTTTGCTTTAATTTCTTTTACATTGGGGAGTCATTAATTTTCCACATTTCACATAAAGTGTTGGTTTTTTAAAATTGTTTACTTGTTTGAGCCATTATTTGTGTATATTTAAATTGATACCAGAATAACCTAATGCATTGAATAATATTTACTACCCAAGCCAGTATAATATTTTGATGCTTTAGAGGTGGCAGAAAAATAGAAGACCATGTGTTTGCTGTCTGTGTTTAAATATGAGCTTTAGGAATTCTTACAGCAATACTCGATGTTAACTACTCATCTCTCTTGGATAAGCAGATACAAATGGAAGTACTTCTTACTTGAGATGTATGAGAGATTTACTGAGGTAGCTTTCCATACCAGAATTATTCATGGGGTAACAGTGGGAAGTGAATTTTACATTAGGAAGCTAAGTACTGCCTATAAAATTTAAAAACACATATTTTAAAGTGAAGATATTCTCTGAAAAAGTGAATATAAAAATTAAATAATAGGATCCCATATTTATTCCTTCTCAATGGCTTTCAAATAAAATTTTATGGTATATTAAGACAGAGGTAATTTTCTAACTGCTGGTATGGTAAGACTAACCTGTTATATTTCTGACACATTTATTATTGGCAGAAATAAAACTCTGTAATCACTATTTAAATGACAATTTTTAGAGAATGTTGAAAGATCAGTAATGCATTGACTTTTAATCTTATAACTAAATTTATAAACTTGCCTCTGTAGGTAATTATTTTTCTTTTAAAAGAAAATAAAAGTGATGGTGGTTTAAGTATTTCAAGTCATATATGTCTCTTAAATAATTGATTTATATTGAGTTGAGTATATGGAAAATAATTTTTTATAATTAAATAATAATATTCAGTTTGATTTGAATATATTAGTGCTAATGTCTTATACAACACTACCTTTTTTTGGGGGTACTAAACTTATTGAAATATCACTTTAAAAGAAAGATGACAACACTTTTTATTGCATTTACTTTCTGAATATTATTCTAGTGTGTTTCTTAATGCATTGCTAGATAACATTTTAGCTTAAAAACAAACTTTTTAGGCTGTAAATGCTCACCAGTATGAGGCAAATATTTCTCCATTGACAATTTTGAATTTCTAGGTAACTGTTTTATACTTCTCATGATAATTTTAAATTGGCGATGATGATTCAATCACTATTGTTCTTCTTTATGTAAAATTATTCCAAAAGCAGATTAAACTAAGTTTCTTTTTCAGCTTTTATCCTAATTGGCTCTGATAATTCTAGGAAAAAAATTCAAATTGGGGTATATATGTAATTTAATACTTAATTAATAATAATGGTCTGAAAAATAGCTACATCAACAGAAATGAACTATCTGATATTTATTTGAAATGTCCAAAGTCAAAATCAATTACCTTTCCTCTGCCTATAATGAAAATCTCCAGTTCAGTTCCTCTGCCAAAGAAATTTGACATGACTACCTAACTTGCTATGCATTGATTGATAATAGGCTATGTTCTGCTAATGTACTAATGGCTGTTCTGTTTAGATAATTCCTTAAGGCACTACACTGTAGACACTCTCATAAGTAGTAATCAATTCTTGTTTATTGAGAAAATGAGCCTCACCTCTAAGAACATCTTAAAATAAACTTTAGCCAAAATAATTAAAATGTTTTGATTAAAAAAGTGTAAAGCCACATTTTAAATTATGGACTTTAAAGAAAATATACACTTAATACCAATTTTAAAATGGTGGGTGGGATGTTTGTGAGTTGGAGAAAATTACAATGTATTTAAAATCTAAGCATAAATTGGCAGTGTTTTATTTGGAAATGTTACCTTTACCTTGATATTAGCCACCATAAAATAAATTGCACATTAGATTTGATCATTCCTGCAGGACTGAACCTAACTATATTTTAAATAAATCTGAAGGCTAACCATTCTCTCTCTAAAATTAAATATCTTATTGATTATGACTTTGAATTTATTAAAATCTTATGTTCACCTCTTTTTAACTTGAGTATAGGCTTAATTATATACAGTCATGAAGACAAGTGTCATAATTAAAATTACAATGTGATAGGTATAGTCATTATCACAGAACAGACTCTAAAAGACATGTAGGCTCTGGCAATAGATGCTATACATGTGTGTTTTCAATACTCAAATATATGCTATTGGTGATTTATAGGAAAATCTAATAAGTAGCCAACTGAAATTAAATATTGCCTGTTATTGTGCCATCAAATTTCATAGCAGCACTCTAGCAGTAATCAAAAGTGGAATGACAGCTGGATTTAAGCAGGCTATTGTCAGAGTACATTCAGCAGTGAGACAAATAAGAAAGTTGTGACTGCTGGCTATAAAATGCTTAAATAGATGTGCCTCAGATAGATGCTATGAGAGGTAGAGAATGAAGGAAGGAAAGGAAATAAACATACAAAGGAAATGGGTGGATTCTTTGAGTGTTGTTATATACTTGATGAATGGATGTGCGAGAGTTTTAGAATTCAAGGAGATGGTAAGAAAGAAAAATGGTGACCGTAAATGAAGTTGAAAGAATCTGATGATGACAAACCTCAGTTGTGCTTATGAGATTGTGCCCCAGAAGTGTGTGAAAGTGGAAGATATCAAAGCTGATGTAAATAAAAGCTGTCAGCCAAGTATCAATGCTCTGAATGTGGGTGAATAAGTATTCCACTGAAGCAATAATGAGGACCCATAAATATCAGAATAATTGGTCAAACAATGTAATCATAAATGTAGAAGGCATTTGGCTTATAAATATCATATAAATAGTTCAAATGACAGTAAGCAGGATGTCTTTATACTGTAAATGACTGTACCCAAATGTCATTATAATTTGTATAGATTTAAAAATAAACTTCTATTTTATGAGGAAAAGAAAAAATATCTTCCATTTAAGTCAAGCATGAAGTACAGGCATTTCGTGGAAATGTTGAAGTTTTAGTAGGTAGGGAGATTTTCTGCCCCATAAAATATTGGTTCTTGATACATAGTAAAACTGCTTAAAGGGAAATGAGCAGTGAGAAGAGGCCTCTGTTTAGAAGCATAGATTAATAAGACTGTAAGCTCCAACAAGCCAGGTGCAGTGAATCACTCTTGTAATCTCAGTGACTCTGAAGGCAGAGGCAGGAGGATGACTTGAGGCCAGGAGTTTGAGATGAGCCTGATCAACATAGAAAGACTCCAGTCTCTAAAAAACATAATAAAATAAAAACGATTCAGCAAAACTATGAGCCCATACAAGCCTAGGGAGTTTCATCTTAATAGCATTCTGGAATGAAAGGAATCAATGTTCATTACCTCTTTCCAAGGACCCTATATGGACAAGACTAATTCATGTCTCCAAAAAAAAAGCATAATTTTATTGTATGTTTTTATAAAACTAACCTACATATTTTAGTTATTAATATAAAAATGTACAACATATAAATTATTATATTTTCTCTATGGCTATGGTTTGAAGCATTTATGATTTGAAGAATACATATGTTGTATGTAAAAAATTCTTCAACTCATACATATAGAAAAAATTTGCAAAATGATATAAATAGATATATTTGATTGATTACTCTTTTCACTATTGAGTAACTGTATTTGCTTTTTATTTCTTGTTTCCTTCATTTATTTTTTAGGTTAAAAACTATTATGGAAGGTATCCCCAGGATCACCCTCACGTTTGGTGATTTGATAATATAACCCACAAGAAATGATCGTCATTGTATTCACAGTTACAATTTATTACAGTGAAAGAATACAAAACAGAAGCAGCAAAGGAATAAATGGGGCATAACTAGAGCACATTAGGCACAAGTTTCCAGGAGTGCCCTCCCAGTAGAATTGCAAAGCACACACTTAATTCATCCATCAGTAAGTTTTGACAACATGTGCAAAGTGTTTTTTGACAGGGAAACTCACCTAGCCTAGAAATACAGGATTTTTATTACGGATTGGTTCTGTAGGGACGTAAAGTCTATGTGACTGACTATGGTTATTGAAGTTCCAGACCCCAAAAGGAAAGCAAGTGTTTATCATAAATCACATTGGAATGCAAGTATCTCTTCAATATACCGATATAGTTTCCTTGAATAAATGCCTAGTAGTGGAATTACTGGATTGTATGGTAGTTCTATATTTAATTTTTTGAGGAACCTCCATATGGTTTTTCCATAATGGCTATACTAAACGTGGATTGCAGGCGCCTCCTTGACATACCTATGTTAAATCCTTGGCATATATATACAGCAGTGGGATTTGTGGATCATATGATAGTTACATACTTAATTTTTTGAGGAACCTCCATACTGTTTTCCATAATGGCTCTACTAGTTTACATTCCCAAGAGCTTTCCTTTCTCCACATTCTTGCCAATATTTGTTATTTTTTTGTCTTTTTGGTAATAGTTATTCTAACTAAGGTGAAATAATGTCTCATTTGATGTGTACTTTCCTGATGTTTGTGATGATGAGCATGTTTTTAACCCATTTATGCCTGAGGTTGCAATTGTTTGAATTTTTGCAATCAGACCTTGGTGATGACCTTAAGCAGTGGGATATAAATAACTCCCACACACTTAGCATTCCAATAATGGAACACTAGTCATAAATGTGACACTTATTGGCTATTTGCATATCTTCTGTTGAAAAATATCTATTCAGATCTTTCACCCAGTTTTCAACAGGATTATTAGGATTTTTTTGCTATTGAGTTATGGTCCTTATACATTCTAAACATGAATCATTTGTCAGATACATAGTTTGCAAATATTTTCTCCCATTCTTTAAATTATCTTTTCATTCTGATGATTGTTTCCTTTGCTGGGCAGAGGCTTTGTGGATTGACAAAATCCCATTTGCCTATTTTTGATTTTGTTGCCTATTCTTTTGAGGTCTTGACAAAAAAACCCTTCCCCAGAACAATATCATGAAGTGTTTTCCTATGTTATTTTTTTCTAGTAGTTTCAGAGTTTTGGGTGTTAGATTTAACTCTTATTCATTTCTAGTTGATTTTTGTATATGGTAAGAGACAGGGGTCTAGTTTTATTCTTTTGTCTATGGCTATCACATTTTCCAAGCACAATTTATTAAAGAGACTGCCCTTACCCCAGTGTGTGTTCTTGGTGCCTTTGGCAAAAATCAGTTGGCTGTAAATGCAAGAATTTATATCTGGGTTCCCTATTCTGTTTCTCTGGTGTCTGTTTTTATGCCAGTAACTTGCTGTCTTGTTTATTATGACTATATAGTGTTTCTTGAAGTCAGGTAGTTTGCTGTCTCTTTGTTCTTTTTGCTCAAGGCTGCTTTGGCTATCTGGGGTCTTCCATGGTGCCATACATATTTTAGGATTATTTTTCCATTTCTATGAATAATGTCTTGGTATTTTGTTAGGGATAGCATTGAATTTGTATATTTCTTTTGGTAGTATGAACATTTTAACAATATTAATTCTTCCACTTCATAGGATGAAGATAGGATGACTTTCCATTTGTTTGTATTCTCTTCCATATTTTCATATATGTTTTGGATTTTGTAATAGTAGAGATCTTTTATAATTTTTATAGACAACTTTTATAAATTTTATCCTTTTTTATTTTTTAACTAAGTTCAGGGGTACAAGTGCAGGTTTGCAACATAGGTAAAATTGTGTCATGGGGGCTTGTTGTACAGATTATCTTACTAACCAGGTATTAACTTTGTACCCATTAGTTGTTTTTCCTGAACCTCTCCCTACTCCTACCCTCCACTCTTCAGAAGGCCCCAGTGTGTGTTGTTCCCCTCTCAGTGTCCATGTGTCTCATCATGTAGCTCCCACTTGTATATGGTATTTGGTTTTCTGTTCCTGTGTTAGTTTGCTAAGGATAATGGCCTCCAGATCCATCCATGTTCCTGCAAAGGACACGATGTCATTCATTTTTATGTATGCGTATTATTCCATGGTGTATTTGTACCACATCTTTATCCAGTCAATCATTGATGGACATTTAGGTTGCTTTCATGTCTTTGCTATTGTGAATAGTTCTGCAATGATCATATGCATGCATGTATCCATGTGTCTTTTTTTTTTTTTGAGATGGAGTCTCACTCTTTCACCCAGGCTGTACTACAGTGGCATGATCTCAACTCACTGCAAACTCTGCCTCCCAGGTTCAAGTGATTCTCCTGCCTTAACCTCCAAAGTAGCTGGGATTGCAGACACACACCACCACAGTATGTGTCTTTATAATAGAATAATTTATATTCCTTTGGGTATATATGTGGTAATGGGATTGCTGTGTTGAATGATATTTCAGTCTTTAGATCTTTGAGGAATTGCCACACTGTCTTCTACAATGGCTGAACTAATTTACACTCCCACCAACAATGTATAAGTGTATTCCTTGTGTATTCCTTTTTCTCCACAATCTCACTAGCATCTGTTATTTTTTTATTTTTAATGACCATTCTGACTGGCGTTAGATGGCATCACATTGTGGCTTTCATTTGTGTTTCTCTAATAAACAGTAATGTTGAGCTTTTCTAAATATAATTATTAGCTGCTTGTAAATCTCCTTTTGAAGAGTCTGTTTATGTACTTTGCCCACTTTTTTCTGGATTTTTTTTGTAAAAATTTATTTAAGTTACTTATAGATTATGGACATTAGACCTTTGATGCATAATTTGCAAAAATTTTCTTCTGTTCTTCAGGTTGTCTGTTTATTCTGTTGACAGTTTCTTTTGCTGTGCAGAAACTCTTTAATTAGATATCATTTGTCAATTTTTCTTTTGTTAACAATTGCTTTTGGCAACTTTATAATGAAATCTTTGCCCATGCTTATGTCCTGAATGGGTTTTACATTTAAGTCTTTTATCCACCTTGAGTTAATGTTTATATACAGTGTAAGAAAGGGGTCCATTTTCATTGCTCTACATATGGCTAGCCAATCATCCCAGCACCTGAAAGAGATGGGAAGAATGGAACCAAGTTGGAAAACATATTTAAGGCTATCATCCATGAGAACTTTCCCAACCTAGCTAGAAAGGCCAACATTCAATTTCAGAAAACGCAGAGAACCCCAGTAAGATACTCCAGGAGAAGATCATTTCAAAGACACATAATCATCAGATTCTCCAAGGTTGAAATGAAAGAAAAAAATGTTAAGGTCAGCTAGAGAGAAAGACCAGGTTACCTCCAAAGGGAAGCCCATCAGACTAACAGCGGACATCTCAGTGGAAATCCTACAAGCTAGAAGAGATTGGGGGCCAATATTCAATGTTTTTAAAGGAAAAAAATTCCAATCCAGAACTTCATATTCAGCCAAACTAAACTTCATATGCAAAGGAAAAATAAGATCCTTTTCAAACAAGCAAATGCTGAGGGAATTTGTTACCACCAGACCTGCCTTGTAAGAGCTCCTAAAGGAAGCACTAAATACAGAAAGGAAAGCCCATTGGCAGCCACTACAAAAACACTGAAGTTTAGAGATCAGTGACACTATAAAGCAATCATGAAAACAAGTCTGCAAGATAACAACCTAACATCATGATGAATGGATCAAATCCACACATAACAATACTAACCTGGATGGGCTAAATGCCACAGTTAAAAGACACAGAGTGGCAATCTGGATAAAGAACCAAGACCCATTAGTATGCTGTCTTCAAGAGACCCATCTCTCATGCAATGACACAAAAAGTCTCAAAATAAAGAGATGGAGGAAAATCTACCAAGGAAATAGAAAACAGAAAAAAGCAGAGGTTGCAATCCTAGTGTCTGACAAAACAGACTTTAAACCATCAAAGATCAAAAAAGCCAAAAAGGCCTACATAATGGTAAAGGTTTAGATTCACCAAGAAGATTTACTATCCTAAATATATTTGCACCTAATACAAGAGCACCCAGATTCATAAAGCAAGTTCTTAAAGACCTTCAAAGATACATAGACTACCACACAATTATAGTGGGGAAATTTAACACCCCACTGACAGTATTAGATCACTGAGACAGAAAATTAACAAAGATATTCAGGACCTGAACTCAGTGCTGGATCAAATGCACCTGATAGACATATAGAGAACTCTCCACCCCAAAGAACAGAATATACAATCTTCTCATTGGCATATGGAACTTACTCTAAAATTGATAACATAATCGGAAGTAAAACACTCCTCAGCAAATGCAAAAGAACTAAAATAATAACAAACAGTCTCTCAGACCACAAAAGAATCATATTAAAACTCAAGTCTAAGAAATTTACTCAAAACTATACAATTATATGGAAGTTGAATAACCTGCTCTAGAATGACTTTTGAGTAAATAATGAAATGCAGGCAGAAATCAAGAATTTCTTTGAAACTAATGAGAAGAAAGACACAATATACCAAAATCTCTGGGACACAGTTAAGATATTGTTAAGAGGGAAATTTATAGCACTAAAAAACCACATCAAAAAGTTAGAAAGATATCAAGTCAACAACCCAACATTGCAACTAAAATAACTAGAGAACCAATACTAAACAAATCCCAAAGCTAGCAAAAGACAAGAAATAACCAAAATCAGATCTGAACTGAAGGAGACAGGGACACTAAAAACCACTGAAAAGATCAATGAATCCAGAAGCTGTTTTTCTGAAAAAAATTAATAAAATAGACTATTAGCTAGAATAATAAAGTAAAAAACAGAAAAGATTCAAATAAATACAATCAGAAATGATGAGGGGGATATTACCAATGACCCCACAGAAATACAAACAACCATCAGAGAATATTATGAACACTTCTATGCACATAAAATAGAAAATCTAGAAGTAATAGATAAATTTCTGTACACATACACACTCCTAAGACTGAACCAGGAAGAAGTCAAATCCCTGATCAGACCAATAATGAGTTCTGAAATTGAGGGAGTAATAAATAGCCTATCAACCTAAAAAAGCCCAGGACCAGATGGATTCACAGCTGAATTCTACCAGGTGTACTAAGAAGATCCTGTACCATACCTACTGACGCTATTCCAAAAAATTGAAAAGGAGAGATTCCTCCCTAACTCATTACATTAGGCCAGCATCCTCCTTATACCAAATCCTGACAGAAATACAAAGATAACAAAAAAGAAAACTTCAGGCCAATATCTTTGATGAACATTGATGCAAAAATCCTTGACAAAACACTAGCAAACTGACTCCAGCAGCACATCAAAAAGCTTATCCACCATGATTAAATAGGCTTCATCCCAAGAATGCAAGGTTGGTTCAACATACACAAATCAATAAATATAATTCATCATATAAACTGAGCTATAGAAAACAAACACATGGTTATCTCATAGATGCAGGAAAGGCTTTTGATAAAATTCAGCATCACTTCATGATAAAAAAAAACTCTAAATGAACTAGGTATTGAAAGAACAAACCTTAAAATAATAAAAATATATATGATAGACTCACCACCAACATCTTACTAAATGGGGAAAAGCTGGGAGCATTCCCCTTGAAAACTGGCTCAACAAAAAGATGCCCTCTGTCATCACTCCTATTAAACAAAGTGTTGAAAGTTCTGGCCAGCACAATGAGGCAAGAGAAAGAAATAAAAGGCATTCAAATATTAAGGGAGGAAGTCAAGCTATTCCTGTTTGCAGATGACATGATCCTATATCTAGAAAACCTCATCATCTCAGCCTCAGAGCTTCTTACACTGATAAGTTCTACAAGTAGAACTGCAAATCTCTGGTAAAATAAATCATACATGACACAAACAAAAGCAAAAAACATTCCATGATCATAGGCAGGAAAATCGATAACATTACAATGACATACTACCCAAAGCAATTTATAGATTCAATGTTTTTCTCATTAAACTACCATTGACATTCTTCACAGACTGGAAGAAACTATTAAAAAATTCATATGGAACCAAAAAAGAGCCTGAATAACCCAGGCAATCCTAAGCAAAAAGAACAAAGCTGTTAAATTTATTCTTACAGGTTTTTTGCAGCTATTGTAAATGAGATTAATCTCTTGATTTCTTTGTCATGTAGTTTGTTACTGGTGTATATAAATGCTACTAATTATTGTATGGTGAGTTTGTATCCTGTAACTTTACTGAATTCATTTGTTAGTCTTGACCCTTTTTTTGGTGGAATCTGTAGGGTATTCTATACATATAAAGATCATGCTGTCTGCAAAGAGGGATAATTTGACTTTCTTCTTTCCAATTTACTTATTTATTTTGCCTAATTGCTCAGGCTATGACATCTAGTACTATGTTGAAGAAAAGTGGTGAAAATAGTCATCATTGGCTTAGTCTAGATTTCAGAAGTAAAACTTTTAACATTTCCTCATTCGGTATAATGTTGTGGGTTTGTCATGTGCAGGCTTTATTGTGCTGAGTTATGTTCCTCCTATAAATAATTAGTTGGGAATATTTATTATAAAGGGATGTTATAGATGTTATCATAAGGGATGTTGATTTTTATCAAATGCTTTTTCTTCTTCTATTGAGATAATCATATGGTTTTTGTCCTTCACTCTGTTGATATAATATATCATGTTTATTGATTTGCATATGTTGAAACATCTTTGCATTGCTGGGATAAACCCCACCTGATATTACTGAATAACCTTTTTGATGTTCTCTTGGATTTAGTTGGCTTGGATTTTGTTGAGGAATTTTACATGCATGTTCATCAGGTTTATTTGTCTGAAGTTATCTTTTTATGTTGCATCCCTATCTGATTTTGGTAGCAGAGTAATGCTGACCTCATATAATGGGTTTGGAAGAATTCTTTCCACTCTAATATTTTTGAATAGTTTTAGAATAATTGGTATTTTTTCTTCCTTGAATGTTTAGTAGAACTGAGTCCAGGATCTTCATCAGATCCTGGACTTTTCTCTTATGGGAGACTCTTTGTTACTGATTTAATCTCATTAATCATTATTAGTTTGTTAAAGTTTTTTTTTTATCTTTGTGATTCAATTTTGGTAGATTACATGTGTCTAAGAATTTGTCCATATCCCCTAGGTTTTCCAATTTGTTGGTGTATGGTTGTTAATAATATTATTTAATGATCTTTTTAATTTCTGTGATATCAGTTGTAACATCTCCTTTTTCACACCTGAATTTATTTGAGTCTTGTCTCTTTTTTCTTAATGTTGTTAAAGATTTGTCAACTTTTTAGCTCTTAAAAGCCCAACTCTTTCTCTCACTGTTTTTTATATTTTTCTTATCTATTTAGTTTTTTTCTTCTCTAATCTTTATTATTTATTTCCTTCTCCTAATTTTGTGTTTGGTTTGTTGTTGTTTTTCTAGGTTCTTGAGGTACAACATTAGCTCCTTTAGTTGAAATCTTTCTACTTCTTTCATGTAGATGTTTATTACTGTAAACTTCTTTTTTTAGAACTGCTTATACTCTGTTTCATTATAGGTTTTGGTATATTGTGTTTCCATTTTCATTCATCTCAGGAATTTTTAAATTTATTTTTAAATTTATTGATTGACCCATCAGTATTTCAAGTTATGCTGGTTAATTTTCACGTATCCTGCAGATGTTGGATGGAATGTTTTTTAAATATCTGTTGGGTCCATTTAGTCTAGAGTCCAGTTTAAATTCTATATTTCTTTGTTGAGTTTCTGTGTGAATGATCAATCCATTGCAGAACAGTGGGATGCTGAAGTCTCATACTATCACTGCATTGCATTCTAGCTCTCCATTTGGTCTATTAACATTTGCTTCATGTATTTAGGTGCATCAATATTGGATACATATATTTTTACATTTATTATTTCCTCTTTCTGTATTGACCTGTGGTCTTTTCCATCTTTTTATAGTTTTTTTTACTTAAAGTCCATTTTATTTGATATAAGTATAGTTACTCCTGCTACTTTTTGGTTTCCATTTGTATGGAATATTTTTTCCATCTGTCAATTTCAGTCTATTTGTGTCCTTACAGGTGAAGTAAATTTCTTGTAGATAGCATATAGTTTGGTCTTGTGTGGTTTATCTATTCAGCCACTTTATGTTTCTTAATTAGTGCCTTAGTACATAGTACCAGTCAGGCCAGGAAGAGCACTTAAGTAGTATTTTCTACTTGCACTTCATTCATTTGTTTACTGATATTTATCAAGGAGATATTCTGGCCTGAGCATGGTTCTAGGCACCTGACTAGAGTGCTAAACACAATAGGCACATCACTTACCCTCATAGCTATTACATTCTAATTAACATATGAGATCAAAAAAGCCACATTAAGAACACTAAATGATGGCATCTCTTGCGAAATCACAAGTGTTTGTCCCAAGCACTTTGTTTCTACCATGCACCCAAAATTTATAATCCACAGAGATAGAAGCTACCAATGAGTTCTGGACAGGCATAGAAAGAATGACCATTTCCCATCCTTGCCAGGCTATATCCTTAAGGCACTGAAGCAGTCCTGCTTATGACCAGAATCTAATAATTCACTTTTGAACAGTCTTTTGACTTCTGATTCACAAATCCTTGTCCTTACCCTTATGCTGTCTCATATGCAAATAGTATGCTTGAGTTCTGTCCTTCATTATTTAACCACAGTTGCTCAAACCCAGCCTGAGGAGTCACACTGAAAGGAAGCCATACCATACATTCAAGCCATACCATACTCAACTTCTGTCCTTCATGTCTCTTTTACAACCAAATGCTTTTCTCCTATCTAGGAGGAAAAAAAGATATTCATGCCCAAAAATGAATGATGATTATATTCTTATGTTTAGTATCTGTTGGGGAGGAGGTAGGGGTATCTGTACTAGCTAAGTCTGATTTCCTATTCCAACAGTGGGTAATATACTAGTACACACAAACAATTAAGGTATTATTGCTTACATTTTACTGTATTAAAATATAACCTTGGCACTTCACATGTTTTATTTGTCAAAGAAGTATCATATTATGGGGCCAACACCATCATGAAGGTCAGAAATATGAAATAAAACTGGATTTTTTTCTTAGTCTGCAAAGGCATGAAGGGAGAGGCAGCACAATAAGTGAGGAAAGAAGATAATCAGGGACAATCTACAGAATCTATTTCTTTGAGTAAATGTAATTGCAATGCTCTTTAGTTATATTTTGAATGCAAGAGTGCTTGGAAGGAAAATCCTACAGATTTTAACTTTGGTATGATAAGTAAGCATTAAGCATATCAAGTATGGTGGGATTATTATTTTTTCATGTTTAAAATTTTCCAAAGCCAAATAATATATCAATCCACCTGATTTTTTTCTATATGTTTTTTCATTGTTTCTTTTGGAACTGTACTTTCCAAGTATGCAGTGGTCAAATATCAGTCCTTTGCTCTTTCTTTGGGTAGATTATATTTTATATGCATGGCAACATTTGGGACATTTTTTTCCATTCCATTTTAACTTCCTAAGTAAAAGAGAATATTCTTGGAATATTTCCAATCATTGTCAATTTAAAAATGACATTATCAGAAGAACATGAATCTAGTGTTGGAAACTCACTGCATGATGATGGAATGAGAGATGCTATTCTAGAAATGACTCATTTGACTGCTGCTTTGTCTCATACTTCAGATGCTTTTTTAAACTCTGTCCATGACTGAGAAGCCTCTTTTTCTATTCTCAAAGGCAACTTTTCTAAAATCTACAAGCATTTTGTGGGTAGGGAAAGTGCCCGGGGCCCTCTGAAGTCCTCTTAGAAACATAAGTCACACCCTAGCATATTCTATAGCAATCAAATCAATCCAGTAATTGTTTTAGCATGTACTTATTGAGCCTCTACTGTTATTGCACTGGATATTAAGCAGTGAACCAAGCAAAGTTCTTGTCCTCATGGAGCCTACATTGTAGTGTGGGATTAAAGCCAACAAATAATTGAATACATAACTGTCGAATGAAGTAAAACCCAGAAATATTCACCTGAGATGACTGTTACTCAGATACAGTGCAACTGGCAGTTGATTGCCAGTTTGCCTAATTCTGTTCTCCAATAAGGGCTGGCTAAAATTATGATTTTCAAAGAGAAGGGAAGTGGATAGAGATAAGTTAGGAAGCTACTGCTTTGTGATTGTTTGGGACCATATTATTTCAGAACAGGTTGTGTATCACTTATCCAAAAGGCTTGGGACCAAAGTGTTTTGAATTTTGATTTTCTTTTTTAATTTGGCATATTTGCATATACATAATGAGATATCTTGGTGATGAGACCCAAGTTTAAACACGAAATTCATTTATCCTTCACTTACAACTTTTATACACAGCCTGAAAGTAATTGTGTACAATATTGTAAAGAATTTGTTTATGGAACAAAGTTTTAACTGCAACTTATTTTACAAGGTCAGGTGTAGGATTTTCCACTTATGGCATCATACCAGGACTCAAAAAGTTTCAGATTTTGGATTTTTAGTTTAGGTATGCTTAACCTGTATACATTTTTAACAATACAGGTACATCTAAAAATGTTTTCCACTATCCTCAAAATAATGTGATACCTTAATAATTGGGCATCTTATCTGTTATAATATTGTTGCAAGTTTTGATAAATAATAACAGTTAGAAATAAAAAGCAGGTAAGAGATTAGAACATAGTGTTGCTATGGTTTGGATGTTTGTCTTTTCCCAACCTAGTGTGGAAACTTGGTCCCCTATGTTGAAGATGGGGCATAAAGGGAGGTGTTTGGGTCAGAGTGGATCCCTCATGAGTAGATTAATGCCCTTCCTTCGGGTGAGCTTTCACTCAATTAGTTCCCCCAGATTTGATTGTTAAAAAGAGCCTGGTACCTCCCTCCCCTCTTTCTCTTGCTTTCTGTCTTGCCATGTGATCTCTGTACACATCCCTCCCTGCACCTTCCTTTATAGCAACACAAAATGGGCGAAGACGAGTGTTGTGAAGGTACTAATTTTAGTTAGATGGCCAGTAATTACCCCTTTGTAAAAGTGATATTTTGAGCAGACACCCAAAAACTCAAGTAAGCAAACTCTTTGGAAATTTGGAGAGAGTATTTTGAAGATAGAATCGACAGGGCTTATTCATGGTAGAGAGGGTATTTTGAAGGCAGAATTTACAGAATTTGCTAATACTAACATATGTGATTATTATACAAAAAAAGAAAAACATATGTGTTCCAACAATCTTATTTGGACTTAAGTCTTCTGATCCTGACTTGAGCCTAACAGCTACAATTGAGAGGCAGCAAATTGTCAGGCATAACTCTTCCCAGCCGATTTGAAAGGGAGATATCTTCTCATTGTTTTCCTTTTGATACTTAACATTCCTTTAAATGGTATAAGTAAATATTATTTAAATTAAGTGGAATACAATAACTTATATTTTGAGAATTACATAATATCTGAGGCCATGCTGGAGTATGCAAAGTCAGAGATGGAGACAGATTCTCACCTGTGAAACTCCCTATTAGCTGACTCAGGAAAACTCATCTAAAAACTTCAGAAGTTGGCATCCTGCCAAATATACATACTTCAGAAAATTACTAAGATTTTATTTTTTCTCCCTGAAGCTAATTTTAGAGTTTAATGATTCAAAAATACAAATTTGTATTTATGAAGTTTTTTTGTTATTAAAATGATGCTACTTTCTGCTCAGTGTGTCAGTACTCCTTCCATTCAGTGTAATGTACTGTAGTAAGATCTCTGACCTCCTGAAATATCAGCTATTTCTTCTGTCTGGATGCTCCTTATACTTCCTATATATTTCTTAGAGTTTTTACTAATTTTTACCCAATTTCATAGTTAATGCACACACATCTGATCTTGAATTTTGTTAATGTAGAAAATTGGTAATATTCACTTTTTTAACCTTCAACCCAACATGAATATACTATTATATGGTGGGAAGTGGCATGGTCTTGCATGCCAAGTAGGCTGGGTTACATATCTTAGTTTTCCACTTGCTGACCATTAGAGTGATTTAGTTTACAAACACCTTTCCCAAGCCTTGATTTTGGTTATTACTTAAATAGGTTTAACAATTATATCTAACATGCAAGATAGTTGTCAAAAATAAGAAAGGTAATGCATAAATAAAAATTGTCTAGTATGCAGTGACTTCTTAATAAATATTAGCTTTATTGTTTGACTTTTAAAAGTGTTCAACAAGTGAAAATTTTGTAATCTGTTAGAGAAAAAGCATACCAAATTTTCCTTAATGCTATTGGAGGCAGATTAGTGGACATGGAATTATTAATCAAAAATTTTGCTGCGTAATGGGAGACCTATTTTTAGATCCATCACCAATAGGGGTTATTTTCACTACAGGATTACAGCTTACTCAGGAGAGAAAAAAGCTGTTGTATGTGAATACTGTCGCAACTTGTTTCACTTGTGATAATTTATGAAATATATCACAACTGTCTGTTTCAAGGTGTTCTAATCTGTAAAGTACTTCTTCCATGTAGTTGTTTTAATGATTACATTAGATACTTTAAAGTAGCAGCAGTGTTCCATGACTCCAACTTTTCCTTCAAGGTAAAATTCTTATTGCTGAGATTGCACTGGCTTGTGGTCTTTTTGTTAAAGAAGAAAAAGAATGATTTAGGTGGTTTTCTTTTTTTTTTTAATATACCCTATTTATGTTGTTATCTTTTGAGATTTTGCATGTCTTTGTCAAGAGAGTGGATAAAAAAGAAAGCTATAGCTGTGGTAGGTCAAAATTACACTTTCTTAGATGGTCAGAAAACAATACAATGCATTGCAACAATTCCACAAACCTGAATTAACACAGAGTTTATTCTGCCACAACGTTAATATTAGAGAAAGTAAACAGTCCTCAACTGTTAAGTTTGTTTTCCATTTGTATAACTCAGGACTTTTCAAATTTGTGTTTCACTATTTATATTCTATTCATCTGAATTAGGACATTCCACTGTAATGTTGTAAGATCATGTTTTTGCAAAATTATTAGCAGGGTACATGTATAAAAGCAAAATCCCATAAAAGTACATCTGACATTGAGTATTTTTCAAGATAATTTTATCCATCACAGAACAATAAAATTACCTTTTAATAAAGAAAACTTGGTGATTTTCAAGGAAGGTTTTCGTGGCTCACGCCTGTAATCCCAGCACTTTGGGAGGCCGAGTCGGGTGGATCACGAGGTCAGGAGATGGAGGCCATCCTGGCTAACACGGTGAAACCCCGTCTCTACTAAAAACACAAAAAATTAGCCGGGCGTGGTGGCGGGCGCCTGTAGTCACAGCTACTAGGGAGGATGAGGCAGGAGAATGGCGTGAACCCGGTAGGTGGAGCTTGCAGTTAGCGCAGACCGCGCCACTGCACTCCAGCCTGGGCGACAGAGCGAGACTCCGTCTCAAAACAAACAACAAAAAAAAGTTCATGTGTTTTTTCTCCTTTTCAAATGTATATGTTGGATTCTACCTATTATTAGAGTCAGGATTCTGGTAGCTATTCAAAAAAAAAAAAAAAAAAGCTAATTCAAAACTATGATTCTGAAGAACTCTCTTCCAAATAGCATAGCATTAACATACATAAAATGAAAATTGAAATTAAAAACTAGGAGAAATGTGAAGAAACATAATCATAATGGAAAAACTTAATTTATTATTCTCAACATGTTCCTGATTAAGTTGAAAGCATAATTGGCACTGTAGAAAAATCTGAAAAAAAATATTTAATTTAAATGGGATATAAGCAAATTTAATAGATACATGCCTTAGATGAGGTTCCTTTAAAAGCAGAGATTAAAAAACTACTTGGCTATAGTTAATTTATTTCAGAGATGATCTCAGAAAGCACAAAGAGAGAGGGAAAGTAAGAGAATGGAGACAAACAGTAGGTGGTACTAACGAGCAAGTTACCACTATGAAAATCTGGAATTCAAATGCACTGAGAACACTGTGAGAAACCCTATTGTAGCCTGCTTCAGAATATCTCACCAGACGATGGGGAAACTGGGCATAAAACCACCATCCTCCTTCCATATTGGCCGTGAGTCACCTTTCACTTTTCCCAGGGCATAAACACATCTAACTTTAGTTTGGCTCGTTTGAAATGGGCAAGATCCCCAGGTTACAGCAAAAATAGTCCTGCATATAAGGGGAGAGGCAAAGATTTAAGTAGAAGTTGTGAACTTGGGGAAACTGTATCTCACAGTTGCAAGTAAATGGCAAGGTGGGCGTGGGCAAAGAGACCTTGGTTAGAACATCAATAGCTTCCGCTATAATATTCAGTTATTCAATTTGGAAAAAATAATCTGTTTTCCTGTGTTCACAAACTAACTACCCAACCGAGGCAGGTGGATCACTTTAGGTTGGGAGTTCGAGACCAGACTAGCCAACAGGGATTTAACCAGAATGTGGTTTCATCAGGCCATGGCAGTAATGGAGGGCAATGATGTTCCAGACAAAAACATCAAAAACGTTACAAATTTTAATCAGTTAATAATATAATGAAAACTCTTTAACAATTAATGTGAACATGAACTGTCCCTGCATAAACTTAGCCAGTCATGGTTAATGTAGTGATTATACAGTATATGACTTATTCATAAATTATATGATTTTTGTCACATTTTACATTATTCTCTTCTTTAAAATGTTGGTTCTTAATAAAAATCTCTCTACAAACTAAAGGCTATTTAATAAGCCCTAATAAACTAAAAGAGCACAACTTTTATACTCATTAAAGTAAAATTAAACTTTGTATATGTGAATCTATAAATTTAGTCAAGAAACTTTAGGGGAAAAAGAGTAACAGTATGAGCTATTAAAACATATTGTTGAGTTGAAAACATATATTCACACTAAAATCAGTACAGATGTTTAAGCAGCATTATTCATAACTACCAAAACTTGGAAACAACCAATATATCGTTTAGTAGGTGAATGGACAAACACACTGTGGTATATCCATATAACAGAATATTATTCAGCATTAAAAACAAATTAGCCATCAAGACATAAAAGGACATGGAGGAAACTTAAATACATATTACAAAGTGAAAGAAGCCTATTTGGAAAGCTACATATTCTAAGATTCCAACTTCCATATGATTCTGGAAAAGGCAAATCTATGGAAATAGTAAAAAAAAAAATCAGAGTTTAGGGAACAGTGAGTGATGAGCTGGTGCAGCACAGAGGGTTTTTAGGACAGTGAAAACAACTTTGTATGATAGTCTGATTGTGAATGCATGTTGTTATACATTTGTCCAAACCCATAAAATGTACAACAGCAAGAGTCAACTCTAATGTAAACCGTGCACGTTGGGTGCATTTGACGTGTCACTGTAGGTTTATCAATGATAACAAATGCACCACTCAACAAAGAGATGTTGACAGTAAAAGAGGCTATGCATAAAAGCCTTCTGCATGGAATTGCTATGAACTTAACACCTCTCTAAAAACTAAAGGCAATTTTAAAAAAACTGTTATCAAAGTATACTAACAAAACTATCATGATAATAAATTACTTAAATAGAATGAAGAATTTAAGAATATATGGATTTCTGTTCATTTATCAAGCTAATAATGAACTATTTAATAAATGGGTAGGGACAAATACTTGACCTTTTTTTTTTTCTTTTTTGAGAGGGATTCTCACTCTGTCACCCAGGCTGGAGTGCAGTGGCACCATCTCGACTCACAGCAATCTCTGCCTCCTGGGTTCACGAGATTCTGCCTCAGCCTCTGAGTAGCTGAGACTATAGGCCAAACCACCTCACCTGGCTAATTTTTGTATTTTTAGTAGGGACAGTGTTTCACCATGTTGGCCAGGCTGGTCTCGAACTCCTGATCTCAAGAGATCTGCTTGCCTCAGCCTCCGAAAGTTCTGGGATTACAGGCATGAGACACTGCACCTACCAAATACTTAACTATTTAGAGAAAAGAGAAAAAACTGGATTCATATCTGATGTTTTAAGCCATAATATTTTCTAGGTAAAAAAGCAATTACAATATTTTTTAAAAGTGGAAAAAACAAATCCATGAAACACCAGGAGGAAAGATGAATACATACTGCTTTAGTGTAATAATTAGAATATTAAATTTAATATTTAATTTTATATATTGGCTTTTCTAAGTATGGCACAAATACTAAAAACCATAAGTAACATTATTAAAATTTTGAGAAAATGAAAATTAACAATTTGGGAGATAATGGTTGTGGCAATATAATAAACAGCTGAGATATAAAATATATGCATACTATTCTTGAAAATTAAATAGTTAAATGAAAACCCCTTCAGTAGAAGTGGAAATCTTGAAAATATTTAACTTTATAGGGATGATAACATTCACAGCATTAATTTTTAGGGGAAAAATAGAACACAAGTTAAATTTCCTTAATGGAAAATAATTATATAAAATTGAGCAATATTCAATAATATTCAACAGCAATATAAACAATGAAGCATATCCTTACAGATTGTAATGAATACAATTCTAACATACTGGCAACGGAAACAGCAATGTTTAGAAAAAATTAGAAATGTATTTCTATAAAAATTATTAGTTATTGCTCAGATCAGATATATGCATACATATATACATACATAAATATTTTTCAACAACTTGCTTAAAAATATGGAAAATAATCATAAAGCAAATTGTTGCAAGTTAATGCACAAAAAGCTATAATATATTTTAATACCTAAATATGGCAAAACCAGGGAAATGTAAATTTTCAATACAGGTGTTAGTTTCTTTCAAGCTACCTGTTGCCTCTGTATTTTGTTTCCTTTTCTCTATTGTATCATCCATAAGCCACTCTTCATCTGTCCTTGGATTTCAATACTTGTAGATCTGTAGCTCCACCTAACATTTTTTCTGTTTCATTGTTTCTTGATTTTTTGTTTCCTAAAATGACAGCTTAAAACGTTAATTTGATTCCAATTTATCAGATGCTTCTTTAAAAAGAAACACTTTTTTTCACTATGACAGTTGATGTTTTAACAGCCCATAGTTGATGAACATAAAGCTAATTTTGATAACTTAAAAACAGGATCAAAGCACAAGTCCCCAAGCTTTTCAAGAATTAATTAGGTGACAGTGTGTGAAAATAAGAGATAAGTGTTATGATTCTCTTGCTTTAAAGCTGGAGATATAGTTCAGGGTAGAATGTTTTTCTTAAATTTGAGCAAGTAAAAAACCCTGTTAATTTGTTAGTACATTTATTGGCTTGAATACCACCTATAAATCTCAACTGAAATTCAAATATTTTTTAAAGCAGGTGCTTTATTATGTTATCACTAAAGACTAAACCTTAGACAAAATCTGTAGCAGAGGATAACAATTAACAATAACCCAAAATGCTTTATTTAGACTGTTCAGATAAACATTTGCTTTAATTACATTATGGTAGATAAAAAAATGTATTTCTATTTTAGAATCAAAGTAAGTTCTATAATCTATGTTTCACAGCAGGAAACAGACCTCAAAACCCATTTTAGCTTTTCAATTTTTTGCCCACAAGTTAAAATTTAAGAATATTGTGGCCTTTCCCTGCAAGGAGGTAGGAAATTTAATGCTACTCAGGAATTAGCTTTCAGCTCAAAATTCCAATCCTAGCTTAAACTATGATTGAAAAGAAATCAAAGTTTTCTAAATTCCATTTTCTACTTTCCTTCTTGTGATCTAATGTCCTAACAACAACGACAACGAAAAGTCACTAGGCAGACTTACCTGAGTTGTAAAAGTTGGGCAACTTTCTAGGAATGATTTTAGTGTTCTCTGAGGAAGCACATTCCTAGGAATAAAGCTGTTTGAACATATTTCTGTCACTAACTTTTCCCCCCTGCTCTTGAGAAACTGCTTGTTTACTAACAGATTTCTGGCAATTCACAAATATCCACATTTATTCTTTGAGGATATGATTCTCTCAGTTAAGAAACGACCATCGGGTGGATGGAAGGAAGTCCTGGCAGACGCACTCAGTTTTAATTCTTTTTTTTTTTTGAGACGGAGTCTGGCTCTATCACCCAGGCTGGAGTACAGTGGCGCGATCTCGGCTTACTGTAAGCTCCAACCTCCCAGGTTCAAGCAATTCTCCTGCCTCAGCCTCCGGGAGTAGCTGGGACTACAGGCGCCCGCCTCCACTCCCGGCTATTTTTTTTGTATTTTTAGTAGAGACGGGGTTTCACCGTGTTAGCCAGGATGGTCTCGATCTCCTGACCTCCTGATCCGCCTGCCTTGACCTCCCAATGTGCTGGGATTACAGGCGTGAACCACCACGCCCAGCCTCACTTTTAATTCTTAGTCAAACTTGTTGCTCTTTTTCTGATAGCTTTGTTCATATCTGAGAGACAATTGGAGTTTAAAATATCCTGCTTATTTCTGCCATTCTCTTACTGGAATTTAAATATGGTTTAACTAACAGTGATAAAATATGGCTAACATCCATCCAATGACATTAAAATATATAATTAAACCTGTAGAGAGTGAAGGTTTATAAAATATTCATTTTGTAGATATTTTGGTCTCAAATTAATCATTAAAAGAATAAATCTCCAGCCAGGGCAATGCCCTAGTTAAAAAAAATAATAAATTTAAAAAAAAAAAAAAGGCAGGCCAAGATCAGGCTTTTCTTTTCCTCCTGTTTCCTTTTCCTCTCATGGGAGTGAGTGTACAGCAACTCTGTCTCTGCTCCAGTCTTGCTGCCAGGAACACAGTCTTGCTGAACTAGCCTCAGCCTGCCTTTTTTCTTTTCCTGTTTTGGTTTTTGATTTCATTTTATTTGCTTGGATTTTTGTTTGTTTCAAACTGGGGCATTGCCCTAGCTGGAGATTCATTCTTTTATTGAGCAACTCATAAATTAATACCTATAATTGAGGAACTCTCCTTGAGAGTGTACTCAATCCCTGAGAATGACAGATATGCCTGTAAATAACTAAACTTGAGCAAAACAAGGGTGATGTGAAAAATGTCCTGAGAGCCAGTAGATAGAGCAGCCTGAAAGGCTCCCAGTGGATAGATCAGGGAGCATTCAGTATGGGCAAGAAAGGGAAAAAGAGCACATCTCTGAAAAAAGACTATTTTCTCTCTTGGCAGATATAAATAGGTGTGCTGTGTTTTGGGTAATACACTTGACAAAGTTTGCCCATAGTGGGAGACGCTAGAAAGAAGTAGGGAGAATAAGAGTGGAAAAAGGGTCTGGGGAGAATGGAAACTTTTGTTTTTTCCCCGTTATATTCTTTCCTAGGTGATTTCAGTTGCTTCCTGTATCTTCCATGGTCATCTCTATGTGAGTGATTTTCAAGTCAGCGTTTCGATGCCAGACATTTCTCTTGAGTCCTTCTTCTCCATTCCAATTTTTCTTATCTTCGATTTTTATTCTAATTTGACCAGGCATTAGCTGTATAACTTGAGCAATTCCCTTACAAATTTTACACATTTCCTCATTGGCAAAATGGTAGTTACCACTTCATATGTTTTTATAAAAATTAAATGAGTCAGCGGATGTAGGCGCTGAAAGTGTTTAATACATAGTAATTGATTAACGAATGTAACCATTATTATTATTTATTTATTGGGGATCATCACATAATATTTCTGCTACCTCCAATTAGATATTAAACTCCTTAAATAAAATGAATTATCTCTATATGATCTATGAGTTTTAACATAAAAGTTAGGCCAAAGTAGATATCTGATAGATTATTGATAGGTTTTATTTATGTTAATTAAGCTGTCTCTAGTATACTTTGATTTTCAGTTTTGATATGTGACATATTTTTCAGGTTGATTTTCATCACTTCATCCATGTTTGTAGTTCACTGAATTAGGAAATAAATGATATAAATAGTAATCTCTGTGCATATTTTCGTATTGGCTGGCTCCCCATTAATGATGAGCTCCAGAGGGCAGGTATTCTAGAGGTAATCATTATACCCCCACTGTCTAAGGAAAGGCAGAGCTCACAGTAGGCATGTAATAAATGTATACACTGAAGTTCATTCAGTGACACTGATATCGTAAAAGCAGTGACAAGTTTTTTCCCCTCAGAAAATGTAAGGTAACTGATTTGTAGATGTTAGAATTTTCTTGTATTACATTATTTTAAATATGAAATACCATTGAATAGCATGGATTTTACATCGTATTAATTTTACTTTCACTTAAAAGATCCTTTGACAAACTGTTTTCTATACTAGGTAAAAAATCAATGTCAGAGAAAGATGTTTTGTTGATGTACCACCTACATCTAGGAATGTTTCTGGTAGCTCCGGGCAAATACTCAAGACAATGTGATACTATATAGTAAATCTGTGAACTTGAGCAATGCTCAAGTTTATATCTTGACATATGAGAGATGATATACTTCTCCTAATTATTTCTAGACACCTCTACTTCCCATAAAAGTGGTTTTTATCTCTGGGTGCACATCAGAATCACAAGGGAAGCTTTCAAATTAAATAAGACTGATGAAAAGGGGCTGGCATTGGTATATTTTAAAAGCTCTGCCATTGGTCCTATTTGCAGCCAGGTCTGAGAACCACTGCAGTACACACCAGTACTCTCTCTGGCTAATCTCCAGTACAATACACCTGTGCATGTACCACCCAGTGCAATTTACGCAATAGTCCTGGGAACTCCTCTAAATTATTAAACAGGTTCCACAATAAAGGAACCTATTCAAAACCAGTTCCAACCTAAAGAAATACCGCCTCCATACTGTTTTGGACTCAAGAATGCCACTCAACACTTCTGTGGGTCTCCAGCCTGTTAGCCTACCCTGCAGATTTCAGACTGCCAGCCCTCATGATCCTGTGAGTCAATTTCCTAAAATCAGTCTCTGTGTGTGTGCATACACACCCTGTTGGTTCGGAAGAATACTCATACACCAGCTTTACATCTGTGTTTCCAAGATGAGTTTAAAAGTCAGTTTGCCATCTAGTAGTCAGATCCACAACAGGGTTTGCATTTACCCGGCACTAGTTTAAAGGAACAGACCTTTCAAGGTCTCCCTCTTCTTACAAGCACTGTTTTTTTGTTGTTGTTTGTTTTGTTTTTTTTTTTTTTCAATTTAAGCATCACCACATTACCCTTATTACCAACTTGTAAATTGTGAAACTATCAAGGATGGGCACAAGTAGGGTTAAAATGAAATAAAATGCTTAAGTACAATATGACTACCTTGGAGCTAAAGGAAATTTTTATCATTGTTACTTCTCCCAATATACTGTTGCATATATATATACACACATATATATATATATACATATGTATATATATACACACATACATATTTTATATATATATATATTTACTCCCCTTTACTGTTTTAGGCCATTTTTACAGTGTTTGAACTAAGAATACACCTGTATTCAGTTGCCTCTGGAATAGAGGTGGTGATTTCCACTTTCAAACACCCATGCAAAGCAATGTGAGTGCTAAAATCTCCTCGGTGGACCCAGGCCATCTTCCTTGCCATCTGTTGCTCAGGTGCTCTGGGAAACCTACCTTCTTTTTTTTCTTTCATTGTTTTCCTTATTGTTCTCACTCACAGTGGCATTTACATTTTTATTAAACTACGAAATGACAATATAAATGTAAACAACTCCTTGGAGGAAAAAAATATGCTTAGTTATAACAGTATTGCACAATCTCAATTCATCTTTATGATGTTTCTCAGCATCATTGTTCTGGTGTATGTTTGTAAATGCATACTTGCTTTGTAATTGCTTATAAAGCTATAAAGAGAGTCTCCTAATTGAAGCTATTGACTGAAGGCTCACTCCTTGTACTGTTCTTAAAGACTTTAAAGGAAGTGCTCCCTCCATTAGAAATGAGTTGATAAAGGAAAGGGTAGTATGAGAATCTCAACATCTATATCATAGATTTTTGAATGAGATGAAAACATATTTGTGCACACACACACAGGAAAACAATGGCTCTTACACTTTTCTATGTATTTCTTCTGGGAAATTTTGAGTTATGTCCCTAGTACACTTAGTGATGTGTATACTATATTGCAACAATGATGATTAAACAAAAAAACATTGGTTGATCCGACTCCTGGTAGGGAGAGTCTTCTGTTTATGTGTCAGTACTCCTTTTCTTTTCTTCTTTCTTTCTTTCTTTCTTTCTTTCTTTCTTTCTTTCTTTCTTTCTTTCTTTCTTTCTTTTCTTTCGAGAGTCTCATTCTGTTACCCAGGTGACAGAATTCTGTCACCCTATCTCATTTAATAATTAATTAAATAATTTAAATTATTACATTCGTTGAAGCCCAGGGAAAAGGACAAATATATTGTTATACTGATCATACAAGGCTGCTGATGCGATTGAGTTTGACGCAGTTGAAAAATGTAATGCTGAAGTTAAGACTAAGTAAGTACAATACATTTAGTAGCATGGCTTTCTCCAACAGTTTATCCTTCAGTGTCACATATATTGTGCAGTGGCGTGATCATGGCTCACTGCAGCCTGCACCTACTGGACTCAAGTGATCCTACCACTCTCAGCCTTTCTCTGTAATCTCTTAGATTACAGGTACATGCCACTGCACCTGGCTAATTTATTTTTATTTTTATTTTTTTATAGAGACAAGGTTTTGCTTTGCTGCTCACATTGGTCTTGAACTGCTGGGCTCAAGTGAGCCTCCTTCCTCAGCCTTCAAAATGCCAGGATTACAAACATAAGCCACTGTGCTCGGCCTTCCATTTTTTGTTATGCCTCATAGGCTAGAATACATATCATCATGGAATAAAATATCTACAGGATGATATACATTATGGTAGATTTCTTATCAGTATAATTCCAGTCATTCTAGCATATGGAGTTAAAATATGATTGCTTTATTCATATTGTTCTAGAAAATTGCAATAATCCCATTCAGTCTGAAATTATTAAATCATACTTCAGATCATTGCCAGGTTTCAGCTTTTTGTTTGTTGATTGGTTGTTTTTTTTTTTTTTTTCTCTTGGATCCTGACCTTTCCTATATTTTATTTTCAATTGCAATTACCCACTTGTTTGCTCATCTTTGTTCACATACAAAGAGATGAATGTGGCTGATGTACAGTGTGCACTTTGCTTCAGATCAACACATAATACATAAAACATTTATACACAATCAGAATAAAGGCAGAGCCACTTCAAAATTCTTCTTTATTAAAAACAAGCTTCTACTGGGGGAAAATGATACACACTTTATATTACTTGTGATTCTCAAAATATTTTGGATTTAGTATAACATATACCCTTTGCATTTACTGCAGTTGGCAAACTCAGCAACCTTCAAGGCTTATTAAATTTGTTGAAACCTAAGGAAAAGGACAAAAATATTGTTGTATTGATCACACAAGGCTGCTGATGTAATTAAGTTTGACCCAATTGAAAAAAAGTAATGCTGGAGTTAAGACTAAATAGGCACAATATATATAGGAACATGGCTTTCTCAAACAGTTTAATTTTCAGTGTTACATACATTTCCTTTGGATTCATACTGTTTAGCAACCTGTGAGGACAATTTCACTAATGGACATAACTATGAATGCTTTAAAGCAACAATGGAAACATTGATACTCCTTGCCATACTGAGAAGAAGTTATAAAATTTCCTGGCCAGAAAAATGTGTTATGCTCCAATTCTCTTTAAGTTGTTACTTTCTAAAATGAGTGAAAGGAATTTGAAAGTTTTATTTGTGCATTGTATGTGTATAATGTACTATGAGAAGAATCCAGAAGGACCTGTGGTTTATTTGACCAAAAGGATATTAAGTTCCCTGAATTAAGGAAAACCGAATGTGATTTGTAACCCAAGTTTGGTCATATAAATTAATACATCGTAAAGACATGAACATATATGTCATAGATTATTACAAAAATTCACTGAATTTGGAAATATATATGAAACTCTGTACTATATATTTTATGTCCATAAAAATGCATTATACTTATCAATTAGTAAGTGGTTAGACCTGTGGGAGTTAAGCTAGGTAAACTAATATCTATTTACCCTTGTCTCATAGAGTAAAAAAACCCCACAAAACCACGACTCTTTCACAGCCATAATGAAGGTGCTCTTGACCATTAATGGGTGTGACCGAATTCTCTAAATTTGGTAGTGGCATAGTAAGGATGTTTCTATGGTAAAATAGTGAATGCTTCATTAGAGACAAACAGTAATTTCAACCGGATGAATGATAATCACAATATAATTTTGATTATATTTTTGACATTGTCTTGTGGGTTTTCTGTTACTTGTGTAAGTGAGAAATAAAATATGCTGAAAAATAAGTCCTAGAAGCCATTGAAAATTAGTATTTTTCTGTTCTGTTAAAAATTTAACAACCTCGGTTATCATTACCTCCCATGGTGTCCAATAAAGTAAAGATAATTTCCGTTTTGGTAAGAAACTGAAAACTTGACCTTATATCTGGGATTTTTTTGAATCAAAGATACCTGTGCATCAATGTTAACTATGAATGGTTTTATTATAAAATGAGCCCCAGAAGACAGCTAGAAATAAGATCAACATTCTGTGTCTGCTAATCTCATATGCATTGTCAAAACACGCTACGTCCTATAAAATGTTTTTCCCCCAAAAATAATTGAATTTAGATTTAAGCAAGTCCCCAAATCTTATAATTTAAAGAATTGTAGGGGGGTAGAGGAATATTTAAATACATGCTGATGTGAAAGCCATCCTGGCTAAAATAGTGTAATAGGGACTGTATTTACCTTCCTGCCTGAAATAGGTTACTGCCTAAAGAGTTTGTCGACAGTGGTGCAGGGAGGAGTATCCCAGGCAAAGCTGAACTGGTTCCCTGAATTGACGGCCTGAAGAGACCATGATGCATAGATGTCCTAGGACAGAGTGCTGCAGAAGAGGGCCATACGGAGAGAAAGCTCTAGAGATGTCAAGGATCCAGTTGAGTACCGATCAGTGTGAATACCTGAGAAAACTACCTAAAGCTTGAAACAAGCCACCCAAAGGATTAGAGATAGTAGTGTCTGGAGCTAACACAGGGCTGAGGATAGTGCCTGTTCACATCAACCACACTGGAAACCTTAAGATTCAGGTGGTTTGGGGTAGAATACACAGAACACTCTTGCTTCAGCAGTGGGGACTTATTGATGAGCACTGCATGGATCCTACCTAGCAAATTTTAATATCAGGACCTGAAAGTATCAAACTGTTTCCAAGTAACTAAACTATGTCCCAGAACAAAGCCCAAGTGTATTTATTATGAGCGAAAAATATCCAGCGCTGAATGAGATAAAATATACAATGTCTGGCATACAATTCAAGATAGGCGTGCAAAGAGGCAGGAACATATGACCCATAATGAGATAATACATTGGGTGCATTCAGGGTAGTGTGGCAATTACATAATTAATACCCAGTGCTGAAACAGAATTGGAAGATAAATATATTAAAATAATTATTGTAACAACTATATATGTTCAAAGTGTTAAGCAGAGGCACAAAATATGTTTTAAAAAGGCCCAAGTTGAAGTCCCAGATATAAAAACCAAAACGTGTCCGGCGAAAAATATACAGACTGGGATAAACAGCAGATTAGATGTAGACAAAGAGAAGATTAATTAATTGAAGACTTATCAGTAGAACCCACCCAAAATGAAACAAATAATTCTTGAAGGAGGTTCCTACAATGGCTTTCTCCACTTCCTTCTATTGCGTTTTAACTGATTCTAGTATAGTGCCTACCACATTAAATGTGCTTCCATAGTCTCACCAATACTTTTATTTTAGCCATCCCAATACACATGATAATAATATGAGTATTATAGAATACAATAATATTATTAATAATACAATAATAATATAAGAATAATGAAATATAATACCCACTAATAAGATATTAAAATAATATTAATAATATTCTATTACATCATTATTTTTAGAAACAATATCTTTTGTTAACAGGTGGCATCATTCTCCTGATTCATACCCCCACCTCTGTGGCATTCCTGTTTTCTTTGTCAGTTCCTGTTTTCTTCACATTCCACAATCACTTTTGTTCTGTGGGGTTCTGTTCTGGTTTTTCTTGTCAACGGTCCATGCTCCATCTGGACTACTTCATCCATTTTTATGATTGCAGTTACCATTCAGTGCCCATGATCTCCCAGTTATTTTCTCCAGTGTAATCATTCAACTATTCTTTAGTAATTTTCTTTTTTTAGTTATATTTTTAATTGAAGTTTGAACATAACCACTCACATAGCCACTTCAGTGCACCAAAATAAATATGTCTCATGGCCTTCTACCTGCGAAGGTCTTCCAGATTTCTTAAACTCACCAACATTAACCATTTGCCCAGACTAAACCTTAAGTGTTTTCCTCTCTCTTAGCCAGTCATTAAGTCCTTCTAGTCAACCAATTAAATATCTTTTTGATTCTCCACCTTTTCTCTTACCCTGTAACCACTACCAATTATGAGGCTCATGGCCACCATTTTTCATTGCTTAATCATTTCTAATCTTGTGTTCCAATCACTTCTTCCCACTTCAGCCTTGCTCACATAAATTTTAGATGATATCATGATACTTTTCTCATTAAAGCTATTCAAATGTTCTTCATTTCTCTCCAGATAAAACTCAAATTACGTAAAAAAGTATAGGGTAATCATTATTGACATCTGCTTAGCACTACAGCTTAATCTCTTTTCAATCATTTACTCCATTGGATTTCAGATAAGCGGGGGAAAACTGCGTTTTTCTGGTTTATTTAGCTAAGGATTCAAAACTTCCTAGGAATGAAGTAGCTACACAAATTAGGGTAATTTACCGTGACTATTTGGCAAGATTTATTTTTTTCTTTCCTTCTTTTTTTTTTTTTCTTTTTTTGCCTCCAAGGACACTCGGCTGCTAATTGCCCGCTCTATTTATTTAGGGTCCTTCAGACTTAAGAATGATAATCAATTCTTTCCTGAACGCTGTTCTCTTGTACTTTTGCTTGTATCATCATTCCATAAGAACTTAACGTAATAATCTCTGTACTTCCCTTTATCTGATTCTTAAGTCAAACCTAGCACCAGCAATTGTGCATCCTCATTCTGCAGGAGAAAGCAGAATCACTTTGTACTTGTTCTCAAACAAGTTTCTGCGTTCAATGTTATAGTCCAAATTGCCTGTAGTACTCTGTTGCATGTTCTTATAGTTATAAACTTTTTGAGTAGACACCTAAAACTATTTTTAGTCATTTACCGTTTTAGTGTTTTTGTCTCACTAGTCTGTACATATTATCTACAAAACATAGCACATTGTCTGTCATTTAACAGCATTTGATAAACTTTGATTAATGAATGAAGAATTTTATCTGCAAAGGAACTCTGCTTTATGTTTTCTCTATCTGTTACCTATTGGTTACTTCTTGATGATTCTTGCCTTACTGGTTTCACCCTTTAGATATTTTAGTTCTGCTATTCATCATGCTTTGCCTAAAAATACCAAGTTTATATTTTAGAGCTATAATCCTGACATCTGATAGACACTGGGGTTTCTTATTTATTTGCCACTAATGAGAACAGATTAAATGGAGACAAGGTTGCTTAGGCTGTTTGCAATGTCATGCCCTAAATTTGTATTTTTCTTTAAAACAGACAAATTTAAATGGTATGATTAAGAGGAATCATAAGATTCTTTAAGGATATTTTATAGATAAGAGAAGTTAATTGCCTTTTCAAAATCAAATGTACAGAAGAAACAAATCTGGGTTAACTCTTTCACTGTATCATTATTACATGTTCTTTATTATATTCAAGTCATCAGCAGAACCTGCAAGTGAAGACCCTCTATGGCTTTATTGAGTTCTTGGTATGTTGCATTTAAAAGAGAGAAGATATTCACAAATCAATGTCAATATATTTAGAGTTTGTAATCAAACCATTTAAAAGTTTATGTTATATGTTTAAAAGTTAAAGGATCCCTTTGGAATAAGCTAATACTGAAAACAAATGTGGAAAATTCCATTATTTATTAGGTAATACAGAATCCTACAAGATTTATAATGAACCAAATATATATTATCTAATATTTCCAAAGTGGTATAATCCTCTATATATGCATGTGCAATGATTCCTTATGTTGTGCTCATGATTAGATCACTAGAAATCTAATAAGCCTGTGCTTTCTAAATATCTAAGAAAACTAAAAGACATATTGCTACTTTATAAATACTAATGCAAGAGAATAGTTATTTAGCCGACTTATTAATATAGTGACACATACAGTGACATTCAGTATATAGACTGCGAATACAATTTTAACTTTGAAAATGATTTATGGGAAATACAAAAGAGGATTATTGGTTTAACCTACCATATGCAGTCTAGCCTAAAAATGTCTGACTTCTTTCTGTAAGAACCATAATGAAACCCATCAGCATATAAAAGGAAGCCATCGGGCCCTCAGGGGTATCTTGGTACCAGGTCATCCACCCTATCCTAGCTTTAGTTTTGGAAACATATTGGAACTTGCTAATTAATTGTTTTCTCTCCTGAAAACATAAGAAGGGTCTGGCCCTTCTTGGATACCCACAGCAGATTGCAAAGAACACTGAGTAGGTTTTAATTCTAAAACTCCATGCCTTTTCTCTAAAAACTGTCACCTAGTAAAAAGCGATGCATGTTTGCATCAAGAAAAACTGCTTTACACATATCACACATGGACATACTAAGTAAGAGTACATGATCTGGTACACAAAAAATCATATAAGATCATGTAACATCAATGTTTATGTTTAATTGCATATTAATGCAAAATGAGTACAAGCTACTTCAACGAAGATTATTGAATTTTAGTTGATTATTCTGTGTGGCAACAAGCATGTGATAGTTAATAATTCCTAATTTATTTAAAAATGTTGAATTGCCCTAAGTAAATGACTCAGTTTTCTGTAATTACTTTGATAATGTTTGAGTTTTTTAGGATGTTCAAGTATAGATACCCTTCCCACCTTTCCTTTTGAAACAGAAATTTGTGATATGCTGTTTTAGGGCTTCGTACTTTCACATTGTATGCTCAGCTCATGTAATTCTGGATTTTGGTCTTCAACAGTCTTTTAAAAAGAAACATTTCCCCCATATTTGTATGTCTTCACTAGTGGTACAGTTAAGCTCAGTGGCATGATTAATTTGTGATTTCATTCAGAAAATATAGCATTCTTTCTGATAATTTGCTCAGGAAGAATGATAAAGCCTCTGATACTAATACTAATAAAGCCTCTAATAACTAATAACTAAAGTTACTGCTCAGAACTTTCACAAGATGAAGTTTTCACAGAACCAGACTCAACAGCATTATCATCTATCATCTATGGTTTCCAAAAATGATTTAGAGCAATTTTTTTTTTCAGAACCAGACAAGGCTGTCAATTTAGACTCTCATTGGCATACCTAAATTTATGATTCTTACATAATTCAGGCCTTATCCAATAAAAGTTTTAGGTAATTTTATTTTCATCCAAAATATGTTTTGAAAATATTGCATAATTAGTGTTATAGATTGAAAATATTCAATAAGGTTTTCTTCCCACCTATTTAAACAGAAGCACCCAAAGGTAAATGGACTGGTTTCTGCTCCCGTGAAATGACATTTTATACCACAAACACAGGATAAACAAGAGTTGGTGAATTCAACAGTTGCGTTATTTATGAGACGTTTAACACAGAATGCATTAAGGAAATAAATGATCATAATGTTCATGTATTTTCTTCACCATTAAAATATAAAATTTACAGTTTTAAGAATTCAAATCACATGTACAGACAAAAAGCAAAGAGATAACTTTTCTTGCTCGCCTCTCCAGTCCCTCTCTCCATAGGTAACTACTATGAATATTTTCCTGTTACATTTCAAAATACATATGCAAATAAAAGTATGAACTTACAAGCACACACGTCATGATTTTTTTTTTGTTTACCAAAAAGCATCACATCCATAGATGCTTTTATGTATTTTGCTTTTCTCAAGTTAGAATAAAAACTTTAGATAAATTAAGCAGAGTTGAAGCTATATAGAAAAATTATCTGATTGACTACAACTGGCATATGCCCTATCACGCCCACCTTAACAGCCCTGATGAGTTGGCTATCTGTGATTGGTTGAAACTGTTATAATACTAAATCAAGATTTAGTTCGTTTATGTATATACTAAGTAAGGTAGTAGTTCATTACGTATGAACTCGGTGTAAGAAGACAGCCTCAGGTTGATGGCTTCCTGCTTACTTAATTTAACACTCAAGTCACAAATATCTTAAGACTTCTTAAAACAAGTCCTCTACTGATGGTAAATTATATGTTATCATTTCTTGTGGGGTGCCTTGTCTATAAACATATCAATAGATTAATTTGAAATTGGGGAGGTCATTAATAAATAATTACATTTTTTATACAGGCAAATTGTCCTCAAAAAGAGCTATACTAATTTGTATGCTCAGTGAATTAGAGTATGTTATTCTTATGTTGAATAGAAGGTAAGCAAAAATACTTATTCACCTTTTTTTTACAATTAATAATCTATCACAGCAATGAAGAAACAGTACAGTATTGAAATGTCTAAAGTTGTATGATAGTTCTGATAATGATTTTTAAATATTAGAATTGTGCTATGGTTTTCACAAATGGTAATTATTGATATTATATGGTAACTTCCAGCTGTTTTTTAGTGTCATATTAAGGATCTGAATGCTAGAATTTGCTTGGTATAACATGATCTGAATTGTAATCTTGAAAAAAACTTAAGGATAAATATAGTGTGAACACACAGAAGAATATTTTTTCTTCCAGAGATGTTTTACATTGTAGTTAGTGAACTATAAACAATCATATACAATTCATGATGACTGCGTGCTTCCACAAGACGCAGTTATATTTGGGTGTAGTCTATTTGCTGGGTTGGAGTTACTATCCTCATTTTACAGATGAGTATTGAAAGCATATTAGTTTGTGCTTAGGTAAAGGCAGAAAACGGCCTACTGGGTTTGAACCGAGATTTTCTTATTCAAAGACCATTTGTACTTTTGCTATAATATACCACGCAACACACAACATTAACTGAGGGCACAGGGCAATATCTAGGTACTATTTGTAAGCACTTATATAAAGCATAAGATGAAGATATGTATGCATATATACATTGTATACATGTGTATAAATATGTGTGTATGTGTGTGTATATATGTATATTTATATATACTCTATTAATTTCATAATAAAACTCAGGAAAAGCAAAACTTTAACAGGCTTGACAAGTGTTTCAGTATCATTTATATTTTATTTGCCAATAGAATATAAAAGATTATCTAGCTAAATTTTTTTTTTTTTTTTTGAGACAGAGTCTCTGTTGCCCAGGCTGGAGTGCAGTGGTGCAATCTCGGCTCACTGCAAGCTCCGCCTCCTGGGTTCATACCATTCTCCTGCCTCAGCCTCCTGGGTAGCTGGGACTACAGGCACCCGCCACCACAGCCGGCTAATTTTTTTTTTTTTTTGCATTTTTAGTAGAGACGGGGTTTCACTGTGTTAGCCAGGATGATCTCGATCTCCTGATCTCATGATCCGCCCACCTCAGCCTCCCAAAGTGCTGAAATTACAGGCGTGAGCCACAGCACCCGGCCTATCTAGCTAAACTTCTAAGATAGAAATATTACTAACAACTCAAAAAGGCAATTACATAGGATATTACAATTCGATTTATTTTATAGTTTTGTTTTTCTCAGTTTCAATACTGTAATCCCCTTTAAATTGGGGGGAAATTATATATTATTGAACTTACTTTGTATTTAAGGGCTGATCCAGCAGTTTAAACTGTTAATAAAAAAAGAAAAAAACAACTTTGCTAAGCAATTCTTAATTTATAAGCTAAATTACTTTGCATGTATTCTGAAAAGTTCCTTTAAATGGCACATAGTATCATAAATGAAGCTTTTAGTATTAGATTATCAGAATAATAATGTGCAGATTTGTTTTAAATATTGAATGAGACACATTCTTATAAATATAACTATCCATAATATCTTTCTATGTTATGGTCTGGTCAACAGAATCATTTCTTTAAAATTCTTTGAATTATTTTATAGAATAAGACAAAAATTTCTCTTCTCTGGTGTTTTATAATTACATAAAAGTAAAAAACATTTTTTTCCTTTTTATTGTATATGGGATTTTATTCTGATGTGAAGGGGTGAAAATGACAAATATTCATAATTTGGTACTCTTAGATTCTCCAGATATAGCAGAAGCTAAATGAGATATCCTCGAGGGATAGTCTTTTATTTCAAGATATAAAGAATGGTATTTTAATGCAAGAAGAAGCCTGGTGGATGCACTACCTAAGGTATAGAGGTAGGAGAGCATGAAGGTTGGCTTGGAATTGGAATTGGGAGAGTGTTTGCAGTCACTTGTGGAAAGGGCCCTATAGTCGGGGTCAGTATCCAGCATTATCATCTAGAGGAATTGTAGTTGAAGCCAGGGAAATGGGACTGAGAATTAAACATAGAATCTAGTTGACTCCCCGAAACCCCCAAACTGGTGGCAAACTTTTTTCAGTATATGCATCAAATCAGAATCAAAGTTCAGGAAAAGGAAGTGGCTGAGAAAATGAACAAGGCTGGAGAAGAGGTAGGCATGGTAATTTAAACAAGCTAGGAGGTTACCATAAAGAGGTTGGCTTTTGAGTATTTTTCATAGCTTCCTACCCAGCATCTTTTCTGTCATATTTCTATTACAAAACCTAAACATGCATGTACAGGTGCTATGTCAGATCCGCTGCAGTAAGAAAACAATATTTTATTGTCTGTATTTCAAATCAGAAAATGTTATCATGTGGGAGGGCATCTAATCCACCTATCCTCTTGCTGATGATCTTGTATTTTCACATGTGATGTCCCAACATTCAGCTTGACACATGCAGAGACTGGAAAAGCAGACTGAAAGCACAGGGCTAAATGCTTCATAGGGAATAATGCCTCAGCTTGCTTAACCCTCAAATGACTCTGAGATTTAGACTAGTTCTTACTTTTAGATATGACAATGAATACATGTAGAGGTATTTAGTTTATTTGTATTTATATGTTTTTAAAATTAAAATATAAATTCAACAAATGCAGAGATAGTGCTTTATATTCTTAAAGTCCTTGCTTATTCTCTACCTTTACTGTTCTGTATTCCAAGGCCTCTTTTAGGTAAATCCTACTCTGCATTTAATATTTAAGAAATAGTATATACTCTTTGAAGGTATTACTAGGATATCAAGATTTATTGTCTGACATCCTTTATTCTGAATGTTTTTGACTTACATTTCAGTAGCTAGGTTAGTCATCACCCAACAACACTAGTTTTTTTTGTGGCTATTAATATGATTAATACTGTTGAAATGTTGCCAGTGGAAAATTGTTTCTGGGGGGTTCGTTGGTTTGTTGGTTGTTTAGTTCAGTATTTTTGTCTCAAAATCAAAGAGGTTTACTAAGAAAACATTAAATGCAGCATTTCAGATTCTGGAGTATACACCATAAAAGAACAAAATATATTGATAAGAAAAATGCATTTTGATTATTTTCTGAATGCTAGAATGAATTATTCACTATTTCTATTGTGGGCTTAGTGTTAGGATAAGAAAGGAAACCAGAATCTAGATTCCTGTAACAAAATTGGAACATAAGCATTATACAGCAAACCTTCCTAGGTGAATTCAGGATGGGACAAATACTATACTCTAACCTTGGCCTGTATCTGCCCTCTAGGGTCCTATTATCTCTGAAGTTTCCCTGAGTTATTTCTGGATATGGGTCAAGGTAACGTGCAGGCCAAACATGTGGATAATTAAGTTTACTTCAGAGACAACTTAACACAATGGCATTTACACTCCAGTCTTTGGTTTTAAGAGGCACTCATAAAATGCAGTTTCAAAGGTACTTAAAATAGGTATGTAATCATTTTTCAAACTTACCCTCATTCAAGGATATCCTTGAATATAACTGTCTTAATCAGAGTATTATTCTGTCTAATAAAAGGGTATGCAAAAATGGAAAGACAAAAATATCTCTTTATTTCTAATATACAACATTTTTAAGACACTAATAAACTATTTAGTCATATCAATACTTAAAATACATTTATTCACAATTGGTGTAACTATACAGATATAACTGCATTTTTTGATATCCTGGAATATGTTGTGATATCTTGCCTTCTTTCAAAATAGAGAACAGAGACCTATCTTGAGAGATATAGCTAAAGCTGTGTAATTTCAAGTGTTTAGAAACAATCAGATAATCATTAAACATAGTTAGATAAATAGGTAATAGATAGATGTGTACATGCACACACTTTGTATTTGGCTTTTCACTTAATATAGATGTCAACTCAGAATCGGAGCTAAAAATAATATAGGTTTTCTCCGTGAAAATTATCCTGAACCAAGCTGTGTATATTTAATTTTGGATCTTTGGTAGTATCACACATGTTTCATGAGCTTCTGAATGAATTCATTTTTACAATATTTACGACTTAAAATGAATTCTGAATGAATTCTTTTTTACAATATTTGTTTAAATTTTAATGTGCCACAGTATGAACTCAAACTGTTTTGTTTTTTATTTTTTTATTTTTTTTTGAGACGGAGTCTTACTCTGTCTCCCAGGCTGGAGTGCAGTGGCGCGATCTCGGCTCACTGCAACCTCCACCTCCCAGGTTCAAGGGATTCTCCTGCCTCAGGTTCCCGAGTAGCTTGGACTACAGGCTCATGCCACCACACCTGGCTAATTTTTTGTATTCTTAGTAGAGATGGGGTTTCACTGTGTTAGCCAGGATGGCCTCGATCTCCTGACCTCGTGATCCACCCACCTTGGCCTCCCAAAGTGCTGGGATTACAGGTGTGAGCCACCACGCTTGGCCCCAAACTGTTTTATTTTAGAGGAAGAGGGAATGCGACACACATAGGCCAGGGCAGTGTGGCATAATGAAAAGAGCATGGGCTCTAGGTTCAGAAAACCCATATTTAGACCCGAGTTGTGCTCATTCCTGAGAACTTCCTGGCCTATCATGCCATTGTAGCTCTCTGAAATCTCCTTTGCAATTCTCTATGTAAAGTTAGAGTTAGCTTATATGGTATGTCAGGATCATACTATATATATATATAGTTCTTACCCCTTCTTCCATGTATCTAATTCTTAAAATATAATTTTCACATGTTTTATTCATATTTGAGAGACCTGGAAGAACATTTGTGTGTCAGAGGATTAGAGGTGACATGTGAGATTGCTTAGCTGGATAATCGGAACCAGTCTCTTTTTTAGTGTCAATAGCATTGATGTGAGCTCACACAAGACAAAAATAGATTCTACAGTAACACATATACATTATCAAACAACTAGGAAAGTGCCAGTGCTTGAAAAGAAAACCTGGTAGCAGAAAGTGTGTACTTCTTTTAAGTGACCATATCAAGACTATACAATAAAACTACTGAAAATTGCAATGAATTTGAACAATGTACCAGTAAAAAAAAAATTGTACAACATTTGATGTCTTTGATAATTTGCCTTTAGTACCAAAAGAGTTCTGATCATTTAACTCTGTAGGTAAATGCTGGAGAGGGCTCAACTACACTGGTATTAGGCTATTAGGTGCGTTCCTGAAGATTTCAGGGCTGTCAAACTCAGCAGATGCCTGTAGCCTATTTGTAACTTTGCTCTACTTGTTGTCTTAAGCCATCTCCTAAGAGTGAGTGTAATCTGTTATCCAAAGTGACAGTGCCTCTCATCACTGACCATTTTTTTAATTCCTTCAGACTCTTTGAGACCTTGATAAACTTTTCTCATGTATAAACGAGCCTGGGAAATAATTATATTTTATGATTGCACTGAGCTGAGCTGTCCATTCACTCTTAGCTTGTCTCAGGTTTCATTCCTCTTCTGGCAGCCTAACTGGATTTTCCAGATTACATTAGAAGTCATTACCTACATTATGCATGTAGCTTGATATTATAGAACACTATTGCATATCCCCTTAGTTCCTCAGAAGGATTTTCTAAATAAGTAAAGGTTAAAATTAAAAAAAATGCTTTAAGCCATGTTTTAATGCGTGTCTTTTTTATTTTATTTGTTTATATGTTCCCAGAGTCCTCAAAAATACCTACACTCAAAATGATTGGCTTACCTGGTGATGTTATGAAGTCCTCATTAATGTATTTTGAGGGTGTTGGAAGTGAAAACGAACACTGTAATGTTCTTCTGGCACAACTGAACACTTACTGTCCTCAGAAAAAAAATTAGTGAAAAAAACAGAATCTATGACCCAAGGGTTCTCGTATTCACCTTTTCTTAAAATGAGAAGCCTGAAAGACAAATGAAATGTTGCCATCAAAGAAGATAATTAAAATTTGTAGTGATAGTCCTAATAGGTATCTCAGGTCTTTAAGATTAATATAAAAATCTATACAATTTTATTATTCCTATCATATATTTCGTTTTGTATAGGACGTTTTAACTAAAGTATTCTATCTTTTCCTCATGTCCCTTTTTAGTTTTATTTCTTTAAAAATTGTATTCACCTGTTATTTTGCATGTATCTTCCTCACCACCATATTTTGACCTCTCATTTTAGACAGGGCAATCTTTCTAATAACTCCAATACATATGGATAGACACTGCATTGTAGGTGTACTCTTTGTATTTTATTGCCTGTTGTCATGAGTCTCCTATGATTTGTTATGTTAAATTCTGTCCAGCTTAGGTTTCTGGGGTACTTGCAAATCAGCATTTGTTTCTGATGGAACCAACATTGTACAAAATAGTAAAAAGAATCCTAAAATCCTGTAATAGCAGGTAGTGGTACCATTCTGTACTGGAACATTGACAGAATAGGCAGCAAGCCAAGCTTTGGATGTAAAATGAGGTTTTACAATGAGAATGAGGTGATTGGTGACATTTTTGAGATTGTCTCTATACTTAAAAATATTTAGAATTATTTTTACTCAATTTAAAGGCAACCTTTAATGAGAATAATTACCTTAATCAATGCCTAGATCTATCTATAAATTTGATTACAAATATTAAGCATATTCATTAGTACACATTGGAATTAAATATAAAGTATGAGATTTAGCTTATGATTGTCTACTTAAGATGATAGAATCAAACCTGATAAAAGAATTGAAAATTCTATTTAATTAGCAATTAATTCTTTCTTACTTATTCCTGAATAGGGTGGCTTCTTAATCTCAGTAGAATGAAAAATTAAGAAATGTATCAGCAACTGAACTGATTGTTTTCGATTTTGAAGTTTGTTCTCCTAAGTACACAACAAAGAGGTCTGAGTATATTGGCTTTCTTATAAATTACTTTTCCAAGTATTGTGGGACCTTCAGGAAAATATTTTAGACATTAGTAATCATGATTATTAATATATTTTGAGAGATTTGCATCAGACAGAAACTGAGGATATAAATACATTTCCGTAGTTAATCATTGCCCTTTCACCATTCAAATGTCTGCAATAACTAGTAAGAAGTTCTACACTTTAAAATGTTTCCTTAATCAAAAATTCTCAAATTTCCTACTGAAAAAAATTGTGTTTTTGTCTGCTGCAGTAATTATTCATGGGCCCCATATTTTTATAAATTGGAAATGATTTTGCAGGTATAAACTCATCCTGTAACACGCATTTTCCCAGGATATGGAAGAACAAATATTTTTAAAGAATTGTACTTTGAAAATATAGGTGAATCTTGATTTATTTTTCACAGATGAGATATTTATTACAGAGTGATGTTAGTGTAAAAAAAATCTAACCTACTCTGTAACTTTTTGCGCTTAGTCTTGTGAAAAATGCAGTTCCATGTTTGATTTCTGACAACTGAGAAGGTTAGAACTAGCTTAGCCAGGTCATTAGATGCCTATGGAATTACGATCCCCCTATGTCTCCTTTTTCACTTTGTATTTTAGTTTCTTAATTATTTTAAACTGTTGTTTTTTCTTTAAGATCAATTTTATCAAGTAATATGTATCCAGATTTAGATGTTGAATAGTAGCATAAAATTCATAATGAAACAGATTAACAACCCTCTGTCTTTTTCTCCCCCAAATTATTCACACAACCCAGTGTTAACCAGTTTTATCCTAGCTCTTCCTTGGAAGCTACTGTGTGTGTGACTCTTGATTTTTCAATGGTTGATATTATTTGCAGACTTTCAGCTGTGAAAAACAAGGATTTAGACTCCTTACACTTATACTCCACACTTTATACTCCACTATAAAAACCCTCCCAACACACTTTCCTTTACTCCAATCCTCTGATGCTCTGATGTAACAAGTTGTTAATTTATAATATTTTAATTATGTGAACATAATTCTAATCTTAATTCTATGGTTTTAATGACTATTTTAAAAAATTATTTCACAACTATTTTTTAAGTCCTGAAGTTAGAAAAATATTGCATTATTTTTTCTTCGGTTTAGTTTGCAGGGAATCTATTTTGTTCCCACACTTTACAATCATTTATATTTTGTTTTGCTGATAACCATTTTCTTGTTTCCGCCTATTTGATTCTATTGCTCATTAAGCCTGATGCATTTCTGGAGACGTAGGATCTCATGTCAGCATAGTCTAAACAATACTTTTTTATTTCTCTTTTTTGTTGAATGATTTCCTCAAAGGGCTTATTAAGGAAGCATCCCTGGGACTTAAACATTCTATGATATTACATTTCTATCATGCCTTTATTCAACTCTTACCCTTGAGTATAAATTGCCTGGATATAGAATTCTCAGTTGAAAATAATTTCCCCATAGAATTTTTAAATCATTTCTCTACAGTTGTCTCATAGATACTTGTTACTATTAACAATACTTAATGATTTCTCACTTTATGGTTTATATGAAAACGTTAACTACACTTACCAATGCCTCCAGAAAGTATGGAGTTATTTCATATCCATTTTGTTGTTTAATATCATAATTGTTACTTGATTTGTATTGTTATTATAATCATTATTATTATTCATTGTGTTTGACACTTCTTTATGCCTTTGAACTTGCAACATTACATTCTCTTCAGTTTTTGAAATTATTTCTTTGACCATTTTATGACTTCTGTTTTATCTGTCTCTCTGTATTTCTGTTAGCAGTCGCTGTGATACAAACTACCCCAGAATGTAGACCTTTACAATGCTCATTTATTTTCTCACTTTTCTGCTTCTTACTGTGGTTTGATTGCTTCACAAGTCTTAGCTGAGTGGTGCTGCTTCACACTACAGGTCTGTGTGAGTCAGTTCGAGAGACTCAGCACCATATGTCTCTCAGAGTAGTAAATTAGCTAGGTATGTTCTTCACATGGCAATGGCAGACGTACAATAGGGCAACTGGAAACAATAAAGCCTCTTAAGACACAGGCTTAATATTAGCACACTTTTGCTTTCATTTATGTAACATTAGAAAAGAAACATATTCCACCCATGATGAGACCATCACAAGTATGCGCATGTAGATGAGACTCAACAATTGAGACCAATAATGCAATCCACCACATGCTAGAACTCTTTTTCATTGGATCTCACATTCCCTCTTTGATCATATTTATCTTCCTGTTTTTATGATACCACAGTTTGGGAGATTCACTTTGACTTTCTCTTCTAACCTTTCACATAGATTTTCTTCTATCATTTTTAAAACATTTCTCTAGAACCCTCATTCTCTGAATGTTTTCTTTTTAGAACTTATTTTTATCTTATTAAATAAACTTTTTGTTTCTCTGAGAATGTTTTTTATATATGTATATATATACATATCTATCTCTCTATATATTTGAGAAACTTCTTTGCTCATAAACATGATGATTTTTTTTCTAGGTTTCTTTATTTTGTTTGTTCCTATTGGTGTGTTTCTGTGTGTGTGTGCGTGTGTGTGTGTGTATGTCAATGTGCTTCTCAACTACATGGTGTTATTTATTAGTTCATTCATTTTTAAGACTGAAAAGTGAAAAAGTTATTTAGAAACTCCCCATATAGGAATGGTTGCAAACTGGGTGGCCTCAGGCATAGGCCTGACTACCAGCATTCTAGGTACTGAACAGAAGCAATGTGTGCCTTTCTGCTGTTTAATACAAATATTTCTGGTAAACCTCTTGTTTCTAGTATGTCCCCACTTACCACTCTCATCTGTGTCTGGTGTTTCTCAAGTGAAAGGCTTCTCTGATTCAGTTTTTCCAAAGAGTAACTTTATTTGAGTCTTTTCTTAAGGTACAGGAGGGGTAGTGGGATACAACTGTATGAAATGAATCAAAGGACCAAGAAGTTTGAAATGCAAAGTTGCACGTGATCCTCCTGTTTTCATCACCTACCTACATCTGATGCTTACATTTGTGAAGCTCTTGGATTTTTTTTGGTGTTTTTAACATTTATTCTTTTTAATAGAGCTTGACAGGAAGTGAGATAAATTGTGTATTTTCATTGCTTACCACATTAACTGGAATCCCAAACAACTCTTACTAGTATATAAAGCAAACCACAAAAAGAATACAATTGATTTCAGATGGTTTGTAGCATATGTATTTTTCAGTGTCTCATTGTTTTATGTAGTATGGGCTTTCAGATATAATTACTACTATTAATATTTCTTTTAAAGATGAAACTGAGGCTCAGAAAGGTTGAGTAGCTTGTCCCGTGTCTCAGAAGTCAGAATACAAACAAGGTTGAACTGAGACCTGGTTCACACTTCATTTTCTGGTAACAGAGGAGTTGAATGGTATTTTTCCCTGGTTGGGAGTTTTCATCCCTTTTATTCACTGTAATTTAGATTATTTACCATGGATGCAGAAAAAAAAAGCAGGAAAACCAAGGTGTTCAAACACCAGTCTAGGAACTTAAACAGACGTTTCTGCCTCATTAGGCGAACACTGAAGAAAGAAAAAGCAGAGAGAAAGCAAGACATTGACACTGACATGTCTATATTCACAATTTTTGTATAATTTCAAACTTAGACATCCCAATAGGCATGACTGGGACTTTAATGTTCCCTTTCTTTTTTTGGGAGCTTCATTCATATTTAATTTTCCAGTCAATCCTTTTTCCTTCACCTCCCTTCTTTCTCCGTTTAATTCTATGCATTTGAATCTATAGAATCAGTATGCAATATTAAATATATTCATCATCTTCAGCTTAGTTCCTATTTTCCCTTTTCATCTGTCACGAGATGAATATGTGTTTAAATGTCATTTAGCATAGTTCTGAATGTTTTTCAGTGCTAGCAAATATATTTGTGGCTAATTTATGATTCAACAATTTGTCAATTTTAAACAAATTGATAGAATAGTGCTTTTAATGTTTAAGGTGCCTTCAAAGGGGAAATGGAAATTATATGAGAATACTTGACAATACTTTCACTTTCGTTACTACAGCAGAGCTGGATTTAGATTTCTTCTTCCTTGCTGTTTTGGCAAGAGATTCTAATTTCTAATAAACTTTGGCAATTTCTTTGTTTTACTTTATTACCTAACCTAAAGACAATGTTTTATATCTCTATTATTTCATTTGAATTAATAATCAATTAACAATAAATGTTTTTATTTTTCTTTTACTGTGATATTTGTATCATATCAGGAATGTTCACTTCTTGATTTATTTTCCAATTTCCTAAATATAGCAACTTTAAATTAACAGGCCATCCCAGTTATTAGTAATTTTTAGGAGATGAGCAGCTTTTATTAATAGTGAGACATAAAGATGTACATGTGTATTTGTGTGTCTGCTTATAAAAATAGAAACTTTAAAATAAAAAAATAAAACTAACACTCTTGTTTTCTTTTTTTTTTTTTAATTACACTTTACTTTCTGGGGTACATGTGCAGAATGTGCAGGTTTGTTACATAGGTATACACGTGCCATGGTGGTTTGCTGCACCCATCCACCCATCATCTACATTAGGTATTTCTCCTAATGCTAACCCTCCCCTTACCCCCCACCCCCCGATGGGCCCCAGTGTGTGATGTTCCTCTCCCTGTGCCCGTATGTTCTCATTGTTCAACTCCCACTTATGAGTGAGGACATATGGTGTTTGATATTTTGTTCCTGTGTTAGTTTGCAGAGAATGATGGTTTCCAGTTTCATGCATTTCCCTTCGAAGGACATGAACTCATTCTTTTTTATAGCTGCATAGTATTCCATGGTTTATGTGTGCCACATTTTCTTTATCCAGCCTGACATTGATGGGCATTTTGGTTGGTCCCAAGTCTTTGCTGTTGTGAATAGCACTGCAATAAACATACGTGTGCATGTGTCTTTATAGCAGAATGATTTATAATCCTTTGGGTATATAACCAGTAATGGAATTGCTGGGTCAAATGGTATTTCTAGTTCTAGATCCTTGAGGAATCACCACACTGTCTTCAATCATGGTTGAACTTATTTACACTCCCACCAACAGTGTAAAATGGTTCCTATTTCTCACATTCTCTCCAGCATCTTTTGTTCCCTGACTTTTTAATGATCACCATTCTAAATGGAGCAAGATGGTATCTTGCTGTGGTTTTGATTTGCATTTCTCTAATGACCAGTGATGATGAGCTTTTATTTCATATGTTTGTTGGCCGCAATAATGTCTTCTTTTGAGAAGTGTCTGTTCATAACCTTTGCCCACTTTTTGATGAGGCTGTTTGTTTTTTTTTCTTGTAAATTTGTTTAAGTTCCTTGTAGATTCCGGATATTAGCCCTTTGATAGATTTCAAAAATTTTCTCCCATTCTGTATGTTGCCTGTTCACACTGATGATAGTTTCTTTTGCTCTCTAGAAGCTCTTAGTTTAATTAAATCCCGTTTGTCAATTTTGGCTTTTGTTGCAAATGCTTTTCTTGCTTTAGTCATGAAGTCTTTGCTCATGCCTATGTCTTGAATGGTATTGCCTAGGTTTTCTTCTAGGGTTTTATGGTTTTAGGTCTTATGTTTAAATCTTTAATCCATCTTGAGTTAATTTTTGTATAAAGTGTAAGGAAGGGGTCCAGTTTCAGTTTTCTGCATATGGCTAGCCAGTTTTCCCAATACCATTTATGAAATAGGGAATCCTTTCCCCATTAAACTAGCACTTTTCATTTATGACTACCAAGATAACGAGTGAATTCTAAAAGTTAAATTCTCTATTTATCCTAGATTTGTACTATAATATCTATATCTTTTTCCTCTTGATCTGGAATGTTCCATTCTTCTCCTTTTTAAAATTGGGACAAAACATGATACACAATTATCACTAAACTTGCTTTTGGTGGGCACCAAAGGAGATCTCATTGAAGTATACCTCTTTTTTAATCTGGAAAAAAATGGGTAACATAGGTAAAAGTAGAAAGAATAGAACAATGAACATCCGTGCATTCACAATCTAGTTTATCATTAACATTTGCAGTTTTGCATCTACATAAATAAATAGATTAATATTTATTTACAGGATCTCTTTTTTTTGGCTTAATTAATTAAAAGTTTCAGAAACTTGATTCTGAGTCATAGCTACAAAGGCTATCCCCACCCATAGATAATAAAGATGATAACAATTAATTTGTCACAGATAAATTCAGTCCAGACTTCAGGGTAAGTTACTGAAGCCCCAGCTTACATATATATATATATATATATATATATATAATCAAATTAAGAATACATCTATTTCTATTTTATTAAGTTTGTGAAAACCAGAAATAAACATTTCCTTTTTGGTAATTAAAAAAAAAGGAACACATGACTGCATATTACTTTTCTTCTAATTCTCATCGCTGAATTAATGGATTTACTAATATTGAGGTTTGCATGCAATCCTAGAATAAATATCCATCATCATTTCTTAAAAATCTGCCAATATATTGTTCTTTTTAACATATTGCTTCAGATTTTTGCATTTATATTGCTCTGCAGTTCTCTTTTCTTTCCACTTTTCGCAGGGTTAGGTACCTATTAGTTCCCTGTGCTGCTAACAAATGACTACAAACTTGGTAATTTAATAGTTACTTACTAGTTCTCACAGATTTTTGGGGCCAGAATGCCAAAACTCAGCCATCAGCAGAGCCACATGCCCTTTAGTTGCTCTACAGATAATCCATTCCTTGCCTCTTCCACCTGCTGGGGGCTGTCAGCATTCCTTGGCATGTGGCCGCATCTCTTTGTGTTCCATCTTCACATAGCCTTGTGCTCTCTGTGTGTGCCCAACTTCTCTCAGCCTCTTCTTATAAGAACACTTGTGATGCCAAGTAAGGCACACCTGGATATTCTACAGTAATCTCTGAATCTCAAGATCCTTAACTTAATTACATCTGCAAAGGTCCTTTTTCCAAATGAGATCAATAAGATCAGAGTTAGGAGATTGTCATATATTTTTTGAGCCACCATTCACTCTATCACAGGTATCATTGTTATTTTCATTTTTCTGTGCTTCTTAAAATGTTGTTAGGATTATCTTGTTTCTGAAGATGTGGTAGGATTCCCCTTTGAAAATATATGAGACTGTGTCTTAGTGTGGGTAGGAAAGAGGTCTTAGATAAATCCCACTACTTCTTAGAAAATTGCAAATTAAACCTGTCTCTGCTGCAGTCAGTCAGTTTTTATGAAATTTATTTTCTTAGAAAAAGTGACTAATTTAATTGGTTTCCTTCCTTCCTTTCTTTTGGTCTTTCAAATTTGTTGTTTGAAATTTCCAGTGTCTGTAACAGACAATCTCTAAATTTAAAATATTTTATTTGGGAAATGAAAATTTGCAATTCAGAACAAACACAAAGGCTAGGTGGTCTTCAGTATGTCCAAAGAACAAAGACAAGTTTGGAGATTTTATAAAAAGGAGGAATGCTACTTATTGTTTTGAAAGAAAGTTAATAGGCAAGTTCTGATTGGTTACAGAGGTGGGTAAAACTAATCTTACAGTCAGAGCTGGTTGTTTCAGTAGCTATTAGATAAAACTGCTTTTAGGTAAGAACAGGCAGTTTCAGAAATTAGACTTGTAGAGAATTACATTCTTAGAGTAATGTTTTATGCCCTGATATGGTTTGGCTGTGTCCCCACCCAAATCTCATCTTGAATTGTGGATCCTGTAATTCCCATATGTTGTGTGGAGGGACCCAGTGGGAAATAATTGTATTATGGGGGGCAGTTGCCCTATACTGTTCTCATGGTAGCCAATAAGTCTCATCAGATCTAATGGTTTTATATGGGGAAACCCCTTTTGCTTGGTCCTCATTCTCTCTTGTCTGGAACCTTGTGAGATGTGCCTTTTGTCTTCTGCCATGGCTGTGAGGCTTCCCCAGCTGCTTGGTACTGTGAGTCCATTAAACCACTTTTTCTTTATAAATTACCCAGTCTCAGGTATGTCTTTATCAGCAGTGTGAAAACGGACTAATACATGCCAGGAGTGCTTTTTACTCCTGGCCTCTTGACTCTGTTACAGTTAGTTATGTAAAGAAAGACCCAATCATATGATCAATTTTTACAGTACCAATTATTTATTTCCCCTTATTAGTTTGGGTGTGTGTGTACATTTCTGACTTCTTTTCTGAATTTAGATATTTTTCAAAGAAGCAGCATATTTATTGGCCTCAGTGTTTTTCTCTATTAAAACATACCATTTTGCTTTCTCTCATTTTGTTTACTTTGCCACTTTTCTGAATTTTTAGTTATATATCCACTAAAAATCCACAATAACTACCTCATTAATTTGATCAGTTGGCTTTTCTATATTCTTACGCATTTCTCGTCCACATGATTTGTTTTGCACTAAGAGAAATGTGTCAAGGTTGCATATAACTAGTGCATTTCTGTTCTCCTTTTATTTATTTTAATTGTTTGACATTATGAAGAGTATTCCTCACAGCTGTGTTGTTTGGTGTAGTACTTTGTTCCATTTTATTATTTGATGTAAATTATAACTTGCCAGATATCCCTATCACCACCCTCAGTTTATTTTTTGTTCACATTTGTCTTACATGATATTGACCATTTATTTTTATCCATTCCAATTACAAGTAAAATATGTCTTTTATATAACAGCGTCAAGTTTTCGTCTATATGCCAATAACAACACATTTTGTTTTTAATAAGTGAGCTAAGCTTATTTGCATTCATCAGTACAACGGACCTCTTGTCTCAGTTCTTCTATACACTTTGTATTATATATACACTGAATTATTTATTGTGTTTTCAGTTTCATGGCAATCTTAAATTTTAGAGTTTTATTTTACTTTTTTCTTTGGGAAATTCTGTTTCATTCTAGTGTTTGCCTCCACACTAAAACTTTTTATAGTAGCCTTATTACATTTCCCTTATTTCAATTCTGCTATCCTGTTTGTCAGCTTTGAATTATATCTTAAACTTCCACCTATTACCTACCAAGCAATCAGTGAGTGATTTATGTTTGTCTCCTCTCCCTTCTTTGTCCATATTTTAGTTATATGTTTCTATTTTGTCACCATATTAAGTTGGTGCAAAAGTAATTGCGGTTTTCATCATTTTTTTTTTTTTTTTTAAAAATGGCATAAACTGCAATAACTTTTGCACCAACCTGATACATATTTACTCTTATCCCTCTCCCCCAACTTTTATTTTAATCTAAAGTCTTCAGCTACATTAATTTTTTGCTCATTTTTTTCTACTCATATTTTCTGGAATGAAGGTCATTCTCTATTAGGTTCTCTAGTAATAGTGGCTCTTGCGCACAGTGTTAATTCTATTGTGGCATATTTGGAACTTTATTTCTGTAGCGTTTATACTTGAAGGTCAGCTTAGGTGGATATATACTTGTCCAGTGAAAGAAATCATGGATTTCTTCTTGTTACTTCACTGCTGTCATACCCTGTGTGCTGCCATCCAGAATTCTGACTCATGTCTCATTTTCTTTCCTGTGTATGTGACTTGGTCTGTTTTACTTGGAGGTCCTTATACTTTGGAAAAAATAATTTGAGAGGCTGAGGCAGGTGGATCACGAGGTCAGGAGATCGAGACCATCTTGGCTAATACAGTGAAACCCTATCTCTACAAAAATACAAAAACAAAAATTAGCCAAGCGTGGTGGTGGGCGCCTGTAGTCCTAGTTACTCAGGAGGCAGAGGTGGGAGAATGATGTGAACCCGGGAGGCGGAGCTTGCAGTGAGCCGAGATCGTGCCACTGCACTCCAGCCTGGGTGACAGTGGGAGACTGTCTCAAAAAAAATAAATAAATATAATAAAATTAATAATAATAATTAGTATTATTATTTTTCCCTGGCAAGTTCTGAAACCTTGAATTACGTAGATTCAAAGTCCCTGACCCCATTTCAGGAAGGATTTCTTTAATAGAACAAAAATATTAATTTTGTTCTATTTCCAGTCTTCAATATATGTCATTTTCCTGTTTTGTGATCATTTTTAATGTGTGATTTTATTTCTATTTCTTTTCCGTTTCTCTTTCTATACTCAATATTCCTCATTCTTAATTGTTTCTATTTGTGCTCAGGCATCTCTTCTACATTTTTCCTGTATTTTATCATCTATATTTTACCTCTTTTTATTGTTGCCTTATTTGTAGAGGAAAAAACTATTGGTGGCAATTTTCTTAAGGAGTTGTGATTAATAGGATGAGAGTATAAATATATTACTTTAGCCATTATACTTCAGACTAATAAGCAGATTCTTATTTAATAAAGCTATAAAACAATGTAGATATTGAGCTGGCTGTTGTTTCTACTTTAACTTACTTCCTACTGATTGAAACTTTCATATTTAATAAATGTTATTTTCAATCCTTTATAATCCAGGGGAAAAGATATTTTATATGATATATAGAATAGTGTTAACAGTTGTAACATATGCTTAGATGGCACAGGAAAATAGTATTTAATGAGCATGTAGGTATTTTGTGTGTGTGTGTGTGTGTATAACATGTTCTTTTTTGTTTTGTTTTGTTTTTTTCTTAAATATAGTCACTTAGAAATAAGAAAGAGAGGCCAGGCGCAGGGGCTCATGCCTGTACTCCCAGCACTTTGGGAGGCTGAGGTGGGAGGATCACCTGAGGTCGGTAGTTTGAGACCAGCCTGACCAACATGGAGAAACCCCGTGTCTACTAATAATACAGAATTAGCCGGCGTGGTGGCACATGCCTGTAATCTAGGTACCCGGGAGGCTGAGGCAGGAGAACTGCTTAAACCCGGGAGGCAGAGGTTGCGGTGAGCCGAGATCACGCCATTGCACTCCCACCTGGGAAACAAGAGCAAAACTCCGTCTGAAAAAAAAAAAAAAAAGAAAAGAAATAAGAAAGACAATTTGGTCCATTTATCTTCTGTTCTTTATGGTACTTTTTAAGGATGCTTGATTCTGATGTCTTCTCCACACCCTCACTTTACACACATTTGTGTTGTTTTTCTAGATCAGCTATAGTTAGAAACCCTATGGGAGAAGGGTTAGATGGCATATTTAGTTTGATTTTTTTGGTTCTTTTACTATTTCTGTTGTTTCTAGAGAGAAGTGTCATATCTTCAATGAATAGTGCTTTCTGTCTGTCTTCTAAACCTTTAGTACTTGTATAAATAGGGCCATTTTTTCTTTATTAGCCTTCTTTACAAAACCAGAAATCACCATCCAAGGTGCCTCTTTTCCAAAACTGTGAGCTTGAACCTCCACACTTTCCAAGCCCTTTCCTTTTAGCTTCCTTGTAACTATTCTTCTGAACCTCCAGAACTCAAATTTACTTTAAAATGTTTCACTTAGGTGTGGAGAATAACCTTCCGGGTGTAAGCTGTGGGTATATTTTCAGAGCTTATCCACTTTAAAGGGCCCAAACTCTTTTTCTGTGCATGCCCTGCCTGATTCTCTGCTAAGGGGCTGACTCAGCAGCTCTTATTTATTTCTCCAATTACAGGTATATTGAAAATTGAGATCCTTTTGTCTCCTGCTTCCTCTGTAAATCTGGATAAGAGTGATGGTATTTGATTTTCCTGTTGATGTGTGTAGCTTCTAAAAAGAAGATGGAGAGATTCAAATTGTATGGCCATCATTATACTCATCGCTTTTATATTATGTGAAACCAAAACTAGGACAAAATCACATGTGGAAATCACCCACAAATATGGGAACAAAATGACTCTTCTGAGGTAAAATTGGATGTGTAAAATATCTACAGAATTCAGAAATTAAGATATGACAGAAATCAACGAGAACATTTTTAACAGAAGATAACCCTTTATGAAGTTTTGTTGTAATGGTGGCAAAATTATTTTTTTCTGAATGATACAACGGAATTTTTCAAGCACAGTAAATGCTCCCACTTATAACCACCTATCTTCATAGTTACCAATTACAAAATATACCTAACTGAAAAGAAATGCCAGTTTTTAAATACATTGCACTTTCATTAAGTGCTTAATAAATACATTCTCTTTACGCAAATTTGCAGACAATTAGTATCGGTAGATTTATTTTCTTGTATAAACTTATAACTCAATAGGATGGAGTCTTTGTGAACTGAACTTGAACTTCTCGATGGTAGTTAGGATCTCCTAGGATAATTTCATTCCATTTTCCTAAATAATCAGTAAGGAATTCTCTGGAAACAAACTAAAGCCCAAGAGAAAACAAAATTAAACAAAACAAAAGCCAAAAATAAACCTACATCCTATTAAACAGTATTTATACAAGATATAAATAACTTATATGTCATAATGTTTAAAATGTTTATAATACAGCATTGAAATTCCTGTTTCATTAAAACTGAAAAATTATTTAAATGTTTTAATCAAAACAATTTTGTCTCAGAATTTTAAAGGCACTGATATGTTTCTCTATGTTTATTCTTGTATTTATCTTTTCTAATTTGTTTTAATATTTCACTAAAGCAATCTTAAGGAATTGGAAATCCAGGGCCTTCTAAATAAAGTATTTATGTTTGATTTGCAAGGCTCAGTCCTCCCTTTACAACAGTAATATCAAACTCCTTAACTAGGTTGGATATATGTTAATCACTTTAATTAATTTCCATAATTAAGAATTTTCAGCATAGGGTTAAAGAGATCAGATACTACTACTGTGAATAAAATAAACACATATATAAATAAGTAAACAAAATTAAAAAACGAACTTTTATTTGTGACTATGGAATGTTATTTTAGAGTATTAACACATTGGATATAACTTGATTAATAAAAGTTGACATGGAAACTACTTTTGCCATGCACTCAACTCTTTTATATCATGTGGGAAAATCATTTCTCTATTACAAGTAATTAAGCAAAATTATTTTACAGAATTAAAAATTCTATTCATGTGTCTTTATTATTGTAAATATATGTAACTTCTCTGCCAATGTACTATCTGTGGCTTTTTATGAGAGTTATAAATCCCAAGTTCTATAAATTTTGTTTTCATTTCTCATATTTTTTCTCTGTTTCTCCCTGTCTCATTGTAAGTTACCCTGGTTTTCCACTTTTTTTCCCATCTTTTATATTTTCCACTCTTAATTTTTAAAAATTTAATTGAGGCAATACTTTGCAGAGCAGGAGGATGGGAGTTAAACAATGAATCTCAGTTTCCCTGATCTGTGTTTTGTGGATTAGGGAAAAAAGGAAGAGGAAGGTAGATGAAATCTTGGCTATTATTCCAAATGTTAACAGCAGAGTTGTTAGCTGATGGCCAGCTGCTACCAAATGTTCTCACTAATTTGTTTTTAAATTATTTAATTAACTATTTGCTAATTTTAAAAGTAACAATACATTATCAAAAATGGGAGGTAAAAATACTGTGGTATATTAAAAATAATAGTTAATATTCTCTTCTTCCCCAATTATCTTGTAATGCCACACCCTCCAGGTAACCAGTGTGGGTTGTTTGTATCAATACCTTCGTACCTTTAAGCTTATACCAAATAGGTATATATCTATGTAGTATCTATATTTATGAAAGCCTTGCACCTTATTTTTCTTTACCTCACAAAAGCATTATTCTTTACTTACTATTTTTTTCTGATTTAGTTCACTTAAATTCCTTTTGATTTCTTAAATCACACATTTCCATCTTCTTTCCCTGACTAAAACTTTGCCTCAGCCAATCTTTCCCTCATTATAATTTACCAACTGTAAGCATTTATGTTCTTCAAGTACATGACTATTCGTGTTTTCATAAAATAAGTAAATCTTAAAATTAGATTTTTGACTATTAAAAGTTTTGAGTTTAAATATTATAACATCAGGCTGGGTGTGGTGGCTCACGCCTGTAACCTAGCTCTCTGGGAGGCCAAGGTCGGTGGATCACAAGGTCTGGAGTTCAAGACCAGCCTGGCCAATATGGTGAAACCCTGTCTCTACTAAAAATACAAAAATTAGCCGGGTGTGGTGGTGGGCACCTGTAATCCCAGCTACTTGGGAGGCTGAGGCAGGAGAATCACTTGAACTCGGGAGGCAGAGGTTGCAGTGAGCCAAGATCATGCCACTGCACTCCAGCCTGGGCAACAGAGCAAGACTCTGTCTCAAAAAAAAAATTAATGTCATGACTTTGTAATTGAATAATTAAATATGCTTTTGAAACATGTTAATGAAGAGCTAGATATTTTGTGTCTGTGGATAAGTAAATCTGACATCAATATGTTAAACATCTCTATTTTAACCCATAAATTGACGTTTTAATAAAAAACTATACCAATAATAATTGGGAAATTATGAAACTCATTTCAATATAAATATGGAGATATAATTAGCCAAGAACAAAAGCAATAGCGTTTGAAAAAGCGGAGAATTGGCCGGGCGCGGTGGCTCACGCCTGTAATCCCAGCACTTTGGGAGGCCAAGGAGGGCGGATCACGAGGTCAGGAGATCGAGACCAGTGAAACCCCGTCTCTACTAAAAATACAAAAAAAAATTATCTGGGCTTGGCGGCAGGCGCCTGTAGGGAGGCTGAGTCAGGAGAATGGCGTGAACCCGGGAGGCGGAGCTTGCAGTGAGCCGAGAGGGCGCCACTGCACTCCAGCCTGGGCGACAGAGAGAGACACCATCTCAAAAAAAAAAAAAAAAAGAAAGAAAAAAGAAAAGAAAAAGCGGAGAATTTGTTTTCCTTATGTTATGATTTATCAAACTTCAGTAAATAATGCTTTGAATATGTTAAATATAGAAAAAGAGCATTAGAAAAGATTATGGAGCCCAGAAATAAACCACACATATATGAGGACTTTATATACAACAGATAGGGCACTACTTCTCAACAGGAGAAAAAAGGATTGATCAATAAACAGTGCAGTGACAGTGGTTGTACATATGAGCAAAATAAACAAGTATCCTTGCCTTACACCAGGCACGAAGATACATCCCAAGTGAATCGAAATCATAGAAATAATAATATAAATATTTACAAGAACGTTTAGGGAAATGCAATTATGTTATTGGGGAAGAAGAGGATATAAAAATTATAAATCATAAAAATGAATGATACATTGGATTATATTAAAATTAAAAATGTTTGTTAATCAAAAGATTACACAAAACAGAAAATGTCTCTTTTAGTTATTTATTTTTATTTTTTAACTTTTATTTTAGGTTCAGGGATATATGGGCTGGTTTGTTATATAGCTAAATTGCATGTCATCGGGATTTGGTGTTCAGATTATTTTGTCACCCAGGTAATAAGCATAGTACCCAATAGGTAGTTTTTTGATGCTCTCTCTCCTCTCATGCTCTACCCTTAAGTGGGCCATGGTCGCTGTTGTTACTTTCTTTGTGTCCATGTGTATTCAATGTTTAGCTACCACTTACGAGTGAAAACATGCAGTCTTTGGTTATGGCCTCCAGCTCCATCCATGTTGCCTGCAAAGGACATGATCTTCTTCTTTATTACGATTGTGTAGTATTCAATGGGGTATACATACCACCTTTTCTTTATCAAATCTACCATTAATGGGCATTTAGGTTGATTCCTTGATTTTGCTATTGTGAATAGTACTGCAGTGAATATATGTATGCATGTGTCTTTATGGTAGACCAACTTATATTCCTTTGGGTATATACAGAATAATGAAATTGCTGGGTCGAATGCTACTTCTGTTTTTTTTTTTTTTTTTTTTTTTTTTTTTTGAGACAGAGTCTTGCTCTATCACTCAGGCTGGAGTGCAGTGGCGCGATCTTGGCTCACTGCAAACTCTGCCTCCAGGGTTCAGGCCATTCTCCCGCCTCAGCCTCCCAGCTACTTCTCACGCCTGTAATCCCAGCGCTTTGGGAGGCCGAGGCGGGCGGATCACGAGGTCAGGAGATCGAGAGCATCCTGGCTAACACGGTTAAATGCCATCTCTACTAAAAATAAAAAAAATATATATATATATTAGCCGGGCGTTGTGGCAGGCACCTGTATTTCCAGCTACTTCTGTTTTAAGTTCTTCAAGTAATCGCCACATGGCTTTACACAATGATGAAACTAATTTACATTTCTGCCAGCAGTGTATAAGCAAAATTGTATGTTTTATATCAGATATCTAATGTACCAGAAAAAACTCTGAAATGTCTCTTCATATTATACCCAGAATCAATCTAATTTTTATCCCTACCACTTGGTCCCAAGTCACTATTGTTCTCTTACCTGGATATTTGTAATAGTCTCCAAACAGGTCTCCAACTTTTCATCCTTGCCTTCCAATAACCCATTTTCAACAGCTACCAAAGTGGTTTCTTGAAGTGTGAATTGGAAAATATCAATCCTCCACTCAGAACCCTGCAATGCCTTCCATAGCACTCAGAATAAAATCAAAATCTATTAAAACATCATTTCTATATTGTCTACCCCAATTTATCTATGACTTCATATCTCAGCCACACCAGCCTCATTTTTCAAACACAGATTGTTCTGATTTAGATCTTTGAACATTTATCTGTAATTCTGTTTTGCAAAATATCCATATGCCTTGTCCTTTACTTTCTTCCAATTCCTGCTGAAATATTAACTGATCAATGAAGTCATTGAAGGAGTATATAATTGGAGAGACTTGTGGTGTGTGTGTGTGTGTGTGTGTGTGTGTGTGTGTTTAAATGATAGCTCTGCCTATCCCAATTACTCTTGCTTTCTTTTTTTTTATAGTACTTCTCACAATCTGACATAACATATGTGCATGAAAATGTTTACAGTATTATTTACTACAATCTCCCTAGAGCTTAGATAAGCGTTTGTTGGGAGCAATAGATATAAGAATAACAACCTTCACACATAGAATAATGGTTACCCACAAGATAAAGAGGAGGGAAATTGAATCATGGAGATTTGTGTAAGAGGCTTTACTAATCTATATGGGCTTTTTTAATGGGGATGACATTTGGGTTTCAAATTTATGAGTATTATTGTCATTCCTTTTTGGATACATGAAATATTCCATTAAAAGTAACATAGAATTTTGGAAAACACATGAACGGCTTACTCATTTAGTGTGTTTTAGTTAATGGGACAATGCAATAACAAGAAAATTTGTCTTAAGAGATTTGCTTGGAGTATGCACATTCCACATAGATTGCTATTTTGAAAATACTTAGATTTAACAGTTTTATAATTTCAAATTAATTTTAATTCCAGTGATATCAGATATCCAATTAGCTAAAGTTTTAAAGTTTTTGTAAGTCCTAATTACTAGCTTTATGACCTGGATTTTTTCCTTCAGAGCTCACAGATGTAATTTTTAAGAAACACAAGTAGCATAAATTAGCAACACTCTGGAAGCGAGAGATGGAGCCTTAGTCGTGACAAGATTTTATGTAGGCAGGAAACAAGCTATGCAGTTTCATTGTGATTGCAATTCCATACATTAAAACAAAAACAAATTAAAGGCAACAGTGAGAAGATTTCATTTCATTCAAGAAGATAGTGAGTAATCTGGTCAACACATATTGCAACAAAAATTCATCATTTTAATTTTTGATTTACTTAAAGCTGTTGTGTATATACTTTTTTGTATTGAATCCATTTTGAATTGAAATTTAAATATTACTCAAAATCCTAGAATTCTCACCAAATTGACTCTTTGAACCTAAGCCAGGTTATTCATGATTTTTTAAAAGAGGGGATAATGATTTAATACTTTACTGAATCATCTTTCTAAATCATGTCAAGGAAATAAATTCCAGCCAGTGATGCCTAATCCTGAGATAGAAATTAGAGTTAATCTTGATGTGGAGTCTTGCATATTCAAAAGTTTGTAGTAATAACATTTTGATCTCTGTTTTCTCAACATTTCATTTTTTCTATACATAAACTGGGTAATCGTGAATTCCTAATATAATTATTAACTAAAGCCAGTTTAGCAAGCATTTGATTTATTGGCAGGCATTGGCTTACTGTTTCAAACTAAAATGGCAGTTTTAATTAACTTTTTGACTTAGGTATGCAGGATATTAATTCTAAGTATCTTAATATTCTTTGTGTTTCTTATGCCATTTTTTATTTTATTTAGTAATCTTTTCTTCACTGGGAACACTTTATTTTCTAAAAAGAACTAAAGGAATAAAATAACTGGCCTTCGTGGGTAAAAACAGAAAATCACTTCTTCTCTGGGCCAAAAATCTTGCTTCCAGGGTGAATAAAATTAAATTATCATTAGGAACTTACTAATCTCCATGGTGAATGCACTTAGCTAAACAACAATGAGGTTCAAGCCAAAATTCTACTGAATATTACATGTCAAAATATATCAAAACACAAATGATTAAACCTTTGCTTGATTCAGAGACAATGTAAGCCAGATTCATTTGGCTATTTACCTATCCAGATATTTCTTATTTCCTTTTTCTTCCCCCATTCCTCTCACTTTCAACTTATTTATTTATTTTTGAGTCAGAGTCTTGTTCCATCAGCCAGGCTGGAGTGCAGTGGCACAATCTCAGCTAACTGCAGCCTCAATCTCCAGGGCTCAAGTCATCCTCCCACATGTGCCTCCTGAGTAGCTAGGACTATAGGTACGTGCCACCACGCCTGGCTAACTTTCTTTATTTTTTGTAGAGATAAGGTATCACTATGTTGCCCAGGCTTTTCTATCTACTTATTTATGTATTTATGTACTAACCTATATTACATACCTATAACAAATTCTTGGTGAATCTTGATTTCATTTAAAATTATGCCAAGAAATTAAATGTTATAGTTAAATAAAAAATAAACGATTACAAATTATTCATCATAGAAAAGGTTGATTTGGGGAATTAAAACTATATATTATTAAGGAGCACAAAGCTAAAGATTAAATGTAAACAGAAAACTTACACTATTATGTAAATGTAAAATAATTTATTATAAATGATTACTTATTAAAAATAATTACATGATATTCCTGCACCTAAAAGTGTTAACAGTCCAAGTTCCTAATGTTTCATATTAAACTGTAGCTAGACTAGATTGTTACTGATTAACATAAATATCATAAGTAAAATGCTTCTAAGATTTGAGGAGGCAGAGAATGTTTGTTTCTTCTGATCAGTAAAAGGCAAATTCCCTTCAAAGCAAGTGAGTGTCCTATTTAGCCATATTGCAGTACATCAAAAATTATAAACATAACTTCTGTTCATGATATGAAAATAATTTAATTCCTCAAAACCAGTGTAAAGATAAAAATCTTATAAGCATCAGCAGAACAAAAAAGACACATTTTGTAGAGATATATAACATAAGCATGACAGCAGAGTTCTCATCAGAAACAGTGAAAGAGGAAAAAAGCAGACCAATGGCTTTAAAGTATCAAAAGGGAGGTAAAGCCTAAACCTGTATTACTAGTGTCCTATCATTAGCAAAAATATCTTTCAAAAACAAAGTGGAACAATGACGTTTTAGACCTATAAATATGAAATAGTTAATAACCAGGAAATCCATCTTATAAGAAGTGCTTAAAATGTCCTTTGTGCAAAACAAGTTAGCAGATAGTAATATAAATCTATTCAAAGGAAAAAAAATACCACTAGAAATGGTTACTACATGGGTAAATATGTCAGATTTTTCACATTATAAAAATGCCTTTAAAGGATAATTGCCTGTTTGTAACAGTAATAACAATATAACATGGGGTTTGTAGAATGTGTGGAAGTCAAATATGTGATGATAATTGCACAAAGGCTGGAGAGGAGAAAATAAAGAATGCTACGGTAAGTTCTCACATTCATTGTAAAGTGGTAGAATGTCACATTAATTTAAACTGAGGTAGGTAATAATGTACACTCTAGACCAATAAATTATCATAAAATGGAAAAATAATGGGAAAAACAGATATTAATGAAAAAATAAGCCAATAAAGGAAATAAAATATAATACAAAAAATGTAATTCATGAGAGTGCACAAAATGTATAAAACAATAACAAAAATATTTTAATAGGAAACAAATAACAATACAGACTTAAACCTATTAATAATCATGCTAAATTTAAATGACCTAGTTATACCAATTAAAAGACAAAATTTATCAGATTGAATAAAAAAGTAAGCCCTAAAATATGTTATCAAAAAACTGCTTTAAAGATGAACACATAGCGCTGTCTCTCTGAGATAGATAGATAGATAGATAGATAATTATAGATATAGAGAAAGAATTTATATACACATATGTATGTATCTATAATGCAGTATATATTGCATTAACACAAATAAAAAGAAAGCTGTAGTCAACTTAAGAGCAAAAATACAGGTAGAGTAGATTTCAGAACCAATTCTGTTACAAAAATGAAGATCATTTCATAATGATAGAGAACTCAATTCATCTAGTACAATAAGTGTCCTGAATTTTTTATCCATACTGACAGAGATGCAAAATGATAACTGATAGATATTACAGAAGAAATAGATAAATACACAATTATATTCTTAAATTTCAATGATAATTTCACAGTAATTGATGGGATAGGTAGATGACAAATTATTAGGGATAAAGAATGCTTTAACAACACATTAATATATTTGACCTAATTGATTAGGTCAAACACTAATTGATTAGGTCAAACACTTCATTCTACAGGACTCAAAGACACATTATCTCTGAATGTTTGTAGAAATAAGCTAAAATAGACCACATTTTAAGACATAAATCAAGTATCAAAAAACATAAAATAATTGAAGTCATATGAAGTATGTAGTCTCTCTGTTCAAAATTAGATATTTTTCCCACAGAAATTATGGATGCTGGCCCAAATAACTCGTTTTTCTTTAAATAGATCATAACCTTATACATTTTTCCCCAAAATTGTATTCTTTAAAATGCTATTTGGAGATACTAGAAGATCCTAGTTGTGAGAGTTAAATCAATAAAACTGTGAAATGGATATTTAAATATGATATTTAATAATTTACTTTTTATTAATTTAGAATAGACAGCCAGTATAGATTATACATGAATTTGGACAGAATAAGATTATAGAGGTATAAATCTAAAGTATTAAAATGGCAAACTAAACATTTAGCAATGGATTTTTTAAATCAAGTATATGAACCCATTTGTAAACACATTTTCCACCACTCCAAGATGCATTTGATCATGTGCAAACTAATACACAAAAATATTTCCCTTTTCTTAACCTGAGTTGAACTTTGTACGTATTTTATATGCTGCTCTTCGTTAGTGTCATTTTGTCTGCATTCAGTGTTCAAGTTTCTTCAACTAGGCTATTAGCCCTTGAATGGAGGGAATCCTCATGCCTGAAATTCTTTTGTGTTTTTCAGAGTCCAATACTATATCTTAATGTAATAGATATATCATGCAAACTAGGTACTCAATACATTTAGTATTTTAGCACTGGACACCCTTATAGCATTGTGTTCTTTGTATCCAACATGTTCACATTAGTATGGTAATGTTGCAGGTACCTTAGGTTACTTTGGTTGAGATTCTTATAAACTATTTAAAAATGCATATTGTAATATTAGGGGAAAAGCATGGTCCAGATTTTACACATCTACAGATTATAACTTTAAATAAGCTGAGCTTGATTGTAATGATAGGGACAGGAGGCAGGGAGATTCTGGGAAGATGAGGGCAGGTCTCTGGCGAGGGCCCACCCTCAATCCGAAAAATACGAAGCTGTGGCCCAAAGTGAGAACTTACATCCCTGTTTTCCTATTTGAATGTTCCCTTTTCCAAAAAAAAATCCATGGCCTGATGTACCCACCATCCTGTGCCCATAAAAACCCCAAGCTCAGCCATCATAGAGAAGAGAAGCAGGTGGGTGTAGGAGACTGTGGTTGGATGACATTGGAGAGAAGTGGCTTGACTTCAGAGGGAGAGCTTGATGGCATAACTTCGGAGAAGAAATTGGCCAGAGGTGGCCGGACTTCAGGGGAAGATTAGCTTCTCACACTATCTCCTTTTCAGGTCCCTTTCCATTGGCAAGAAAATCATCCGCATTTACCATCCTTCAATTCATTCATGAGACCTCATTTCTCCTGGACATTGGACAAGAGCTTGGATACCACCAAGCGAAAGACTGTCATACTGACCCTTTGCCCTCGCTGTTGGAAGGCAGCCACCTCACATGAAAAGGCAGAGGGTCCACTGAGTTGTTAACCCTTCCACCATCCATGGACGGCCAAGCTAAAGAGCAGTGTAGCACTCCCTCTGGGGCTACCGGGTTTGCGGGCACCCCCACAGATGCTGCTGCAGGGCTAGCACATAGTTAACTCCTGCCAGCACCCAAAGATTCTGCCTGCTCCTGTACCTGCTCACCTGAGTGACCCCTTCCATGAGGGGTGGATGCAGGGGGTCCAACTGAGTGCAGTTCACCCCTGCCGGCACCAGAGCAGCCAGATGACTCAAACGCTGGTGTACTCCTGTTCATGCCTCACTGGCTCAGGCACTGCCTCCTGCGAGGAGTTGAGAGCTGTGGGCTGAGTAAACCCCGCACTACCTTCACGAGTCCCACCAAGAGGTCAGGGGAATATCCTGCTTCGTTAAGTCCTGAAACTAAGTATAAACATGTACTTCAAAAACTTTTACATAATGCATTTAATTATAGCTTTTGAAGTAGTTCTTATTCCCCTTCATGTCACGATTACCTACTTTAAAAACTTTACCATAGTGTTATACTTCTTGAAAAAGTGAATTGTTCTTACCATGTGTAGGTTTATTAGAATTTTTCCAAGTCATTTTAAAACAAATAAGTATTTTGCTATGACTATACCATTTTATTTATTTCACATATATGCACATATAATTAATCTTTCAGTTAGTAAGAGCAAATATAGAAACGTTTTACAATTTGAAATTTTAATTTAAGAAAATACACTCATTTTGTGTCATAAGTTTGACATTTGTCATAACAAAATACACTCATTTGTGTCATAAATTTGACATTTCACAGCATATATGAATAGCTTATAAGACAAACATTCAATCAGATGCTTTGAAAAAGTTTTAGAATAAAAGCCACTGCTGATTCAGATATCAGAAGTTTTAATGAGTAACACTGTTTTTTGTGTGTGTGTGTGAAAAGCTAGTAGCAGGTAACTCTTCTCAGACCCACAAGATTTTTTTTAAAACTGAGATAAAGATATTTTACATTAGATTAGCAATAAAATGAAAGAAATACACGAGAATTTGTGGAAAATTGTTATATGATTTCTCTAAGGTATGAATACAGTATTTTTACATAAATAGTATGTTTTCTGAATACAGCTATTTATATGTGCTATTAATTTTAGAAAGTCTCTAATTATGATAATACATCAACACTTTTGCATTTTTTCTAGCATCATTATTGCTACATAAAATTTTTGAGCTATTGTAGTTCTTTGTTAGTTTTTTCCATGACTTTTAATTTGGAGAAATTTTCCTATTCTGCAGCATTAGCAAAAGAGATTGTCAATAAAATTTTACAAACAATACTTAGACTGAAAACGAAATATGTATAAAATGATAATGGAGTCACATAATAAATTATAATTAAGTATTATTAAGTAGTTTAGTTCTATTATATAATTTAAGAGCATATATAGTGATTACTCTTTGTCTTAAAACAAAATTTAAGTCATTTCAGAATTTCTTAATTTCTAATTTTTTCTACATGGAGATACGAGCTTTTAAAAAGCATCATTTGTTCAATTTAATAATATCCCCTTAATACTTTCTATAATTTGATCTGTTTCTTAAAAGTATTTGCAATTATACAATTCATTTTCCGTCTAGTTGCAAACCATTTCATATCTGTAAACGTATAAATAATTATATTTTTTAATATCACACTTTTTTTTAATTGCCACATCAACTGTTGCAATACGGTGCCAATTAATGGCTATCTTTGAAAACGTAATTGGAATACAAGCAGAGGCCTAGAAATTGATGTTTGGCACTTCTGGAAAACTATTCCCTCAGAGTGAGAGTTTGGCAAATTAATTAATTTGCCTTTTTTCTTATATAAGCATTTTTTCTCATATGAGATTCTCCAGCTCTTTCCTATACACCAAAGCAGTTCCCAACATAAATACTAGTACAACCCACAGGCATTCATAGAATTGGGCTGAGGTTGTCTTATGTTTTGAAGACATGTAGCAAATGAGAAAAGGCAGCATTTGTCTGTAGCCTGGAAAGTGTTCATTAGCAGGGTAGATGCCTACAATTAGATGAGGCATTGTTACCTAATTGAGAGCCAGAAAAGATGCCCTGGGGCTATTTAGTTAATTAATATTTGCAATATGTGAGACCTTTCATAGTGTAAGACCAGGACAGAAGCAGCCTTTCTCAGGTCTAAGGGCACTACTAGCCATTTGCCAACATCCAACTTTTAATTTTAATTGTGTAAGAAAGATAAGCCAAGTAGGGTCTCATGATACCCCCTGACATCACCAGGGCACACACTACAATGCCTCAAATCCAGCACAAAGAATAATTAGTTCTATCCCAACCACACCAATAGCAATTATGGGATGTAGATCCCAAAATAATTGTGTGTATCTTGAAACGGGACATTCATTTGCCACTTTCAGAGTTCCTTTTTGGAGAAGGAATAACTATCATCTTCTCATACATTTTCTTGTGGAGTTTGACATCTTGTCATACATAACATCTTTCACTTAGCCTCATGCAAAAATAGATCTGGACAAAATAGTTTGAGATATTAGACCTTCTGCTTGTGTGTGTCTTTCTCAGTTTCTGGTAGTCAACACATCAGAATTATTACTGTGGATTCTAAAGCCCTTTTAAAACTGAAAACAAAGTGTAAACTGATGCTGCTTATACCCTCTTAAAGCTTTTCCTTTTATATTTAAAAACTTATATTTTAAAAATGAAGATAATTTTTTCCTTATGACATGTAAGCATTAAAGTTATTGGAATATAAAAAATGAGGTTTGGTAAGTATCTTGCTTAATTAAAATCTTATTATCTGTCCTGCTATGTCTGCCCCTGCTGCACATCAAGGTATGTTGTGTATTTAGATTTTTCACAGATCAGAAAATTTCCATCCTCTGTAGTCTAGTAGGTGGTAAGGCTTCCAGCCTTGAATGGGCCTTCCATCAACAAGCTCCTATATAGAAAGCAGTTAGTATTCCTTGCTCTAAACAGAGGAGTTTTCCCCCTTTTACCTTATAAGTGAGCTAATTAGCTCTGGAAATAGTGTGTTTTCTTAGTGTGACTATAGGTATATATGTGCACGTGTATGTTTTTTTGGTTTTCCTCAACCATTTGTTTCATTCTAGCCCTGCAAAATTTATATGTATATGGTACATATAGGCATCTTAGATGTTGACATGTTAGCTTATCGTTTTATTAACGTGTCAAAATTTTAGTTCTCTCTGTGTGCGTACAACTATATCTGATACCCTACAGTGCATCCTACTTCCAGGAATTCTGTTGCCTTTTCTTTATTCATCCTTCCCTTTACATTTTAAACAAGTAAATCATTTAAAATGTGTTAATTTTATCTGTTGTTCACCCTTAGCCCTCAGAGAAGCATAACAAATAAAGCAAAATTTTTTTAATCATTAAATAATTTACAGATTTATGATAATTTTTACTGTGACCCTTTAGGAAACAATGTATCTTCTTTTAGGGATCACATTTATGAGTACGTCCAGGTTGCTGCTGGGTATAAATAAGATACATGATAACCTCTATATTCCTTATTTTTAGTAATTTATGTACATTGTACTCTAAATTATACTGGACATACTTTATGTGGAGTAAGGGGTCTCTTGACAAGTGTATCAGCAATATGTTATTATTTTCCCTTTGTTGATTTATAGCGATAGGCAAAATTATGAACTATGTGACATTAGTTTTAATTCCTTTGGCATTCTTTCTTGTCTATAAAATAAACTTATTAATGTCTACCTTTTATAGGTATTGGAACACATTATATGCTGAATTCAATTCTCTGTCTTCCTCATTCCTTATTGCCTTTTTCTTCCCATGCCGAGCACAACATACCATTGGATTATTTTAATATGCTCTGCCTTCTTGTTCCTAACAAAACCTGAACTCAATAAGCTGCTATGTTGGAAAAGATCTTTCGATTTATTTCACAGTCTAAACTGCTAATAACAACTTAAAATAGAGTGTTATTTTTAATTCTAAATTAGTTATGAGACATGTTCTGCAGGTTAGAGGAAGGTCATTACATTTAACCTACGATTTATATCCCAGAGGAGACCACTTGCCTACTTTGTCATCCTTGGCTAAAATGTTCCATATGACATACCATATAGGTAAAACCATGCTTTTGTTGATCAATGAATGGTTTAACATTATTGGAATGTATAGGAATCATATTTGAGGGTTTCTCATGCACAACTCAAAATATGGTGCCTTTTCCTCTTCATTTTATAAGCATTCTATATAGTTCTGTTTTGTTAAATTTTCTGCTGACTGTTCTTTAAGGTATCTTTGAATAATTTCAGTTAGAAGGCATTTCTTATCAAATGAATATCTACTTTATAGGCTATAATCTGAAAACATCCAGAAAATAGGCAAATCTGTAGAAACAGTTTTTAGATTGGTGGTTGTTATGGGCTGTGGGTAGTGGTGAATAGAGAGTGACTGTTAATGGGTATGGAGTTGTTTTTGGAGTAATGCATATTGTCTAAAAGTTGACAATGCTGAAGGTTGGGCTAAATATACTCAAAGCCACTTAATTACATACTTTAAAAGGAAATTTTATGAAAAATGAATCATATCTCGATAAAGGCATTATAAAATCTGCTATAAATATGCTAATTGACTTGGCTAATAGAAATACCATTTTTATCTTGTTGTCAACTGTGCATATAGGAAGAAAATCTACAAAATAGATAAATCCCAAGTAATAATTTTGTGTGATAATAAAAACTGAGTAAAATATCCTGAAGTGAAATGTTTAGAATATTTGTCGGAAAATATGATTCACAACGAAAGAACCACATAAGCATGTTATCTACCAAATCATCTCTAGTAAATATCAAACAGCTGCTTCTTTTTAAACATCTTAGAATGATGAAAATATTAATTAATTTGGAATATGTTAATAAAATGATGTTCATTAACATATCAGTTTCTCTAGCAGTGAGTCACAGAAGATCATTTTAGTCTCCTGATAAAATTCCATATTTAATATTTGAATTCCAGATATGTTATTAGTAGAAGATAGATAGATTCAAATCTAGCATGCTATATGAAATGATTTTCTCTTTTAGCTATGATGTAAATTTATCATATTATGAAAATCATATGTAATATATATAAATTTATATACAAACAAATATATATGAATAAATATATTAAAATTTACGCAAATAATTTTAACAATTTCTTTTCTTCTTTTGTTAAAAATAAAAGATTATTTATAAATATTTCAGGTTATCTCATTTAAAAAATTTATTAGATATCCAATTTTAAATTGATTTAATTTGTTTAATTCTTAATGTAAATCTTATGGTCTTATCTTCTTGCCTTGACTTATCTGAGTTTTATCTTAAAAGGTTCTGTGAGTAATCATCTTGCCTTTAAAACATCCTACTCAATGCTTTCTGACTTCTTTTTGGCAGCATCTTATATCTTTTGACTTCATATGTTTAGATCAGTTGGGTTTAGACCCCCTTCCTCTTTGCAACTATCTTAGGCCAGTCTTAGAATTTCCTTCATTCTGTAATTCATTTTTAGCTCAAAAACTTTGTCTATTTACCATAAATAGTTTCTAGCCTATTATATTTTTACACAAACAGTCTTTTGTCCTGTTTGTTAATTTTAAGTAATTTTAAAGCAGATAATCCTTCAATTTATCTTCTTGATGCTTTTTCTTCTGGGCTTTCATTTTTCTACATGGTAAGTTTCTTGGTTATTATTCCTAGGAATTAGCCCCACGCTTGACATATAGTAAATACTGATTTGTAGTTGATCATTAGGTGGAATTTGATGTAATATTTTTCACATGGGCCTCTTCTCTTAAGCCATTGTTACATTTGATACATTTTATTGAATAAAAGTTAAGACAAAAGATAACATGTAAAATATAGGTAAAATATAATTAATTTTTATGTTAATCGGTGGACCTTTGGGTTATAATTCCTGTTCCCCATGCTCCAGTCTAAGACAGCTAAAAACAAAATAAGACAAAGCAAAATAGCAAAGTGATTCCTTGGGATTTCTCTGCGTGTCATCCCCCTCCTAAATGCAGACAAGGCAACTATATGTCAGGTACTACTCTGAAGATGAAGGAAAAAAAAATGCAATACCTACTGATCCTGTCAACATAACCCTAAATTCAGCTTACTGAGAGTTCTCATTCTTGCCAACCTCCTAGGGAAGGGGTCTGCAAACTCTTCTGTAAAGGGTCAGAGAGTAAGTACATTAAGCTCTGCAGGCCATATGATCACTTTACCAACTACTCAATTCCAACGCTTATAGTATCGAAGCAACTATAGATAATATGTAACAAATGGAAATGTCTGCTCTCCAGTAAAACTTTATTGACACACAAATTTTAATTTCATTTAATTGTCACATGTAATTAAATATTCTTTTGAAGGAAATGAAAATGCATACGCTAACGTTTTTGTCTTGTGAGGAGTATAAGCAATACGTGGGATGGATGCAAGCCCAGTTTAGATCAGTCAACCCTTATCTACCCAGCGGATTTTCGAGTTAAATAAATGTTTAACAATATTACTAAATGTTTGCTGATCTTATTAAATGCAAATTAATTTTCGCTAATGAGCCATGCAAAAACTGGAGGGGGCCAGATTTGTTTTGACCTCCGTTTTAAGATTGAAGCATGTTTCATCTCCTAATTTGTCTTTTACTATCTGTTCATATTTTTTTGCACTTTTCCCCCAATAAAATGCACTATAGTATACATTTTAATCTTTGCAGGCCAATGTGATCACGTTGCCAAGTAGTCAACTCCAGCACTTGTAGCCCTAAAGCAACTATAGATAATATGAAAGAAATGGGTATGTGCTATAGTAGTGTGTACAGATAGTTCTAGAAAAAAATCTAAAGAAAAAATCATTTCTGTTGGCACCAGAGTTTCAAAAGTCTCATTTTAAATGAACGTGACTTTGGTTCTTTAAACCACTATTGTGAGAATATCTTCACTCCTTTTTCCTGTCTTACAGCCATGGATAACTGCTACTATCTGATTAGTGCAATTCTTTCTCCATTGAGTCAGTAACTCTTAACATTGACTTGTGGAAAGAAATACAAACAATCTCTCCTCAAATGTTTCTCTTTCACTGCTGTTACAGTTCACATCACCTAGTATTGCTGTTTAATAGATGGTTTCATGGGATACCTTATTGTGTGGAGTTTTGTAATGCTGGAAGATCTATGGACACCTGCTTACTTACTGTCATCAAAATCCGTGCAATCTACAACTAAGCATGGTATTATCCCACATAGAAAATTTATTTGTTGTCCTAGGAGCAAATTTCATTATTGGTCCTTCAACAGTTTCTACTTCAGCTCCGTCAAACTGGCCTCCCTCCCCATTTCGCTTTCTACCCTAGCCATCTCACATTTGTTCACATGCCTTACAGCTGTATTGTCTGCCATCTCATTATCATAGGAAGTTTATTATGCTGGGCTTCAATTTACAAACCCACTTAGAGATATATGAGGTTTCTGCATAAACTTTTCTGTGTTTAAAAAATTGCTATTTTGTCACACTTTTAATTCACCTTATAAAACAAATATAATACATAGATATTATAATGTTTTCAAAAGTAGGAATATATAAAAAGAATTCATGAGGAAAAGCAGCATTCTCCAACTCTTCTTCATCTACAGGGCTAAACTTTATAATAACTTTTGCTTTAATTATTTTAGGATTTGCCTCCAACATTTCAAAAATACTTCTTTAATTTATCAACAATAAGAGAACTTGTCAAATCTCTCCCATGAAAGATAAAAGTCTGATTTTATTATGACTTTCATTTCTTTTTTCTTCTAATATTAAATTCTTATATTGTCATATTTACCTCTTCTTTTGATTATTTCATAACCTTAAATATGAAGTTACAAAATGTCATCCAGAGTTAGAGGCCCATCTTGCCTTTGAGTTCTGTGTGGTCTCCATCATGTGCTAAAAAACAGTTAAATATCTGGTGGGCGGCTGCTTCCAATAGCACCAGTCCAGCATACATTTTCTTACACTCGCTGTTTTCTTTTACTAACTGATATGCCTTAGGCACTGGTGTTTGCGATTCCTATTTTAGAGTATAATTTTGTCCCTATTTTCCACGTTTTAGACATTATTTTGATCCCACTATGCACATAAGGCAGTATTCCAATTATATGCCACAGAGAATGAGAGTATCAGTGCCCTGACTTTCCTCTCCAACTCCAAGTTCCCACAATCAGCAGCACTTTTATTTTCAGAAAAGCTTCATATTTCTAATGTTGTTAACAGTTACATTCTGCACTAAAAATAAAAACAAGACATTCTTTGTTCATAGGTTGGCTATAAATGTTGAAGAGTAGTAAAAAAATCACTTTCATTATTATGACTATTATTATGATGTTATACCCTTTATTTATTTCTTGACCATGTACTGTTCTATGATTACATTTCCTTTTGTTATGATTTAGATGCTTTGAGTCCAAAGCACTTCAAAGGTAGAATTTTCCTACCTTCAGTCCCAAAGAATTATCTTTTCCTACTGGACATTTTTTGCTTAAAAGTTGTTTCTCATTTTAGTTTTCTTTATATATGCACAATGATTAGGTGAATTTTTATTTTTTTTCTTGAGATACTAATTGCATTTTTTTCTGGTTAAGCATAAAATTATTTCTTGTTAAAAACAATAAGATGCATTTAAACATGAAGTACAACTCTAATCCTAAATCTTCTCTTCTTCTTGTGTTCTGGGTGGGTTCTGTTTCCAAAATCCAATCTCACTTGTTTTTTTTTTCCCTTCATTTTGCTGGAATATATCCTCAAGTAAGACTTTAAAAATGGATCCCAGCAAATAAATTTTCTGAGTCCTTGTCTGTTTGAAAATGTATTTATTCTACCCTATATTTTGATATTTCTCTGGCTAAAGAATCCTAGCTTTATGAATAATTTTTATTCCTAAAAACTTTAAGAGCATTTCGTCTTCTATCCCCTACTATGGCTGCTAAAATAAAATATTTTTCTTTTATTATGCATTATTTTGTTTTGCAATTTTGTATTATAGAATACACATGAGCAAATACCTCTGTAAAAGGGGAGATAGCAATTATTTGTGCTTTATATTTTACATATTACTTTTCCTTTTTTATAATTTAGATGCTTTTGAGTCCTAAGCCCTTCAAAGGTAAAATTTTCCTACCTTCAGTCCCAAAGAATTCTTTTTTCCTTTTGGTTATTCTTTGCTTATAATGTCTTTCTCATTTTAGTTTTATTTATAGCTGCACTATGATTTGGTGAATTTTATTTTGGGGGCCACAGGATCTCAATCTCTGCTGCTGTAGTTTCAGTGCTAACACAGCGATGGATAATATGTGAAAATTAAAGAGTGGCTATGTGCCAATAAAGCTATTTATGGAGAATGAATTTGAATATGATACAATTTCCAAATGTCACAAATACAGTTTTTTAAATTTTTTTAAACAATTAAAAAATATTCCTAGCTCATTGGCCATACAAAAGCTCAGCATGAGTGCTAGGCTTGACACATAGAAATTCTTCTACTGACACCCTTTTGCTTTTCATATGTCTTTATAGTCCCTGTTAGAAAATTTCACAATGCTGTGTCAACATGTTTCTCCACTGAGCCTCTTTTTATTTATCCAAGAGGGCATTATTAAACTCACAAATGAAGATCTCAGAAAATATAGGAATTTTGTTTGTTCTGTAGTGACATCACGTGACAGACACTAGCTTAGATGTCTATATATGAAATTGTATATCAGAAATTCAAGTAAACTTTTGATTGCTTCCAGCCTCACCTGTCCCTTTAATTCTCTGTGGCCAGGGTTAACTTTAACCCAGCAGCAAAGCCCTCAGAAAAGATCTTGAGTCCCACCTCTACGAGGCCCTCCTGTTAAACTCTGAATTTAGCTTTTCCTGCCAACTTTATCCTTCAAATTGCTCCATATGCTTTTCTTTTTCCTCAAGTTTGATGATTCTCCTGATACCCACCCCTTAGCCCTGAACCCCATTTTCTTCTCTTCACTGTTGTCAATTTATTCATTTTTGTGCTATCATAATTTTATTTTAGGAGGATCCTAGAAGTGATAGATGACATATGTAATTACATAGTTATCCTGAATAAAAATGAAAACACTTTCATTTACATTAGATTCTCTTCCATGAGAATATGATGGATAGCAAGGCTTACTTACAGTGGTTATCATTGCTTATTCATCTGAATTGAGGCTAACTATGATAATAGCTTAAGTTCCGATAACCAGGAGAATGTAGGTATTTTCTTGTTGTTCTGTTTTGTTGGGGTTGGGGAGGATGTTACTAAGGGAAAGAACAAGGATAGAAAATATTGCATAAAACCTATTAATTTTAGTATTTATAATGAAAAACTAGTGAAATTACTTTTTTAGTGTTACTTTTTTGTATATTATATATGTCTTTCTTTGGGAGTCAAGATGTCAAGTTTTTTTTTGTTTGTTTGTTTGTTTGTTTGTTTGTTTTTTGCCTTAAAAGCTTTTAACAGTGTGGGTTTTCCCAACTGTGAAATGTTGAGCCTGTTTTTGAAACTTGAAATTTGCTATCGACAAAAGCAAATTTGAGGAAAAAAAATATGGCTCTTTATAGGTATTGCTAAGACAAACTTTTCATGGAACAACCTCAAAATGTCCTAATAACATTTTTCAGTCAACTCATTAAATTAGCAGATTATTTATGAATGGGTACCTCAATCTTCCCATTGAGATGTTAAGTCAAAATCCCAAACACAAGTCATTTCTATTTCCTTTAGTCAAGGTAAATATGTACTTTTGAGAGTACATATGAAAACAAGATAATCATGGCCAACTTCCAGCTCCAACATTATGCTTCATGAGGACATTGATTTTATTTCGTCCTGGTATCCAAACCCTTAATATGATCTAACTTGAAAATTAGTGATTTACTGTAGCTAGTTAATAGATACAATTGGTGACCCTTGTTTAGCATACTTAGACAAGTGGAAATTTGAGAAATGAGATTATCATAATCAGAAATGGAGAAAGGTGTCCAATTGTAAAACGTCCTTTTATCTCCTCTAGTTTTAAATCTCAGTATTTGGAATGTCAAATACTTTTTCCAATGGATCCTAAAATAGACTATATTGGGCAATTTTCTGTTTATTATATGACCAAGGAAAAAATTAAAAAGGATTATTTTAGCAGTGCTCTGATAGTTTATAAGGCAGTAGACAGTCTGTAGGATTTCTACTCTGAAATATAAAGAACATATTGCAACAAGAAGAGATTCATCTCTGGAATATAAGGTTTATGTAACATACACAAATAAATTAATGTAATACACCACATTAACAGAATGAAAAAACTACATAATCATTTCAATAAGGGCCAAAGAGCATTTGATAAAGTTTTACATCATTTCATAATAAAGTCTCTTGTTAAATTAGGCACAAAAGGAAACTCCCTCAACTTAATAAAGGCCATTTATAAACATCTTACAACTAACATAATCAATGGGAAAGCATTTCCTCTAAGATCCAATACAAAAAACAAGCATGCCCATTTTTATCACTTCTACTGAAGATAGTGCTAGATAGCAGCAAGAACAATTAGACAATAAAAATAAATAGAAGGCAACTAAATCAGAAAGGAAGAAGTAAAACTATCCTTATTTGCAGATAACATAGTCTTATATGTAGAAAACCCTAAAGACTCTATACACAACACACACACACAGAGACACACACACACACACACACACCTTGTTAGAAATAATATATGAATTCAGTAAAGTTACAGGACACAAAATTAACATAAAAATCAGGTGCATTTCTTTACACCAATAATTATCTATCTAAAATGAAATCAGTAAAACAATCTCATAATAGCATCAAAAAGAATAAAATATTTATTAATACATTTAACAAAGGGAATGAAACATTTGTACACTGAAAACTGTAAAGCATTGAGAATTAAATTGAAGAATACATAAATAAGTAAAAACGTATTCTGTGTTCATGGAAGAATTAATACTACTATAATGTCTATGCTTACCCAATGTGATATCCAAATTCAAAATAATATTCAAATTTAATGCAATTCCTTTCAAAATTTCAGTGACACTAGAAATAGAACTGATGGGTGAAATGAATCGTGGATTTTTTATTTTGAACATTAAGAACTACTCTTCATCGGGTTGTACTACTACTACTTAGCAGTAATGTATGAGTATACCAACCTACACACCTAATACTATAATGGTATTTGGTTCTTCATCATTCTGAGTTGGCTTTTTAAATTTAACCTATTTTCTATCCTCTTAATGACAAAGCATGCTTAAATACAAAGGCACACTTTTAATGAGGCAAGATAACATTGTTAAGAAAAAATTTTTATGATTTTAAAATTAAATACTGTGAAGCCATTGTTCATTATTTAGGATTTTAAAAAACTTTTTCCTATTTTAAAATATATTATTAGGGATAAAAATATGCTGAAATACATTTTTTCTAATAAACTGTTATAATATTATCTTACTCTTATATCTGTGCAATATTTCCTATTACATGTCTTGAACAAATGCGCACACAAAGACATGGTTATTTTTGACTGCATATATATATATATATGAGCTAATGAGCTAACTTCAAAGTGGGATAGAAACTTGACCACTCTTCATTCAATATGTGATTTTTATTTTATTCAGTTTTCTCTAACCTAAAAAAAATATTTCCGAGCTAACTTGTATTCAGAAATTGAAGAGATTTCTGAGACTAAAAAGTGTGTTAAGATGCAATCCAACACTTGCTTATAAAGACACATTGTAACCTGAAAAATGCTTTGTATATCATTTAATATCCAAAATTTACTATAGCATTTTTGTGAGAAACAAAAGGAAATACTGTAAAATGTATCGTTTATTTGAATAACTGAGTCTCTTTTGTTTAAAGTTGAAAAAAATACATAGATAGATATATAAATCCAAATATATAGAATTTTTACTAGTATAAGTCCCTTTCTATTTTGGAGCAGACTTCGTCTATTCCCTTTAAATGTAAAAGTTGACTATCATAGACCTTTTAGAAAAGTCTACACTTGGAACATAGAAGCATCCTAATAAAATTCACTTATATAGTCCTTTAAAATATGCTAAACATTTTATTTAAAATATTTAAAATATTTAAAATTTGCTAAATATTTTATTTCTAGAGCATAAAGTCCATGAAAACAGGAATCTTTATCCCTTTTTTTTATTGCCAGGATTTGAAAATGTGGAACAAACAATAAGTGCTCAACAAATATGTGAATAAATGAATAAATGTAAATTAATTTTAATTCCTATCAGATTTATAATAATTGGTAGAAGGCATTTATATCCTTAATAAATATTTTTAATCTTCTGCTGGGTAAGAATTATATAAATAGTGGTATTAACATATACCCTGTGTGTGTTTTACAAACTAAACTAGTTTTTCATAAGATTTAGTTTATTCATTAATGATGCATATGTTAGATGACGGTCATCATTTATAATAATGTATGAATCTCCTGCAGCTTCAGGGTAACTAGTGGTTTTGTTTATTCTTTCAATTATACAGACACAGTTGCAGTTCAATTTGCCGTGTGTGTGTGTGTGTGTGTGTGATTATTGTTGAATTAATCTTTTGTCAGGAATGAAACTTAGAGAGATGTATGCAGCAACATGTATTCCCAAAGTAAATATGGCTGAAATTTTCTCAAACAATACTGAAAATTTCATGAACATCTCGTATTATTCTGGTTCTCTAATATTTTTGTCTTCATAGCCATTGAAATAGTGGAAAAATCATAAAATATTTTTAGAGTTTTGTGTTAACCTCTCAAGTGTTCTTTTGTATTCCAATGTTTTTTCCATTTTATTAATCCCTCTACCTTATACTTTAGCCATTCTTTATATAATTTGATCTCCCTAATACTTTGCTTTTCTTTTAAAAAATACTTTATTGTGCCATTCATAATTTGAAACCAGTCTTCCTTTTAAGATTTCTCTCAGGGTACTTCTTTCATGTTCACTACCTAGCCACACTCCCCACTCTACTCTATTGCACATATACAGGCATGCTTTTGTCTATCAAGCATTCTAGGTACAGTTTCTAAGGGCTATTAACTTACCTAGACCTACAAAAACATGGGAGATGTCAAGAGAATATTGGCCACAGAGGTTTTTTTAAAAAGGAAAAATCAAAGTCAACATTTATCTACATTTCTAAAAAATTATTAATTGTATGCCAACTAGTCAACTGCATCTCAAATCCCCTCCATTCAGTGAGAGACCCAGATGCAGCTTAATAGTTACTTGATGTGTGATGGAACTTGCAAACTAAGAAGCTCAGTCCAAGAATTTCATAAAGCCCCCATCCGTTTGATTCTTTAATGCTGCTCTGATGTTTTCACATTTGCCCCTCTGATCATCATTCTCTTTCTTCTTCTTTGTAAACATTTCCAGCCCCTCCAGTCTCAAACATCGCAGATTGTAAAATGTTTTCTATATTTCTAAATAGCCAATCATTCCCATTGGGATTTCACAGTTTATCTACCTATCTATGTATAATATCCCTGCATCTATCTATCATTTATATGTCTATCTTAATTTATCTTGTTTTTCTATAATTATTAATTTTGCAGCCTCTATAGTTTACATAACTGCAGGATTATCTGTGAAGGAGACACAAATTATGCCTAAGACATAATAGATTCATCACTTATTTACAGAATTAATCAATGACAATTTACTGCTTTCTCTTTGACTAAGCCATCAGTTACATCTGACTTACACAGTGGATAATTGAAGAAAATCTGTTTCGTAGTCAATTTACCTCTAAGGATGTAGTAGAATATATTGAAAACTAGTGTAAACTGACCAAAAATTAGGTTGCAGAATTTAAAGAAAATACTATATGAATGACATCTTAATGCATGTTCATAGCCACTGGGAAAAAATACTTGATAAGGCAAATAGTAGTTTAGGGGCAGAAGTGTTAACTATGCCTTGGAGAGGGTATACCCTAATTATTACCCAAGTAGTAGTAATAGTAGGAATAATTTTTCTTGTTGTTTTGCTATTTATTACTAAAAGAAACATGGTATATTACATATAATTGGTAATAATATTTGTTAATTTTAGTTCACAATTATAGTAAATATAAATTATTTATTGAACCTGTTTTGTGCTGGGTATTATGATAATCAGTCTAAAAAGATAATGTCATTTTCTTTGATTTAATTATTCTAGCAGCACTGGGCACAATTTTACAGCTGAATAAACTAAGATGTAGAGACTTTAACTTAATTATACAAGGAAGGAGGAAAGGCAAGATTCCACTAGTGTTTCTAAATTCAAATCCGGTATGATTAACCACCTAAAATTGCTACACTAAGGACATGAAATCCTGTTTTTCTTCATCATTTCTTTAATCTTATTTTCTTCCTTTCTTCAATTCCACCTTCATTACTCCCAATTTTATTAAAATTGCTTATAAAATAGTAAGTATTCACTCTATTCAGTGCTTGGATTTTTTTTCAGTAAAGGCACATTCAAAGTAATAACTGAACACTGGGAAGGTGCCTACTTGAAGGGCCTGTGAGACCAGCAGCAATAATGCGTACATGTCTAGTAATAGCCCTAGAAAATGCAAACACCGGCTTGAACATGGGGAAATGGGACTGGGAGTGGCACAAGAGGTAACTGTTGCTGCTTCCTTGTCTGACATTTGGGAGGAGTTAATTACTGAGCAGCAGTTGTTTTCTCAGCAGACAGCCTCCAGAAAGCAAAGCTGGCAGGCCTGCTTTCCAATAATAGCCACTGATCCAGCCATTGTTTGGCACAATGAACCAAGCTCTCTGCTCCGGGAAATGTTTCATTGTATTATCTGGGATTTCTTCCAGCATGGATCCCATCAGAGAGAATTGCTTTATCATATTATTTTTGACTGACTGGGGTAAGACTCCAGGTTTTGCTTTTCTAAAAATTATCCTGCAGCAAATCAGCTTTGATTACGGATAGAATTTACAAAGCTATTTATTCTTCGTCTCATTCCCCAGTCTCAGGAACTCCAGAGTGAAGTCCAGTATGATATCAGATTATGTGGTATCTCTTAACTTCCAGCTTCTAAACCTGTCTGAAGACTTAGGAAAAAAAATTAATGAAGATTCACTCATGTTATTTCACTTAAAAGTGAACCTATTCCAGCTGGCCTCCTTCTCAGTCCTAGGAAAGCCAATACAGTGTTCAAATATGATCAAGAAAATTCACATTATATTTCTAAAAGTGAGTTACAGCTTATATTAATGGCTTTATGTGATATGTAATTTTTGGAGCAAAACAAACATTTATGTAAGTACCTAATATGGAGAGTAAAAAAAAAAATCAGCTATAATAATAACAATAATAATAACAAAAGCATAATAGTTACCCCTTATTTAATACTCACTATATACCAAGCTGTGCTATGCCCTTTAAACACATTTTCTAAAATTATCTTCAAATAACCCTAAAAGGTAGGAAATATCATTTCAGTTTTTGTTTAAAACCCACATTCAGAGAGTTAATTATAGCCTTCAGTTCTTAGTTCCTATCATGATTGGCCTGTAAGCACAAATTTCTCTCTTTTATTAGGTACGCGTATTTAATATGTTCCTCCTTTCCAGTCCCCATGTTCATTCTTTGCTTTCTCAAGGGCAAATTAGCACTTTAATGTCTTAATATATGTCCCTGGATGTGCACATATTTACATAACTTTGCTAAATACACAGAGCTGTGTATGTTTTTACTTTCTGTAGCTGCTATTTGCTATAGATTTTTGTTTTCTATTTTTTCGGCACTATATTTTAACCATCTACTTATGGTGCTGAATGCATATCTATTTTGTTGTTTCTAACCACTGAACGGTATGGTGATCTACCATATGAGCACCCACTTGCATGAAAGGTAATTTTGGCTGGTGTGTTGAATAGAGGAGAATCAGGGAAACAAACAAACAAAAAAGCCCACTGAAGTATTTCAAATTACAAAGAAACATCATTTGTACCTTACTGGCTTTTCAGTGAAAATCATAAAAATAGGCCAGATTCTGCATATGTTTTGAGTGATTTCATGATTGGACAGTAACATATGAGAGACAAAAACAGGAGTCAAAGATGATGCCAGGGTGCTGGGGCTGAGCATGTAAAAGAATGGAGTAGTCATCAGATGAGGTGGAGACAGTAGCAGATGAAGCAGGTTTGGTGGGTTCACTAGGGGTGCTACCGGGGCAATGTGAAATCTGAGGCACTTTTTATGTATACACATAGAGATGTGAGTGGGCAGTTGATGTTCAAGTGTGAAATTCAGGAGAGAGGTCTTAGCTGAACTTAGGCATTTTGGAGTCACTGATCTATTGAACACACCTACAGTGAGGTGTGTTCAATTACTGAGAAGCACCTAGGACAGAACCCTGAGATACTTCAACATTAACAAGTGGTACAAATCAAGAGATTCCAGTAAAAAAGACAGAGTGTCAAGTGAATTAGGATAAAAACATAATGCCAAGTAAAGAAAAAAAACTTTTAAAAGGAGATGGTGATACACCATGCCAAATATTTCTTATAGATTAACAAGCAGAGAGCTTAAAATTGTCAATCGGGTTTGTCATAGTGCAGATCATCCATGACTTAGATAAGATGAGCTTTAGTGAAGTGAAAGCAAGGAAGTCTGATCATAGAGTTGTAAGAGGGAATGAGACTAGAGGAAACTACTTAAAAATGGTGATTTCCAGTATGTTAATCACTCTGCATTTGTGATAGCTGGGGGTAGAGTAGCATATGTGTCCATTCTTAGAGCATATGTACATATTGTATACCATTTTTAAATTTCTGGCATAAATCTTACTTCAATATTTTAATATGATTTTGAATATAGTTAGTATTTGATTTGGGCTTCTCAAATTTATGTTCTTGAGCAAATTGAGCCTGTGTTTTCCTTTGTCTCATATTGTTCTTTACCAAATTTAGAATCAAGGTTATGACAGGGCCAGGTGCCTCATGCCTGTAATTCCAACACTTTGGGATGCCAAGGCAGGAGGATCACGTGGTCAGGAGTTCGAGACCAGCCTGGACAATATGGTGAATCCCCGTCTCTACTAACAATACAAAAAATAGTAGAGCGTGGTGGCAGGTGCCTGTAGTCTCAGCTACTCGGCAGGCTGAGGCAGAAGAATCGCTTGAACCCGGGAGACAGAGGTTGCAGTGAGCCGAGATCGCACCACTGCACTCCAGCCTCAGTGACAAGTGAGATTCCGTCTCAGAAAAAAAAAAAAGAAAGAAAAAAGAAAAAAGAATCAAGGTTATTTTATTTTAGTCATAACATGAGTTAGTGGTTTTCTATCTCTTTCTGTTTTCTGCAGCAAAAGTTGAACATTTGGTAGAACTTAACTGTAAAATCATTGGGTTCTGTGATGGCAAGTTATTGGTTACCATCTTGGTATCTTTATGGTTAGTGTTGGAGAGCACATTTTTGGTGCCTCTGTGAGATCTCCTTTGATCCCTTTTTGCAGCTTACATGTTCTCCTCCACCTACATCCTGTATGAATTACTGCTAATTACTTGTCCTTGAGACTTAGAGATGATAGCCTTTGGTCAAAAAGCCTTGTTGAAGTCTTAGCTTAAGATAAGAGACTATTCAGATTCTTTATTTCTTCATGCATCCATTTTCAGATTTTATACTTTTCCAGAAATTTAGGAATTGTTGCCTTCTCCTTTCTAAGAAATGCGTCTTATAAGTAATCAGTACACATGCTTGTGTGTGTTTGTGCATGTGTTTGTGTGTATGTGCATATATGCATGCACTTTGGAGGTTGACTAGTGAGGCTCACTGGCCAGAAGTCTGCCTGTAAATCCTCATAACTGCTTGATGCATCAGATCTTTTCCCTGCTGGAGAAAATCTCCCCTAAGATTCACATTAATCTTTGTTTATAGAGACTTAGAGAGGTTTAAGAATGATAGACAGGAAGCTTGATAGATGAAAGAAGTTAGACGATAGTTTTTCAAGTAATTCTCATCTTGTGAAGGCCGTTTTTCATGTGGAAAAGAGAAGAGTCTATAATACTTCTCCATCTCTCTATGTAAAGGACATCAGGCAGTATTTACCCATTTGAAATCTAGTTTTTATCCCTGTCACTACCAAAAGGACATTGCTCCAGACATTCCCTACTCTTTTTCTTGTACATCATCAATTATTTTTCTGACGTGAGATCATCCAAGATGTATGAATATACAGTTATTTTTTCTAAGTTAAAAAAGGAGGTATTCCCTCGACCAATCTTGGCACGTCGGTTGCCTTCACATATCTCTGTTCACATTTTCTACAAAACCATCCATGTGTCTTCAGTTCCTCAACACTCTTTCTCTCCTACACGTCTCCAATCAGGCTTTCATTGCTACCAGTTCACTGAAGTTCATCATGTCAAGGCCATAGATGATCTGCACTTTGACAAATTCAATGGTCATTTTAAGCTCTCAGCTTGTTAACCTATAATAAACATTTGGCATAGTGTATCACTATCTCCTTTTTTAAAAAAAGAATTACTTTCTTTACTTGGCATTATGTTTTTATCCTAATTAACTTGTCACTCTGTCTGTTTTACTGGAGTCTCTTGTTTTATACCACTTTTTAATGTTGAAATATCATAGGATCGTGTCCTAGGTACTTCTCAGTTATTGAACACACCTCACTCTCCTGTCAGTCTCATGCATTTCGAGGCTTTAAATACCATTCATAGGTCAGTGACTCCAAAATACCTATGTCCAGCTCAGACCTCTCTCCTGAACTCCACACTTGAACATCCAGCTTCCTACTCCTGATCTCTATGTGGATACCTAAAAAGTGCCTCAAATTTAACATTGCCCTGGTAGCACCCTCAGTGATACCAACAAAGCTGGTACATCTGCTATTGTCTCCACCTCATCTGATGACTACTTCATGCTGTTACATGCTCAGTCCCAGTACCCTGGCATCATCTTTAACTCCTCTTTTTGTCTCTCATATGTAACTAGCCCATTATGAAATCTCTCAAAATATTTTTAAAATCTAGCCAAATTTATCATTTTCACTGCAAAGCCTGTAAGGTACAAATGATGCTCCTCTGTCACTTGAAATATTTCAGTGAGTTTTTAATTGGTTTCCCTGGTTCTCCTCTACTCAACACACCAGGCAGAATAACCTTTTATACAAGTGGGTGTTCACTTTAGTTGTCTCTTAAAAAATAAGTTATCTGTCCCCTTTTCACTCTTGGTAAAAGCTACAGTCCTCTCATGCATACAGGATCGTATGCATTTTTACCCCTGTTATTTTACTGACCTCATCCCCTGCTATTCTCCTGCAGGAACTCTAGCCTCCTTTCCATTACATGAACATATTTGGCTACTCTGCTGCTTTATGCCTTTTTTTTTTTTTTAGATGGGAACATGCTGCCAACTAGATAGCCACATGACTAAAAATCTATCATCACTTCCTTCAAATCTTTGCTCAAATACAATTTTCTCATCGACATTTACTGTGATTAATTGATTTAAAATCAAATATTTCCACTTCTACTACTAGAACACCCTATTAAATTTACCTGGATCCTTTTTTTTTTGCATAACATTTGTAAGCTTCTAACATTAAAAATAACTTTCTTGCTTATTATGTCTGTTTGTATTGTCTGTGTACCACTACTAGAATTAGGAGCTCCATAATGGCATGGAATTCTCAGTATGTTCTGTCTGCAGAGGTTTTCGAGTAGTGTGGAAAATACTTTTATGATAGATGTACAATAATTATCTGTTATATAAATAAAGTTTCTTATATATTTAGTTATACTTTATAAATTCTGAAGTTACATCTTTTCTTTGAAGTGCATATCATTCTAATTATAGAAATACAAATTATGTTAAAACACCTTTTGTAATTAGTTGCATGTTAATTCCAAAGATACTCACTATATGTTAATGAGCTTAGAACACTACAAAAAATTATACAGAGGCAACATCCATTTAAATTTGAAGTAAATAGATAAATGATTTAAGTTAGAAAAGGCAAAGGCTGAAAAGATGACACATATGAGTGATGTTAAAAGACGTGTATTTAAAACCAAAGGAGTCTTTCATAGATAAAGATTACTCCTTTATATTATGACAGAATACTACACATTATCTTTAATTACATGACATTAAATTATTTATATATATATATCTGTTACCTCACATTACATATAGACATATGCATAAATTGGCATGTGGGTATTGTGTGCATAGATATATGTATATTCATTAATGAGATATATATCACTCTATAGAAAATACATAATTCATCCACATATTTGGTAGGTACTTCCAAAACATCATTTTTCTATCTTTATGACTTATATTTTATGCCCTGATTCCAAAATAGTGTGGCAATATAATCTTTTTCGTTGGTTATTTATTCATGTGTGCTAAGTTCAAGTTCAGAACATATTTCTGAACATTTCTGTTCAATTAAGTACCACTTTCTATAGGTCAACTATAAGCTAATTAGGTGGAAGAAGACTTGTAGTTCATAAATGACCTCATATGACTTCAGATATATTTGATGATATTTGGTTCACTTAGATAACTAGTTGTATCAGCATGCTGATTAAATATAAATATGTAGACTTCTTTAGGCTTTTATTTAGGTTTAGGTATGTCTGATAGTATTTTTTATTATAGATATTATTTATATAAAATTCTTCTTGTATTAAAATACACAAATTAAGCATCTATATTTTTATACATTCAAATGTTAAACATGTTAGTCCTTTACTCATTCCCACTAAAGACATAATTATGACATTCGCCAGATATTTGCCATTAGAAATAGGATATACACAATATCCCCAGCTATCTTCTTTGAGGTGTATTGTACTTTTTGGGCTCAAGTTCTAACCAATATATTCATATTATATGAGAGCCATGACTCCCCACTTATAGTCTGATCACTGCATTTTATATATAAAACTGTAAGAAAAAAAGAATGTTTGGTAATAACATATCTTATACTCATCAGATTATAATAAGTAAAATTATCCTAGTGATGCTCAGAAAAAGTGCCATTGCAAAACCCTAAGTGCTGTCACAGGATAATAGCGCTTTCCATCATGGAATTAACAGAGCATCTGGGTCTCATCAATCATAATATCTGTGGTCACTTTGCTTGTGTGCAACGTTGTTCTTTACCATCATGGGTTGCTATGCTGGTTTGGTTAATAATGTTGGCGTCTGCTATAGGCTTACTGGTATGTTCTTGTCTAGATTCTGCACTTCCCAGAGAATTGGGACTAGCATAGCTCTTCCTAGATATTCCAATATCCCAAGAGGAAAATGTGGGGGGTATTCTTATTAATCTAACTATACATTTAAACATATTTTGTCTATATTTACATCTTAGTAATTGCTCTTTTTTATTAGCATCCACAGATTACAGTGTGACACAACCATCCAGCAACTTTAACTTTCCAGAGTTAGACTGTATCCATTTAAACTTCTGTTTTCAGACACAACCTGAAAAAAGTGATTGTTGTCAACATAAAAGTGATTAACTTCTTCTATCTGGGGTTTAACCTCGGAAAGTACTTGAATACTGGTCACTGGTTCTAAAACTGGTTTGTTAATGTCGTTTATAGCCTGTAAATTAAAAAAAATCATCTTGAACATCAAACAGACAAAGCAATACTGAGCAAAAAGAACAGAAATGGGGCATCATACTATCTGACATTGAAATACACTACAAAGCTATTGTAACCAAAAACAGCAAGGTATTGCTATAAAAACAGACACCTAGACCAATAGAGAACCTAAACAAAGGTGCTGAGAACATATATTGCGGAAAGAACACCCTCTTTAATAAATGGTGCAGTGAAAACTGAGTCTCAGTGGGCACAAAGAAGGAAGCTAGACCCCTATCTCTCACCATATAAAAAATCAACTCAAATAGATTAAAAATTAAATATACTCAAAACTATAAAATACTAGAAAAAAATCATGGGGGGATGATGTAAGAGATTGGTGTGTGCAAAGATTTTATGGCCAAGACTTCAAATAAACAGGTAATAAAAAGAAAAAAAAGGCAAATGGTACTATATTAAACTAAAAAGCTTCTGCATAGCCACAGAAACAATCAGCAGAGTGAAGAGACCACATGTAACATGGGAGAAAATATTTACAAACTCTTCATTTGACAAGGTACTGACACCTGGAATATATAAGGGACTCAAACAACTCACTAGCAAAAAAATAAAAATATAAAAATAAAAAAGCCCACAAATATTCCCATAAAAACCTAGGCAAAGAATCTGAATAGGTATTCTTCAAAAGAAGGCATTCAAATGTCCAACAGTCAACATCACTTCAAAAGAAGACATTCAATCCGTTAACAGTCAACATCACTAATTATCTGAGAAATGCTTATCAAAATCACAATGAGATATCATCTTACCCCAGTTAGAGTGACAATTAACAAAAACACAAAAATTAACAAACGCTGGCAAGGATGTGGAGAAAAACTCTCGTATACTGTTGAGGGGAATGTAAATTAGTACTACCATAATGGAAAACAGTATGGTTGTTTTTCCCAAATCTAAAAATAGAACTACCATATGATCCAGCAATCACACTACTGGGTATTTATCCAAAGGAAAGGAAATCTTTATATCAAAGGGACACCTGCACCCCCATATTTTTTACAGCATTATTGATAGTAGCCAGTATCAGGGATCAACCTAAGTGTCCATGAATAGATAAATGGAAAAACAATATATGGTATATATACATGATGAAATATTATTCAGACATAAAAATTAATGAAATCCTGTCATTTGTAACAACCTCAATGGAAGTGGAGATAATTATATTTAGTTAAATAAGCCAGGCACGGAAAGACAAAAATTGTATATTGTCACTTGTGGAGTAGAGAGTAGCGTAATGGTTATTAGAGGCTGGAGAGAGAGGAAAGGTTGGTTAGTGGGTACAAACAGACAAGTTAGACAGAAAGAATAAGTTCTAGTGTTCCATTGCACAATATGGTGACTACAGTTGAAAACAACATATTGTATGTTTCAAAATAGCTAGAAAAGAGGATTTGAAATAATCTTAATATGAATAAATGATAAATATTTGAAGTGATGAATATTGTAAATACTCTGACTTGATCATTACACATTGTATGCATGTATCAAAGTATATGTACCCCATAAATATATGTAATTATTAGGTATAAATAAACAAATCTCATTGAATAAATCAGAAGTTTCTTCCCAATGGTTCATGCCAAAGCACTGTGTAAGTCATTGACTAACAAAATGGGCTTATTTTGCAAATTAAGAATCTTTTCCTAAGAAACAGGATCTGTATGAAACACCATGGGTCACTCAGGTGCGAAGTGATAAACAGAAATATGTACCCAGCTGGGGACCTTTGCAATTAGAGAGAACATTCTTTGCTTCATCTTTTTGCAAAGTTGGATTCAATTAACATGTTCAGAGGACAGTGGACTCCTGGCTTTTCTTTACAATCTGTAATAGACTCAATTATTCTTCAGGGTAGCATCCATTCTGTAAATATGTGGATATTGCCTTGTTTAAAATTAAACGTTTTAATGAGAACTGTAGCTCTTAATTTCCATCATTCCTAGACAGCTCATACAAGCAAGATTGATGGCCAAATATCAATATGTTTTGTCTAAATGTATAATGCATATTAAATGTAAACTTCTGATAATAATTCTAATCTCACTTCTGGTCTTCTTCCCTTCCCCTAATCAGCATTATCTATTTAACACAGCCTGATTGGGCAGATTTGTTCAACCTAGTGGCTACTCACTACACACACACACACACACACACACACACACACACAGACGAGTAAGGCAAATTGGTCCAGTAAAGAAGTGGTAAGTCATGTCCGTTAGTGATCCCAATCTATTCTCTGCTACAGTAATAATATGCTGAAGATAATTGTCAGGGCACAGACCTTTGCATTACAAATACACTGATGTACTGTGGACAGGATCACGACACTATATATTCTGTCATTTTTTTCTTTATCATTTCTATGGCCAAATTCCTCCCATATGACTACGAATTATGTAGCAGAATTGACAAAAAAAATTAATCTCATAAGTAAGTGCTGAGTAAATATAGGTTTACCACGCTGCCCAGGCAGATAGTCTTATCATTATTAAGCTACCATCCTGGCACACTAAAGATAGAAAACCTGGGTATTATCTCTTTGTTTCTATGCTTTACTCATTTGCTATACAGGAATCCACATTTTAGAAGCTGGTAGTGTTCCCGAAGCTAATTTGTGAATCAATTGTTTGGAACTTGGAATGCATTTTACCATAGAAACAATATTAAAAATGATGGTTGTGTTCCCAGGACAACCCATAAAATGTCTACTTAATCTATAATAAACATTAATTCTAGAACCTAACCAAGCTGTATAAAATGGGCTTGATTTGTTAGTGCTTCAGTAGGATTATATTTTTACCAAAAGGAGGAGACAGAACTCCATCTTATCTCCCACGCCACCCACTACGTACACATATGAACAAATCCCAGTTTCCCAATATCTGGATTTTAGAGTGAAGAAATCATAGTGCACATGGTTGTGGTCCCACTGAATTAGTTTAGGATTCATCTGGGCAGAGATGTTGGAACGAGGGCAAGTTAGGAAACTCAAAGTATGAAAGACTAAATGAAAGACAGGCTTCTGCAAAGTTTCTAACAAAAAGCTAAAAAATGCAGAATTAAAAAAGGGTACTAAATAGACTGTAAAAGGACACTTGTTTACAGTATGAGGGCCTTGTTGACTTCAGCTGGGAATGTGCATATCAAGTGTCTTTGTTAGTTGCTTTGCACTTGTTCAGGAATAACCATGGGAGCGCCGAGAATATTGTTTCTGGGGTTACAAACAAATTTTAGTGAGTAGGTGAATTCACAAATACAGAAGCCATGAATAACATGGATCAACTCTGTTTTCGTTTTATTCTAAATGTAGTGAATATGTTAGGAAACACTCTGTTAGAATGCATGCTAGGTTACGTGGTGTGATAAACAATCACATGACCTTTAGTGGCTTAAAGTAAGTTTTACTTTTCACTCTTATAACTTGTCCATCACATTTTGGTGGCAGAGACTTGAAGGGGAAATGCCTGGACTGTGTAGTCACTCAGCCAACATCACAATAGTTTACATTCATCATGCCAGAGCAAAGCAAGCTTTAGGAGGATTCCATTCCAACAAATAAGAGCTATAGCCTGCAAGTGGCCAGAATTAATCACATACGCTTATCCAACCCCAAGATGACCAGGCTTGGGGTCATACTATGTGTCTGAAAACAGGATGAGGTGTGCATGTAACAAGAAAATCAGAAATATTTGCTGAAGTTTTAAAGATTGAACACATAGATTGTTAATAAATTATACCCAAACAATATTGAATAACCACCTGGGAGTTTCCATCACTAATTTTGAAGATCTCATGTTGAAAAGTTGGAAGAATGATATTAAGGAAGGATCAGAAACTCAAAATGCCAAAATAATAATATGTGGGGCTTTGTTTTGAATGTGTTTGTATAGGTTATTTTAAGCTATATTGTGGAATTATATTTTTATATTACATAAAACCAAACTGAATTTTTCTCATAAGAAAAATAGACTGGAACTAAAGGATTTTACTTTAAGCCTTTTACTCCCACCAATATGATGAAGAATCAATTTTATGATTTTGCTTTTGCCCTTGAACAGCACAAGAGACCCCCTCTCATATATCAGACCTTCTTCAGACAGCCTCAATCCATTTTCTTGATTCCACTAAATCAAGTATGCATTGTGAAGTGAGTAATCTAAGATTTATTATTGTCAGTGGGTTCAAAAACTCCTGTTGCTCTGATTCTCACACCTTCTAGGGCCTGAAGCAAAATTTGTCATGTAGAGAGTGCTTAGTGCCTAGTCGTCATTATTTCCTGGTCTTCAAAAAACTGTTTGTTTTTTTGTTAATTTTAAAATAAAATGTTTCAATTTGCTGGATGGAAAATATTCACACACATTTTATTTTTTATTTAAAGATTTGGTCTACTGAGCTTTTATAGTTCTAATAGCATAAATTGTAGTGTTTTCAGTGGCAGAATATTTTCCAATGCTAAAATTAAAATAAATATTTTAAATGTTGTGTGAGATTATTTCAAATTTGTTTCTTCTTCTTTGTATTTGCTGACAGTTAAAATCCCAAGCATTTACTATTAGGTAAAGACATAAATCTGTTGATAAAGCATATTTAACATTTGTTTTACACTTTTTCTACTACATATAGAATGATATTTTTGAACAAACCAAGCCTTTTTGAATACCAAATGAATTTTGTACTTACATATACATTAAAAATTAAAATTAAAATTATTTTTTCAGTAGCCTGTTTTTCACAAGATGAGTAATTGTGCCATATAGATAACTTGTTCATTAAATTATGCTTGAATATAATAGTTATTCTACACAACATTTTTTCATTCATATATGTATGTGTCATTTTAGAGAATGTGAGCGTTCTTTCTCTTTTTCTTATCCCATAAGAGTGCATATTTTTTCTGATTAGTTTATCTATTATTTTATTCATTGAGCAAATATTTACTGAGTACCTACTATGTCTCTGCTACTGTCTCCAGCTGTGAGATATGGCAATAAAAAGACATTAAAAAACCCCAATACTTGGCGAGTGTATAGTTTAGTGTGTGAGACAAATAGTAAACAATTAAGTGAGCCAAGCATATAATATGCCAGATGGTGAGTAGTGCAATGAAAGGGAAATAAAACTAGAAAGAGAAATAGGTCCTGTTATGACTGGGTCTATATCTTTTGATTTGGTAAATTATATTTACACAATTATGAATTTATTTGTTTAGCATCATTATGTTTTATTGCTTCAAGTAGGTTGGGGTGTGGGACAAGAGAGAAAAGAGAAAAGACTATTCAAAAAAGAAACCTTGCAACTAGCAACAGGATATGAAAATGCCTCATCCTCATAGAACTTAATACTTTTCATATTCCATTTATCTTGGGTAACTGATCCGGATCAGAAAAATACCAAAGTGCTTCTTTGTTGGCCTAACCCCACATCTGTAGGGGCTTCCTCTAGAGAAATGATGAAATTGAATACTTAAAGACTTTCTCACTTCTACTCACTTTCTTGCCTCTCATGTTCATTCAGGAGGCTAAAGGGTTTCCCTGCTGAGCTAGTCACTCATTTTTCAAGTGTTACAACAAAGAAGGGAAACACTAAGGGATTTTTTTTTTTTTGGTAAAACAGATGAAATTATTGACATCCAAAATAATGAAAAGGAGATAACTTGTGTTAGGGCATAAATAAGAGGACTATGACACAGTATATTTACTATATCATATAGAATTACTACATCACATGTCAACGAACAAAAATAATGTTGGTTTTACAAATGGGAGCATTAGAAAGTGCAATAAAATTAGTCCTTCCCATAAATCCTTTTGAGACATTAGTTACCTCATTAGCATTCATCCTCACTTCAGTCACTAGACCTCCTCAAATGTAAAAGGCAGTATACAGGCCAAGCGTGGTGGCTCATGCCTGTAATCCCAGCACTTTGAGAGGCCGAGGCAGGCGGATCATGAGGTCAGGAGTTCGTTCGAGACCAGCCTGAACAACATGGTGAAACCCCCATCTATACTAAAAATACAAAAATTAGCCAGGCGTGGTGGCGCACGCCTGTTATCCCAGCTACTCAGGAGGCTGAGGCAGGAGAATTGCTTGAACTCGGGAGACGACAGAGGTTGCAAGTGAGCCAAGATCACGCCACTGCACTCCAGCCTGGGCGACAGAGCGAGACTCCATCAAAAAAATAAAAGGCAATATACAGGAGACAGGAAAATGAAACACAGAAACACAAAGGAAGAGTAAAATAAAATAGTCTTTTTAGTTTCTCCCCTTAAAGAATTTGCTATGAAAAGGAGGTAGATTACAAAAGTAACAGACAAAACAGTATGATGATAAAGAAATGGCTTTCACTTACAGCTAAACGTTTTACAGAAGAGTGACGTTAATTGACTAAGTAATTACATTTGAAAAAAGAGAATAATGACATGTTAAGAGCGGAAACTTTTTTTCAACCTGCCTCATTGAACATAAGTGCAAAAATTTCGAGTTTTCTTAACTAAATGATGACAACTCTCAATGTAGAACAACTTTGAAAATATAGAGGCTGATTATTCAATTGTCCCTCAAGCTTTGAGTATAATGAATACTAACCAAGGAGATATGTTAAAAACGATTCTTAGATAATTTATACTAGAAATATTATTGTAGCTATTACATCTAGTTCTACTGCCGTTGTTGAGTAATTTATATAACTACATAGCAGTCTCATTTTGAAAATAACTGGTTCATAATAGGAAATGTTCTTAAGTGAGCTGAACTTTGTCCCCTCAATACTGGAACATTCTATTTCTAAGGATACTCACACTGTGTGACCTTTTTCAGTGCCAGCCTGCCTCTATATGGATTCAGTTACTTATACAAAAATTGTAGGCTTTTTTCCCCTTTAGGAGGAACTTACTTACCCCAACCTTTCTCTAATACTGCATTGGGCGAAATTCCATGGGTCACTGTTCAGAAAGGATCATAAAAGGCATTTTGTGGCCTTTAGGAACGTTTTTGCTATACTCCATTTTGACTTACCACCTTTGGGTAAATAAATCTTTGACAATTCTCATCCTGGGTGCAAAGCTGACCATGTACAAAGTGTCTGCTTCTGGAATCTGCACCTGCAAATCAGAGTGTATGACCCTGTGATTTTGAAAAGCAGCTCACATTTGAAATCAAAGTTTTCTTTGTTTGCCTGCATCATTCTAATGTTTCTTGCTTGGCTTTTCTATTGGCAATCCTACCGGTCTCGATTAGACCTCAATTTTAGCGACTCTGAGGATGACAGCCTGTCGGATGTCACCTTGATGTAAATCTTGAAGACACCACTTAAGCTGTATTTTAAGGACAAACTATCACTATAAAATTTTGAACTTTGACAAAAATCTAACCAGATATATTCTGGATGGTGTGAATATTGACAGGCTAGCATGAAACATAGTTGATATAAATAATATACTTTTAAGATGCAAAGGCTGTTCTTTGTTTTGTTTTCCTAGAATGACATATGGTGCAATCTTTTCTCTACAGGGTTAAACAGGCAACAGAGTGATGTTTCTAAAGTGCTGGAATAAATGATAGGGGAAAACCTCAATACTGCCTTTAATTCCACTGATGCAAAGATACATTTCACCTGAGAAAGAAAACAGCTTTCCAGAAAGCAATAAATCAATTATGCTAAGTACCAAAGACATTGATACATATTTCCTTAGAATTTTATTCTATTTTTTATCTAACGAATCCAGAAAATGCTAAAATATATTTTTTTTGTAAAATTGTATTACTATGCTAGCTTATATAGCATTTGTGTGATTAGTTGTGGAAAGCATATGACATTTTTTGGGTAGAATTTAGATTGAATATAAACATTTCTCTAAATTTTAATTATCTTTTATATGCTGGGATGCATTGTATAATAAGTTTGTTTTATATTTTATGTTTGTTTTTTTTTGTGATATAGGAGGATAGTGAGACTAAATTTTGTTTATACATGTAAATAAAACCCAGAGAGGGTAGTTTTCTTTTATTATGTGTTGATGCAGATTCACTGGTGCTTTTATTTAACAATGTAAAATAATACAAAGAAGCTGGGCTTCATAGGCTAATTTTAAACTAAAAAATTTCCAAACTTGCTTACCTGCTTGAAGTTGCTCCTATTCTAAATTGTACAGGCTGGAGAAAACTCTATAGGCTAGAGAAAATTCTATAGGCTTAAAAAATTACAAATACCCACGTCTGGGAAGTTTAAGAAAATTAAGATAAAAAATGTTAATGTATTCCATTTATCTTCTTAAGGGGACTTATTGTGACTTTTAAAATTTATTTTCAATGTATTTCAGCACATTTCAGTAAACTAGGAAGCAATGGTCTGTTTCACATGTAATGATCTATAAAGGAGGAAATCAAAATATTAGAAAATTGCATAATAGTCTGAATATCAGATTTAACTATCAGTAGCTGGGAATTTTAAAGCCAGACAAAACAATTAAGACTGAAAACAGATTTAGAACGCATTAAAGTTAGAACCCATAGAAAACTACACATTAAAACGTACGTAGTCTCTTTCTCTCTCTCTCTCTCTCTCTCTCTCTCTCTCTCACACACACACACACACACACACACACACGCAGTTAAATAGAAATGTCTGTAGTCATCTGTAGTCCCTAAAACAAAGTCATGACCAAATAAGGAAACTGAAGCAATCCCTTTGATAATCATTTTTTTCAATTTGTCTGCTTTTTAATTGTGATTGTTATTTTATAAAGATCTTTAACATTTATTTTCATAGTTAAATATTATTACAATTCACATTGCCCAAGTTAAGAAACTGAAACTTAAGGAAGCGATTTGTTTTAGAATTTGGTGCAGGAAGCAAGTATATGGTTGAGTGAGAACCTAAAGCCAGGTGTTCTAACTAAATCAAATTTCCAGCACACCAGAAGATACTGATAAATGAGCACATGTATAGAGACAAAATTGTTGATGTTTGTTGATTTTTAAAATATATCCAAACACAATCCAAAGACAAGACAATTAGCACTCTGCTCACCATTACTTCTTTAATTATATTACACTTAATTTTCTTACTCTTTAAAGTTTTTTTTTTTTTTTAATTTTCTACCAGAAGATGTTTTACAAGTTGAGGAAGTAGGAGATAAACATCTAATTTTAGTCCTCCAGCCAATATTCTCAATGGCTTCAAGCAAGTCTTTTTCATGTAAAATAGGAAGGTAGGACTAGAATTGGAGGCTTTCAGTCCTGGCTGTATATTGAGATCTGGGGCAGGGTGCGCTTTAATTCTATCTTGTAATTAACCAGGGTGTGGTAGTTTGTTTTTGTTTTTGCTTTTGTTTTGTTGTTATTGCTTTAAAGCCTTCTCACTTAGAAATTCATGTAAATTTTGTATAAGGGAAATCACATCTGGGATTTGCTTTCAAATAGACTTCAGAAATAAAAAAAATAAATAAAATAAAAAAGAGCATCAAGAAACAAATATGAAGGGAAAAGAAGAGGGAAGAAAAGAAAGTGAGACCAAAGTGGGAAAGAAAGAATAGTAGTAACATAAAAAAAAATAGTGTTATAGTTGTAGAAGCTGGTTGATTCTATTGTCCAAAGAAGTCAACATGGCTAAATAGTAGAAAAGAGGGCTTTGTTGGTGATATGCGCTAACAAACCTGGAAGACATAGTCTCTGGCATGGACTGAAGATGCTCTCTCTTCAAAGAGGGAAGGGGCTGGTTGGGTTTTATGCCTCACAGGGTCCCTATGACACAATGGGGTCACAAATATTCTGCATATTTGGAGAAAAAAAGCTATATATATTTGTAAGGGGAGGCAAGCACATGTGAAATGGGAAAACATATATGTAACATGTATCCCATGTTCACTTTTGGGAGGGATTTTGACATTAAAATGAGGTGGCATTTGGCTCTTACTTTAAAATGTGAACTATAGGACAAAAAGACATTTGTGCACAGCTTCTATGAGTTGCTGAACCTGGTTTAAGGTCTATAGTTGCTTATCCAAAAAGAATGCATGTAAGGCCAGTCATTGGTCCAATCAGAGTTGTGATCTGGGTTGTAAGTCAGATTTAGGAGGAATCTGATAATTTGACTGATAGCCCCTGTTGTTAGAGAGTTCAGCAAAAGTGTGGGTTTTCTTGTAGTTTAAGGAATTTAGAAAATTCTTCATTGTGCCATGCCAGATGGGCCCTGAAACGTTGACCCATAGGTAACTTTTGTTTCCTTAACCTTAGGGTCTGTCTTAGTTGATGAAAGAGCATCTGTTTTGGTCTCTCAGTTTACAGTTGTTACATGGGGGTTCATTCTCCCCTTAGTTTTGTATGGTTGCAAAATTTCATAAAACAAAAATAACAAATAACAACAAATTTTCCTTAGGCTTTAGTTCCTCCAGTTCTAGAGATTCTGCTTTAGTATTCTGAGTCAGTAGTTCCTACAGTGTGGTGTCTAGACTAATGTTATTACCAGGGCATTTGTTTGAAATATGAATTATTGGGATCCCCTCCAGATCTACCGAATCAAAACCCCTGAGGGTGGGACCTAGCAATCAGTGATCTTAATCCTTCTCATAATTTTGATTTATACATAAATTTGTGGGCCATCAGTCTGACTAAGTCTCTATATTGGTGTTATATTTAAATCCCCAGGTTATTCTAACATGAAGATCATGCTAAGAACAGTATTCAAGATGATCTCTGAACTCATAAGCCCTTGGACTTTCATTAAAACAAAAAGCTAAAATTCAGTAAAAACAAAAATACACACACACACACACACACATACACTTTAGTTCTTAGATTGATACTTGCTGCATGCTATGGATTTCTCAAAAATAAGAAAAATAATTTTAATTGTTGAGAGGACTAAATGAGCTAATACATTAAAAGCACTAGAATATGTCTGACTTGTAAGAAGGGCTAAATAGTTTTTGTTTCAGTTTCTGTTATTTATTTATATTAATTTGCAAATGCCTTCTACAAATTTTACTATGAAACAGTCTAAAAAATATTTTAAATAAATTCTGTTTATTTAACCAACTTTTAAATACAATATATTTTATATCAGCAACCAAAAATATTTATTTACCTATGGTGAAATATATTAATGCTTGGCCTGACTATTTGCTCATATGTAAATTAAATAGCAATATTTCTTTGATCACTTTATTTTGATGGACATAAATCAAAATGTATTTCCTCCACATTTGATTGCAAAGTCTCAAACAGGAGCCTAAGGAGACATGAGGACCAACTATACTGTGGAATCCTGGATTGGATGCTGGAACAGAAAACTATACCTTAGTTTTCCTTAGGTATAAACTAAGGAAATTTGAGTGAAAGATGAACTTTAGTTAAAAATAGTTGTGACAAATGCACCATAATAACATAAAATGTTAATACAAGCATACTTTGTTTTATTGCACTTTGCAACTATTGCATTTTTTTTACAAATTGAAGGTCTGTGCCAACCTCGCTTTTAGCAAGTCTATCACCACCATTTTTCCAAGAAAATGTGCTCACTCTATGTTTCTGCCACATTTTAGTAATTCTTGCAGTATTTCAAACTTTTGCATTATTATGTTCATTTTGGTGATCAGTGTTCAGTGATCTTTAACGTTACTATTTAATTTGTGTTGGGGCACCACAAAACATGCCATGTAAGACTGAACGTAATAAATAAATGTGTGTTCTGATTGCACCAAGACTCTTTCCCGAGGTCTCTTAATTCTCTCTGTCAGCTGATTCACAACTATAATGAAACTAAACCAGTTAATAACCCTACAATGGCCTCTAAGAGTTGCAATGAAAGGAAGAGTTGCATGTCTGTTACTTTAAATCAAAAGCTAAAAATGGTTAAGGAGAACGACATGTAGAAAGCCAAGATAGGCTGAAAGCTAGGCCTCTTAGGCCAAACAGTTAGCCGGGTTGTGAATGTTGAGGAAAAATTATTGAAGAATATTAAAAATGCTACTTCTGGCAGGGTGTGGTGACTCATGCTTGTAATCCCAGCACTTTGGGAGGCTGAGGAGGGTAGATCACAAGGTCAGGAGTTTGAGACCAGCCTAGCTAACATGTTGAAACCTTGTCTCTACTAAATATACAAAAAATTAGGTGGGTGTGGTGGTGCATGCCTGTAATCCCCACTACTCAGGAGGCTGAGGCAAGAGAATCACTTGAACCTGGGAGGCGGAGGTTGCAGTGAGCCAAGATTGCTCCATTGCAATCCATCCTGGGTGACAGGGCAAGACTCCATCCCCCCACCCCCCAAAAAAGAAGCAAATTGCTACTGTAGTGAATGCAAGAAAAACAAGAAAGCAAAACAGAGCTGTATTTCTGAGATGGAGAAAATTTTAGTCATCCGAACAGAAGATCAAACCAATCCAACATTGACTTAAACCAAAGCCTAATACAGAACAAGTCCCTAACTCATCAATTCTATGAAGCCGGAGAGAGATGTGCAGAAGATGTGTTGGAAGCTGGAGAAGGTTGGTTCATGAGGTTAAAAAAAAAAAAAAAGCTGTCTCTGTAACATAAAAATTCAAGGTGAAGTCACAAGTCCTGATGTAGAAGCTACAGCCAGTTATCCAGATGATCTAGCTATGATAGTTGATAAGTGTGGCTACACTAAACAGATTTTCGGTGTAGACAAAACGGTCTTGTATTGGAGGAAGATACCCTCTAGGACTTTCATAGCTAGAGAGGAGAAGTCAATGCCTGGCTGGAAAGCTTCAAAGGAAAGGCTGACTTTCTTGTTATTGGGCTAATGCAGTTGGTAACTAAGTTGAAACCAATGAACACTTGCCATTCTGAAAATCCAGGGTCCTTAAGTCTTAATGTTAGATCTGCTACACCTGTGCTCTGTAAATGAAACAACAAAGATTGTACATCTGTTTTCACAATGATTTACTGAATGTTTTAAGCTTAAGGGTTGAGACCGACTTTTGAAATATTACTACTGCTCATTGACAATGCACCTGGTCACCCAAGAGCTCTGATGGAGATGTACAAAGAGATTAATGTTGTTTTTATGTGTGTTCACACAGCATCCATTCTTTAGCCCATAAATTAAGGAGTAATTTTTACTTTAAGTCTCATTATTTTAGAAATGCATTTTATAATGCTATAGCTGCAGTAGAAACTGATCCCTCTGACAGATCTGGGTAAAGTAAATTGAAAACGTTATTTGCCACTCTAGATGCTATCAAGAATAGTCATGATTCATGGAAGGAACTCAAAATATCAGCATTAAGAAGACTTGACTCCAATTTTGAAAGAGGTTCAACTGTTGGAAAAATGCTGTCAAACGTCATTACATTCTACAGAGAAATCTTTTGTGAAAGGAATACTCAATTAATATGGCAAACTTCATTATTGATTTACCTAATGAATTGTCATAGCCACCCCAGCGTTCAGCAGCCACCAGTCAACAGCCATCATCCTCAAGCCAAAACCCTTCACAAGCAAAAAAGATTAAGATTCACTGAGGACTCAGATGATCATTCACACTTTTTTGCAATGACGTATTTTTAAATTAAGGTGTATACCTTGTTTTTTAGACATAAGGCTATTATATAATTAATAGACTACAGTATAGTGCAACCATAAATTTTATATGTCCTGGAAGACCAAAAAAAGAAAAAAAAACTCATGTGACTTGCTTAGTTGCAATATTAGCTTTGTTGCAGTGGTCTGGAACTAAACCCGCAATATCTCTGAGTTGTGCCTGTAATAACATCTCACATGCAGTATAAGGAAACTCTTTGTAATCTGCTCCTAATTTTTCTGTAAATCTAAAAATATTCTTAAAAATCTTATTAAAACAATTTAATATTTTAAAATTTTACTATTGAAACAAAATTTATAATTTATTCAACATTTTGCAAGAGATTATCAAGTGATTTTTGGATATTTATTTTTAAAATGTTTCACAGATATGGCATTTTTTGGTATTTAATATTTCTCCTAGAGCTTCAAAGATAGGACTTTAGTGTTGTTTCAACTGTTGGTTTGATGATATGTATGAGAGTTGCTGAAAATTAGACTTCATTGTTCAAGAGGTTTTTGTAGGTAACTTGATATTTCTCTTATGAAGATAAGAAAAACAAGGCAGCTTCCCGGGATGCCAAAATTGTCACTCTAGAATTGCAGAGGCATTGGGGAAAATCTAGTTTAATATGAGATATATGAATATTTTGTAGAATTTCTGTTAACAACTCCACATATTTCTATTTTTAACTCGAGAGTGCCTTCCTTATCATTTCATTTTCATTTTATATTTATTAACCATCATTTTATGTCTCGAAGGAATAATACAGTTGCAAATTAGAAATAGAAAAGTTTAGATGGTGAAACTGACTATAACAGAGACATACTTTAGAATTTAGCAACAATATTTGAGTTTGAGGCTGAATTATCTCTTAAAATGAAAAAAAAAATCACTGTAGTGTTCACTGGCTTGTCTAACAGAGTTGCTTTGCTGAATATATTCCATGTCCTCTCTGTTTTTCCACCTCAGTTGACAGGTCTTCACTTCTTCCCACTTCTCACACAGCATGCTGACATTTCTTCGACTCTCCTCACCCCATTCACTTTCTTTAAACTCTCCCTTAGGGAAACTGAAATGTCAGCTACTGACTCTGAAAAAGGTTGATTCATCATTGGGAGTTCATTTACCCTACATATTATTCTTCTTGTTATTGTTTGAATGTTCATATGCAAATATATGAACACAATTATAAGAAAGAAATGCAATCATTATTTTTAGTCATGGTATTCATCCTTAATTCAATGAGGTGATTTCCCACAATTATCATTTAGAGAAGGAACTCATATCTGATAATTTCTGAATTTTTCTCCCAAACCCCCAATATGGCTTGCAAATTTCCAACAGCTCAGTTCCAAATGATGGGGGAGACATTAAAGTTTAATATATTCCCACAAACTAAATGTTATTGCTCTATCCAATATATTGGTAAAATTTAGTCTAGGAACTCGTTGATATTCCATAAAAATTAAGTGCACCACAGTATATGTGGATTTTTTCTCTTCCATTTCTTTAATTTTTTAGTAAAACCATAGTCTCTGGAGGTATGGATTTTTGATTAACAATGATAAGTTCCTCATTAATATTAATCAGTTTCTAATAAAGAATCCCTGTAATTGTACATATAGAATAGCATTTAGGACTTAAACCATTTCTTCTCATTATTAACCCAGCAAAATCTAAAAACCCTGTTAATTTGTTTGAAGATCCTATAAAAATACCTCCATCCAGACAGACAGAAGTTTAAGTCTTATCTTGGATCTCAATGGAGCACAGAACAAAGAAACCATCAGTTGCCTTGGGGATAGGAAAGTACAGTTGCAAGTCAACAGGATTCAGAGAGAGTGAACAATGTTAAAGAAAATTAAGCACAGAAATGAAGGTCAACCAGCCATCAGAGAAGGATCAGCTCCTAAGAGTTATAGATCTAGAAGGAATCCAATGAAGAATCCAGTAGGCAATCCTGGTTAAAAATAATGTTAAACATATGGGGAAGAAGTCCCAATTTATAGGAATTTGGCTTGGCGGGAGAGACTGATATTTGTGAAGCGGTGTTTCCAAGAGCATCTGAAGAACGTTCCTGCCCAAGCTACAGAACATAGGAAGAGAAAATTGTCAGTAAAAGTCATCTATTCCGCAGAGCACTATTTTTCTGATTTTGACGGGGAAGAAGACACAATAATGTGTCTGACACATACAGGCAAACAGATTGTTCATTTTGTAATCAAATATTTGAGCCAAATGCATTTTAAATAATAGCCAGAAGTGAAGTGAGGTAGAAGACGTATTTAGCTGCAGTTAGAAAGGAAATTTAATGATCCAAGCATAGACATTAGAAACTAAGCCAAAACTTGAAAATAGAAAGCTCTCCATATTAAAAAAAAAATACCATGGTGTGTTCTATGAAGTTATATGTTCCAGTAATTTGTTCTTCAATCAATGTGGCAGGCTGATGTGAAATGACTGCTAACCGTTTTGTAAAACCCAGACAACCTTACAGAATTAAATGAAAAACATTTTGGTTTTGTATTTTTCCTGTTTGGAAATTTGGCTCTTAAAGTGCCTATGTTTTCCTAGATACTGAACCATAGTCAAAATATATTCAAACAAGAGAAGTATAGGTGTGTGAGACTTTACTTATACATATATACAGCTGTCACATTTCAGAAAGAGCTCTTTATCTGTATGGAATTATGTAGTTTAAAATAGAACTATCCAACTGTTGTTATGTAGCACAGTTGACAGCTAGGGGATATGTTATTAATGTGTTCGCTTATGTTAGGAATTTTCCAATTTTTCTAACAGTGAAAATTTTCCATTCAAACAAAATATTTTGTGTCACTTCAATTATAATATAAAAAGTGACATGGTTTGATCGAAGCTGGTGAGAATGGGCCATATTTAGCATAATTCTGACCATGTTTCCTCCCTTTCAGCCTCCACACTGGGACCAGGTAACTATCAGCGATCCTAGGGCTCTCTGGAATGTGATTTAAAACCACTGTTGTAAAATGCATTAAATTCAGCCATGAAAATATTCAGGTCTTGGATTTGTTAGTTTGTTGAAGTCATTTGGAAGCCATTTGGAAATTATTTTGTTCTTCTTACTTAATTTAGTTCAAAAATAATGGCACGATATTTTAAAAAATCAAATAAAAAAGTTATGTAAAAATGAATCAGCTTCCGATTATAATTTATCTGTTCTATTTTACAGATATGCTATTGTTAATAGTTTCTCATGATTTCCTCCAAAAATATGTGTGGACATGCACACAGCCAGCCATGTTTCTCTTTTACACCAATGAGGAAATAAAAATTATACTGATTTGTACATTAATTTGTACACCTAAGAAGAAATCTTAGAAATCGCTCCAAAATCAGATATATAGTTGTATTTTGCCACACATTACATACCACTTCAATGTTTGCATTGTCAAATATTAATTTTAGTATTATTAATAAACGATCACTTTTTAGACTAAAATACTATATTAATAATAATTGGTTAATGACCATCTTTTTTATAGAAATACTTGCAAATGTATGCAAGCATTTATGTAGGATGGAGTCCTAGAGATGGACATGCTGGATAGTTATTTCAGAATTGCCCTTCGATGACCATGGAGATTCACATCAACAGTGAAATGAAAGGGACATCCTCCACCTTGGGGTATATCATTGGATCTATGTTATCTTTGCTGGAGAGTTGAAGACAATGCATCATTTTTTATTTTAACTTGCATTCTCTAATACAATAGTGAGATGAGCATATTTTCATATATTTAAAGCAGCTTCATTTTTTTGTGAAATGCTTTCTCAGACCAGTATCACATTTTAAAATTAATTTTTAATAACTCTTCAAATATTAAGGAAATTAATACTTGATACACGGCTTGAAGAAAGTTTTCAGTTTTTTAAAATTTTATTTCTGAATCTATATTTCATATTATCTTTTATGACTTCTGGGTGTGATATAAAAATTAGGCATGAGTAGTGGCAGAGACTCTTTTTATGTTGGTTAGTGACCTGTGTAATATCCACCATTAAAACAAAATTTCCCTTTGAGTCTAGGTAAATTATACATATCTTGTGTAATTAGTGTGTTTCTTTTATTTTAATAATGAGAAATATACAGTATTTTATTTTATTTGACTTATGGTGCTAGAAACTTCACAGTCAAGTTGATAGTCAATCAAATTTATATTCACTGTCATTGTTAATATATTTTACCCTCCACTTTACACTGCTTTTCACTTTAGATCCAAATTTTATTTTGACAGTCTGAGAACAATGCTATTTATAAATATGTGTTTGTAGATATATGTGTAGATATAGATATTTAAATAGATACATGTGTGCGTATATATGTATATAGATATGCATATCTATGTATATATACATATATATATACATATCTATATGTATCTATGTATATATACATAGATATGCATATCTATATACGTATATATATACATATATATGCATATCTATATACGTATATATAGATATGCATATATATATAGGCAGAGGAAGAAGATAGAGTGGGCTAGACAGGCAAAGACAGAGGGAATCTGTTGCAAGCAGCCTTTAGTTATTAACCTACACAGAAACTTCAAAAATTTTGTCTTTCTTGTAATTAGAGCCACATATATTCTGGTTATGTGTTTCTACATAAAAGTTTTATGTGTCATAAAACTTAATGGCTTAAAATAATATATTATTATCTCTAATGATTTTGGGTATTGATGGGCCAAACTAGATGGTTGTCATTTGGAGTCCCTCATATAGTGGCAGTTAGATGGTAGCTGATATTGGAGTCATCAAGAAGCTTCTTCACTTTCTTTCACTTAGACTGAAATGGCTGAACTAAAACAGAGGAATCATAATCTATCTTTCCATTGGTAATCTGTCCTTCCACGTGACCTCTCCATGTGACCATCTTGATCTTCCTCACAGACTGGCAGTTTTCCCCAATGCCTCTGCAATTCTAGAGTGACAATTTTGGCATCCTGGAAAGCTGCCTTGTTTTACATATATGACATTGTTTAGGCCAAACATGTAAATTTTCTTTATTTATGTATATGGAATCATTTACTGTCATGTAATTCTTTGACTCCCTTGAGTTTTATCATAATGGTATGTGTATGAATTTTCTACATTAAAGGCAATATTTACTCAAGATTTTTAAAGTGATCTAATAAATCTGTAATTAAGTATCCTTTACAAATATTTTTGCTTTTCTCTTCAAATTTTGACATGTTCGTAATATACCTCTATGTAGCTAGAAAATTCCTAATGTGAGTTTATTTTTGTCTCTGCTTTCAGTTGTGCTTGTTAGTAAATTAACATGTAATACAGTAAATAAAATTTCAAAAATCTCACAAAAAGTCTTTGATCCACAGTAGGTGTAATGAATTATTACAGTAAAGAGAGAATTCCAAAATCTGATGTCCTATTTATTGAATTCATATTATCTAAATATTTATTTTCATTTACTCCATGCTACATTTGTATCTTGTAGCATAATATTATACAAGTACTTATATTTTTAAATGTTGCAATAGTATTTTATTAAGCAGCTTGGTCAATCAGATAAGCTTAGAGAAGAAGAAAGAACCAGGGGAATCAAAGAAAGAAAGAAGATAAGAGTCTTTTCTTTTTTTCACTTCTTACTGAAAAACAAACAAACAAAACCAGATGATTCAGGTTAATTTCATTTTGTAATGGCAATTAATTTTTCCATCAGAATGAGGATGAATTTCTTCTTATCATAACATCATTATTAGTGTTTTTATTTGAGATAACAGTTTTAATATTTAATTGCCCTCCTTTGAAATTAGATTTTGAAATTCAAATTTATTAAATTCAACAAAAGTGAAATATAAACATTAATTTACCAAAATACACAATGGTAATATGACATTTTGGGTATCCACATGTTAATCTTTGTGAACAATTTTTCTTCAACAAGTAAAAGGAGATTCAGATCTCCTCAAAACAATATTGCAACTCCCAAAAGGAACATTCAGGAGTGATTCTTAGATATTTTATAATTGGGAAACAGATTAACAAAGTCTAAAACTGTCCTGGATTTCTGTTTTATATGCAGTTATTCCCTGGGAATGTAAACAAATCAATGCATCATTATTTAATGTTTTATTACTTTTTAAGTATACTGTCTTAAATATACAATTTACTGAGAGTATGAAAAATTCAATGCTTTTAACACAATAATAGCTACCTGTGTTCTCTTTCTTGCTATTATTTTATAGGTTTAAAACATAATGACACATAATTTTGAATGTGCTTTTGTATAATTCACGCATACACACTCTACAATTCCCCAGTTAGTGCAAACATCTGGTTTCTTCAGATATAAGAGGAAAATTTTCTGGAATCCTAGGTGTGAAACATCTTTAGATGGAATGGCTTGGACTCTGGTTCCCTTTAGCCCAGTCAGTTATGTTTAAAGAAGATAAAAAGCAATTCAACGCAACAAGAGATACATATCAAAACTACTACAAGTGTTTATGAGCATGCTTGAGGGACTGAGATTTAATCAACTACTTCAGAGCCAATGACAACATGTGAAAAGCTGCAAAGAAGCTCATTTACTTCTCTCAAACAAACTCTAAATCACTGCCATAGAAACTGTCATTCCATAATTAGTATTGATACAGACAGGAGGCAGGGAAATAGGGGGTAAAAGAGGATGGTTCCCCGGCAAAGGTTCCATTCTGCAGCCTGGAAATTGTGGCCCGAAAATGAGAATAGTTATCCCTGTTTTCCTGCCCAAATGTTGCTTTTTCCAAAACCACCCCAGCCCACCATGCCCCTCATCCGCTACCCATAAAAACCCCAAACTCCATTGACAGAGGAGCAGAGTGCTGTGGCAGTGAAGGAGAGAAGAGAAGAAGTGGCTGAACGTCCAGGAGAGAAGAAGCAACTGCATGTCAGAAACTACAGATAGACACGGCTTAACTTTAGATGGCATGACTTTGGAGAGGAGCCCAGCTGGAGACAGCTGGGCTTCAGGAAAAGATCCCCTTCTTCCCATACCATCCCCTTTCCAGCTCCCCTTCCACTGAGAGCCACTCCCATCACTTAATAAAATCCTCTGCATTCATTGTCTTTCAAACCTGAATGTGACCTGATTATTCCTGGAGGCCAAGTTAGAACCTGGTACCAACAGGATAGTATGTAAAAGGCTGTCACCCTGACTCCACTGAGCTGGTTAATACTTAGCAATCCACAGATGGCAACTGCTAAAAGAGCATTAACTGTAACACACCCATAGATGCTGCTGTGGGCCTGGAGCACAAAAGTGCTTGCCCTAGCCCTGGCATCCACTTGCCTGACTGCTCCTCCTCCCACAAGGGGTTTGATCACTGCGGTGGCCAAGTAGGCGAGCCACAAACCTGTCTCAAGTCCCATGAAGGGGTCAAGGAACTCTCTCCCATCTCAGTATCATCATCAAGGCCAAGATGAGTCATTCCAGTAGACTCATGGCCACAGGAACTGAATTTGGGTGGGCATATTAGTTTTCTACAAATTTCCTGACTGAAGAGCCTAAACAACACATATACGTTATCATACAGTTCTATAGGATATAATCCAACACGTGTCTCACTGGGTTAAAATCAAGAATTTGTTCTGGCCGTGTACCTTTGTACTCTAGCTGAGCATAAGTTTTCCTTTTTCCAGCTCATAGAGGCTACCTGCATTCTTTGGCTTGTGGTACTTCCATTCATCTTAAAATCTACCAACAATGGTAGATTTAGTCCTTGTCACATAGCATCACTTAGACTTCACAGTCTCCTTCATCTAATTTCAGGACCCCTGTGATTACATTAGTTTCATCAGGTTAATTTTCTTATTTAAAGTTAGCTGATTAGCAGCCTTAATTTTTTTTTCCATGAAATATAACATGATCGTAGCTCCCAGGGATTTGGATATAAGCCTCTTTAGGGGACCATTATTCTGCCTACCAAGGCAGAGGAATTAAAAAAATAATAAAGTAAAAACAAGGCAGATGTCATGGTAACAATTATCAGATGAATTTGTGGCTAGTATCAATTAGGAATTTTTTTGTATATCCAGTGTTTCAAAATGTGACCCAAACAGGCTTAAGAAGGTGAAATTATTTAGCTTTCATATCTACATTGCTGAGGGTAGGATGACTTATAGCTGGAGCTGGATATAGAGATTCAAACAAATTTCTTTTAGGATCTGGTTTTATCCTCTCCATCTCTCACCTCTACTTTTCAAGGGCTGACTTCTTTTTCAGACAACTTTTCTTTCAGAGTGCAAACTTGTTTCCTCCAGCCAGTCAGCGTGAGGGGTATTGGGATTGGATGGGATGGTGGGCAGAAGGTAAAACAGCTGGTGGTGAGTGGCCGGATCAACTTAGAGGCTTTTGTTTTCCTTTCTTTTTCTTCTTTTACTTTTAAAATTCTTTTTGGCTTTTCACTACAGGGGCGGTACCATCTGTGCTTCTGTGTATATCCAGGTCTTCTTCTTTATTTTTTATTTTTGTTTTTCCTATGCATTTTGGTGAGTATCTGCCCTGCAGCTCTCAGTGCCTTCAGTCAGGCTTGTACCTTCCACCCCTTCCCATCATGGGCTTAGACAGGATGGTGATTTGGAGGCCCATACTCTGTAGAATTATAAAGACTTAAATTCCTCCTCTCTCTCTTGTTCTCCAGTATGCTCTGTTGCATGACCATGACCTTTCATCTCTCTTGGGGACATATCTTGTTTCTACTCCTAATCATTTTTCTCTTTAAAGCAGTTGACATCAGGGGAGAAAAAGAGAGGAAATCAAAGGTGCTGGAGAGAGAGAGTGGCTCTAGATCAACATGTAAACCACATTTATTTTTGGTTTCAAGTTGTCTGCTATGTACTGGCTCAACTAACCAGACTTCTGGTGTTGGTCAATCCAAAGCTCTACATCCTCATTGTTTGATACTATTGATTCTGTCTATAGGACCCTTTGACTCAGTGGAGACAAACACTGCCTTTTGTGATAATGGGCTATGAAACTCTTGTCTTTATTGTCATAGGAGCTCACTTTTCTGCTCCTGCCTGGAGGAGAGTAAACAACCAACAACCAAAGCACATCAGGGGAAAATTGTTTCTGTCCCTCCTCTCATTGCTCAGCCTCTCAACATTTATTAACAGGTTGGACATTAGGAAATCCTTATTCTTTCCTACCACTTGGGTAAGAACATTTACTACCTTATCCCAAAGAGGCTCTTTATAACTTCAAATAAACTTTCAGAGGGCTTTGAACCTTTCATCTTCTAAATATCTGTGTCTCTGTATCTCACTTTTGTCATCAAATCTATCAATGACTGTGAAGGGTCTGACGTTTTACTTTACAAGATAACACGTTATCTAGCCACAGTTTCCTGGATGCTGGCAGAAGTCATGAGATTTCCAAATGAGAGACAAAGAACTTTATTATTTATGGTGTAGTGGGCAATATGAGCATCATGTTTGCATTCTTGGCCCCTTGTCCCTTCTCCAAGTCCTGCGTGGCCAATGCAGGGGTGGATTGAGGTGAATACCGCATACACAGTGGGATTGTATGACAGGTCAGAAACACTGAGACTAGAAAAATCTCAGTTTTTGGAAGAGGCCACTAGCAAATTCTTCTAAGCTTCACCCACTAAGGGGGCATTATTTTATAATACTTTTCAGCAAACAAATTTGCTTTTTGCACTATCTTCTAAAGTTGTTTGCAATACTAACATCCTTGAAAAAGTGACAGAACAAAAGCTATTATTTCTTTACTCAAAAGATGTATAGAAACTGGAAAGACCCATAGAGAATTGTCTCTCATAAGTACACCCTGTATCATTAATCACCAGACTTGTAGTATCAGAGAGTTCTTAAATTCTTCAAACTATGACTTAAAAACCAATGTTTTCACATATTTCTTTCCCTATGTCTTTTTAGTGACATTGTGTTTATTTTTGCCCACTGAATATTCTTTGGATGACTTTTACACCATTTACTCTCTTTATAATTCTTTCTACCTCCATACATTGCCTGTCACTTTATGAGACATTTATAAATTGAGGGTAATAGACCAGTATTTATTTTTCTCATGCGAGTTCTGGCTCTGATCACAGTCATTTTTCTTTAATAGTTTGTAATTGACCTGACTGTCTCTAACTTATTTTTTTAATCCTTCCCTTTGACACTAAGTTATTGACTTTCATTGGTTTCTTGGCCTACATTTTCAGTGTTTTATTCTTTGGTTACTATTACTATATTTTCTTTACACTTTAGTACCCTTAGCACTTCTAGAATAACTGCCTTCTCTGGTAGAAACAGATTTTTATCAGCCATAGCAGACAAAATTAGAGCTATGTTTCCTAATATTGTTTCCCCCTCTTTTTTCCCTGTAGTAAACAAGTGAGTCTGATACACTTTGTTGCCCTTTATACTTGTGAACTAGCCTCTCAAGGAGCCCAAATCAGAAATCCTGCTTTTAAATGAAATACTATGTATGTGAGGGTAAATATAGTATTTGAGGTTATGGATTCTGGAGCCTGACTGCCTGGGTTTGAATACTAACTCTAATAAGTATTTAGCTGTAGCCTTGGGTGAATTACTTAACTTCTCCCTGTCTTAATTTGCCCATATATAAAGTAGTGTTTTTAAAGGGAATAGATATATTGATATTCGTGACCTATAACCTACTATGTACTAAATAATTGATCATTTAACAATAATTAAGTACAAAATAAATACCAATATATTACTTTATATATCACTTTCTAAATGATTTTTTATAGTGATTCAGCTTTTTTTTCCACTTTTTCTCTTTTACCCTTTAAATAATTATTTTCTTACCCATGGTTCTACACTCCTGGACTGTTAGTATATTGACAGGGGTACATTAGGAGAATAACACATTGAAGAAAGCCTCTGTGATTACCAAAGGCCTTAGACAGGATAACAAGGGAGGTGATTATTTACAGTTACATCTGTAGGGGAAAGGCAGATTCTTGATCTGAGGCTCTTAACAAAGATTTGTTTTCCCAAAAAAATATTAATAGGTGCCATACATACATTTATATCTATATCAATGTATGTGCCTGGCATTCTGATGTTCATTACAAGTTTGTTTTAGAAATAATTTCAAGTGACTCTCTTCCCAAAATGTCAAAACCACTGGGTTGGGACAGTGAAAAAATAAGTTAAAGGTTGTATGGACTATGATACGGGAAAAATAAGCAATTGAATATTTTCATTCTATTTATAAGTACATTAAGGGCATATTTGAGAGAGAGAGAGAGAGAGAGATGGGGAGAGTTAGACAAAGAAAGGAAGAGAGGGAAAAGAAAAAGAGAAAAGAGAGTGAGAAAAAGGAGGGAGGGAGAGGGGATGGATTTATATAAATTGAAAAACCTAATGCTGGTTAGTAAGGTGTTATGCCTCATTTGGTCAAATGTGTTGATCATAATTCTTTCATTGATGCTTTCATTTATTCACTAGAATGCTATCTAAAACTGTTGAATTGAGGAATGGAGAAGTTTGTTCTGGAAACAAATGGTTATAGAATTTTTTTGTTTACTTTCTAAAGATATTTTGTAAGTTTTTGGTTGTAATTCATGGTGTGAATCAAAAATGAGGTAAATAGTTCCATAAAAAGTTAAGCATATCCCTTCAGTACTTTTTGCTAAGTGAATAATGCTTCAAATGTGTAGTTCCTTTTAAGGGGATATATATTGCTATTTTACAATATGTGCTGAGTCAAGTATGAGAATAGCACCAAATTCCAACAGTATTCTCTTCTGAAATCCCAGAGCATTTTTTCAACATATTATGATTCATCTCATTCTCCCTTCTTTGACAATTGCTAATGTGTATGTCCCATATCCACCTATGTTCTATAAGCCTCTTGAAGACTTGTTTCATGTCTACTTCATCTTGGAAACCACTGCCAATAGCTGTCATAATATCTTTTTTTATTATTATACTTTAAGTTCTGGGATACAGGTGCAGAACGTGCAGGTTTGTTACATAGGTATAAATGTGCCATGGTGGTCTGCTGCACCCATCAACCCGTCATCTACATTAGATATTTCTCCTAATCCTATCCCTCCCCGTAGCACCCTAACCCTCAACAGGCCCTGGTGTGTGATGTTCCCCTCCCTGTGTCCATGTGTTCTCATTGTTCAACTCCCACTTATGAGTGAGAACATGCGGTGTTTGGTTTTCTGTTCCTGTGTCAGTTTGCTGAGAGTGATGGTTTCCAGCTTCATCTATGTCGCTGCGAAGGACATGACCTCATTATTTTTTATGACTGCATAGTATTCCATGATGTATATGTGCCACATTTTCTTCATCCAGTCTATGATTGATGGGCACTTGGGTTGGTTCCAAGTCTTTGCTATTCTGAACAGCAATAAACATACATGTCATAATATCTTTTATACTAGGTACTTAGAAAGTATATGTGAAATGAAAAGCATAAAAGAATATATATGGTGGTAAAAGGTTAGTACCAGGTAAACCAAGTTGTAATGATCAAAGAGGCCTCTATGTAAAGGTCAAATATAAATGTCATAAAAAATGACTTATTTTATTGAATTATTTTTATGAGAACTTGAAACATATAGCAACTAAATATAGCAAGCTATTTTACTAAAAATAGTAAGCTATTTTACTAAATATAAAAAATATAGTAATTAAATATAAGTAAGCTATTTTTATAGAATATGCAAATCAAAATTTTCCTGTTTTTAAATAAACCAGGAATACTTGTTTTCCTTTCCAAATCACAAATTAATGAATAATTTATTTTAATAAGATAGAATTTATAAGATAGTTCTCTTTTACTCTACCCCAAATACTTGCACTGTCGGGTAGAAAATAATTTTCTTATGACATATAGCAAGTCAAAATGCTTGTAGAATTATTAATGTTTCCCTCTTTTTGTTGTAACTTAAAAAGTTTGCCTTGGACACTTAAGAGCCTAGGCCTGGTGACAGTACTTCCAGTCTGTTTTTCTTTTCTTTTTTTTTTTTTTAATGAAGAAAGAGTTATCACAAAGTTAATAGCCAAGAAGCACTTCAAAGCCCTGGCACAATTGCCCAATATATGAACTAATATTCTAATAGTGCTTTCTCATCAATTACATTTAAACACGAATTCCTTGCCTATCATTGAGAAAATGTGTTCCTTTTAAAATATGACTTAATAGCTAGTTTTTTAAAAATAGGGATATAATTTTAAGCCAGGAAGCAAATATTTAACATTCTTGCCTAGACTATTCTATTTACATTTCATCAAATCTAACACTAATACTACATTTTGACCTGCTTAGTAAAAGTAAAGCCACAATTTCTGATGAAGAACATATCTGAAATATTTAAACCATTTTCACAAAGGATCTACATATTTCAGAGTTAAATTTCATTTGAAAAATCCGCTTATAGGTGTATTGACTCTCCAAGAACAACAGTAAAATCTGAAAGTCCTGAACTAATTTGCAATCTTGAGGCTATACAAAATTTTAGTTGAAATAAGCCAATAAGATCAAAATGTTAATTATTAAAGGGTCATATTTATATGGGAATATTACATACGTTCTTCTTCAATAATCAAAGCTAAAAATGGGAGTCTCTGGAAAACTAAAGCAGAACATGATTCAGATACTGTAAGTCAAAAGCCAGATAAATACTTCTGGCCCTTGTAGAAAGAAATCATTGCTTTAAAAATCAAGGACAAAGAGATAAGCTTAAATAGAAGCCAAAAATAATGATATTCCATGAATAATGGCTCCTGTGATGAAACCTGAGATGCCAAGGGCAAGAATTCTTTTGAAGTCTCAGTTTTCTCATAGTCGTACTGCTTAACATAATGCAAATCCTGTGGGATAACCTAACTTATAACATATCTAAGTGGATCGAAAACTGGATTCATCTTCACAAAATAGAAAATTAAAATAAAATATCCTACATAGTATTTGGTTGCCTGTGGAGTTCTACATAATACTGAAATTTAATCTCAAACCAAACATGCAGATGAAGAACAGGAAAGGTGGAAATTTTAAATATTAGGAAATAGTTATCATCTAATATATTCTGTTATGATTAATTTCTGTAATAATCTTTTGAGGAATATAAGCACTTATAAAAGTTATGATCTAGTGTGATAAATATGGTCCTAAACTAAAATGTTATATTAACTATTTTTATAGACTCTATGAATAAAATAAACACTCATATTTATTAACATAGTATTTTCAAAAATTACATAGTTTTTTACTCCCCTGATATATAGATTGGTGGTAAAAACAGTATATCTAATCATATTTTTCTGATGTTTGTTAAATTTTTTATTCTCCTAAATTTTCTGCAATTCCCAAGAGCAAATGCTAAAGAGAAAGTGTTAATTAGGTAGGAAGTAAAAAAAAAATCATCTGGCTTATTAAGCAAGTGAACATCACAAGGGATTGAAGGTAGCTAACAAAAAGCTTTTGTCTTTTTAATTCTGGCTGTGGAGGGGAAACCAGTGCAAGTACTCTAAGATATCAGATGCAAGCAATTTGGGGAAATAAATCTGATAACTTTTATTTGGATTGTCATAAATTAGACATAGAGAAGACACTCTCCCCATAGCATTTAAAGATGCAAAAGAACAAAGACTTTAGAAGTTTTGGCAATTAATATTCTGATACAGAAATTGTGATGAGGCAGATGAGGTAATTTAATGAGGACTTTAAAATTTTAGAAAAACTTTAAATAAACCACGATTACAGGAAACAATGACTAGGAAATCATGATTCATTATGAGGACATCCCATATTCCAGCCTTCACTAATTTTGACTAATTTTGATCACAGGAAAAAAAATCACTTAAAAATCGATTTAAACATTACTTCCCTGCCATTCTTTCTTTAAAAAAAAAAAAAAAAAAAGTTTTCCTTAAAGAAATTTGATACCTTTCAGGAACACTCACCGGAAAGCAGCCACATATTGAATGCTTTTTTGGCAGAGAAAAAATCAAAAGTATTAGCCCTTAGTACTTGCTGTGGCAAACTCAGAATTGACATTACCACATAACACAATTACCAAAAGAGGTCATTTGTCCGTTCCAATAACTCCTACATAGCGAACACAACATATATGTGGTGAGGAACTGGAAGCAGCTGTGTAACAAACTCTGGATGAAAAGATAGAAGATAGTTACTTGGTAACTGAAGTGTAGATCTCATAAAAATTTTAACAAGATTCATCATAGTAAATGTTTATGTAGAATGTCATTTTATAGAGTTTCCTTTCTACTCTATTTTTATATTGTTGGTCAGATCAATAATTCCTTCATTTATTCATTTATGTTAATTCAAATCATATTTATGGAACGCCAGTGAGGTGCCGTGTAATGGCTGCCGTGCATCACTCAATTTTTCACAACAAAAATGATGCTTTCAGGCATCTCAAAAATAAGTTGATAAATAAAAAGTAAATATTAAAATCATTTCATCCCTTTTTGTATTCATGGGTAGTAACTGTATAGAATCTTTTTATTTTTACATATACTAATAGTATTAATATTTATTTAATTATGAATTTGGGGTAAAATGCATGCCGATTTAAAGCTGCACTTTTATTCTCATATTAAGTTTCTGACTCTTGAGTATGTCATGGGAAGCTATTCTACTTGGCATCTGTCAAGCAAGTGATATCTATTGCCTATCACCAGGAGTAGAGGCCCAAACACCTCTTCTCACTGCATCTTGGTAATGGAGTCCTCAAGGAAAACATAATTCAGTCAAGCACTGGAATGAACAAAGCTTTACACACATAGAGAAAAGACAGAGCAAGATCAGCTTTAGTAGTGGGTGTCAGTCCTCCATGGCCAGAGGGCCTCTCCCAGTAGCTGACTCAAGGCCATTGGCCTGCACACATCCCTCTTCTGCTGAAAAACAAAAGACCAAATCTCCACCCCTTCCTCACAGGGGACAAATACAGCAGTCGTGTTGGCTAGGTGCCATATGACACAAAGCAAGTCCAGCACAGACTGTATCTCTTAGTAAGGAAGAATCAAAGCCCAAAGCCCATTCTTTTATTATTATTATTATTATTATTATTATTATTATTATACTTTAAGTTCTGGGATACATGTGCAGAACGTGCAGGTTTGTTACATAGGTATACACATGCATGGTGGTTTGCTGCGTCCATCAACCTGTCATCTACATTAGATATTTCTACTAATGCTATCCCTCCCCCAGCCCCCCACCCCACCACAGGCCTCGGTGTGTGATGTTCCCCTCCCTGTGTCCATGTGTTCTCTTGTTCAATTCCCACTTATGTGCAGTGTTTGGTTTTCTGTTCCTGTGTTAGTCTGTTGATAATGAGGTGATTAAAGACTTAAACGTAAGACCTAAAACCATAAAATCCCTAGAAGAAAACCTAGGCAATACCATTCAGGACATAGGCATGGACCAAAGCTCATTCTTAGCAGTTGGATGGGGGTCTGAAGCCTCCATGTACAAGTCTACCTTTCCTAACAGCATCACTCCCTATTATTTCATGTTGTTATCATAAGAGCCTCTCTGATCTCGCACTAACATGGTGGTCTCATGTTTTCCTCCATTCTTAAATTATTTTTCCTTGGGCACTGGACATTTTTTTTTAGATTACCTATACTGTCCTTCTGTATTTTAATGAGGTCTAGGTATGATATCACTCAGCTTTCTTGCATTTTTCTAGAGTAATTACTTGGAAATGCTGCCATTTTGAGATTATATCCCTTTTTGCACCTATATTTTTATAGAAGGAATTATCATCTGCCCGTTCTAGCACAGATTCTTAATTGATACTTTCCCCCATGGAAAGACGTTGTTCCAGCTAAGTAGTTCACCTTGTTGTGCCCAAAGATACCATGGATTTTTCTACTCCTGTATTTTTAATAAAGGTATCAGAGCTGCCTGAAATAATCTTTGTATATAGCTACATAAATGATTAAAGTTCCATAACTCCTAAGTCATGGAGCTTTCCCCTTAATAGCATAAATTTACTTCTGCTGCTTCTTTAGAATTTTCAACATAGTTGTTTGTCTCCTGATAAACCTGTCTGGTAGGTTTGTTGCTGTCTCTATGGCTTTGGTTCTTGCTGGACTAAGAATTCTTTCAGGTCAGTCATTTTTAATTATTTTTTGAATCTTAATGTCTAGCTCAGCACTAGACTCACAAAGGCTACAACCTCCTAAAAATATAATGGTGTATTAAATTAGCTGCATTTATTTATCAATTTTTTTCTTGTTGATATCCTTTAGAAATAGAGTAATAAATAGAATGTTTTTACATGGATATATGTTTACTCATTATGTTCCAACTTGGTTTAAATCCATTGCTTATCTAGTACTCTCAAAGTCTTGGGAGAAGACTATGTATTACAGAAATGATGTGTCAGAAGGGCATCTTCATAAGAGGCCCTGGTGATGTGAGAGAAGTGGTTGAAGATTTTGGAAGGAGAGCTGCATGAGCACAGGTATAATGACACATTATCAATTTGGCTTAAGTTTGGCTTTGCCTCATCATGAGGGATTTGGAATTTGGATGAAGCATGTGAAAAGCCTCCTCTTGCTCTGATTCTACTTAGCATCATTCTCTAGAATACATACAGCTTTGACTATTTTCCCTCATGCACACTGTTCATACATGTCTATGTGTCTAAATATTGCTGACCTTACTGGGTTGTAATAATCTTGAAGATATCCTTTGATTGTTTGATTTTTAAGGAATTATAAAGTAGTTTTTGTATATATTTCCAGTTTAATATTTTCTACAAAAGAGTGAAAGATTTTACCCCATATTTCTCCTATGCAAAAGCTAAGTTCTTAGCATGGTCCCCGCCATATGGGTGGGTGTGCAGGTGGAAACAAGAGGAAGAAAACTTGAATTAAAATGAGAAATGTGTGGTTTCAGAGCTTGGACATTTAAGAGCTAGAGAATCTTGAGTAAGTGCATTTCTCTATAAGTGTAGAAAAATAATAAATATGTGCCCTATACATTTTCTAGGTTTGTTATGAAGATCAAATGGGAGCATGGATGGGATGATTATATTAAGTTTCTATTGTGATTTTATTTAATTGAAACAATTAGCTGATGATTGTTCAAATTATTCTTCTTTAAAATATCTAAATTTCTATGCTTCCAGCTCACTTGTATGAATCTGTTTGTAGTTGAGCAATGCAACTTTCTATTTAGAGAAATTACCTTGGACTTTAAAAAAATCTTAATGTAAACATGAATTTACTTTTTTACCACCTTTACCTACATACTTCCTTAAGACATTAAAACATATTATTTAGTAACTGATTAAATTTTTTTCCATTTATTTGGATTGAAAACTACATATCTATTTGTATTACTCCATTTTCACACAGCTATAAAAAACTACCTGAGACTGGGTAATTTATGAAGAAAAGAGGTTTAATTGACTCACAGTTCTGCAGGCTATACAGGAAACATGGCTGGGAGGCTTCAGGAAACATACAATCATGGTGGAAGGGTGAAGGGGAAGCAAGCATGTCTTTACCATGGGAGAGAAAGAGAGAGAGAGAGAGAGTGATGGGGGAAGTGCTACACACTTTCAAACAACCAGATCTTGTGAGCACTCACTCAGTATCACAAGAACAGCAAGGTGAGAAATTCGGCCCCCATGATCCAATCAACTTCCCTCAGTTCCCTCCTTCAACAGTGGGGATTACAATTCAACATGAGATTTGGGTGAGGACACAGAGCCAAATCATATCGCAATTGCAGTGGTTCTGAAATTTTTAGCATCCTTCAGAATCAGTGGAGGGCTTTTAAAAGTGATTATAAGGCCCCTCCACAAATTTCTGATTCTGAAGTTTGGGGTAAAGCTCAAGAATTTTAATTTTAGCAAGTTGCCAGAAATTTGGTAATTTGTGCTGGTATGGGATCACATTTGAGAATAATCAATCTGTAGTAGTCTCCCCATAATTAACTTCTCTGAGTTTAATTTCTCAGCCTTTTAATCTATACTCTCTGTATCTCTATCCTATCTTTAAAAATTGTCCTTTCCTTAAATTGTTTTACATGGCTATATTTTACCCTCTTACATGAAATTTGAAACCATGCTAAAACTATGATGCAACAAAACAATAGAAACTCATGAAAAGATTGGCCTTGTCTTCATTTTCATAACTCAAAAAAATGAGCTACTAGCTTTTCTCTCTTGTCACACACCCAAATTCAGATGCAACCTCAAAGTTACAGGCCATTTGTCAGGACCTGATTTTGCTTTCAAGAAGTGATAATATAATTGGGGACCAATACCTATGTTTGGCATGAGAAGTAATAGCTATGCTACTGCAGAGTGAGTCAATTGGATGGATTATATGTTAGGGATAGTGTGAACCATAGTAGAGGTGAGTTTGAAGATAATCGGAAGAAAGAAAGTTGGCCTGCCCAGCAACTATGGCTTAAAGGTACACTTCTGATTTACTTTAAAGAGATGATTCCTGCTTTATTTCAAAATATAAAAAGGATACTAACATAAAACAAGAAGCAATTTGTAAGGATCACTAAATATAACGTTAATTAGGACTCTGAACTTCAGAAGCGATTCTGAATAGACAGTTTATAATTAAGAAAGGGTACTTTTATCCAGAAGAACAGTTGGTTGCAAAACCAATAATGACCTAACAGGCGATTGATTAGTTGTTTTTGTTCTTATAAATTCAGAAAAAGGCATATTTCAATTTGGCTGTCAAAAATAAATGCACAACACAAGAAAAAGGCATGATTAGTGGTTAATTTAAAGTAACTGAAGTGTATTAGCCCTAGTCAAGTGAGCTTTTTAATTTTTGTTGCTGTCTTTAGCAATCACACAAGTATGAGTCATTTAAAAGCCAATCTGGTTGGTTCAATGCATGCTGTTTTATTGTGTTTTTTCTTTGCCAGTGTGCACATTTACCCGTAAATGGTTCACATCTGTTCTTTGTAATTTAGTGATTATGTGAAGGCCTCTGTGTCCTCCCCATTTATTTCAAACAGATAATGAGAAGCTTAATGTGCATGAGATTTAAGGAATAGTCTAGATTTTTGAGGTTCTTTGGTTACTTACAGACTCTCCCTACAAGTGGATATCAGATCTTTTAAAAATGCTAAACATTTGAAATATGTTCAAGTTATTTTCTGTGATCATTTAAAATTTAGGTTATATAATTTGATGGATGGTCCCTGATTTTTTTTCAAGCTATTGCCATTACTTGACCATTTTGCTTTCTAGCCAAAGATAGACCAGTTCATTGGAATAAGCATGTGTCTCAGTCTCAGGACAGACCCTCTTTACATCTGTTTTCCTAATGGAAGTATTAATATTCTTTTTTTCATTCTGCAAATTGTACACAATTGGCTGACCAATTACATGTTTATTCTGGGTTATGAGGCATGACTGTTGAATAAGTAAGGCAAGGCATTAGATAATATGATCTCACATGCCTGTGGAAGAAGTCTTAATATAGGTGGCTGCTAACTTTAAATTTGTAGGTATCAAAGTAAAACTTTAGGAATTAATCTGTGGTTAAAAAACACAGGAATTATAGGATATTCTGTTGCATTTTAGATTATATTTTTAGTTAATGTATTTGTATAGTCTAGTGCATTTAATTTATTTAGTACGGTGCAAATAAAATACTAGTTAATCTGTTCCATTGTCACTGTTGGATAAATGCTCTTGCACCACTGTGACCAAGGGTACTTTTTTGTTTTTATACTTATTAATAGCATCTAGTCTTGCCAACTGTAGGTACTCAATATACACTTTGTTGATTTCTATCTGGCTCATATATTCAGAGACCTGTGATAAATTTTAATTTTATCTGAGTTAGAGAGCCAGGTGCTTGATAGAGGTGAAATTACCCTTAAAAGTGTGCAGAAACTACTTACCTAGCATTATGAACAATTTTATGTTTTAGCTGAAATGCTGGATTTCCTACTGAGAACTCTAGGCAGTAAGAAGTCTCTGTGTCAGTATCCTATACTTGCTTTAGTTGATAAGATTACAGAGAGATTTGGTGCTGTGAGAAATATGAATAGAAACTGAAAAACTGAAACTGAGGATAGGAAAAGGAATTGACCTTCTGACTATGATCATGTTTCAATGTTCTTGCTGGGGTTTTTTTTTTTTTTTTTTTTTGGTCCCAAAAATGAGATCAGGACTATCCAAGCTGCATAATAAGTAATAAATGATTTTATAAAGACACTTTGGTTATTATAACCACCAAAAGAATAAAAAAATTGTCTGCTTTCTCAATTAATGATCTCAACACATATTCTTCTTATGCAACCTGTAGTTTTCTACTTACATATAAAAAATACACTTGTATGGTTTCAATAAAGCATTCAGTGAGCTACAGCTGATTCAAGTGTCAAAAGAGTGTCATTTTCTTAGGAGTTATTCGTAGCAATGGAAAAAGTACATTATACTTACTTAAAGGGCTTTCAGCCAATACTCATTAAGTCTTACTGTGTAGATATGGCATTATTCTTAGAACTACCAGTGTTATAGATATTATTAGCTGTCCATTTCACAAATTATAAATAATGGCAAGTAACTCTAAGATTTCAGACTGTGTACTTTAACAGACATAGACACATTTGAGTGACTCTAAGAGATATTTGTTCTACAGATAGAGCAATCAAACTTAAATGCAGGCATATTTTAAGGTCACCTAGAGTGTCAGAGTTTCTTAGGCTTCCAGAACAACTTTCAGTGATTTCTAAGAAAATTCAGCTCAGGGGTCTTTATATGTGGTTATTTTTAATTTACAAAATAAACCCAGTTGAGAGGCTGTGTATATTTGTAGTGTATGCATTTATGCTCACATGCCTATGTTAGGGCAATGCTAAGAAAAATAATTATTTATAAACAATATAAAATGATGTTATGTGTACGCTGAAAATTGGTTCCTTGCCATTGTTGATTACATGAAATCATTGACAAAAACTATGTCTATTCATAAAAATAAAATGGAGAGTGAGAGAGAATGAGAATAAATATCATTCTGTCTTTATTGCTTTATGATTTAATCCCTAAGGTATTTTTGCACTATACTTAATAACATTATTATTGGACCATCCTATTATAAGTCATAATTGATAAATACAGCAAAAACTAAAGGATTAAGTAGATTAAATATTTATCTGTCAAAAGAAAAGCGTGTGGGAGGCCAGAGATTTTTTACACTTAAATTACTCTTGAGAAATCCTGTATTTGGAAGAAATAAGTAGATAAACAGTGTTAAAAAATTAATTTAAAGGCTCAGATTGCTCCAATGTGTTGGGTTCCTAGGTAGGAAAACTAAAGTCTGAGGTAAATAGTAAAACAAAACTTAAGCTTAACCAATCAGAAACTGTCCACTTATCTCTAACTAGGGACTTCCTGCTGGATCCAGCCCAAATAAGGCAAACACCTAGCTGTAGCCAATCAAATGTTTCCTTTGCTTCTGTGTTCAACCTATAAAAGCCTTCTGCTCATTATGTTAAAATAGAAATCTCTGAACCTCTTCTTTTTTTTTGTTTTTTGTCTTTTGTTTGTTTTGTTTTGTTTTGTTTTCTTGAGAGAGGGTCTCACTATTTTGCCCAGGCTGAGGTACAGTGGCATGATCATGGCTCACTTCAGTCTTGACTTTCTGAGCCCAAGTTACCTTCCCACCTCAGCCTCCCAAGTAGCTGGGACTCCAGGCACGCAGACCATGTCCAACTAACTTATTTATTATGTGGCAAGGTGGGGCCTCCCTATGTTTCCTAGGCTGGTCTCAAACTCCTGGGCTCAAGAGATTCTCCTGCCTCAGCCCCACAAAGTTCTAGGATTACATGTGTGAGCTGAGGCATCTGGCCACTGCTTCCAGTTTGAGTGCTGCTTTATCATCAATTCTTTAATGGTCAAATTAACTCTGTTAAATTTATTTTGTTTAAAGATTTATTTTAACAGTGGAAACTATTCATGCATTTTTTTAAAGGTAAGACTATAAAAGCTCCAAATGAGAAAATATGGGAGAGGGAAGGAAGAAGAGGGGAAAACCTCACAAACCCTGAGTGATATGTGGAAGATGATGTAGACCTCACTTCCCCAGAATCCCGTAATCCCATAATCCCAGAGAATGGAGGGGTGAAAGGACATATAAAATGTTAAAAATAAATACCCTACCTCTAACTCTCCTATTACATTTTCTATAGAACCAAGCAAGTGAAACACACACACACACACACGCAAACAAATGAAACACACACACATGCAAACACCCATTAAAAACAATAACTGAACACTTTTGAGAAAATAGATACATTTTAGAATTTTTTTAAGTGCCAAATTCTGCATTTAGGCTTCTGCCAGGTAAAATCGAAACTAATTGAGTAGATGTCAGCTGCTACAGTACTTCTGAGCTACATAGGTAAAAAGATTGCTATATAAACCTTATTAAATCAATATTATTGCTAAGGATTGTTTTGTCAGAACTTAGTGAACATTCTACATTAATTGTCTATTCATCCTAAAAATGGTTTGTTAACTTCTGTTGAAGTATTTGCTTTCAGCCTACTATAGTTAGCTTATAAGAGTGTTACAATTTATTGAAGTTTGCTATGAAAAATCTCTCAGGTACCTATCAGATATCTGAGGGTTGTAAACACATTATAATTTCTCTCATAATCTAGAGAAGTAAAAAAGAAACATTTTATTATCCAGGGTACATAGGAATGTTAATAGTTTCCTTATGGATTCAAATTTATTATTGTTTGGGAACAACTGTTTATAATATTTATAATTTTCTACAAATAAATATAAAAATAAGTCAGCAGAATTGCTTATGTTTTACTTTATTGGTCTTATTCATAAAGTTATCACTCTATTATAAAAAACAAAGCAGGAATCAAACAAACCAAAGCAACCAACTAAACAAAATATTATATCTACTTCCAGGAAAGATGGAAAAAGCCCACTTCACCCTACTATTCTCACTAATTTCAACTAAAATTTACGAAGAAAATGCATGGAGTCCATATTTCAGTACTCTAAGAAGTAAGAGACAGAAGGCATGTTGGGGAGACAGATGAGTTTCTCCACCCCTTCCATATCTCCTAGCTTTGACTCTTGACAGGATAAATCCTACAGCTATTCACTGGGTACAGACATAAGTAAGTAACTCCAGATGAAGCCTTCTCTTTCTAATCTAAGGAGTGGAAAGGGAACTACTGATAGGATACAATGGGAAGTATCTCATGAGTTTCTCATGAATCTATCATCTAGTGTATAAGTCTGGTTTCATGCTGCTGATAAAGATTTACTCAAGACTGGGCAATTTACAAAAGAAAGAGTTTGTTGGGCTTACAGTTCCACATGGCTGGGGAAGCCTCACAGTCATGGCGGAAGGTGAAAGACATGTCTCAGATGGCGGCAAACAAGAGAAGAGAGCTTGTGCAGGGGAACTCCCCTTTTTAAAACCATCCTATCTCGTGGTACTCATTCTCTCTCATGAGAACAGCGCAGGAAAGACCCTCCCCCATAATGCAATCACCTCCCACTGGGTTCCTCCCATGACATGTAGGAATTGTGGGAGTTATAATTCAAGATGAGATTTGGGTGTGAACACACCCAAACCATATCAGCTAGGTTGCCATTATCTGAAAGATTAATGTGGGAAGATCATGCTCACTCACAAGGTTATTTGCAGAAAGCTCCAGCTCCTTGTTATAGAGCTGCTCATGACAAGACAAGTGCATTCCACAGAGTGAATGATCCAAGGGGAAAGGAGAAGGACAGTGTCCAACATAGAAACCACAGGGTCCTGTTATAACTTCACTTTAGAAATAGCATACATCAAATCTGCTGCAAACTGTTGGTTAAACATATTGTTCCTACTGTGGGAAGGAACTAAACAATGAGTTAAGTCTGTCCCTGGGGTGCATGGTGGGCCATCTTCTATTCTGGCTAACACAACTTACAAAGAATTGAGGAAGTCTGACACATTTTCAAGGAAAAAGAAAATCAACAGATGTCAAACCTGAGAAGAAGAAAATGTTGAAATTACTGGACCATAATTTTAAAGGAATAACTATAATTATGCTCCAAGAAGACATGGCAAAACATGTTGAAACACATGGAAAGACAGAAAATCTTGTCAGACAAATAAGATAATTTTTTTAAAGAACCAATTGAAAAATTTATAATTGACGGAAAATTTATAATTGACAAAAAATTGTATTTTTTGTATTGTATTCTATTTTTAATTTATTAAAAATAAGGGCTCAATAGCAGAAGGGAGACAAAAGAGGGCAGAGTGTGTGAACTTGAAAATACATCAGTAGAAATCTTTTAATCTATAGGACTAGGGAAAAACACTGCATGGAAATTTAGCACAACTTTAGGAATCTGTGAGGACAATATCAAAAGGTCTAACATTCATTCCATGACTATCTCAGAAAAGAAGGATAAATATTATGGAACAGAAAAAATTGAAGACATGAGCCTGAAAACTTTCTAATTAGGCAAAAGACACAAAATAATATAACCAAGTGCCTCTGTGAAAACCAAACAAGGGAAATCCAAAGAAACATATGACCATGGCATCACAATAAAACTGCTAAAGACCAGAGATATATAAATAAATGTTGTAAACATCCAGAAAAAAAATACATTATATACGAAAGAACAATGACTCAATGACTGTACATTTCTCAGAAGAAACCATGGAAACCAGAAGACATTTTTAAAGTGCTGACAGAAAAGAACTGTGAAGCCAGAATTCTATATCCACTAAAAAAGAATATGTAATGACTTAGATATGAGGAATAATGTATTAATCCGTTTTGCTTACTGCTATGAAGAACTGCCTGAGACTGGGTAATTTATAAAGGAAAGAGGTTTCATTGACTCACAGTTCAGCATGGCTGGGGAGGCCTCAGGAAACTTACAATCATGGCAGAAGGGGAAGGGGAAGCAAGGCACTTTCTTTGCAAGGTGGCAGGAAGCAGGGCCAAGCGGAGTGGGGAGAGCCCCTTATAAAACCAATAGATTTCATGAGAACTCACTCACTCACTATCATGAAAACAGCATGGGGGAAACCACCCCCATGTTTCAATTACCTCCACCTGATCTCTCCGTTGACATATGGGGATTATGGGGATTACAATTCAAGGTGAGATTTGGATGGGGACAAAAACAGGCTGGGCGCAGTGGCTCACGCTTATAATCCCAGCACTTTGGGAGGCCGAGGCGGGCTGATCACGTGAGGTCAGAGTTCGAGACCAACCTGGCTAACATAGTGAAATCTCGTGTCTACCAAAATATGAAAAAAGTTAGCGGGGTGCGGTGGTGCATGCCTGTAATACTGGCTACTTGGTAGGCTGATGCAGGAGAATCGCTTGAACCCAAGAGGCGGAAGTTGCAGTGAGCCGATATCGCGCCATTGCACTCCAGCCTGTGCAACAAGAGCGAAATTCCGTCCCCCCACATCCCAACCAAAAAAAGAAAAAAGAAAAGCCTAAACGTATCAAATAAGTTCAAGGGATTCATTGTACAGCCTGGTAACTATAGCTAATGATGATATATTGTGTTACTAGAAAATGTAAAGATAGTGGGTCAGTGTTCTTACTGCACATAACTGTCAATTTCTAATGAAGCTAAACAAAACATACACTTACCACATGATCTAGCAACTACAATCTGGGGCATTTATTTCAAATAAAATAAAACTGATATTCACACATAAACCATATGTGACTATTGATAGTCACTTTATTTATAACAGTTAAAATTGGAAACAACCTCTATGTCTTTCAGTGTTTTACTGGTAAAACTGTGTTTAACTGAATATACATTTATTCATGCCATTAAATACTCCTCAACAGTGACATGGAAAGAGCTATTAAAAATTGATACATGTAAGAATGTACTGAATATTCATCGGTATTTTGAAATGTGCAAGACCTTTTGGATAGGTCTTTAGGAAATTATGCTGAGTGAAAACGAAGTCTATCTCAAATGGTTACATAAGAAATGACTCCAGTTCTTTAACCCAAGCTTTCCAACCCACAGTCCATGGACTGCATGTGGTCCAGGACAGCTTTACAGCTTTGAATGTGGCCCAACCCAAATTTGTAAACTTTCTTAAAACATTATGAAAAATTTTATTTTATTTTATTAGCTCATCAGCTATCATTAGTGTATTTTATGTGTGGCCTAAGACAGTTCTTCCATTGTGGCCCAGGGATGCCAAAAGATTGGACACCCCTGTGATCTTCTTGAAATGACCAAATTATAGAGATAAAGAAGAATTCAGTGATTTCTATAGATTAGGAAGGGGAGCAAGGAAATAGCTATGGCTATTAAAGGATATCACGAGGAACTCTTTTTGTATCTTGACTGTGGTGGTAATCACATGAATCTACACAAGTGAGAAAATCGCATAGACCTAAACATGCACACATGCATGTGCACACACACACACACGAGTGCATGTAAAAGTGATGAATTCTGATTAAGGCCAAAAATTATAGCCATCAGTTACATGGTTGTGATACTGTACTATATTTACGCAAGATATTACCATTAAGAGAAACTAGGTGGGAACACATTCAAATCAACTAGAGTGTCATTTTCTCCAAGTTTGTCTAGATCACATGCAGAGGGGAGCTGATTAGTTCTCTTTAATAGCTGGCACAATCTTAAAAATCTGTCTCTTCCACTACACTTCTTGAGGAAAGGTTGTATTCATCTTTGTTTTTCCACAGCTTAGCACTGTATTATTCCAAGAATATTGCCTGGCATGGTATGAATGCGCCATAAATATTTCTTTAATGAATTCCTAAATAAAATAATGAAATTCTGCAAAATAAAAAAGTATCACGAGTAGTTTTTCAGGCTTATTGAGAGTTAGATAAAAATATTTTAAAGAGAAGTGCTTAATTTTATGGGTTGAAGTCTCATACATTTTTTTCTCTTTTATTAAGTAAGTTAGCCTATTTTTCCATCATAAAAGAAACATGACCAATGGAAAAATGGTCAATACTATGTCTTAAATAGCCACAGATGATATAAGCATCTAATTTCTATTAAGTTGAGCAGAAGAAATCATATGACTGTGCTGCTGTTTATATATTTCCAATGTAATTTCTCATCCAAGAGAGGAGATTTTCTACACAAGCAGACTAGAGAAGGTCCATGGTAAATGTAACATATGAATTATGTAGCCCCCCTTCACTTCAAAGTGAATTATTTTATATGATCTTGGGTATTCATTTTAAGAATAATAAATGAAAACATGTATTCTATATAACACTGTACATTTGTAATGAAATATCACAGCCTTTCGCTCCTATTGGTCTGATAGTAAGGCTTGAAAGATAAAAGATATAAATAAATGACAGTAAAAACTCCTTCACCTTCAATAATTCAAATTATGTCATATTTATGAAGTGAACTTCGTTCCTATATTCTTTTATCTTCTATGCCATTTCATTTCCACAGACATTATTATTGTTCATATATTTAAGGCTATTTTCTATGATTAGCAACTATCAAATAATTCCTTTATCTCACTCAGGTTATTTTGAAACTTTTTAAATCAAATCAAAGCAGAGTAAACAATATGAGCTTGTACGTAATGAAAAATCATGTTAGAAAAAGCTTATCAAATTTCTAATCGTTTTACTTAGAATATTCAATGTTATAGATTACAAGTTTGTTAGACTACAGAGGAGAATCATGGCTAACTGTGATTTGATTTTCCAGTATGTTTGACTATTTATACAATTAGTTTAATTTTATGAAAAGAAGATAATTAACAAGGGCACACCCCAATGAAATTTTAGAAAATAAAAAACATCACTGTAAACAGCACCACATAAAGAAACAAAGCATTTCTGAAGCACACACTTGGGCTGTATCTAATCTCATTTTATTCTACCACCACCACCACCAAGGATAACCACTGTTACAACTTCTAACACCTTAGAATAACCTATTTTTGAACTTTATATTAATGATATCATGCAATATATACTCTTTTTTTTTTTTAATTTTTTTTTATTATTATTTGTGAGTGGCTTATTTTACTCAACACACTTTGGGGATTCATTCATGTTTTTGGTTGCAATTGTGGTTCATTCAGAAAATGCAGTTTGTTTGTCTTGCTATATAGTATTCTTCTCTATGAATATACCATCATTTATTCATCAGTTTATTCTGAATACATATTTGGGTTGTTTCCAGTTTGAGATATTTTGAAGTGATTCTATGAACATTCTCCTGCTTATCTTTTCATGAGCTTAACTATGCATTTTTGTATGGTTTATAACAGATATAGAATTTCTAAGTAATGAGAAATGTGTAGGTTCATTATTGTTAAATGCTGTCAAAATGTTACCCAGAGTGATTGTACCAATCTATACTCTACTCTGCTGTAAACAAGATCTAGTCATAGAATAGAATATCCATTCATTGTCTGAGCCTTGAGGTGAGTACATAGAGATATCCTATTGTAGTTTTAATTTGCATTGCTATGATAATGAATCAAGTTCAGCCCCATTATATATGTGTATTATCCATTTGGGTATTCTCTTTTATGAATTGCAGGCTCCAATTCCTCAATTCTCTATTGCATTATCTGCCTTTGTTGTTTTGTTGTTGTTACATATATTTCCTAGATATACAATTTTTTTCCTCCCATTCTGTGGCTTGTCATTGTACTTACTGTCTTAATGGTCTCTTAATTATGTTAAGTACAATTAATTGATTTTTCTCCTTGTTGGCATGTTGTGTGTGCTAACAAACCCTTGATTATCCTAAGGTCATGAAGATAGCCTCATTATTTTTTAACATTTTATCATATATACACACACAATTCATGTATTTTATCATATACACACACACTTTGCATATTTTAAATTGACAAATATAAATTATATATATTTATGGTGTACAAGGGGATGTTTTGAGGAATAAATACATTTTGGAATGACATATTCATCACTTCACATTCTTAGCAGTTTTTGTGGTGAGAACATTTAAAAGCTCCATTGAAAGTTTCAAGTAAACAATATATTGTTATCAACTGTAGTTACTATTCTGTATGATAGATCTCTAGAACTCATTCTTCCTAACTGAAATTTTTGTAACCTTTAACCAATGTGTCTTCATTCCTTTCCTATATTCCCAGCCCCGGTAATCACCTTTCTACTCTCTGCTTAAATGAGTTAGACTTTTTTAGATTCTACATTTAAGTGAAGTCATGAGCTATTTGTCTTTGTGTGCCTGGCTTATTTCACTTAGCATAAAACTGTACAAGTTCATGTAGATTGTCACCAATGACAGAATCTCCTTCTTTTCAAAAGCTGAATAGTATTTCATTGTTTATATATATGTATATATATATATACATATATATGTGTGTATATATATACACACATATATATATATACACCACATTTTCTTTATTTGTTCATCTATTGATAGGGAGAGTTTGGTTGAATATATATCTTGGTGATTGTGAATAATGCTGAATAAACATGGGAATACAGACATCTATGACATACTGATTTCATTTCCTTTAAATTTATTCCCAGTTGTGGGATTTCTGGTTCATGTGGCTGTTCAATTTTCATTTTTTAAGGAAATGCCATACTGTCATATTGACTATACTAATTTACATATCCACCAATAGCGTACATGAATTGCCATTTTTCCACATCCTCACCACTATGCTTGCTTTGGCAGCACATATAAAAAATTGTTATAATTTTCAAAAACATAACTGTCTTAAGAATTTCAGCTAAATTTTCATTAAGGGATGGCATGAAGAGAAGATAAATATGGAGCATAATTATAGCACATTTTAAAATTTATACAAACTCAAATATGTAATGGATATATTGACTATTCACAAGGGGAGTTTAGTATAATTGTGCCATTTAAAAAAAACCTATTTCATTTTACTTTATTTTTTTGAAACACAGTCTCACTCTGTCACCCAGGCTGGAGTGCAGTGGTGCCACCCTAACTCACAGCAGCTTTGATTTTTGGGCATAAGCAATCCTCCCACTTCATCCGCCCAAGGAGCTAGGACTCCAGGCATGTGCCACTATGCCTAGTTATATTTTTATAAATTTTTTTTTTAGAGAAGGAGTCTCACTATGTTGCTCAGGCTGGTCTTGAACTCCTGGCCTCAAAAGATCTTCCCATTTCAACCTCTTAAAGCCCTGGGACTACAGGCCTGAGCCATCATGCCTGGTCCTTAAAATATTTTAAATAATTATGCGTTGTTTTCCTGACACTTATTTTTCCTAAAAATGACACAAAGTCAATTGGAACTATTATGAAAAGCAAACTAATAAACAACTTTCATCTCTGGCAAAAATAAGCCCGTTTTGTTTCAACATTCAGAATGTAGTTGTGGTGTCAGTGGGTGGCAGTAACTGTTAACACATGTGCAAAGATTAGTCATTAAATTTCTTTAAACCAAAATTCCATCTACTGCAAAATGGGAATATTTATAATTTTATTAAAATTATCCAAGATAATAGTTGGAATGTGAAAAGTAGATTGCTTTTACTTTAGGTGGCAACTATTATATTATTACAACAACTACAGTCTGTGAGATATGCTGATATACTCTTGAAATTGACTATAGTAGGACATGATTACATATAACTAAGTATTGTGAATGTAATACCATCTGATACCAAAGACAAATTAGAAGAATCATTCATAGGAATGATAAATGGAAATGATTGGCATATTGTTTGCTGAAATAAGACTATCTGAAGGTCATTTTTATTCTTGGTTAATTATACATATAGTTAACCTTACATAACTAACATTTCTACCATCCTTGCTAATAGAGGATCATGCAAATCATTCAAATCATGCCTGAATCAAATAATGCAAATTATTCAAATCATACAAAATGTTTCCTCTAAATTTCACTGTTTTGCATTATCATCCTCAAGGTACCCTTTAAGGACTGAAAGAACTGTCCAGAGTACAGATATATTCCTTGTATGCATTAACTTATAATTTACAGGGCCAATGCCAATGATTGTTAACAAACCCAGTACTGGATTTGAGAGCTCTTCACCCTCACTTCAAAGCATTTAAAATAGCTTTTACTCTTGTGTTGGGCTGCTTTATGCTAATATTCTTCTCAGTCTCTACAAATGGAAATCCACCCAATAAGGGTGATTTTCTTGGCACCAGGTGCTTGCTATCTCTGTTGGTTTATAAATAATATGTTTAGGATCTAAATGATTATTATATAATTCATTTTATTTATCTTTGGGAAACACTGAAATGTATGGGGGCAGTAGAAACTAGAGATGTATTGAGTTTGAGCACTTTTTATTTAGGATTAACAAAGCTCAGACAAATACCACCAAAAGTATGTTTTCTTACAATCTCTATAGACTGGCATATGCTTTATATTAATGTATGACTGGTCAACCTGAGATAAGTCTTATTATAGATGAATATGTTTATAGAATAAATTAATGCTACTATTTATTAGAAGTAGTTATGTGCTAGATACTACAAAGAGCATTTTATAGATACTGTCTAATTCAATCTTTCCCAAAAATCTCTAAAGTAAGGTACTACTATCCCTGACACTTAAAAAACAGTGAGTATAATAAGATAATTAATAAATAAAACCAGATGACATAGCTAACTGATGGTAGAATCGGAATTGACACTCACAGTCCATTCCTCACTTCCTTCTATTGAAAGTTTCTACCTTAGAGATTTAATTCTGATGTAGTATTCTTTGTTGCACACTAAAAAAGTGCAGGGAAACACACAATTTAATTCTGTCAAAAAGTCTGGCCAATCTGTGTTTTATTCTAGAATCTGATTTTTTTAATGCAATGGTTTAAAAAATATTCTAAATACTTTTGTTGTATATTTATGTTTCATAGATAAGATTAAGGAAATAGATTTATTCATGTTTGAATTTTTCAATATAATTTCATTTTTCAAAAAGTATTAAGCTTTTGACTTGTTTACATCTTTTTCTGGTTAAACTGCCCAGCGATTTTTTATTTTTACACATTTGTACTTGTTGCTATGTACTCTTGCTCACAGAGCAAACTGTTCAAGTGATTTTCTCTACACATATTTTCTCTAATCTTTAACATATTGGTGTTACAGGGCACTATGTGTTTCCTCATTTTTAAATTGCCTGCAGAACTTTCCTTGAAGTTTCAGAATATGAAAAGTAGAGGTGTACCTTTAATCTAAATACAAAGGAAATCATAGCAAAGGCCAAAAACTATAGCTAAATGCACTGCCTTGGAAGTAAACAGAACACTGAATACAATTTTGAGTCTTCTACTACAAATGATGTAATCTTGGAATGTTACTTATTTGTCTGTCTCAGCTTAATCATCTGAAAAATAAATATAGTCACACACATATCTTACAGGGTAATTATAACAACGAAATCGGTTAATAAATGAAAAGTATTTAGTATCATTCCAGATATCTAGTAAACAACAATGTCTGTTATTTTTATAATACACAATTTCATAGAGCTTAAATATTTTTAAAAATGAGTGATTGAATAAATGAACGAATCAATTCTATGTTTCTTTTGTTCAGCACACCTTTGTTTTATATATATTTAAATTTTTATCATCCCTCTGATTCAGGCTGATGAGATCAGAAAAAACAAAAACAAAAATAAAACTTACCAGGCCATGTTTTTTATGTCCATCCTATTACCAATATTAGCTCCTCAGTGGCAAGTCATAACCACTGTTTGAGGCAAAAATACTGGAGGATCAAAGAGAACTGTAAACTATTATTCTCTTTTCTTTCATTTTTTCCCTCTTTTCTCCTTTTTTTCTTTGTGTTCTTCCTTGCCACTCTCCTTTCTCCCATCTCTTATTCTTTCCCTCTCTCATTCTTTTCTTTCATCTTTCTTTTTTTATTTCTTTCCCTTTTATTAGTTTTCAATTTTTTTATAATACTAGGTGTTGAGAAATTAACAAAAAAAAAGGGCTGAACACAGGGCAGCAATTTGCAGTTAATAATGACTTCAAATTGTTGAACACTTAATTAGTTGTGTCGGAATTAGTAGAATGTAGTTGGAGCTACATATCCAGCATATACCTGGTTTATGAGAGATCAAGAACATTACATTTTTCAGAGTTACAAACAGAGAGGTTATTGTTAAATCTGTGATGTTCGATAAAGTAGCCAAGGGTGTGTAGGAAAATATGTCTTGGCATATTATTTGCTGACCTTACTCTAGAATAAAGCATGTTAATCCAGGTTAAGAATGACATGGAAAGTTTTATTTTTAAAATACATATTCTTGGATGTCACATCTAGATGTTATGATTTAGTAGGTCAAAGTGGGTTGGGAACTATAATGTGTATAATTTAAATCTTTCACCAGTAATCAACATTTTTAAAAAGTTAAAGAAAAATTTTTAATGTGAATGGCACTATTAAGAGGAAACAAGCTACAAACAGAGAAAACGTTTGCAAGTCACATATTAACAAGAGAATTGTATACAAAAATATTAAGAACTCGAAACACTCGACAGTAACAAATAGAAACAAAGTAAAAATTCAGTTTTTTAAAAATTGGAAAAGACCTGGGACACTTAACCCAGGAAGATATAAATGTGTGAAATTAGCCCATGAAAATATGTGCGACAACATTAGTAATCAGGGAAATGCATTAAAACCATGTTGCGGCACCATCACATACTTATGAGAATATCACACACAGTAAACAAAACTACAATACCAAATGCTGATGTGGATGTGGAGAAATGAGAATACTTGAATACTGCTGGTGGGACGCTGGAAAACACTCGATCACTTTCTTATAAAGTTAAATGTACTCTTTCTATGTGACCGAGCAATCCAGTCTTCGGCATTTACTTTATCTAGAGAAATGAACACTGATTTTCACACAAAAATCTACATGCAAATGTTTGTAGCAGCTCTATTCAGAATCATCAAAAACTGAAAACAATTTAAATGTCCATCAGTGGGGCAATGAATAAGTAAAGTGTGATACCTCCGTGCATTGGAATACTACCCAGAAATAAAAATGAATGGACTATTTATAAATATAACATCTTGGGTAAACCTCAAAGGCATTCTCCTAAATGAAATAAGACAGTCTTTAAAAAGTTAATTCCTTTCCAATTACATTTAAATGACATTATCAAAATGATAAAATTATTGGGAGGGAGAATATCCCAGTGGGTGCCAGAGTGTAAGGGTGGGAGAAAGGTGTAACTACAAAGGGTAAGCCTGAGTGATTTTTTCCGTGATAGAATTGCTCTGTGTCTTGATTTTGGTGGTAGATTCACAATTCACAAATCAATACTTGTGTTAATATTTATAGAACTGTACATTCCACAAAAATATTTTATGTTAATTTAAAAATTAAAATTAAACAAAATCACCAACCAAAAAGCTCTCTAGTTCTGAAGCACAACCAGGATTTGAAAGCAGCCCTATTATGAATTGCCTGAATTTCACTGATGAATGTTAAGTCAGTAAGTCGGGAATATAGACTCAGAAATTTATATTTTTAATACATATTCTTATAAGCTGTTTATGACTTATGTGAATAAAAGGATAATTATCTCATTGAAATCTACCTGGTAGTGTTGTAGAAGATGAATATTAGGAAAATGATTTGAGAAAATATAAGGTCGTCGGTAACCCAAACTTTCATACTTATCATGTTGTATTGTTATTTATTAATTAACATCTCTGTTTCTCTATTGTACCCTGAGCTGCTTTAAGTCCGATTTTGCCCTATTTAATTCGGAATTCTCATTATTAAGCTCAATGTGTGACACAAACCAAACATTTTATATTTGACTCTCACTCCATATATATGAAATGATTGTTTTCAGGGATCAGATTAATGGGGTGATAGAGGCAGAGGTTGGTTACAGGTATCCAAACTGATAGGAGGTCAAAATCTGGATATGATATCTAGTTTACTGTGAGATATAATTACCATTGTATGTCTCATTGTTTTACTTTACTCAGTGATATTTTGGAATAAACTATCACTATGTGGCTCCAACTCTATTCTTGGTTTCCCCAAAAATCAGACTAGGGCATAAGTTGTATTAGGAATCTCAGGCATCAGGAGTGAGGGTGAAGGGGTGTTGGGCAAGGAGATATAAAGATCAAATATAAAGAAGCATCTCTGAGCTATCAACTGCTGAATACAAGCAGTGTCCAAGAAGGTAAGACAAATAATGATGTTAGAACAAGATTTTTATAAGAGAGAAAGGAAATCATTTATCCACTCGCTTTCACATTTTCATTGATCAAATATACAACCCACGGGACAGTACTCCTGAAATAGTAGATATTTAGGCACCAAGGAGGGTTTTGTACTGTTGTGTGCTTTATGATCATCAGAAGAGCCTTTGAGGTAGAAGTGCAAGGTATGTGATGAGTGATGAGGTTATGAAACAAGACTCAGTCAGGTTGCATCTGCCTGAACTTGATTAGAGTCCACACAGGACTCAGTGCTATAGCAACTGTTGGTATGATAAATATGTGAGGCCAAGCAGATCTAAAGTTGACAAAGAGATACTGTATACACTTGCCTGCTCTTTCACACACTGCCTGTAAGGTAGGAATATCAGTTTTATTTTTCTGTAGGCTCAAATTTCGGGTCTAGAACCAGGATATTTTTTATTTAATAACCAACACTTGCTCTTTCCACTAACATTCTCCAGTTGACTTCAAATCCTAGCTCTGCCACTTTGTAGGTTGGTGCAAAAGTAATTGCGGTTTCAGACCATGAATTTTAAGTCATTATAACTAGGCTCAAACACATCTATATTAATCAAAATAAGAATCATTACAATCAACACATTTTTGCCAATGAGAAGTGAGTATGTTTATTCCTATAGTGTAAAAATCTGTGCTTTGGGATTTGATGACCTCTTGGAAAGCATTTTCTGCATTCTCCTGGTTGTGGAAGCGTTTTCCCTGCAAAAAGTTGTAGAGATGCTTGAAGAAGTGGTAGTCGGATGGTCAGACATCAGATGAATATGGTAGATGAGGCAAAACTTCATAACCCAATTAGTTCTACTTTTGAAGCATTGGTTGTGCAATGTGCAGTTGGGTGTTGTTATGGAGAATTGGGCCCTTTCTGTTGACCAATGCCAGCTGCAGGTGTTGCAGTTTTTGGTGCATCTCATAGATTTGCTGAGCATACTTTCAGATGTAATGGTTTTGCCTGGATTAAGAAAGCCGTAGTGGATCAGACCAGCAGCAGACCATCAAACAGTGACTATGACCTTTTTTTGGTGCAAGTTTGGCTTTGTGAAGTGCTTTGGAGCTTCTTCTCAGTCCAACCACTCAGCTGGTCATCACCAGTTGTCATATAAAATCCACTTTTTGGTACACATCATAGTCCAAAAGAGAAATGGAGCCTTGCTTTTGCTTAAAATAAGAGGAGACAACACTTCAAAACGATGACTTTTTTGATTTTCGCTCAGCTCATGAGGCAACAACTTAGCGAGCTTTTTCACTTTTCTATTTGCTTCAAATTCTGAACAACCGTAGAATGGTTGGCATTGTGTTCTTTGGCAACTTCTCTTGTAGTTGTGAGAGGATCAGCTTCGATGATTGCTTTCAACTGCTCATTGTCAACTTCTGATGGCTGGCCACTATGTTCCTCATCTTTCAGCCTCTCATCTCCATTGCAAAACTTCTTGAACCACCACTGCACTGTAAAATTATTAGCAACTCCTGAGCCAAATGCATCGTTCATGTTTGAAGTTGTCTCTGCTGCTTTACAACCCGTTTTTGAACTCGAATAAGAAAATCACTCAAATTTGCTTTTTGTCTAACAAAATTTCCATAGTCTAAAATAAACATAAAATAAACAGCAAGTAATAAGCCATTACCAAAAAAAGTGATAAATGCATATTAAAGTGATGTATAATATAACCACATTTATTAAAAAAGTATTCCATTATCAAATGGCAAATTTCAACAATGCAAAAACTGCAATTATTTTTGCACCAACATTAGCTCTTTGAAGTTGAGTAATTAACATTTTCAGCTCCTATTTTCACTGATAAACAATAAAAAGACGAATATTTATGCAAAGGTTTAGGGAGAGAATGCACATAATTGATACATGCAAAGTATTTAGCACCACAAGTGGCACATAAGAGCCTCTCAAAATTTATTAGTATTATTGTACTTGTAATAATAGCAGTATTTGTAAAATAATGGGAATTTTGACAAGAGAGCAACGAGACTTAACATTCAGGAACACGCAGAGATGTTGAATCAAGGAAACTACTTAGGAGAAGATTAAATTACATATGAAAGCAACTTTAACATTATTTGAAAGGGAAAACATTAATTCCTTGAAAAGCAAACATTAGCACAGATTTGGGAGCAGTGTATGGTAGGATGGTCAGTATGAAAAGAACCAATATCAAGCAAAAGAATAAATAAGTTTCTCAGACAAAGAGATAAACAGTTGAATTCAGTGGAGAAAGCAAACAATGACAATAAAGAGACTTGAAGTAGCTTGGTTTGAATTTGAAACAAAAAGGGGATTATAAAGACTTAATTTTATCAGAATGAAAAAGCGGATTACTGTTGAATCCCTAGAGAAGGCTTATTTAGTATTGTTTTATGTTCCAGATTACTTGAGCAACAATGATATAATGGAAATTGCATAAAACACAGTTTATGTCCCACTTATAAGGTTAGTAGGAATAAAAGTCGTGGATGAAAAAGCATCAATTTAGTACTGAATACTGTTGAAAACTATGAGATAATACAACACTTATTTTTTTTCTTCCTCTGAAGCCAATTTCAAATAGAAAAATTGTCATTGAAAGGATGCATTCGTGAGTCACGCATAAAGGAAGGAGAAGTGAATGAGAAGATATAAGATATTTTAAATTTGAAAGTAGTTTGGAAGAATGCAGAGACAGTATTAGGAGAAAACACAGTAAGAAAAGCCACTCTTTAGGTAGGCAGAAGAAGAAGAAGAAGGAGAAGAAGAAGGAGGAGGAGGAGGAGGAGGCAGCAGCGGGGGGGAGGGGAGGGGGAGGAGGCAGAGGGGGAGGAAGCAGGGGGAGGGGGAGGGGTAAGAGACGGGGAGGAGGAAGAGGAAGAGGAAGAGGAAGAAGAAGAAGAAGAAATAAAACATGTGGACCACACATACTTAAAAACATATGATTAAATCAGATATGTTATGATTTATTTTTAAACAATTGAGAAGAGCCAATTGGTAGAATCCAAACAGTTGTGTGAGGAGAATTTCCCATGTTACTAAATACTGTGTAAAAAAAACAAGAAAAGAAAAATAAAACATTCAGATAATTTTTCAACTTAAGAGCTGCACCAAAATTCTCAGAAAATTTTACTATTTAGGTTTAATAACATGAAAAAAATTATCAATGAAAATCCTTTGATTTGACACTTTCTAGTAAAAGTCAGCACCTGCTTGTTTTTTAAAACTCCATTTTCTATCTTCGATGAACAGAATGCTCAATTTGAACACTTGATGTCTAGAAGTGGAAATTCTAGAATGTCAATACTGTTCTGTTTCTTCATCACTTCATTCTCCTTATTTCTAATATTTCTCCCCAATAAAGTCATAATAATCTATTTATCTATCTTCCCTCTGCTCTGAATTATCTTTCCTCTCTTTTAGAAGAGGAGGTTAAGAAAAAAAGGATTTTGAAAATTAGTCATTATTCTAAAGTACCCATTGGCACTTTCCTACCTCCCTGGTGGCCTAGGAGGCTTCCTAGTACTCAGATCATTTAAATAATGATATGTATGTATGTATGTGTGTGTATGTATGTGTGTGTATATATATATATGAGTTTATATATGGTATATATTCACCCCTACATATACATGCCTCTGTGTGAATGCATTCATGATAAATTATTTCCTTAGAGATATTTATAGTTGTGTCGGAATCAATTCTGGAACCAATACTCTAAAACATTAAATGTCTGCTATATGGAAAAATGGTGAAAGGGATTGAGTGTTACTTCTGTGGAAAATTGGGAGGAAGTGGCTTAGAGCTGGGTGAAAGGACAGTAGAGTGAGTTGGATGGTACCAGATTATATATATCATGGAATGGATTATTATACCAAGTGTAGAAAGGAAGTAAAAAAAAGGTGATAACAATATAGTTATTGGAATATCCTTCCATGAGTTAAACTCTTCAACTTATTTAATACTAAAATATTTGTAGATATCTTCATAGCTTGCATGCTCTCTCTCTAAGGCAAAAGTTCCAAAAGAGGATTTCAGCCAGATTATCTTTTCTGCCATGACTCTCTTTATCTTACAATAGGATAATGAAAATGAAAAATCTTTATAAATATTTTGCTTTAAGATTCTTTGAGCATTTGAACCTGTGTATTTACAGCAAATGTTCTATTAATGTACTATTTTCATAGTATCTTTTTTTTAGTTACCATTTGATCTCTCATTGAATTCATTTTCATCACACAATATGTTATGTGCTGTGAGAAGAGGAAATTTTTCAGAGCTAAAAAGCAAAATATCCAAAATCTATTGATGTATCCATGGTAACCATTATATCTTGAAAAAACAAGAGCACGAGGAAGCAGTCATTTTGTAACTGGTAAGAGAAAAATGGTCATTAAGATACAGGATGTGAATAGATGTCTGTCAATGTGACTAGAAAAATATTTTAATGAAAAAATACATGAAAACTATTCTTTTCTTGAGCCTGTTCATGATTGTTTAGCTATGAACATTGGTTCTGGAATTACTTTCAAACAGCCCAGTGCTTTTGAGAGTTGGCAGGGTCTTCTAGCACTGGCGATTAGGAAAGGTAGAGGACACTGGGACTTCACACCTCAACAGAAATAACAATCTAGCACAATATAAGTCTCTGGACACTGTCTTCCTGGTCCATGACTACAGAAGAAACGTGGGAGACATAATAAATCCAGTAGAGAATGCATCATTCTCAATAGACCCAATAGTTCTCCTCACTTCCATTGCTGCCAGATTGATCAAGTCCATGCAATCTGTCACCTAGACTCCTGCCCAGTCATCTCTCTGGTAGCTTTGTTTCCATTCCTGCTCATGTCCACGATGTTTTGTTCTCCACAAGACAGACAGAATGATGCCATTAATAAGGAAATTACTCACCTCTTGCTTGGAACTTTCCAATGGCTTTCTATCTTATTTCATTGTATAATCCAAAATCCTTTAAAGGACTTCAAAGATGCAGCATGGAGGTAATCTGGCCCTTGATACCATTCTTTCCTTTCAGTTACACTGGGATTATTGTTCTTCCTTGACCCACAGTAAGAAAACCCTGTCTCAGCACATTTGCACTATTCCCTTCACAGGGAATGTTTCATTTACAGACATCCTTAAAGTTTTTATTTTCCTTCTCTTCATTTAAGTCTCTACCAAGATAGTCTTCTTATATTTCACAGACAAGCTTAACTAATACAACTTTCTAAGTTTTAGTATCTTTAATGTATTTCTTACTATAAAACACTACGTTTGTGTGTTTACTTAATTACTTCCCTTCCATATATGTGAGCAGGGGTTTGTTTTCTTCACAAAGGCAGGGGTTTGTTTGTTCATTACCAAATTCTTGTCTCCAGCAAGCATTAGGGCCTCGTTATTATTGTTATTATTGTTGGAAGGAATGAAAGAAAGCACAGGAAGAAGGAATGGAATTTGTGTGTTATTTCAAACACACATAATAGGACCAACACTCTCCAATATATTTTTCTTCAATGATGCAAATATTCTATATGTGTATTCATATAGTAGCCACTAGACAAAAGAGTCTATTCAACCTTTGAAATGTGGCTTGTGAAATTGAGGAATTATATTTTGTATTTTTTAAATTGAATTAAATTTAAATAGCTAAATGTCTATAATATTGGTAAGGGAAGCATGGGACAATGACAGAGGCAGGTATATAACTAGGTCTTCTAGTACAGCATGTGGGCCCAAGTATTCCTTGTGTGATTAAAATTTTTTAAAATACTCATGGAAATTTTTGTATTATTTGTAATAATTGCCCTACATTATCAAAAATTCCAAGCAGACTTCAAAGACCTTGTTTTGACTTAGGCTTACAATTCAATTGTGTGATATAAGAAATTATAATATTATAAATAAAAGGTTCAAGTTTTAGCTGATGAGAATCAAATAAAAATAAAAAGAAATATAACATTTTGATTTTCAAATTGCAAAACGTGTATTAAACAATTATTTCTATAATGACTCCTGCCCAGGCAGCTCTCTAGTTGACCTGTGGGCACAGACTTAAATAATTTTGTTTAAAATATATAAAACAAAGACTTTGACCCTTCAATTTCATGTGTAGAAATTCACCAATGAAATAATCAGATTCAGGTTAAATGTGTTTTCAATGAAGCTATTATTTATAACAATGCAACTCTGGGAGCATTCTCAATGCCCTAGGGTAATTAATTTACATGAAATAGAAATGACTGCCTCCTATTGCTGAAGTACATGTGTAGAACTAAACCACTAATTTTTGTCCTAAAAAGAATTAAATATACAATGAAAAATAGTATGTATTTATTTGTGTGTGTATAATTTATGATTGCTTAAGCCATTGATAATTAGTTTTATTGTACTTATTTATGTGTTTCAGGAGGCTTTAATGTTAATAACTATACTAGCTTAGGTTAATTATTTCTGTTTGAAGTAAAAACCAACAGTTCACTAGCTCTTGACTTCCTAAGGATTACCTCAGCATATTTTACAGCTTTGCATTTAAGTAAACTGCCTTCCCCTTTATGTAAAAAAACTTCCACTATACTCTTTTTCTTAAATTATTTATTTATTTATTTTTTATTTGCCAGTCTCCCTCTATTTCCCAGGCTGGAGTGCAGTGGCACGATCTCATCTCACTACAACCTCCAGCTCCTAGGTTCAAGCAATCCTCCCAGCACAGCCTCCCAAGTAGCTGGGACTACAGGTATGTGCCACCACGCCTGGCTAATTTTTTGTATTTTTTGTAGAGACGGGGTTTTGCCATGTTGCCCAGGCTGGTCTTGAACTCCTGAGCCAAGTGATCCTCCCACCTCAGCCTCCCAAAGTGCTGGGATTACATGTGTGAGTCACTGCGCCCAACTCACTTTAATCTTTTTACCCTTCTAATTTATAGTAACCTGTACTGACTATATCTCTAATGTCCCAACTTCTCCTGGATTCTCTGCTCTCAATCACCTGAACTTTCATCCCACAGGAACCGTGAGCAGCCAAGGTGGACCTACATCAGTCAAAATGCTCCTGCCTGCAAGAAATAATACTCTATTTAGACTATCTTAAACTAATATATTAACCTCTCATTGTAGAGCAAAAAAAAAAAAAAAAGTCCAAAGATAGGAATAACCTGGGCTTAGTTTAACGCATATTGCATGATTCCAAAATGCGTGGGGTAATTCGTTTGTTTGTTTTGCTTTTTGCATTCACTGCAAAGGTCCAGAGATTCAATGTTTTCAGTTTGAAAACATGCTCGACATTGGATCATTCAATGGAATTTATGTATCTAAAGGAGGTTTCATTCTATGATAAATTTTTCTAGATCCACATAAACCTCAAATTAAAATCAGAGTATATTATAAGAATTAAGGGAAAGCTGATCCTCCAAAGAAAATCAAGATCAATTATAAAGCTACATTCCTACTTCCATATTCCTGACCACATAGAATTTCTGATTTTAGGAGAAGGATTCAGACACAATTTGGATAAAAAGAGTGTCTTCTTCATTGCAATGTGTACACATGCAACACTTCTATATTTGAGACCAACAGATTTGTTCATTTGTCTTTGATACTTTTTAAATATCTATAACTGTTTAGCTCTTTGATCAAGACTATTTGTTACCTCTTCCACATAAGTATTTATATGTTTTATTTGTGTGGGTTAGAAATGACAAATGAGTTATTGTGTAGTGTTACATGTGTCAAAAAATAGCAGGTTATTTGTTAGTTTAGCTAAGGTTTGTGAATATGGCATCACAATTCTATTCTGCGTGTTGTTAGAGTTTTTTTTGAAATAGTCTTACATCTTATTTTATATACCATCCTTACTTACCAGTGTTTGTTCATAGGTTAATTATGGTGAGTAATCTAATGACTGTTAATATCCACAATAAACAGGGCAAACACCATTATAAACTATTTATCATGTTACTGTTACTAATAACATAACTAAATATAATTTATTTGACTTACATATATGTATAACTTGAAAAAATCATCTCAAAAATTTGGAAATTTATTCAGTAGAGTGTATAAGAATATTACAAATAATAAAACATCTTATGAAGGCAAAATGAGTTGTTATACAAAACATGAAGATCTTCAAAACAAGAATAAAAGAGTATCACACAACACAAGAAAATAGGAGTATCAGGGACAATGTACCATTGCAAATAAAATGAGAATTGAAAAAATTTGATTTTTCTACCCTTGAGTTTTTAAACTACTGTAAATTTTAGCTGATGTTTTCAGCAATCATATAGGTCTGATTTATAGAGTACAGGACCGACAAGAGGGTGGAGGAATTGCCATAGTTCAACTCTGGCTTAGGGCTTTGAAGTGGTGCTATATAGTTATTCTCACAGTAAAATGGTTCACTTTTCATTTTATACAACATGATGATGGATGGCACTTTGAGAGCCTTGAGGTGATATATAGCATCCTCAGACACTGAGATATACTCCTAGTTTTTAAACAGCAATGCACCAGTCATCGCCATTAATGGGTATACTGGCTTTTGGTATATTTTAATTATGTCATGGCTAGCAAATAGAATTTTCCTGAAAATATTGGTTAAAAGATAACTTCTTTTATCAAAAATAAGTATCAATATAACTATAACTCTGACTATATATATATATAGAGAGAGACACATGCTCTATTAGGACATAGTATATTTGAGAGATTTTAATACAAATAAACAGAAAGAAGTAATATTGTGGCATTGTAAAAAAGAATAATATGAACCTCTGAGACCTAACTTATTATTCTTTAAAATGTGGATCAAATTACCTGTTTTATTTGTCGGCACATGTTTTCTGTTAAACATAAATGAGATAATATGTATGATGTCACATGTATATTGATTCTAGTCCAATATCCTTTTCTGGTTTTTCTCTTGATTCCTTTTATAAGTAATCTAATCCTTAAGTTCTATTTTTTCCATGAGTTTCTATTTTTGACCCTCTTCTCTTACCTTGCTACATTTTCCTTATATTGGGTGATTATATTCACTTCCATTGATTTAGAATCAATAAAATTGATTTTCTATGAGGATCTATCACCAATTTCAAGTCAAGCTCTAACACACAAATAAGGAACTAGCGCTAAAGATCAGCAGCTGAATTTAATCATGTCCCTTCTGTTTCGGTTTAATCTCCATTGTGCTTCCAAAAGTCAAAACTACAATCTAAATAAAAGTCATGACAAACCTAAGTAAACTAGAAATCTGGAAATCTCACTTAATAGTTTCATTTTATAACCACGTAAATCTAAGCAACAACTAAACCCTACCTAGTATAATACACATACTTGTAATTCATTCTATCTTTTCTGTAGTTATATATACATCCTTCATTTAAGCTACAGCAATATTAGTTTCTAACTTGTCTTCCTACATGCTGAACATCCCACAAAAGGTAGATTGCTAGATCTTAAACGTAAGCTTACATATCCTTACCACACTCAAATCTTTTAATGGTTCTCCAACACCTGTAACATATTGAGTTTTTTTGTTTTGTTTTGTTTTTTGTTTTTTGAGATGGAGTATTGCTCTGTTGCCCAGGCTAGAGTAGAGTGGCACAATCTCAGCTCATTGCAACCTTGCAACCTCCACCTCCTGGGTTCAAGCGATTCTCCTGTCTCACCCTCCTGAGTAGCTGGGATTACAAGTGTGTGCCACCACGCCTGACTAATTTTTTTGTATTTTTAGTAGAGATGGGGTTTTACCATGTTAGCCAGGATGATCTTGATCTCCTCACCTTGTGATCCGCCTGCCTTGGCCTCCCAAAGTGCTGGGATTACAGGCGTAAGCCACCGTGCCCGGCTCATACTGAGACTTTTAACATGGCCCATGTACCTTAATCATTGGGCCTCTGACAATTTCTGCAAATGTCAGCTGATGCCCTGAAAGTGGGACAAATATGAGGACACACTCCTATATCAACAATGTGAAACTCAATTTAGTTCTCTGAATACACCATTCAGATTCATGCCTCAGTGGCTTCACGCATGCTGTTTCCTACATCGAAATATCTTTCTCTCCTTAGACATTTAAATAACTGTACTAATCTTTAACATCCTTTCTTATGTATTTTCTTCTATGGGAGATCACATCTATTCTATATCTGAATTTCTACAATAATCTAGTTAAATGTCTGAACCCCGTCCCCGCAACACACAAACTCATTTGTAAGCTTCTTATAGGCCTGGATGGATCATCCCGACACATGAAGGTAAGAAGGTAAAGACTTTAATCTGAAAATGTATTATTATGGTTTATTAAATCATATTTACTGAAGAAACAGTTAATTAAAACATGATGACGCCTTTGTATATAAATAATTACCACTAATTATCTAAAAAGGCATAATTTAAATATCCTGAGTTCAAAATTAAATCTTCAACTGCAATAATAAATTCAATGCAATGTACATTTATGCTGTTCATTTGTTTGTAAAAAATAATGGCCCAATTAATGACATATTTTCTTTTATTAATAATAAAATATAAAACAAATGAAACATCTTTTAAACAGATAATTCAAATTAGAACTGATGTTCTTTATTATTTATACAATTTTATCATTTAATCTATGTTATAAAAAGCGTTTTTTACCTGAAAGTGAGCAACTGTTCATGATGCTAATAATTAAACTATTGAATACATAACGTGTCAGGCATGATACTACCATACTTCAAAATTCACAAAAATTATATTAGCAAACCATACGTTAAACTGATCTTTGCTACTCTGCTTTAACTGGGAAGTGGTGGAGATAAAGCTTCAGGCCCCAGAGATCAATAAGTATTATTATTCTTTTTTTTTAAAAAAGGAGTTTTGTGGTTACATAGGCTTGGAATATGGACTAAATCTTTTTAAGTAGGTTTTTGTTTGTTTGTTTTGTTTGTTTTGTTTTGAGTAGAAGCCTTCAGAGTTCTTATATTGCTAATGTATAATTGATCATTTGACTTTTTTTATAAAAGGTGTTTTTCCATTTTTGCCCAAAAAGCTATTAGAATTTTGATGGAGATTTCATTGAATCCATGGACTAATTTCAGACCACCAGCTTAACAATATTAAGCATTCCAATCCATGAATATGAAATATCTTTCCATTTATTTAGGTCGTATTTAATTTCTACAGTGTTTTATAGTTTCCAGTGTACAAGTCTTTCACATCTTGGTTAAATTTATGTTTAGGTATTTTCTTCTTTTTGACACTATTATAAATATAATTGTTTTCTTTTTTCTTTTCTTATTTTTCCATAAGTTATTGGGGTAAAGGTGGTATTTGGTTACATGAGTAAGTTCTCGAATTCATATGGAACTGCAAGGGGCCCTGAATGGCCAAAACAATACTGAAAAAGAAAAGCAAAGTAGAAGGATTCCCACTTCCTGATTTCAAAACCTATTACAAGGCTACAGTAGTCATAAGAATATAGTATTGGCATAATAATAAATACATAGACCAATGGAATAGAATTGAGAGTGCAGAAATAAACATCTGTGGCCAATTTATTTTCAACAAGGGTGTCAAGATCATTCAGTTGGGAAAGAATAGTCTCCTCAACAAATCATGCTGGGACAACTAGCTAACCACATGCAAAAGAGTGAAGTTGGACCCCTACTTCATTCATATATGAAAATTGAGTCACAGCGGTTCAACAATCTAAATTTAGGAGCCAAAACTAGATTTCCTACAAGAAAACATATACATTAATGTTTATGACATTGGGTTTGGCAATGGATTCTTTTGACAGCAAAAATATGAGCAACAAAGGAAAAAGTAGATAAATTGGACTATGTGAAAATTTAAAACTTTTGTGCATCAAGGAACATTATCAAAACTGTGGAAAGGCAACTTACAGATTGGGAGAAAATATTTGCAAAGCACATATCTTGTAAAGGTTTAATACACACAGGACTAAATAAATAGTCCTACAATTCAACAAAAACTAAAAACAAGTATCTCAACCAAAAAAAAAAAAAAAAGAATAAATAAGATTTTAACAAACATTTCTACAAAGAAGTTATATTAGTGTCCAAAAACACATGAAAAGTTATTCAATAAAATTGATCTTTAAGGAAATATAAGTAAAATCCGCAATGAGATACCCAGTGAATAAATCAATAAAAATAAAAAGTGTATTTCCCAAGAGTATTTGACGTTTTTTTACCATATCTTTAAGAATGCTTCAAAAAACTAGTATCTCAGAACTATAACCTGAAAAAAAAATGCTGCTTTGAAATTTTAATCTGTAAGTCAATATTTATCTAAAGGCAAAAATACATCTTGTTTGAAAGAATTTATCTTTTAAGCTTGTTTACTATATTATTGAAACAATTATCATAAATATGAACCTCAGTATTCCAGAAAATAATAGAATAATATATTGCCTTCTGGAAAATATTCAGGAAATATTCTACTGTAGTCTCTCTAGTGTACAATGGAAATGTTAAGCAACTAAATGGAATCATAGCATAATCTGAAAACATGCAAATTCAAGTTCTTCAATGAGAAAATGATTTTCAAAATATGCATTTTTGGTCTCAGTTTCATAAGATATTTCTTTCTCTGCCTCTCACAATATCCAATATATTTCAAGAATAGGTTAAAATATTATTTGGGGAATTCATGTATAGAAATCAAGTTATATCATTATAAGTTATAGCCTGAAGGAGCTGTGTAAAACGGAGCTACTTATGGAGACACTTTCCATTTTGAGAAGGATTAGAGATTGAAATAGAGATTAGAATAGAATAAAACCAACATGATTTAACACAGAAAGCTGCAGATGAACAGCTTCTTCAGATGTTTACACAAGTGACTGCCAAGTGCAGGTATAAAGATCCACAGAAGTGAAGAGATGAGAAGATAGAGTGGAAGAATCTGCTATTAAAATGGAAGAAATAGAAGGGAGCTGAGAGGAAAGGCAGGATTCATAGGAAATTATGGCTACCTCCTCATTTCTTGACAATTGGAAAGGAGAAAAGAAGGAGACAGTCATCAAAGAAGGATGAAGAAAAGTGAAGTCATTTTGAAGGGATCACTAGTCCTGAGTATGAGGACAAATCAGCAAGTCCTGATTACAAAATCATTGGGATTAATCAGAAAATATATTTTAGTAATGATGAATATATAGGGTGTGAAAAGATGTAACAGACTCTTAGAGAGATTACTTCTTGATCATTTTTTGAGACGATATAAAGGAAAAATGAGAACTGCTAGTGAAATTTCAGTAGATATTAGTAAGAGTCCATGGGATAGATGATTGTTGAAGATGAGCCATTTGGGTAAAAAAGATACTGGAATGATACACTAGAGAGATATAGTAAGAGACTTCTTAAATAATCTCTATTCTGAGATTTTTTTGCTTGACCTAGATCATGACCCATAAAACATTTATGCAAAATCCTTCAAAAGGAAGATAAAGAGGGTCGATAAAATACTATTGTAATATGTAGCATTATGTTACTTATTGCTTTCTAAGTACAACTTTATAGTGTTATCCTCTCTGCTCTGGCAGACCCAGAGTGCAATCCTTGGACCTTTTTTCTTTAGTGCATATGAATTCCCTTGATTGTGTCTTTCAGTCACAGAACCGTAAATCCAATCCATACAGTAATTACTCCTAAATTTCTTTTTCAAGCGTGGACCTATTCCTTGAAGTCTATAATCAACTGCCTATTAGCCCTCTCTGGTTGAATATCTCAAACATAATCTGACCCAAACTGAGCTTCTGATTATTTTTCCTTTAAAGCTGCTTCTGTCAAGTCTTTGCCACCTCAGTTTACAGCTATTCCCTCCTACTAGTTGCATGGACCAACAGTCTCTTTTGGATAATCTTTGACTATCTTCTTTTATTCCCACATCATGTAAAATCTGTTAGTGAAAAGTTTTGATTTTAACTTCAAAGTATGTTTGACCCCTTCTCATTGTTCTGGTCCTAGTCACTGTCATCTCTGCTTTAAATTACTGCCATAAACTCCTAATGTATCTCTCTGCTTTCCCCTGAACCCCATGAATTTTATTCATAAAATAGTAGCTAGAATAGAAATCTCTTCAAACCAAAATCCAAATGTGTGTCTCCTCTGATGGAAATTTTCTAATGGCTATCTATATAACTCTGATTAAAAGCCAAGATAATCACAATGATTTACAACACATATACTCCTATCATTTCTTCCAGGCTCACCCCATTGCAGCCACAGTGGACCTCTTAATATTCCTTGAATATTGCGAGGCACACTTCCATCTGAACACATATATATTTCATCTCATTCTTCCTGTAAGGCTTTTCTGCCTGGTATCTCTATGACTTCTTTGCTCACTTCCTTAAATTGTGTATTCAAATACTACCTCTCCAATAAATATCTCCTCATTCACCCTACCTAAAATTATAACACCTCCTCTTTATCACCTATTATGCTTTATTTTTCTCTGCAACCTCCACCAAATATCATTCAATATATTTAACATATTAAATGTGGTTATTTTAAAATTTACCATGTAAGCTTTTTGAAGGCATTGAGTTTTTTCTGTTTTTCTAACTATTTTATTGACTGTGCATAGAACATGCCTGGCACGTAATATGTGTTCAATAGTTATTTGTTTCCTTGTTTAAATAAATTAATAGAAGTTCAAACCATGTAAATCATTTACTTCCACCCTCAGCTAATACAAATTGATCAGAGTTGGATACAAGCTACACCACCAGTCAATACACATATTATTTAGTAACCCAAGACCTTAGGCATGTGATTTTTTTTTTCAAGATGGGCTGAATCAATCAGAACCTCTTCTTCAGATATTTGAATTGTTAACTACAGGAATCTTGCCAGTTATATTGGGGGGGAAAAGGAAGATTATTATATAAATAAGGTAAGAAGAGGTGACATGTGAAAAGATAATAGATCAGAGAAAAAAGAAGCCTGAGTAAAGAGAGAAAGATATTTGGTAGAGGGCAGAGAATAGAACAGATGGAGAAAAGTACAAGGAGATAAAGGCCATCTCTAAAGATGTTACGATTTCAATTCCAGGTCATACCATCAATTAACTCTAGAATAAAAGTTGGTTTTTTTTATAGCATACATATATCTCTGTTTTTCACAATTGTAGACAGCATGCATTTCACTCTGACACAACTGAAAACATCTTTTAATTCCTTAGTTTGGTAAATTACCTGATTCTGCCTTCAAGAATTTCTCCTTTCAAGCTGGCTATAAACTCATATCTAGTCATTAAATGTTCTACTCACTCCCACCCAACTTGGCCTGCTAAAATTGTGCATAAGTCCAGGAAGATATTTTGTCAGGTCCTTTTGTTCAGAGACCCATATTGGTTTCTGTTGAAAAGCACTTTGTTGTGTCCTGCATGGTCCCTTATGCCTCTATGCATTTGGTTTTCCCATTCCAAATTTGGAGTATAGGAAATTTGATTATGAGATCCATCATACTGCAAGGACTCAGGCTTCCTAGAAACAGCTCACAGCCCTTACACTCTCAGGTCCTTCTGGAGAACAGACAAAACTCAAGTCCCTGATGCTTATAAAACAAAATACCACCTTTTCTCTCTCTCTAGTCTCCAGAAATGTGCCGTCCTCAGCTTATTTCTTCTCAGAGGTACTTTTCATCTCCCTTAAAGAAGAGTCTGTGAGACACTGTGAGAATTTTGTTAAGGAGTCCATCATATTGTAAGACCAGGAGAGAGGCTGCTTCTAATTTTAGTCCTGCCAAAATCAGTGTGACAAGAAATTAAAAGCCTGGTTATCTATTTAAAACAACCACAGGCACAATGATTCACATCTGTAGTCCCAACTACTTGGGAGGCTGAAGCTGGAGGATTGCTTGAGCCCAGGAGTTTGAGGCCAGCCTGGGAAACACAGCAAGACCCCACCTTTTAAAAAATTTAAAAACTAAAAAATAAATAAATAAATACATAATAAAAAGTAAAACAAACACAAATTAATGTTACTATGCACAATTCTATGGCCTAATATAATTTCTCCAATTTCTAGAATATTAGAAAAGACAGATAAAACAAATTATATAAACTACTTTTAAATTAAATGCTTTATAACATTTTATGTGCTTTAATATAATGTACAATTTAATCATAAGATTCAAATAATGATTTCCCAATTGTATTAATCCTATAATTGATCTAAAGAAATTTGAAAAAATGGGTATAATCTTGTAGGTCATTCGCAAAACAAAGGAAAAATAGAAACAATGCTACTAAAAAGAAATATTAAAAAAATTGATTCAGGGAAAATAAAATTTTATTTTTGCCATTAACAATATACATATTCAAATAAAATGGAAAGATTGATTTTCTTGGGAATATTAATTTTTTGACCTGGCTGATGTTAATATCTGTTCTACTAGTGCTCTAATCCTGTTCAAATCTAATTGATAATCCAAAACTTGGTCAATTAAAAAAAAAGTTGTGTCCGGGAAGGGTGGCTCCTGCCTGGGATCCCAGCTCTTAGGCTGGCTGAGGTGGGCGGATCACAAGGTCAGATGGATACCGTCCTGGCCAACATGGTGAAACCCCGTCTCTACTAAAAAACAAACAAACAAACAAAAATATATATGTATATATGTATATGTATGTATGTATATACAAAAAAAATTAGCTGTGCGTGGTGGCGCATGCCTGTAGTCCCAGCTACTCGGGAGGCTGAGGCTAGAGAATCACTTGAACCCGGGAGTGGGTGGTTGGAGTAAGCCAAGATCGCGTCAGTGCACTCCAGTCAGGCGACAGGGAGAGACTCTGTCTCAAAAAAAAAAAGGTTGCTAATCTAGAATATGTAAAAAAATAATAGTGTCTACCTCATAAGATGGGTTTGGAAATTGATACAAAGTTGATACATATAAAGCATTTAGAATAATTATTGATTAAATAGGCAATTACTGAATAAATACTTTTATTACTATCATTAACTTAAAGATCAAATTATTGTTAAATTCTCCCATTTTATAACATTCCAATTTGTCGCTGAGTATGATAGTTACTTACTTTCAAAAATATTATAGGTAAAGACTTTTTTTTATAAATGATATTATTTCTATTGCTTATGTGTTTTTAAAATTAATTTTACATAGGATAACTGTGTATATAGATGAATCTCTTGTTGATAGGTACAGTAGGGAATTATAGTAGCCTTTAAATGTGAAAGAAAGGGCTTTTAAATATAATGTGTAAGAGCTTGATTTTGTACCAAGGGTATTATATCTTGACATGTATTATTTAAGCAATTGATCTCCACTATTTGGCTAATTAAATTTACTACTAAGAGCTTTGATGTGATTTAAAAAATTGAAGGTGAATGAAAAGCTTTAAAGGTCCTACCAGAGTGAAAAAGGAAACAAAATAAAAGAAAATGAGATTTCAAATTGTGTAAATTTTGGAATCCTGGGGTATTTTGATAAATTATAGTCTATAAGAATGTGAATCATAAGATGTATTCTAAGTGAATAAGTCACTGAGCTTATCAAATCAGCCTCTAATTATTAGGCACAATAAATCCATTAAATTTCTTTAATCTTGAGAAGTATAAATGTTTGTTACATAAAACTCATTTGCCTGAAATATTACAAAATCTCATAGATTCATTATCATACTTCATGCTATCATTAATAAAATATAAAATATTTCCACTCTTATTTTTATACTTGAGAGAAAAGATTCTTGATTTTCTGATCTGCTTTAGTTATTTATTAAGTTAATAATAATATTTCTTGGAAAGAAGATTACTAAAAATAAGATATTTGTTGTACACAAATACATTATATTGCTGATTTCCATAATTAAAAAAATTCTCAGAGGCACTAACGCATGCAGATATGTGAAGTTTTATGTGATTGTGGCATATTCCCTGAAACATAACAAATGCACACTGAGTAGTCTAGTATGAGATGATTAACTTCCCATCATAAGAAAGCCATATACTTTATCATTTATACCAGGATAATTTTGGGTGTAGGAGATGCTGCAACAATCACTCCAGTGCTACAGGTATAAACCAACATTGTTCCATGTAAACCAGGTTATGTGCTCTGATGGTGACCATAATAAATGTAAAAATACCATATATAAGATATATGAAATGTAATATATGTATATATTATTATATATGTATATATATGTGTATATATATGTATATATATACACATATATATGTATGTGTGTCTATACATGGGTGTCTATATGTATATTTTGTAGAATCTATACTTTTTTCTATTTAAATATTAACTTCTTAATACTAAATGGAAATTTAAAAATATACAATTCAATTAATAAGAGTTACTTTTGTATAATGCTCTACAGAATTGTGTAGATAAGATACGGCAGTCTCTTTATCTTTCTCTTTCAAAAAACAACTATTTGTGGGGTTTTTTTTCTTTGTTTAATGTTTCCAGGTAAGATTTCATTGGTGGAACAAGCTCCCTCCTTAGTCAAAGTGGACTAAAGAAAACAATAAAGTTAGATTATACTTGGCTTAATACTGATTTCTCTTTATACACCTTTCCATGTACTCAAGTGTTTTTCATAAATTTTTATTTAAAATCAGACTCGAGTGGCCAATTATTAACTAAAAGCTGGTAAGATCCGATTTGCTATTTTGTAGTCTGGACTGTCAATCAGTCCCTCTGTAAGATGGCTTCAAAACAGTTTATCATTTTATTTATAGAGTCCTGGGTGTGTTCTAATTTCTCAATGTTATTTTTCTTATGTGTCCTGAAACTATTTATAAAACTCTTGATGAGATCTAACCAATGCAGCATAGAAAAACCTTTTGTATCCGTTATTTATACATTGATTAATGCAACTAAAAATACACTGGCATTTTTGTATTTCCACTATGCTGTTAAAATGCATTGTTTTATTTCAATCGAACCCTTACATCTTGTTTATACATGTTCCATGTACAGAACCAGAAGTCACTATCCTACATCCTCATGACTAGATCCTTGGTCCGACAGCAGGTTACTCCAAATGTCCTCATTGTAGTAAATTCTTTGTTGTTGTTGTTGTTGTTATGGTTACATAATTGTTGTATGTATTTATTGGGCACATGTGATGTTTTAATACAGGCATACAGTATGTAATAATTAAATTAGGGTAATTGGGATATTCAGAACCACAAGCATTTACCATTCCTTTGTGTTAAGAAAATTCCAATTCTACTCTTTCAGTATTTTAAAATACATAATAGATTCTTGTTAACTATGATCACACTATTGTGCTACCAAATAGTAAATCTTATTCATTCTATCTAACTGTGTTTTTGTACCCACTAGCCATCCTATCTTTACCCCCTCTACCAGCTACTCTTCCAAGCCTCTGGTAACAATAATTCTACTCCAGAGTAGTCTTTCTTTTATTCCTCTTCTTTATTTTTAGCTCTCACATGTGAATAAGAACATGCCACATTTGTTTTACAGTGCCTGGCTTACATCCCTTAACATAATGTCCTCCAGTTCCATCCACGTTGTTGCCAATCAAAGGATTTTTTTGTTTGTTTTTTTGTTTTGTTTTGTTTTTGAGATGGAGTCTCAGTCTCTGTCACCTGAGCTGGAGTGCAGTGACATGGTCTCGGCTCACTGCAACATCTGCCATCTCCCTCCTGGGTCCAAGCGATTCTCCTGCCTCAGCATCCCAAGTGGCAGGGATTTCAAGTGCACCCCACCACTCTCAGCTAGTTTTTATATTTTTAGTAGAGACAGGATTTCACCATGTTGGCCAAGCTGGTCTTGAACTCCTGACCTCAAGTGATCCGCCTGTCTTGGTCTCCCAAAGTGCTGGGATACAGGCGTGAGCCACTGTCCCCAGCCAGGATTTTAATAATAAGGATTTTAAGAATAATATTCTTTTGTGTATGTGTACTACCTGCTATTTATTGATTTATCTGTTGATAGACAATTCAGTTGATTCCATATCTTGGTCATTGCGAATAGTCATACAATAAGCATAGGAGTGCAGGTATCTCTTCACCATGTTGATTCCTTTTTTTCAGATATATACCCAGAAGTGGGATTGCTGGATCATATGGTAATTTTACTTTTAGTTTTTTTGAGGAACGTTTATGCTGTTGTGGTTGTACTAACTTACATTCCCACCAACAGTGTTTGAGAGTTCCCCTTTCACCACATCCTCTCCTTCATTAGTTATTGCCTCTTGTTGTGATAAAACCATTTTACCTGGGGTGAGATGGTATCTCATTGTAATCTGATTTGTATTTCTCTAATGATTATTAATGTTGAGTTTTTTTTCATATACTTTTTGGCTATTTGTATCTCTTCTTTTGATAAATGTCTAGAGATCTTTTGCTGTTTTTTAATTAGACTATTTTTTTCCTATTGAATTGCTTGAGCTCCTAATATATTCTGGTTATTAAGCCTTTGTCAGATGGATAGTTTTCAAAGATTTTCTCCCATTCTGTGAATTGTCTCTATATTTTGTTAATTATTTCCTTTCATTCTTATACCTACTTAGGATATTTTTATTCTGTCACCACTATGCCTTAAATTTTTCATTTATGGAAAATGTGATAAATGCACCTTCTACATCTTTACTAATCTCATTGATAAATGTTGAAAAGGTCCTGTCCTACAACAGAGCTTTCTAATATATTATTAGAGACCAACATGTGGAGACTGATATGAAACTATTAATAAGTACCTTTGAATTTTTTTACCCTATCCAAAGTACACTTTGCCAAATCAGAATGCCTGATACAAAGTTTACAAACGAATCCCTTGCCAAGGACCATACATTCTAGTATGTTACTACAGTTAATATCCGATTCCCTTCATATCATTATTTCCCACATTACAATTATAAATTGGAAGAAGGAATAAATGGATTTAGTTTAATCTGTGGGGCTTTGGAAGCAGAGACAAGGGATAACACATCAGGCATACTGATGAAGTTTGAGGTCAGCAATGCATTTTTATATTCTCGACCCTGGGTATGATTCCTCTCAGTATTGCTGTTATGTGACATTACAGACAACTGTTCTTGTGGAAATAATTTTCTGTGTGAAAAGTTTCATATTCACCATCTGGCTCCAGTAGAACCATAATTTTTTTCTCCAACCCAACCCACTCTTCTGCCTATTTTATTTTTCGTTTTATCATCTGAGGTTTTAGTTTTATTTTTCATCTTGAGGCTCTGTATTTCTTATTTTGTGTTTCTGAAATAGCAGACTCTGCCTTAAAACTCTTTATACTTTCTGAGATCCTCAACTGGAAACAATTATGCACTCGTGGGTATCTGACGCTGAACGGAGAGACTTTTAGCTGTTACAATTGAGGGAGTTGGGGTCAGGGCTGGTATTGGTATCTAGTGGGTAGAGGCCAATGGTGCTGCTAAACATTTGTAGCACAGAAAAGATGTATTTCCTCACCAATTTCTAGGTTCATGGCTGAGACTCCCGTATAACAAAAAGCAGATTAACAAGAGAGAAGCCTACAGATTATTGTACTTATTTAATACAAGTTTTAAGTAACGCGGGAGCCTTCAGAAATGAAGAAACGGAAAACTATGTTTTTCATGGACAGTTGTAGAGAAGTCTGTTTGGAGAGCGAAAGGGTCTGATCTAATAGTAATAAATGGGGATGAGGGGGTGAAAGGGTAGAGGATGGAATTTAGCAAGCCCTGTTTATTCAGATTCTTCTTTGTGTCTCCGTGTCTTCAGAAATAAGGACATTACTTTCCTCCGCGTTTAGGATAGGATAGACCCTCTGGAATAAAGGTTTTATGAATTACTTTAGAGGAAGATCAGATAATTATTTTTATTTGTTTATTTATTTATTTATTTTGAGACAGAGTCTAGCTCTGTTGCCAGGCTGGAGTGCAGTGGCGTGACCTTGGCTCACTGCAACCTCTGCCTCCTGGGTTCAAGCGATTGTCCTGCCTCAGCCTCCTGAGTAGTTGGGACTACAGGAGGGCACCACCATGCCCAGGTAATTTTTGTATTTTTAGTAGAGAGGGGGTTTCACCATGTTGGCCAGGATGGTCTCAATCCCTTGACCTCGTGATCCACCCGCGTCGCCCTCCCAAAGTGCTGGGATTACAGGCATGAGCCACTGCGCCCGGCCCAGAGAATTGTTTTATGCCCTGCTGCAAGGGAGAAAGTCAGAGAGAACTTCCAACTTCTACTGTTTTTTGTTTGTTTTTTTTTTTTCAAATACCAAGGTACCATATTTTGGGATAGCATGTGCTGAAATACATCATATCCTACAATACACAAACCAATTCCCCACAACAAAGAAATATCTGGGCCAAAATGTCAATAGTTCTGAGATTGAGAAACCTCATTCTAGAAAAGTATTTTTAAAGTTGTGGTGCACAGATCAACAAAAAATGGGCACCACCCCAAGGTCATTGAATCATAAAATTTGCGTGGGTCTAAAGACTAAGGCATCTGCTTTTTAAACAAGCTTCTCAAATGATACTTAGTCATATAACATTTAAAACTATAGCTATTATGAGGAACTACAAGTTACCCCTTTTCTCAAGAGAAAGGTCATCTTTGCGGCACAACCCATCTTCTAACTGTGTTTTTAGATTTAGATTAAAAAAAATCATAGTTTATAATTTCCTTTGGTAAGTGGGCCGGACAACTATAGTAACAAACTGTGCATTTCCTGTGTGACTCTGATCTCTCCGGTCTTTCCAACCTGTCATTAATGCTTTGCTGTTGATTTATCTGGAAGTATCCCTTAAACTTTCTTAATTACCACAAGCAAATTACTAGCAATTATCCCTACGTCATGCTGACCTCTGATAGCTGATAGTATGTGAATCACCAAGGAAAGGGAAAGTCTTTCAAAGATTTTTAAATATCACATGATTTTCTTGTTTTTTATTTTTTCATTCCCTAATCTCCTAATCAGTAAACGTTTAACCAGCAAGGATTTTCTTTTTGCTTTAAAGTCACTTTTGCTCTTTCCCTCTCTGACACTCTCACATATGTTTCACATAGTTCCTCTCTTTGTCTCCAGAACTTCTTCACCTGCCCTTCCCCTTATCAGGCTCTCCATATCTCCATCTTTTAGTAAGACAATAGTACCATACCCTTGGAGGCAGATCTAATGGGACGTCATTGATTAACTTATCTATAAGTTGAAAGGAAGAAGAAATTGAGAGAGCTGCACTTCTGGGTTTTGTCCTTATTCTTGGGAATCAGCGTAAACAGCAAAAAGGGGCTATGGATACTTAGGAAGAAGCACAACTATGTTTGAGACCCCATAGCAGATTGCAGTCCACTCTTTAAATGTTTTGACGACCTAAATATAAATTATCTTTATTTCAGTCAATTATAACAGGTTTTTATTAATGAAAATATTCAAGACAAATGTTGACAATACTAAAATACAGGGACTACATATGAGGAGGTATAATCCAATAATAGTTCTGTTTTAAAGCATTCAGCATACTGTGCATAAATAATCCTCTACATTTTTAGCACCAAGGAGGTTATTATTTTCTCCATAGAGCCATGTTTTAAAAATGTCTTCATACCAAAATAAAATTATTACAAAATAACAATCTAGATTTTTTGATACTGGAATATCAGACTTTTTAAATATTGTGGAAAACTAGATATTCACAGTCTCAGTTTAAAAATCATTACTCTTTATAAAAATAAAAACAGTGAAATACAATACAGATGGAAAAAAATAAAAATATGGAGCACCCGGCCAGGCACCGTGGCTCACGCCTGTAATGCCAGCACTTTGGGAAGCCGAGGCAGGCAGATGACCTGAGGTCAGGAGTTTGAGACCAGCCTGACCAACATGGAGAAGCCATGTCTTTACTAAAAATACAAAATTAGCCAGGCATGGTGGCACATGTTTGTAATCCCACCTACTTGGGGGGCTGAGGCAGGAGAATCGCTTGAACCTGGGAGGCAGAGGTTGTGGTGAGCCGAGATCATGCCATTGCACTCCAGCCTGGGCAACAAGAGCTAAACTCCGTCTCAAAAAAAAAAAAAATATATATATATATATATAGACATATATATATAGACATATATATAGACATATATATATGGAAATATATATAGACATATATATAGACATATATAGACATATATATGTAGACATATATATATATGGAGCACCCTAGTTATGAACATCAGAGTAATGAGATACGGGAAACTAAATGCATTTCACAAAATCAAACATCTGGTAATTCAACTGCTACATATGTGCACACTGACTATACCTATACCTAGGGCTTGAAGTGGCGTGCTAGAAGTATAAATAAGCCAAAAATATAAATGACAATTATTAGAAATAAAATATCATTTTATTTATTTTAAAGTTTGAAAAATGTAAGGAACATAAAAATATCAGCATTTATTTTAAAATAAATGGACAATAAGCTTTCCAGTTTGCATGGAGTGCTAATAATCCTTTCCCTCTCCAAGGATTGCCAAGGTTTACATTCCTTTACATTTAAGACTAGTTCCATACAAAAGCTAAAGAACCGTGGCCATCAAGTTTCCTTTTATGTTTTCTTTAGCTTTTTTTTCTTGAAATTTTTATTAAGAAAAATTATGTAACCGGCACTGAAATGGAATATTATAAGAAATTCCAACGTTCCTGTTCCATACCCCCAACACTTCAATAATTAGTAGATCATGACAAATCTTGTTTTCTGCTTAACTACACAATTGTATTACTTTAATACATCAAATAACATCCTCTGTAAATATCTAAAAGATATGAACTCTTTAAATAATAATACCGTAATATTTAAAAATTTAACAGTTAATTCTTGACAGCATCAAATATTAACCAAACTAACCAGTGCTCAGTTCTCCCAATTCTTTACCGATTTCTGTTATTTTGTTTACTAAAAATTTCACATATTTTTCTTGTCTCTTCCCTGCCATTTAAAATACATCCTCTTTTATTTCTGTTTCTTGAAATTTACTTATTGAAACAAACAAACAACAACAACAACCAAAAAAAGATGATTTGTACTGTACACTTCCCCTTACTTTGAGTTTTGCCAGTCTCACCCTGTCTCCCCTACATTTCCCCTAAATCTGTAAAGTATTAACCTGATTCAGAGTTCTTGTTCATTTGTTTGTTTGTATAAATATTTATTCTGTGGTGCTGGGTACTTGCATTGGTAATCACATAAATTCTGAGTTTTCTCTCTTATTATGATGTTAAAGTTATAATTGGGTTCAAGTTTTTTGAGCATAATTTATACACTCCAAATTACCACATTATTTTATTATATTTGTTGGCTCTGTCTTTATATGTTAAAAGTAGTGACTTCCATGCGTTTTATTAACTAGTAAAAGTATGCATTCAAGAAATAGTTTTCTGTTGTCATGTAAAAGATGTGTGGCAAGTCTGTCTCTTGCACATCTTATAAAGGAAAAGCAGGTGTATTAGTTTGTTTTCATGCTGCTGATAAAGACATACCTGACTCAGGGTAATTTATAAAGAAGAAAAGGTTTAATGGATTCACAGTTCCACATGGCTGGAGTGGTCTCACAATCAAGGCAGAAGGCGAAAGGCATGTCTTACATGGTGGCAGGCAAAAGAGAGAATGAAAGCCAAGCTAAAAAAGGAAACTCCTTATAAAACCATCAGATCTTTTGACACTTATTCAATATTATGAGAACATTGTGGGGTAAACCACTCCCATGATTCAATTATCTCCCACTGGGTCCCTTTCACAACACATAGGAATTGTGGGAGCTACAGTTCAAGATGAGATTTGGGTGGGGACACAGCCAAACCATGTCAGCAAGATACTTTATTCTTTACTGATATTGATTAGTTTTATGATCAATAATTTGGTTCTCTAGTATCCTCCAAACATCATCAATATGAGATATATTTTTAGTGTCAATTGGAAGTTATGGATTTGATCTAGTTCTATTTATTTTAGCTCTTATTTGTTATTGACACACAATTTGCCTTATCCTTTGCCAATGGGGGACCTCTTCCAGTTCACAATCAAATCAAGTACTATAGTTTTGTTCGATATCTGCCTTTTGGTTTAAACCTTAAATAGTATCAAATATCCATTAACTGCCATAATATGTGAGACCTAGAAAACGTTATTTAATGAACAGCAAAAGTATCATATTTAATGTTTATATAAAAGACATATATCTTTATCACCTTTTGCTATTTTATACTAAAATATCTCAATGTTTAGTTTGGTAACCAGAGAATAAGAGAAACAAGTATCCTAATAAACCTTATCGGTCTTCACAAATAATTGACATTTACATAGAAAAATAAATGTTACACCACTTGTTTCTATTTACTCATTTATGTCAAACTTTTTAAGTTAATTTCCCTTGTAGTGACTGTAAATGGCAGCCAGTTTTGATGTACATCTCCTATATCATGAATATTAGTGATTATTTTGCATGTCATCTTCACTTCCTTCCTCTTGCATTTATTTTCCATTATCATGGAACGCTGTCATATTCAGTGAATAGATTTTATTGTGGTGAGTGAGATTTACACTATTGAAGGTGTATTTTGCCATTTCTTAGATCCTGTTACCCGTTAATAATGCTTTTTCAAACTTTCAAATCAAGAATTCCAAGATGTTTCTTAAGAGGTTACCTTGTTCACAAAGGCCACTCTTTCAGACCATTTGTGAGTAGCAGAATAGAGGTAAATATACAGCCGCAGTTTCTTTCTGGAGACCCACCTTGCTTGTTTCTACAATGAGAGCTTCATGGCTGTGTTTTATATCAAAGGATATCCTTGTGCACAGTTACCATAATGTTGTAGACTCTCCCCTACAACCACTTTGTTTAAACTCTCAGGAATCTCAAAGCTGCTTTCTTTAGGTTTTCAAGAGGCTCTCAATGGTAGGTATCTTGGTTCTTGGACAGATACATATCATTCCTTTTTTTAAAGCAATTCTACTTACTATTTCTATACTAAAAATATTGTAACCATTGGAACATCAAATACATTAATAATAATTCTGATAAGACAAAAGTTGATCCAAAGTATATATAAAGATTATTGTTGAGAAAATAGTGTCATATATGGCACATCACCTACAGTACTACAAATCATTCTTAAAAATATCAATAGGAAATATCCAAAAATATTAGTAACACTCGTGAGTTGTGCAAGCTATATTTTGACAGAATACACTCGGTGACACTATTAACACATTGTTTTTGGCAAAGGAAGTTTTTAAAATATAGATGAGAAAAATGAAGAGATGAAAGAGAAAAGCCTTGTTGCCATTGTTGTTAGCATCATTTCCCTCTTGAGAAGAGAATTTCTTAAGGAATAGTAAGTATCTTAAGTATAATGGACAACATGTCAGGCATAATTTTACTAAATAATATTGGATAGGAGAGTGGTGATACTCCATCCTTCAAAATTTCCTGAGTGTGCAAAGCATTTTCAACAGCTCAAAATTAATACTTAAGCTAAAATGAAGCAGAGTATTCCCTCATACACACACACACACACACACACTCGCACACACACACACACACACACACAAATAAATCTATCTATTTAAGAGAGATAATGAGAAATCACCAGGTTCACTTATTTTTATTGGTAATATGGAGACCTTCGTCATCAGGATCAAAAAGCTAAGCTTATCTGGTGTTCCTTTCAACATGAACACTGCAATAATGTAATGATGAGTCACACATTGATGGCTTTTCTAAAGTATCTACATGGTCATTCTCAGTGAAAATTGTAAACCTGTCATGTAAAATATCTAGGACTGCTTAATTTATGTTAAAAATAACAGCTATAATTTCCCAATAATGTATTAGGACTTGACAACCCCGAATATTTTTTCAGTGGAAATGCATGTAGAAAAGATAAGCAATTTGACAGATCTTTTTATTCTTTAGGAAAAGGAAGAAATAATCACCAGTGCCAGTGCCACTGAATGTAAAATACCTAATAAAATATAATACCTAATATTGGCGGTTTCTTATTAACAATGTTCTTTACATCTATTAAAGTGGCTTTATATGTATAAGTGGTTTTCATCAGTGATGCCTTTTATAATACTGTCAAAAGCGAGGCAAATATATCTTGTTTCTTAGTCAAATAAAAGCTTGATTTTAACTTTCTGAATCTCATGATCCTTGAATGGAAACATCATGTATAAAAGCCTCAAATATCTAGATACTAAACATATTTTAAATTTAACTATTAAAATAAGTTTAATCACTAAATAATAGTATATGAATTTAAGAAAATTTGATTTTACTAAGAGTTTTAAATTGTATTTTAGGATATCTGAGATATGTCATTTACAGTGAAAGAAAGTAATGTGTCTCAATAAAAAGGCAGTTCATAACATGTCAAGGTTTTAACTTTTAGGTTTGACTGCCCAGGACGGGGGTGGTGGCTCACGCCTCTAATCCCAGCACTTTGGAAGGCCGAGGTGGGTAGATCACCTGAGGTTAGAATTTCGAGACCAGCCTGGCCAACATGGTGAAACTGCATCTCTACTAAAAATACAAAAATTAGCCAGTCGTGGTGGTGAGCACCTGTTATATCAGCTACTCCAGGGGCTGAAGCTGGAGAATTGCTTGAACCCAGGAGATGGAGGTTGCAGTGAGCCGAGATCACACCATTGCACTCCAGCCTGGATAGCAAGAGTGAGACTCCATCTCAAAAAATAAAATAAAATAAAATAAAATAAAATAAAATAAAATAAAATAAAATAAAATAAAATAAAATATAAAATAAGATTTGACTGCCCTGCTGGATTTTAGATTTGCTTGGGGCCTGTAGCCCCTTTGTTTTGGCCAATTTCTCCTATTTGACATGGGTGTATTTACCCAAATGCCTGTTACCTCATTGTATCTAGGAAGTAACTAACTTGCTTTTGATTTTAAGGCTTATAGGCAGAAGGGACTTGCCTTGTCTCAGATGAGACTTTGGACTGTGAACTTGTGAGTTAATGCTGAAATGAGTTAAGACTTTGGGGGACTGTTGGGAAGGCATGATTGGTTTTGAAATGTGAGGACATGAGATCTGGAAGGGGCTAGGGGGGAATAATATGGTTTGGCTGTATTCCTGCCCAAATCTTATCTTGAATTCCCATGTGTTGTGAGAAGGACTCAGTTGGAGGTAATTGAGTCATGTGGGCAGGTCTTTCCCATGCTGTTCTTGTGATAGTGAATAAGCTTCACAAGATACAGTGGTTTTATAGGGGGCAGTTTCCCTGCACAAACTCTCTCTGTCTGCTGCCATCCATGTAAGACATGACTCCCTCTTCCTTGCCTTCTGCCATGATCATGAGACTTCCCCAGCCATGTGGCACTGTAAGTCCATTAAACTCCTTTATTTTGTAAATTGCCCAGTCTCAGGTGTGTCTTTACCAGCAGTGTGAAAATGGACTAATACAACAAGCTTATGTTCTTTTGCCCTTTTGTGACTTCAAAGAAGCCAGTCATCATCTGAGAGCTTAGTAAATTTTCTTCATTGAATTACATTGTCTGATCTTTAACTTAGTAAAGACATCTGCTATTGGTCAAAAATTCCGGGTATTTCACTTATTTAATCTTTTGGAAAAATTAACATTCTTTCCATTTCTCATTTCAGTTGATCTTTTAAATTGTATAACAGAAGTGCTGTTGTCATTTTAAACATTATTAAGAATGTATTTTCTTGAAACTCTGGCTTAACATCAGATAGTAATAGAATATACAGATTTTAGAATGCTGATAAGCAAGCTGTGAATAAAGACTTGTCCTTTGCTTCAATCATATATTCAGGTGTTTCTAAAGCAGAGAAACCAGAGTTGAAATGTTTGGTTGTCATTGTATTAAGTTTTAAGTATGTGTTGTCTTGTGTTGCTTAACGCTTTTCTCAGATTTTCTTAACTTTCTCCTGTAGAGAAGTTAATGAAATGAGTTAAGACTTTGGGGAACTGTTGGGAAGGCATGATTGTTTTTGAAATGTGAGGACATGAAATTTGGGAGGGGCCGGGGGGGAAAGAGAGAAAGAGAGAAACATCAGAAAAGATTATTTTTCTTTTCTAATGAGAATGTCATTATAAACACCAGAATTTTTATCCTTGAAATTTATGAAATCTTAAGATCACTACTTACACATTTGGCTAAAAATGTTGTGTTGGGAATTTAAGGAAGACACTTAGAATTTTTCAGTTCTGGACGTTTCATAACTGTTAACAATCTACCATTCTTTAAACACACATTAATCAGAGATATAGATAAACTTTCCTCCTCCCATCTTTTTTTTTCTTTCAACATACCTTTTCTTGTTTTCTAATTTTATTTCCCATTATTTGTTCTATATTTTTCATTTCCATGGCTAATTCTATATTATTGTAACTGTCACTATTTGGAGGTATTGGCACCTAAAAAATAAGAAACAAAATATTATAGTCTGTGTTGAAGCTTATGTCAATTTGGTTCCTCTGGAAGATACTTAGAACCCATTTTCATCTTGCTAAGATGAAATGCAATGATACAGTGGTATTAGGTATTATGTATATTAAAGAGGTTGGAGTTGGATACAGAAAGTGGTCAGGGAAATGCTCTTATTTAGTAAGTTAGGGTCAAAATTAAAATTACCTAATAAAAGCAAATTTTCACTTTCCTTAACACAATAAAAATGCTGTGTATTCATTAAGTTTTAACTTTGAAACACTTTAAGTATGCAAAACATACAGAAAATATTAAGACACTTCACCCCAATACCTTTATTGTCAATAGCAGAGGTGATCTCTAACCATTATCCCTCCCCAATACACACTGTGATGTTTAAGATATTAAAAGTATTAAACATTTAATTACTTTAATACATACATAGGAATATACACATTTATACACATTAATAGGTATCAGAATTAGGACTTCAACCCATCTCCTTGAGGGACACAATTCAATTCACACAAACTTGCACGGTTTGTATAAAATTTATGTATATTATATCTAGTAATACAATGATAGATGCCTTTGTTTATTTTCTGTTGCTATAACAAAATATCATAGACTGGGTAGTTTATAAAGAAAAATTTATTTCTTACAGTTCTGGAGGCTGGGGAGTTCAAGAACATGACTCAGGTATCTAGTGAGGGTCTTCTTTATGTTTTCTTATGACAGAAGAGCAGAAGAACTGCTGAGCACAAGCAAAGGAAATCACAGAGGCAGCCAGCTTGCTTTTACTACAACCCACTCTCAAGAAAACTCACTCAGTCCCGTGAAAACTGATTCACTCCCTAGAGAACTCACTCCCTAGATGATGATATTAATCCATTCACAAGAGCTCCACCCTGGTGAACCTATCATCTCTTAAAAGACCCACCTGTTAATATTGTTACAATGGTGATTAAGTTTCCAACACATGAACTGTTGGGGGATACATTCAAACCATAGCAATAGATATTTAGATAGATAGATTAATTAAATGGAACAATTTGGATACAATTTTAGGAAATTTATGGATCCCTATATAAAATGCACAAATTCTTAGGGGTCCATAAGATGCCAGTTTGAGAAGCTCTGGAGTAACATTTTCTTCTTTTTAGATCATCTCTCTTCTTCCTTTGGTGTTTTTTTTTTTAACACTTTTCTTTCTTCTTTCCTTCTTTTCCTCTCCCCCTCCCTTCCTCACTCTCTTCTTCCATTCCTTCTTTTGTTCCTGCCTTCCTCTTTTCCTACTTTCTTTCCTTCTTTTCTTCCTCTTTTTCTGTCTCCTTCTTTCTTTCTTTTTTCCCTTCCTGCCTTCTTTCTGTTTCAAGATGATTTTATTAAACAGGCAGTTCTTAACTTCCACATTCTAGATTTGTATTTCTCATAAACATAAAATGGTATGAGAGTATGTAAATTTAGAATCTCAGTTCCTGGTTTTGTTAAAACAATTGGAACAACTGGTTTTTCTTTAGTGACTCACAAGATGTGGGGAGAGCCTACAAATACAGAGGTGTCTTCTCTCCTGTAGAAAAGAATACAATGATAGACTTTAGTACACAGCTGTAGATTAACAGATAATTATTGCAAGTAATGACATTTCATTTGATTGGTACTTTATGTTTTATGTTGGTAAGTAAATATTTAGAATGATTAAAGAAATGATAGCAAATTATAAAATTTAAATAGCTGACCAAAAAGCCCTGGATATGGAAACAATTTGGTGGTTTTTCAAAAAAATTAAAAATAGAATTACTGTATAATCCACCAATCCAAGTTCTAGATATATATATATATATATATATATATATATATATATATATATATCTAATAGAATTGAAATCATAAGCTGGAAGAAATAGCCTCACTCTAATGTTTATTGCAACATTATTCACAGTAGTCAAGATTTTAAAACAAATCCACATAAATGGATAAAGAAAATGTGGCATGTACATACAATGAAATCTTATTCGGTATTTACCAAAAAGGAGATCCTGCAATTTGTAACGACATGGATGAACCTGGAAAACATTCTCTAAGTGGAATAAGCCAATTAAAATAGAACAAGTACTACATAGTTCCACTTATGTGAGTTATCTATTTAATACATTAATTAAACTCATACAGGCAGAGAATAGACTGGTGGTTGCTGGAGGAGGGAGAAGTAGGAAGATATTAGTTAAAAGATACAGGGTTTCTGTTAGGCAAGATGAATAAGCTCTAGAGATCCTCTGCACAATAGTAGCTAGAGTTAGCAATACCACATTGTGTACTTACACATTTTCTTTTGATTCACGTTTCTTCAGTTTTGCTCTGATGTGCTTAGATGTGGGTTTAGTTGTATTTACTTTGCTTAGTTGAGATTGCTATGTGGTTAAAATCAGATGCTTACATCCTACAATACGTTTAATTTTGAATATGAACATGTCTATTCGATACTAGATAAATAAATTTTAAAGCATTATTTTTCCCCCAATTTTTTTTTTCTTCAAGTTAGCCTACGTGTGCCGTTACTCTATACATGGGCATATGAAAGCAGAAAAATTGATGTCAGTAGCATTTTACAATGTGAAAAACAGAAGAATATTTTTAAATAGAGAAAATCTTACACATATAAATTAATATATATATATTAAGTATCTTGTGTCAGTATTCAGTACTCAACACATATTTACAAATATATAAATTAATTTGTATTTTAAATATATCTCAATACTTTGATTAATAAATGACCCAGCTGAGTGAACTCAGCCTTGTTCTAGTTTTCACACCCCTAAACATGATGCTAGACTTGAAGGTTGTTTAAATATTAATAATAATTTGGCATGGCTGAAATATGAGAATAGTGGAATGGAAGATATGTGGTCTCTGAGATTTTGCATTCCAGTACTTTTCTTGCATGTCCTAACAGCTAAGCACATTTTACAATTCACTTCCCTTTCTAATTTGTATAGTATTTTCCCCATTGAACTATCAAAGAGAAAGAAAATTAAAGAAAATTAAAACACACACATACACACACACTACACAAGAAAAAAGCTGACTTAATATTTTCAGACCATACTTGTAATTAGACCTGGAGAGAGAGCAGCATCTAGCATAGTGCTCAAAGCTTACTGTCACTCCCCTAGCTTACTCTGAATGCAGCTCAGGCATTGAACATAGTCCACCTGCTGGTGAAATTATCCTTTTCTTTTTATGAATATTAAAGAGGAACGTGTAGCCTTACTAAGATAGTTTCCCAAGGATAACACTTTTCAAATCACTAATTGACAGTCATTTCATGATCGTATTGGCTAGGTTACCAACTCATATAAGTTTAATGATTTATTCATTAATTAAACAATATTTAATGCTTATTAAATGTTAGGCGTATTATAGGAGCAGGGGCTATGTAGGTGAATATAACAAAGTCTCGTTGTAAAATTTGCACATAAATTTTAAATTGGCTGACCTTTAAGCAAACTGATTACAGACTCATTGCATCTTCAACTTGAAACAGACTTTTGAGTAGAACCTTCTTCTCAACACAAGACTCTATTACTTTGTGCTGAGGCAACTTGAAGTTACTGATTTTTTTCTTATTGTGAATATTTAAGATATTGTAATCAATAGCTTTTATTAATTAGCACTGTGTGTCTGTATTAATGAAGAATAAAGCTTTTGAGTTCTAAATATAAAATAAATGAATGCCCTATTTTAGGCAAAAGTAAGGAAGTAATGATATGCTAGCTTTAATTCATAAAAGTGATTTGAGAGTTTAAAAGAAAATTGAAATTTTAACAAATGGATCCTAAAATAGTAAGTCCATTAACTCTGTACTTGGCTAATACAAATGCATGAAAAGAAATATATAATAAAGCTTAAGAAAGTGCAAGGATACAAAGAGGAATATCCTTCATCATGAGTACTGGAAATGGAAGAAGCCTGACTTTTCAATATGAAAAGTGATTATGCAAAATATAGGCAAAGGCTATAACTGATGGGATAAATTCAATTCAGCAGAGGTCAAATGGGAAGCTCATTTTGGCCTCAGACTTGGCCAAGTTTTAAAATACATCTGTGTAAATTGCAGGTTTGATGTTTTGCCTGCTGTTTTCCTTGTATTTTTAGCACCTACAGCAATGACAACATAGGTGACATTCAATAAATATTTGCTGAATGAATGAAGAAATTACATAGACCAAAAAAAAAAAAAACCCTCATAGACTACAGCTACAGATATGACCAAATCTAATGAGGTTTTCATTATAAAGTTAAACTCTGTATTACAATAACTTATGTACTGCAAAGAAATATAAATCAATATATAGCTACAAACAGGTATAGGTATATAGTTTTAAAAATTTCTCATATTCAAATACTTTGTAAGGGGACTGACAGTAAAATTTATGTGAATTAGCAATTAGATAAAATACAGAGCATGCTGTTTAGAAAACTGTAATTGTTGCTTAGTATTTTTTAATGCAGTCATTTTCTATGAAGAAAGTGATTGTAACATAATAGTAGCCTGCAAGTGAAGTTTCAAAAGGCCGATTTTTCTTTATAGTTTGGATATTTTTAATGGAAAAGAACGAAACATGAGTAGGTATTATATGAGTGTTCTTTACTTATTGTCATGTGAATCTTAAAATGAGAATTTCATGTTCATAACATTTCAGATTTATCATCACAGCTGTTATTGTTTAAATCTTTGAATAATGCACGAAAATCAAAAGAAATGAAACAACTTCTTTTCTCACAAGTGTATCTGTACTCAAATTTAGGTTAAATATCAGTATATGCTTCACTAAAGCAGTTTTAATAAATGAAGCTGCTTGGCACAGCTAGATGATTTCATGTTGAATAAAAAACAGAGTCATAGCTTGCCATTCCAGAACCATCTCAATGTCATGACTGTGTCTTATTTTCTATTAACTCTTTGAGAAGGGGATGAAATCCAGGGAGGTACCACATCTTACAATCATTTATTTGTTTGCTCATTCAAAATTTTCCCTCAACAAGCATTTGTTGAGAACTTACATGTTTCATATTTCACCTCACTACCCAGAAGTGCTAGCTATAGGAATTAATCCTAAGAAAAAAAATATGTTAAGTAGAAACAAAGATTTCATAAAAGAAGTCTATAAATTAAGAAAGAAAAAAGAAAAAAAATGAACATCCTATAGTTCTAATAAAAGGGGACTTACTAAGTTAAATATCATCAAACCTAGAAAGTGATGTTTGTTATTAATGCCCATTAATGGAAAACATATTCACAATATCTTCCTAAATAAAATATGCATGCCGAAAAACAATTTGGACAAATCATAATAATATATGTACCTATGTGTATAAAAGTACTGCTTGAATATATATTAAAAAATTAGTTGATTTTGTGTGTGGTTCATAATGTTATGGAAGAATACCATTTTTAAAAATCGATGTTATGTCTGCAGAAACTATATTCCACTGTAAACTTGTATTTACCATATAAAAGAATTATAGAAAACATAGATGGAAAGCTCAATATCTTCAGAGAGATTAAGAAAACTATTCAACTATAGTTAATATTTAATATACTCTAAATAAGAATTTGAAGCGATCTCACTTCCCCTACTTTTTTCTTCAAAACCAGAATCCCTTTGTTGTTTATACCGTCTTTTGACTATTTCTTTTCTTTATCTAGACTCTGATTCCCTGTGAATATTCAGAAGAAGCCAAACATTAGCACTACATAAACCATATAATGGTTCTAAAAATACACACCAAGATTTTAGCATTCATTTCTGATGCTCTTGTAACTCCTCCATGATAAATATTTGTCTGACTTCCCTGGCCAAGTGGCAGTTAATTTACATGTGACGTGAAAACTTAAATAGAAGTATTTAAGTCCAAAGACAAAAGACAGGTTAGAGATTCAAACAGTGGGATAGTAAAGAAAATATGCCCTAAAATTTTTTCTGTGGTAAATACAGATTGAGTGACTGACTGAAATCAATTATTGGTATGTAACAATGAAAAACAGAAAAAAATAATATGCAGAAAACAAGTGCAAAGGTCAGAGTCATAGAATCATTTTTTATATCAGAGTTCCTGCATAAACTGTACCTTTATGACCATAACTCATTCTTTTGAGCAATACAGCACTGATTCTGAGTGATACATACCCTCATTTATTTTTTTAATTTTCAAATCCCTGTGAAAACACTGGGGAATGGCCTGTACCCATTGTGAAATTCACCTTTATTTCCTGTTGAGAACTTACTCTCAGTGTAGTTTATCTAAAAGGTAAATTGAGTATACTATCAGTCGGCTGTCCATCCTGATTTACTGGGATAGCTGCCTTTAACTGTCCTAAGGAAGGCTTAGAAGCATTCTCTGAAGACCTTTAACCTCAATAGCATAGGCCTGAGTAGCTATCTAAAGGACACATAACTCATAAAAGAACGAAATGTTTTCATTAGAAAACCATAGACAGCAGTCTGTATTATGTGGGATTTGTGTGGAATTTTATGATAACCAGAGCATCCATTGCAATATCTCTGGGTTTCACAAGAGAACTCCATGGAAATGACTTAAGAGTCAAGATTGAGTTTAATACTAAAGCACTGTAATATACAAAGCCATGTATTGTATAGAGCTTAATTTTGATTTGCATAGTTTACAGAACAAATAGTAATAGACATTCAAAAATGATGATGACAGCTATAACAACTTTTTAATTTTAAAAAGTATTTCTATGAGTTGTTCTTCTTTTTCCACTTAGTTTCCAAACAACTTTTAGTAGACGTTGCATTTCTTATTCTATTTGATAGACTATTAGAAGGCAAACATAACCTAGTTAACATTGTATAACTAGAAAGTGTTACAAGCCATATGAAAATTGATATTCTGATTCATTAATTCATTTTACAAAGGTTTTTGAGCATCTAAGATGCACAAAGCTCTATACCAAGTACTTAATAGTGACTGGATAGAAAGCAGGTGGGCAAGAATGGAGGAAGACAGGACAAAAGGAAGAATAGTAATAAGAAAAGTAGTAAGGAAGGAAAGAAGCTGTGTCTGTAACTGCCCAATGGGTTTTCCTTGCCCGCTGCCTTGACAGAGCCAATTTATCAAGACAGGGGAATTGCAATAGATAAATAGTTTAATTCATGCAGAGCTGGCTGTACCAGAGAGGGGAGTTTTATTATTATTCAAATCAGTCTCCCCACGAATTCAGGGATCAGAGTTTTTAAGGATACTTTGGTGGTTAAGGCACCATTGAGTCAAGCCTGCTGGTTGATTTGGTCCAAGATGAAATCATAGGGAGGTGAAGCTGTCCTCGTGCGCTGAGTCATTTCTTGGGTAAGGGCCACGAGACCAGATAAAACAGCTTATTGAGCTGGGTGGTGCCAGCTGATTCATCCAGTGCAGGGTCTGCAAAATATCTCAAACACTGATCTTAGGTTTTACAATACTGATGTTATTCCCAGGAGCAATTTAGGGAGGTTTGGAAACTTACAGCCTCCAGCTGCATGACTCCTAAACCATAATTTCTTATCTCATGGCTAATTTGTTAGTCCTGCAAAGGCAGTGTGGTCCCTAGGCAGGAAGAGTGTTTGTTTTGGGAAAATACTGTTATTTTCTTTGTTTCAAAGTTCAACTATAAAGTAAGTTCCTCCAAAAGTTACTTAGGCCTAAACCCAGGAATGAACAAGAACAGCTTGGAGATTAGAAGCAAAATGGGATTGGTTAGGTCAGGTCTCTTTCACTGCAATAACTTTCTCAGTTATAATTTTTGCAAAAGTGGTTTCAAATCTATTGATGAAATTATTGAAAGCTCTCGCTTAATCTTACTGAAATGTTTCTAAACAGTTTGGGCAAGTTGTCTGTCATATGTTTATTAGTTAATTAATTTATTCTTATAAACATTTTAATTAATTACTTAATCATTTATAAGAACAAAAAATTATATTTGTAAATAAATATAAACTGTAACTTCTTTTATGGAGACTTTAATCCAACAAAGTCTGTTGAATTAAAGTCTTCATCAAATAAGTTGCAATTGAATTTACTCTCAGAAAGCCTGACCTATTAAAGATAATTTATATATGTATATATATTCACCAAATTATTAAAACTTAATGTAAAATTCAATCTGTGAATAGTGCTTAAATTTGAGGACATAGTGTAATAACAGTGTAAAATAGATCCAGTCATGAGTAGAACAACTGAAGAAGTCTTAAATCAAGGAATGATATTTGAACTGAGCTTTGGAAATTAAGAGAGAGTTAACCAGGTGAAAATGAGAGATGAGAAGGCAGAGCAGGTACTGCAGATAGACAAACCAGCATATGCAAAGGCTTAGTGTGTAGAAGAGTCTGGTATCTAAAAGGCACTAAAGGAGGGCAGCATGGCTAGAGGTCAGGAAGTGAGGTACAGAGTCTTACAAACAGTATTATTATTAAGGATCTTGGTCTTGACCATAGGAATAACGGGTAGCTATTGATAGTTCAAATAGAGGAATTAAGTGATTGAATTTGCATTTTTAAAACATTGCTCTTTCTTGGCACTGGGGAAAAGGGTTAGCCAAAGTCAATATGGATATAATAGTTATGAAGCTATTTCATTAGTCCAGGTCAGATATAATGGTAATTTAGACTAAGGAGTTTGTTTCTGAGAAGAAGTGTAGACTTTTTTATAAATATTTCGGAGCAAAATCATAGAACTTAGAAAAGTTTTAGAAGGAGAGAAAGTATAAGGAATAAATCTCATATTACAGGGTTCTGTAACTGGACATACAGTTATGGCATTTATTGAAAGAGAAAATTCTGGAATAGGACTCTTTTTGTGTAGAGTGAGAAGTTTGGTTTCATATGTTTTCACTGTCTTTGAAGAATTTAAGTTTTTGTGAGCCAGGTTAATATATGGATTTGATCCACGGAGATGATGATTGATGCAGAGACACATGTGCGAGTCATTGTCATATAGATGATAAGTGAAGCACTGGGATGAATGAAATTTTCTGTGAAAAAATAAGAGTTAAATGATCAGAAATAAGCCTTTATTCAATAAAAAGGTAGGCGGAATCTGCTTATGAAAATGAATAGAAATAGCCAGTGACAAAGAAAGAAAAAAAGAGATTCTCATGTCGGAGATGGTAAGAGTTTTATTAAAAAAAAAAAAAGAAAAAGAAAAAATGTGTTTTTAGTTGTATAGTGGTAATGCGGGGTGAGATTTAAAAAAAACCATGAAATTTAATAGTATACAGTTTACTAAAGCTCCCCTGGAAAACCTGTGGTGAAATGATGAAGGAGGCAATAAAGTGGAGCAAGTGAGAAATAAGAAAATGAAGACAGATTATAAATTATTTCCTTCTGTTATTATTATTCCAAATTCTCATGCCCTACACTAAACTTGGCCTCTGAATTTCTGAGTGGCTTCCTATTACTTGGGATAAAAGAAGAAACTACATTTGTGATGCTACAGGAAACAAACATAAGGGGGAAAATAATATTTTTTACACATTTATTGGCTGCATAGCATTGCAGATATTCTTTTACTAAACTGTTAATATGCTATAGTATTAGAGTCTTTTTTCTCCATCAGTATCTTACATAACATCTGGCTACAGCCTATTATAGATAAGTTAACTTTTAAAAATCCATTATGCACTTCAAAATTAGTTCCGTAATTGTATTATCACTATGGAAGAATTGGCTACATTTCAGCATGAAATATAAATGGATCTGACTTTTCTCATTAATATTTCATAGTACATGGTTTAATATTGAGTTGAAGCAGAACATTGAGGTGGTCATGAAAAGGACAATTTATAAATGTGAATTTAACTATAGAGAGATAAAATAAATCTTAGTTTTAGTTCTTCTAGGTGAATGCGGTTTACTAGACTCTATCTACATAGAAAGTATATTCAATAAAAATAGAACATCATCATTACTGTGATAAAGATATAATCAACATCTCCCTGTTTAACATTATTCAACAAATACAGCTTATAAAGAATCAACAGGCCTGGCACGGTGGCTCACGCCTGTAATCCCAGCACTTTGGGAGGCTGAGGGGGGTGGATCATCTGAGGTCAGGAGTTCAAGAGCAGCCTGGCCAACTTGGTAAAACCCTGTCTCTACTAAAAGAAAAAAAAAATAGCTGGGTGCAGTGTCCTATAATCCCAGCTACTCAGGAGGCTGAGGGGAGAGAATCGCTTGAACCCGGGAGGCGGAGGTTGCAGTGAGCTGAGATCACACTACTTGCACTCCAGCCTGGGTCACAGAGCCAGACACCGTCTCAAAAAAAAAAAAAAAAAAAAAAAAAAAAAAGAATCAAAATAACCCCATCCTTTCCATAGCACAGCTTTTGTCTTTGTCCAAGCAATTGAGAGATACTGACATATGTGACTGAATTCACATTTCTTCCAAAGGAGATTGCCCAGCTCTCTCTATATCATGAAATTTCAATTTGCCAAATGGGCTGCATCTATTACTTTTGTTCACCTGCTTGTCTTTTATGGCAAAGAGATGCTATTTGAATTCTTACTTTTGGAAAATAAATGCCTAGCAATAAATCATCTTGCTTATTTTATGTGGAACCCTGATAGGCTGGCGGATATTATTATGTTTACTTTTTAAGAAAACAGAACTTCAAAAGCTCCTAATATTAAACAATGCCATCTCTCACCAACTAAACTGTAAGTTAATATAGAAAATCGAAAACTGTGGTTTTGAATAGGAAGAACAGTATTTGCTGAGCATTTTGTTTTGATAAGCCTAAATAGCCATGAGGACCGCAATATGATCACTCATGGGCTCAGTCCTTATTGTAGTCCCATTTCTGTCAATCATACAACCAATCCAGGGAAAAATGAAGCCTCTTTCTATTGATGTTTTGGAGATTGCTATTTTTAAGTTCAATTTGTATTATATAGCAGAAACAAGGCTGATTACATAATTTCTGGGACCCAATACAAAATGCAAATGTGGGGCTTCTTGTTAAAAAATTCTGAAGAATTTCAAGATGGCAATGAAACAGCATTAAACTAAGCATGAGGCTCTTCTAAGTGTGGACCCTGTGTAGGTATGCCGGTTGCTTATCAAGTCAGCCTAATCAGAAGACATGTAAGCAATCCTGAGAGAACAAAGTCAGAATCTCAAAGTTCATTTCAAAGGAAATCTAATATTTATTTCCAATATTTGTCTCTCAGAGCTCACACTCCTTTCCAAAAAAGGCTGAAAATTTGTGTCCTTGCTGTACTTTTCTGAATTTAAATATCTGTGTAATTTCCACGCACATCTACTACACAGACTGTTTTTCTGACAGCTCCTCAGAGATCGCGTATCAATTAGATGATCTATGCACCACCTATTAGTGATGCTCCCATTATTTTCAGAGTATAAGTTGCAGTTCTTTTTGAAGTTAGGCTCCCTTTTGTGTAACTTTATGGTCTTAGTTTTAAAAATCAAGTAAGATTTTCACAGTTGTAAACGGAATGGCTCTCACTCATCTCGGGCATCGAAGCTTAGATTTGCCCAAACTATCTTTCAGGAGTATTGAATCCACACCTATTGCCCAACTCACGTAAATGCTGGAATATTAACACTGCAGACTAAAATGAAGTTTGAGAATCAAATGAAGTGTTAAATGGAGTATAAAATTGAAGCAGCCTGTTTTAGAGTGTGTGTTGCCTGAGGCTTTGTACACTATCAGGAAAGCTCAGACTCTGGGTACTTTTCAGTTTGTCAGGAATTACAGAATCCTGTCTGAGAAATTGTAAATGAAAGAGAGAGAAGGTAAGAATAAGAAACTCTCAAAACATAATCCTCTGATTCAATGGTATTTTTCATTTGTCTTGTCAATTTATAAATATTCTTTAAAAGTTTACAAATGCATATTTCAAATGAGAACCATACAAATTATAAATTCTTACTGATTCTGGTTAAATGAATTATCTTAATTACTATTTAGCTCTTTATTTATTGAAGCTAATCCTACTGTTGATATGGATAAAACTGATCATTGTCTGAACATAACAAGCTTATTAAAATTTTGTAAATCAAAATCAGATATGGCCAGATGTCGTGGCTCATGCCTGTAATCCTAGCACTTTTGGAGGCCGAGACAGGAGGATCATTTGAGGCCAGGAGTTCATAACCAGCCTGACCAACATAGTGAGAGAAACCTTGTCTCTATTTAAAAGAAAATATAAACAGATATTAAAGACAAAAAAGGAAAATGGAATAATTATTTACAATAAAATATGAAAATCTATATTAATATATATGTATAAACTGTCTACCCACAACTTAAGCTTCTTTAGGTTTTTAACTTTTTTTTTAATATTCATGAAAAGATATGTTACTCTCCCTTTCAAAAAAAGACAAAAAAGGACTATTCTGTTTAATTCCTTTGAAGTAGCAAAGCTATCCATGGAGATAGCTACTATACTTGTTAAATGCAATCTCAACCGCATATTAACATATCTGTTCATAACCCTTGACTGCATTGACATGTAGTTTATGTTGTATCTTTTTCTGTCCATTCAGACAAGTACCACAAGGCTTTTTTAATGTTGAGTTAATGCTCAAAAATTATATTCTGAACATGAATCCTTCCAAGCTTAGCTAGTCCTAATGACTGTAATAATGAAAAACAGTAGTAAACAAAACCTGAGACATTGGCAGTGGGGATCAGAAAAGACATATTTCGAGATGATGTTTTCTCTATTTAAAATGTGGTAATTTGTCCTCTAATGGACATTTTATGAGGTGGAGTCTCAAACACTTATAGAGTTTGAGACCATGATAGCCTTCCTAATTACTCTGCTAATGGTAGCAGCATAATAGAGATGTTGCTTATAGGCACATATTGAGTAGAGTGAAGAAAAATCATCTCAGAGCTGACAAGCTCTGAGACAAGTTCTACATTACAGTACATTCTTGGGGAATATAATAACAACAACAAACTTAGATCATTAGCTGTTTTTAGCAGTCTGTCATTATACTAGTTTTGTATGCTTCCAGGAAAGCAGGGTGAATTATCACTGTGGTGTACAGGTTCTTTTCCACTACTTGAATCTACTCTGTGATATATTTCAGAATGAATCCAGGAAGAAAAAATTTTTGTAAGTATTTACAAGAACTAAGGTGTGCCTACTATATAACAGCCCTAACTTGCCCAAACTGAAAAATGTGGATAGATTTCAGAAACCATTCCTCTTTTTCAACAGATAATGAATCACAGGGTTATTTTTAAGGGAGTATACTTTTAAATTAATATACAGTTAATATAGTAATCATAAACTACCTGAAAAAAAGACTGGCTGGGTTGCAAAGAAACTTAGATTTCTGTTTTGGTGTCTCTTATTTACTGATGGTCAACCTGAAATCAAGACCATATATATTTATCAAACTGTAAAATATCAAGTAATATCAGAAAAAATATAGGTCGTGATAGTATAGCAGATTAGATACTCTCAATAACCCTCTGAACTGGAATGCTAATCTAGGTAGGAGATTTTACAACATATCTTTTTAAATAAATGTAAGAGCTAACATAACATTAAGAAATCTGTAGATCCTCCAAACGAAGTGAAAGCAGGAACACTCAAGAAAGAAAGCTTTAAAGACCAACGATCATACTGAGAATTCTTTCAAAACCTGGAAAGTTTTATCCTCTGCTTTGAGAGCCCTAAGTTTATTGGAAGTAAGAAATGAACCTAGGACCTTCCCAATCTGGGTAACTTATGGGAATCATATGCATAACAGTAAGTAAAAGGTTCTAGTCATAAGACAAATTATATTATATATTATATATTTAAGGAAACAATGCATCCAATTTTATACCAGATGATCCTGAGAATAATAAAATAATAAATTTTCCTCAACTCATTTTATGGGGCAAACAAAAATTAGATAAATTTTATAATAAATACAATGCAAGAAATTAAAATCACAGATTCACTTGCAAAATTTCTAATGATAATATAAAAATATTGAATGAAGAAGTTATAAAAAAGGTATACTTGTTGGTTTTAATTCCAGAATTTAAGTTTGCTTTAGTATAAAAAAATTGTTTAAAGTAATTCATTGCATTAAAAAAGGGAGAATAAAATATAATAAACTCAATAAATTTTAAAATATTTTGAATTATATAAACACATGTTCATGATTTAGAAAAAAATTAGCAAATTAGAAATACCATGAAAATTCCATAAATTCATAAAGTCCATGTATTCCTGTACACAGTGATCCTATCAGTAAATATTATATTTAATGGTAAAATATTGAAAGTATTTCTTTATAATCCAAAACAAATCCAGGATGTCCGTAGTCACTACTTCTATTTCATATTATATTAGAGAATCTTAAGAGTTTGTAAGGAATAAAGGTAAGTTCTTTTAAGAAAAAAATTATGTTTTTATTATTTTCACGTGATATAGAAAACTAAAAAAAACACACAGACAAATTTATGGAATTAATATGAATATTTTTTAAGTTACTAAATGCAAAAATCAACATGTAAAAATCATTTTCTAACCAGCTACAGTTAGAATTTATACTTAAGTAAATAAGAATCATTATACATATCAAAAATATAACATGCCTAGAAAAATATATATTTTATGAAAATAAATTACAAAACTTCAATGAAAATACCTGAAGAAGAGCTAAATATTTATAATTATATACCTCATTATTGGGTAGAAATAAAGAATAAATACTGTGTAGTCATCAACTTGCCTTAAATTGATAATAGAGTCAACGGAATTCTAGTCTTTTAAATCCCAAAAGACTTTTCATGGATTTTGACAACCTGATTCTACAATATGTAAATAAATTCAGAGAGTGAAATGAAACAAATACTCTACAGGAAAAAAAAAAAAAGAGAGAGACAAGTCCTACTGATTTCAAGATTTATAATAAAGATATAGTGATTACATCTAAGTGAAATTATTGTATAGATAAATTAAAAAGTTCAATGAAACAAAAAAGAATGTACAAATACCAACCCAAATTCTTGTAAGTACGGATAAATGATAGAGATCGTGTAGATCAGTGCAAAAGGATAGCACTGGGATGAAAAAAAATCATTTTTATGTAGTTTGAAGATTTTAGTGGAAAAAACAAAACCCATAGCACATCGAGAAGACACTATAGAAGAACAAATTGATACATGTGCAATAGAGATATTGGGAAGAATTTCTTAAATCTGGGAAAGAGTACAAATCATACCTGGAGCAATTGATAAATTCAACAGCAGTAAATTTAGGAACTTCTAATAATCAAGAGACACTAAAGTGGGAGTAGAAATAGAAGTTATAAAAAGGGAGAAGACATTAGCAAAAGTTATGATTGATGAAAGTAACATCTATAACATAAATAATTCTTATGAATGAATAAATTTGAAAAAATACCATTAAACAGATTGCAAAATTGAAGAAAAAATATATTATCAGGCATTTTATGGAGGGGTCAGAATATGTTAGAATGGTGAAAGATCAATTTGAAAAACACCAGTAATTCAATAAAAACATCACAGAAATATGGTAAGAAAAAAAGAGAAAACAGCAGGAAATGGGACTCTATAATTTTTTAGTGGATTGAGCTTTAATGCAGGGGTCCCTACCCTTGGGCCGCACAGCAGGAGGTGAGCAACAGGCCAGTGAGCATTACTGCCTGAGCTCTGGCTCCTGTCATATCAGTGGTGGTTTTAGATTGTCCTAAGAGCGGGGACCCTATTTTGAACTGCACATGCAAGGGATCTAGATCGCGCTCCTTATGAGAATACAATGCCTGATGATGTGAGATGGAACAGTTGCATCCCAAAACCAACCACCCACACCCTCCCTACAGTCCCCACCCCTGCCTCCGCCATGGAAAATTTGTCTTCCATGAAACAGGTTCCCGGTGTCAAAAAGGTTGGGGACCACTGCTTTTAATACACGGTATAAGAAAAGCAGGTTTGGAAAAAAGTGGTAAGCTGTTAATTTTATTGATGACTAAGGTTCCTGGACAGAAGCAGGAGAGAAGAGTAAACAGCTTCCAGACAGGTTGATGAATGAATAAAATGGAGTCATCAGGCAATAACAGAAATCTAGGAGAATGGGACACCCTATGCTTTCTCTTAAGCTTAGTTCCCATTGGGAAAGATATGTAGACAAATCAGGGGACAGGTTTGCTAGAGAGAAAATATCATTTCCTCTTCAGTTAAATGTGTAGGGAGAGTATGCTTTAATGACCAAAACAAACAAACAAAGACACAAAAAACACCTCACTATTTAGGCAGTATTCACTATCCTGAGGTATTCTGCCAATTCCATGCATCATAATCATCTGTGGTGTATTTGTGGAATCTCTCTGGGGTCTATTCAATCAGTATTGCTGAGGGAGGACACCCTGTTTCAAATGTGTGGGCAAGTTGAGATTTCAGCATCTGTCATGATTCATTTCCAATGCATAAGTTTTGGCTCAGTATACAAACCAACTAGAACAAATGTTCTTGGGAGTTTTCTGACAAAAAGAGGAAATTCTGTAATAATGAGGACTACATAACTCAGAAAGACTGTCTGCATATGCACACACACACACATACATACATACATGTGTACATACACATTGTGTATTAATTTTACATGGATGGCCTTGTATTTATGTGTGTGTGTGGGAGGTGTTAACTTTTACACTTAACTAATTTGTTATTGAGCCTGGATTCTTATACTTTCCAAATCGTTGTTTCAAATTGTTTGTGAATTTTCTAAAAATATAATAGGTTATATGCTTATTTGGCAAGTGATTTTCTTCTTCCTCAAGTACATGAGAATATACACAGCTCTTCAGAATACTGAGTTAATTTCTCTACATCTCTCTATAAATTAAATTCGGGTGACTGATATATAAGGAAAGTTCTAACAGAAAGTGTAAATTCACATAGTGAGTAGATGTCCCAAGCAGTGATAATAACTTAGCAGCTTTAAAATAATTTGTTTTGTTACTTAGGTACATTATCTATATATAGAAATGTTAACATACATCAGTCATACACACCCCATTGCGCACCAACCCACCCACCACATACACCCTTCTAGTTTGTGGAATTTGTCATCATTTTACCAGTTATAATAGTCTCTTAAACTTTGTATAGGAGATAATAGCTTCTTAATTACCTCCTATATTAAGACACTTGACAAATCAAAGGCAAGCAGTAATAATAAATGGCCATTGCCTGACCAAAGTCTAGGTAAGAGGTGTTTCATTCATTTTTCTTTTATAGCAGGCACAGTAAGATGTTGAAATGACACTTGTTTTGGAATCATATTACCCAGAATTTAAATCTTTGTTCAACCACTTACTCTTGTGTGAAAAAATTAAGTCATTGATTTATTTTAGTATTATTTTTCTAATTATAAAATGAGAGTAATAAAAACTATCTCACTCTAAGTTGAAATAAACTTACACATCATATGATACATGCACTATGCCGGGAACATTCTTTCACAGTTTTTCATTCAACTTTGAAATCAGTATCACCAGGCACTGTGCAACAGTCTGCTTGGGCTTATAAAAATGAATAAACAAGATTTCTGCCTTCGTTTTTCACAGTTTCATAGTCTCATAGGGGAGACAGAGACACACAGCACATCGCTTTAATAGAGTGTTGTTAAGTATACAGTAAAGATATGTTCGGAGTATTTTGGGAGTTGAAACAAGAAATAAGCTACATCTCAAAGTATATAATGCATTAGACAGGCTGGGGGGAGAAGGAATTGTGAGTAGAAAAATCCATCCAAGTAAAGCAAAAAAGAGGGAAAGCATAAAACTTCCTTTTTCTTTAATGTCCTTATCTGTCCAACCTCATCTTGCCTTCTAATTCTTAGACTGAATTCTTATTTTAAAATAAGACATGATGGGCCAGGCGCAGAGGCTCACACCTGTAATCCCAATACTTTGGGAGGCCGAGGTGGGCGGGCAGATCACTTGAGATCAGGAGTTCAAGACCAGCCTGGCCGGCATGGTAAAACCACGTCTCTACTAACAATATGAAAAATTAGCCGGGTGTGGTGGTGTGTGTCCTTAGGCAGGAGAATCACTTGAACCCAGCAGGCAGGGGTTGCAGTGAGCCGAGATCGCGTCACTGCACTACAGCCTGGGTGACAGAATGAGACACCATCTCAAAATAAAATAAATAAGAAAATAAAATTAAATAAATATAAATATAAATAAATAAAAATAAAATAAGGCACAATAAAAATATTCAACTTTGAGTTCTGGAATGAGTTATTATGAAAGGCAACATAATAATTTAATATGTCATTTCAACTTAACCGTATTCTAAAAAAAATCTTAGTTGTTTTGTTTTCAATCCTGATTGTTCTTTTCTTCACTTTCAGATTGAAATATTCAAAACATTATTTCATTTAGCCCTCTAATTGGCATAAGCTTCTGGATAATTATTAAGTTCCCTACTATTCTTATGTGCTACTCTTGTATAAGGAATGGTATATAGAAAAAACACATAGGTATATTTATTTCCTCAAACTCGTGGCTTATTTTCGTTCTCTGTTTCAGGCAGCAGGTGTTATTACCGCATAATAAGTCTAGATAAATTCTTTATTCTAGATAAATACCATATGTCACTGCTGTCTAAATAGTAGGTTTTTATCCATGTTTTCTCTTAGAAAAAAATTTATAAGAGATGCTTAGCTCATATTTGCAAAATTAATGAATGAAAATTTGCATCTCTTGTGGGAAAATGTTTGATAGGGAATTTAGAAAGGTCAGTTTCGGGAAGCTGCTTGGAGATGGGGAGGTCTGAGCTTTAGAAATACCCTTCCCAATTGAGGAAGGTAGAGGCCAGAGTACCAAGACCTAGTACCACAGTGTTTGGGAAAGGTAGGAAGAGGACAATGCTGATGAGTACAGGAGTGACCACTGCTTCAATCTGTCTGATCCTGACACTCAAAATAATCTATTTCCTTCCCAGTTGCTGTCCTGTATTTGCTGGAAGCTACAAACAATAAATTGTGTGGTCCACTAGTCTTTTTAATTAAATATGAAAATGTTGATAGCAAAATAGCAAATTTTGTAAAGCACCTTTGCAATGTTTATTTTTGTTCATTGCTCATAGCCCTTTCTCTTTTCAATTTAAGAACATATCTGATTAGAGAAGATGTAAAACTACCCTTTTTCAACCATCAGAGAAAAAAATCCTTTTTTTCTCTATGGCAAAAAGTAATAAGTTAATTCATGAAGGTACCTGAAAATGTAATTGTAGAAATTATTTTAAAAATATTTTTAATTAGATTTTTCTTTTTGTCTTTTTTAAAATTCAACTTATATTTTAGAAACAGGAGGTTAATGGGTAGGTTTGTTGCATGGATATATTGCATCCAGGTATGAAACACAGTAACCAACAGGAAGTTTTTCACCCCCTGCCCACCTCTCTCCCTTTCCTCTCTATTAGTGACCAGTGTCTGTTCCCATGTTTATGTTCATGTGTGCTCAGTGTTCAGCTCCCACTTATGAATGAAAACATGTGGTATTTGGTTTTCTGTTCTTGTGTTAATTTGCTTAGGATTATGGCCTCCAGAGCCATCCATATCACCGTGAAGCACATGATTTCATTCTTTTTTATGGCTGCACAGTGTTCCATGGTGTACGTGTACCATATTTTCTTTATTCACTCCACCACTGATGGGCACCTAGGTTGATTCCACATCTTTCTTATTGTGAATAGTGTAGCAATGAACATGTGAGTGCATGGGTCTTTTTAATATAATGATCTATTTTCCTTTGGGTACATACTCAGTAGTGGGATTGTAGAGTAGAATGGGGTTCTAAGCTCTTTGAGAAATCTCCACACTGCTTTCCACAGTGGCTGAACAAACTTGCATTCTCACCAACAGTGTATAAGCATTCCCTTTTCTCTGCAGTGTCATCAGCATCTGTTGTTTTTTTATTTTTTTAACAATAGCCGTTCTGACTGGTGTGAGATGGTACCTCACTGTGGTTTTGATTTACATTTCTCTGATAATTAGTGATGGTGGACATTTTTTTCAAGTTCATTGGCTGCTTGTAAGTCTTCTTTTGCGAAGTGTCTGTTCATATCCTTTGCCCATTTTTTAAATGGAGTTATTTGGTTTTTTTTTTTCATTTTGTTTTGTTTAAGTTCCTTACAGATTCTGGATATTAGACCGTTGCCAGATGCATAGTTTGTGAATATTTTCTCCCATTTGGTAGGTTGTCAGTCTACTGTATGATATTTTCTTTTTCTGTGCAGACACTCTTTAGTTTAATTAGGTCTCATTGTCAATTGTTTTGTTTTTGTTCCAATTGCTTTTGGGGACTTAGTCACAAACTCTTTGCCAAAGCCAATGTTCAGAAGGGTATTTCCAAGGTTCTCTTCTAGGGTTGTTATAGGATTTGAGGCCTTGCACTTAAATGTTTTATTCATCTTGAGTTAATTTTTTTATATGGTAAAAGTTAAGGGGTCAGGTTCATTCTTGTGCATATGGCTAGCCAGTTATAACCCAGGACCGTTTATTGAATAGAGGTTCCTTTCCTCATTGCTTGTTTTTGTCAGGCTTGTGAAAGATCTGATAGTTGTAACTGTTCAACTTTATTTCCAAGTTTTTTATTCTGCTCCATTGGTCTATGTGTCTTATTTTTATACCAGTATCATGCTGTTTTGGTTACTATAGCCTTATAGTGTAGTTTGACATTGGGAAATGTGATGTCTGCAGCTTTGTTCATTTTGCTTAGGATTGCTTTGTCTATTTGGGCTCTTTTTTGGTTCCAGATGAATTTTAGAATTTTTTTTCTAACTGTGAAAAATGATATTGGTAGTTTGATAGGAATAGCATTGAATCTGTAAAATCACTTTGGACAGTGTGGCCATTGTAACAATATTAATTCTTCCAATCCACGAACATAAAATGTTTTCCCTTTTCTTTGTTTTGTCTGTGGTTTTTTTCAGCTGTGTCTTGCAGTTCTACTTGTAGAGATCTTTCACCTCCTTGGTTAGCTGTACTTCTAGATGTTTTATTTTATTTTTAGCTATTGTAAATGGGATCATGTTCTTGATTTGCCTCTCAGCCTGAACATTATTGGTGTATAGAAATGCTACAGATTTTTGTACATTGCTTTTGTATCCTGAAACCTTACTAAAATCTTTTATCCATTCTAGCAGCATTTTGATGGGGTCATTAGGATTTTTCTAGGTATGGAATCAAACGTTTAGTGAAGAGAGTTAGTTTGACTTATTTTCCTATTTGAATGCCTTTTTTTTTTCTTTCTCTTGCCTGATTGCTCTGTCTAGGACTTCTAATACTATGTTAAATAGGAGGGGCGAGAGTGGGCATCCTTGTCGTTTTCCAGTTCTCAAAGGTAATGTTTCCAGCTTTTGCCCATTACATATGGTGTTGGCTGCAGGTTTGTCATAGATTGTTCTTATTTTGGGGTAGGTTCCTTCAATGTCTGGTTGGTTGATTGTGGTTATCATGAAGAGATGTTGCATTATGTTGAAAGCTTTTTCTGCATCTATTGAGGTGATCATACGGTTTTTGCTTTTAATTCTGTTTATGTGGTGAATCACATTTATTTTTTTGCATATGTTGGACCAGCCTTGGATTCCAGGAATTAATCCTACTTAATCATGGTATATTAAGTTTTTGATGTCTGCTGGATTTTAAGTAGATTTTGTCTCCCATCTAATCTACTTTTATTTCTTTCCATAATAGGAAGAAAAAATGAGATCTTGATATCTAGTCACTATTAAAATTTTTCACTTCAGTAATGAATTCTGGTATATTTCCAGAGATGGCTAGGTTTCAACTTGCAAACACTATGCCAACTGTGTATTATATTCAATCTTAGTGACTTATAATTCCAAAATCTTAGGTCACTGACACATCAAAACTTCTTATAGTTTTTTATATTAAAAATTTGTTTTATGTTTGTTTTACATAAGTAACAATTAAATATATATTCACTATAAAATGCTCAAGAACTGTAGAAGAATTTAATACAGTAAAAGGTGAACATACTCTTCATCACCAGTCCTCCATATATGCTAATTTCCTTGAAAGCAACCATTGTCAACAATATGAACTATATGTTAAAGTCCTAATATTTTAAGATGGCAATTTACTGAAATCACTTTGGATATGTTGAGAATGAATCCATATTATCTCATAAATCTGTATGTTAAAAATATTTTGGTATGTGATTTTGTGTGTATGTATTTGTGCTTTTGTGTACATATGTGGGGTTGGTGGGAGTGAGAAGGCTGGAGTCAGATATTACTATGTTTGAATTCAAGCTCCACCACTTAGTGTCTAGCAGAATTTGAGCAAATCATTTATTCTCTCTAAGCTTGTAAGTAAAATGATATAGTACATAACTCAACGGGTAACTGTGAGAGTAAAGTGGCTAAAGCAGTACTAATAATTGTAATTAATACAAATAGCACAGCTTCTGTTTCTCTATCCCTCTACATTAGAAGTAGTAATTACTTTATTACTTTTGTGATACTTAATTGATACTTCGAGGGAGAGTTATAACAATGAAATGCTTTCAGTGCACGACAACAATACGCAAGCTAGCACATAGTTATTCAGTTGTTCCATAATCAATTTCAGACACAATAAAAAGGATTAAACTTGAAGTTTGCTTTATTTTTTTAAGGATGAATGAGACATGACAATTGGACAACTATATTTCAATGGTGTCTGGGACACCAGTATATTTTTAGGCATTGATTTCTGTGGAACCTATCTCAAACTTTCTTCCTCCATTCCCCCAGAGGAAATCCCAAAAACCTCTATTCATTGTCCAACTTGTTTTAGATACTGCAATCCTATTTCTTAAATTTAGATGTTTTATTTGTATTTGCCCAAACAAGAAGGCAGGAAGTCATAACCATTTTTGAAACATATTGTTTGACTTTTTTTAAATAAGAAAAACATGTATTTGAATAAATATGAAAAGGGACATTGTTATAGGCTACTTTACTGTAGGAAACCAAAGACAACTTTTCCTCTTCCACCACCTTATTTGGAAAACCTCTCCACAAAAGCACCTAACATGAATTTTGTGTAATGTGAAATAAAAAGTTGATAAAAAGGACAAATTGGTTTTTATAATCCTAGTTTGGCTAACATACACTTAGTTTTGCTAACATACACTTCTCTTAGATGTCAAAAATTAATTGAAAGTTTAATTTAGTTAACACAATAATTACATGATACAATTATCTGAGATTGCAATGCTGTTCACTAAGGTAAATGCTTCAATGACACATCTAAGGATTCATCTTTAGAGGTTCAACATTAAAGATAGATATATGGATAGATAGATAATAGTTAGATAAACAGAGAAAAGTAGATATATGTATATCTTTAACAATGCCCATACATATGTATATATGTGTGTGTGTATGTGTATACATTTCTTTCTTTTTTTGTTTCTCCCCTCTGTCTCTCCTTCTCCTACCCTCCCCCTCCCTGCCTTCCTTTATTCTTCCTTCCTTTTGAAATGGGAAAAGTTCCTCTGTCCTCCTCACAGTGCATGCGATGGTAGTGCAGCTTGCATCTTTGGTGCCCCGCTGCTCAAACCTCTAGGGGAAGCAACCAGGCTGTAGGGTTCCAACCCCATGGCAGCATCTAGGGGTAAATGTTAACAGCTGAAGCACCAGTGGGCATGTGTTAGAATGTGCTCTTTCAGTTTAGCCACCTATAGGCGGCTTGTGTTAGTCAGCTCAATTAGATCCTCTGCCTTATTGCAAGAACAGAGGTGGTTTTCCCCTGGAGTAGGCCGCTTAGCGGCTGGGGTCTCCTCTGACCACCTTGGCCAGACTCTGTGTGGTTCTGCTGGTCGATGACCTGCCTGCATCTGCCAGTACCTGTCAGTGTGCTTTTCTGCCAGTGTGTTCCTCTTGAGGTTCAACCACTTGCGTGTTCTTCCTCTGATGTGTTCCTCTTGACCTCCAGCTGCTTGTGAATCTCTGCCCGCAAGGGTCTCAGGGTTTTTACAGGTACAGGATAGGCGTGTGGCAAGCCAGGTTGGTCTTAGGAAATGCAACATTTAGGAACAAAAACAGAAATGCCTGTCCTCACCTAGGCCCATGGGCACAGGCCCATGGGAGCCCTCACGAGGGACCTGCCTTTCTCTACCCATGCTCCCCTCCTGTGTCATCTCCCCCCTCTGAAGAGGTACATCTAACTGCTGTTAAAATATGGATGATGACTAATCTTAAGCTACTTCCTGGTGACAGGGGGTGTTGTTTTGGGGAGAACAGCAGTCAGATTCCTCCCGGGGGTCTATCTAAGGGTTTCTAGCAAACAGGAGCTATCATCCAAGGCTCCAATTGCCTGGCCGTTTGGAGTTTTATGGCTTCTAGGCATGAGAAGAAAAAAAAAAACAATAAGTTTTATAAGGTTAAGTATGCATGAGTTAAACATGTGTATTAAACAAGGAAAGAATTTAGTGCCAAAGATTACAGAGACAAGAAGTGAAATATACTAACAACAACATTGTACCCTGAGGTGTTTCACCCTGGTGAAAGATATTAAACCTTCTATGGGAGTGGTTAAACTTTAGAAGACAGCTAACTGTTTTTGCCGTATCTTTAGCGGTTAATAGGTGCACCCTGTTTGAGGGCTTGCACCATGGTCATTAAAGCTTTTGCCTCCTTCTTGCGTCTGCCTTTCTCTATTGTACAAAACTGAAGTGGCCACTTCAGGAGGTTCTCTAATGTATATCTGGTCCCAGGGCCGTTTCTGGAACTTCCTCCTGATACGAGGGGCTGCCTGAGTAATGCATGTATCCTTTAGGATTAGCTGTTTCTTGACTGAATCATGAGATAGAGAGGTGTGTTTTACCAAGGCCTCTCTTAGCTTTTCCAGGAAGGCAGTGGGGTTTTCAGCAAATCCCTGGTCAATAATGAACAACTTAGCATAACTGAGTGGCTTGGTCTTAGTCCTGTGCAAGCCCTCCATTATAAACACCTGAAAGTGTCTTCCTTCTTGTCATTGGGATCCCATTTAGAGTCATTCACTGGTTCTGCTTATCCTCCAGTTGCATAATATTTGCCCCCTTCCCTGATGCTATATGTGATGCAAAGTGCATCCCCAAATCTCTCTGCTGCTTGCAGAGTGTACTGCTTCTCATTGGCCATCAGGGTCTGATTCAAAAATAACATAACGTCTCCCCAGGAGATTTCAAATATTTGGGTGAAATTCCAGAATTTCACCCAATATATCTATCCCTATATCTATCCATATATATATATCATAGAGATACATCTCTATATCTATCACAATATATCGTCTCTGTACCTATCATGGTCATCCGGAAACTTACCAAGATCCCCCTTGATTTGCTTTAAGTACTATTGGGAGAAGAGGACCTGGAACTTACTGGTCCCAAATTTACTGGGCATCTGTTGGAGGGCCAAGAGTGAGCCTGGGGCTTCTTTAGGGTGAGGATTTCTAGGAGGGGGCAAGTGACAGGCTGAAGGTAGATAGGGAAGTCAGGGTGGACCCAGAGGAGCAGGGCTGGTGGGAGCTGGCTTCTCAACTGGGAATGCCTCGGATTTGTATCTTTAATTCCCTGGGCTTGCCCCTTGCAGCCTTCCCTGAGACAGCAAACAGGAGAGCTGGGTCAATCTTACACTGTTGGCAAAGGTCTGGATTGCCTTGCAAAGTATAGAAAGCCTGCACATATGGGGCCTCAGACCATCTGTCTTCACATCTATAGAAAAGTTGCAGCTGCCAAAGGGTCTCAAAATGAATGGTTCCTTCCTGAGGCCAAGCAATTCCTTGCTGTAAATCATAATTGGCCAAACCTTTGTGCAGAAGGCTATGAGGAGTTTTTCCTTCAGATTTTGAGGGTCAAAACAGTCCCAGTGGTTCAGGACACACTCCAGAGGAGTATAAGCTGGGGGTGGTGAAGAGAACTGGTTACTGATTCTGAAAGACAGGGAATAGAGGCGTCCCTCATTTCCTTCTTTCTTTCAGTGAAAACCCAGGGTGTGATAAAGAGAGAAAGCAAGCGTCCTCCCTATCCCTTCCACCTGTCATCCCTGAGGCCTGGCAACCTTGGCAGGTGCTGGCTATAAGTACTGATGTGATACGTACCCATGAAGCACGGAAAACCTGGAGAATAGGAATTGACCGGCCTCACCTATGCCTCCTGTTTTTCCTGCTGCCAACAACCTGTGAGTTCCCTGGGCCTGTTTATGCCATGAAGCAAGGCCTCCTTCTGTGGGGTTGGGGGTGGGGTTTAATCGGCAAGAATTGGTCTTGCCCATTTATATTGTGCCTGTGGCCTGGCTTTGGATGCCTCAGACCTGGTTGTTCTTTCTAGGGCCTTACCCTTAAAAAGAAGCTTGGAATCGAGCTTCGGGTTGAAAAGGTATTTTAGGGGCTGTTTTTATCCATTTAGAGTGTCTCAAATAAGCCCTGCCGAATTTGCAGTTATCAGCCAGCAGGGGTCACTCCTCCATTAATTTCCCTATCAGAAACAGTGCTGGGAGTGGGGAGCCCCCTCACTTAGAAAAGGAAAAACAGGCCCGGCGCGGTGGCTCAGGCCTGTAATCCCAGCACTTTGGGATGGCGAGGCAGGCGAATCACGAGGTCCGGAGATCCAGACCATCCTGGCTAACATGGTGAAACCCTGTCTCTACTAAAAATACCAAAAAAAAAAAAAAAAAAAAAAAAAAAAAAATAGCCGGGCGTGGTGGCGGGCGCCTGTAGTCCCAGCTACTTGGGAGGCTGAGGCAGGAGAACGGCGTGAACCCAGGAGGCAGAGCTTGCAGTGAGCCGAGATCGCACCACTGCACTCCAGCCCAGGCGACAGAGTGAGACTCCATCTCAAAAAAATAAAATAATAAAATAAAATAAATAAAAAAATACAGTTTAAAGGGCAAAGGGGGGAGATCCTGGGGGAAGAGCCTCTTCCTCAGTGCAAGTGAGTCCCTCTAATCCTTACATCCTTCCCCCAGTGGAGAAACATTCTGTTGGCCTGGTGGGTGAGAAGAGCCCGTCTATTGGCCCTTTGGGGTTGTGGCTACCACCAGGGCTTTCTCCCGCTCCCCCTCGTGGCTGCTGGGTGCGAGCTTTGCAAGTTGTGCACAAGCCCAGGCACCTGAACTGGGAAGGGAAAGGGAAAGGTGAGATGCCCTGAGTCATGCATGCCTGCGGCTGTTGGGGTGGAGGCATAGGTGGCACCTCTAGGCATAGGTGGTCTGATTTGCACCCTTGGCTGCTGAGCGAAATGCTCATTTTACCTAGTAACATTGCCACAGCCTGTAGCAAATCCCTTACCATTGTAAAGGAAGAGATAAAAGCCATTTCAAACCATAAAAGAGAGAAAAGAGGTGAAGTCTGGGGGTTTTTACCAGACCGGTTAGGATGGTTTAAAACTTCGTGAAGGGAAAGAGAGCCTCTTACCTGCAGGAAAAAGAGAGAGGTGCCAGTGCTCTGTTGTAAACAACAGAGACTGATTCTATAGTTTCACATTTGTATTCACCTTCCAGGATCCCGGATGAGACCCAGTCGAAACAGGAAAAGTTGCCTCATCCCCATCACAGGGCATGTGATGGGATGTGGCTTACTTATTTGGTGCCCCACTGTTCAGACCTCTAGGGGAGCATGCAGATGGGCAGGCTGTGGGGCTCTGACCCCAAAGCAGCATCTAGGGGTGAATGTTTACAGCTGAAGTCCCAATGGGCGTGTGTTAGAGTGTGCTCTTTCAGTTTAGCCATTTATAGGCAGCTTGTGTTAGTGAATTCAATTAGACCCTCTGTCTTATTGCAAGGTCAGAGAGCTTTCTGTTTCCCAGGATTTCTTGTCTTGGTGTACCAGAAGAATCAGGCCACACATGGGCTTGGAGAATGAGCGCAAGGTTTTGTTGAGTGAAAGTAGCTCTCAGCAGATTGGGAAGCCGGAAGGGAGATGCAGTGGGAAGGTGGTTTTTCCCTGGAGTCGGGCTGCTCAGTGGCCGGGCTCTCCTTAGAACATCCTGGCCAAACTCTGCATTGTTCTGCTGGTCGATGGCCTGCCGGCATCTGCTGGTGCCTGTTAGTGTACTCTTCCACCGATGTGTTCTTCTCAATTTTCAGCCGCTTATGCGTTCCTCTGCTGATGTGTTCCTCTCAGCATCCAGCCGCCTGTGTGTCTCTGCCCGCTAGGGTCTCAGTGTTTTTATAAGCACAGGATGAAAGCATGGTGGGCCAGGGTGGTCTTAGGAAATGCAACATTTAGGCACAAAAACAGAAATGCCTGTCGTCACCTAGATCCATGGGCATAGGCCCAGGTGTGAAGCCCTCACCAAGGACCTGCCCTTCTCTACCCAGGACTTCTTTGCCCCCCTCCCATATCACTTCCTTCCTTCCTTTCCTTTCTTTCTTTCTTCCTTTTGTTTTCCTTCCTTTTTTCTTTCTCACTCCCTTTCCCTCCCTCCCTTCCCCCATCTCCTCTCCTCACACTCCTTCCTTCATCTTTATTTTCTTTTCTTTCTTTCTCTTCTCTTCTCTCCTTTCCTCTTCTCCTTTCCTTTTCTTTATCTCTTTCCCTCCCTCCCTTCCTTTTTCCCTCCCTCCCTCCCTTCTTTGTTTTTCTCTTCTTCTCTTTCTTTCTTTCTCCCAGCAGTGAAATGGAATTTGAGATGACATGCAGAAATTAGAGGCTTTCCATATTTGTTATGTTTGTTTTTGGCTTTCTGAGGACCAAGTTTTCCTTCGTTGTTAGTGCAATAACAATTGGCTTTTAATCATTGACTCCAGGGGAATAACAGACAATCTAATAGTGAATGACGTAAGACACACATAGTTTCTGGATATAAGTCTAGAATTTACTTTTTAAATATGATTTAGAAAAACTTATTACCCATCTCAGATTTGTTCTTTCAGGAATAGAGATTTCAAAATTCGTTTGAACTTTTGAAATTAAGAATAGTCATCTGAGGAATCTTCCAACAATGATTCTCGGGAGATCAAAATGGGTTATTCTTGACCCATTTCCTCTAAGTTTATATAATTATATGGATGTATTTGTTTAATAGTGTCAGTGATGAACAGGTTAACATTTCAGTGGTGGCTTTCTGGAGATGCAATACACAAATACATGCTAATACATTGGTATAACATAGTGAATCTGGGGGTAGCAGGCGTTCACCTGAGACATCAAATGTTTTCAAGACAGATTACCCTTTTAACATCACTCAAACAACAGTACAAGAATGGCCACACATGATGGCTGTGCCCTAAATTTCATGCCCCTTTTTCCCTCATGTACAAAATTTCACCAATCAATGGGATATTATTATGAAGAAATGTTAGCCTTAACACAGTAGGATTATTATGAAAGACTGAAAGAAGACAGGCTATTTCAACTCATACCAATTATATTTCATATGTCACAACCATGAGTTTGGCTGAGGATCATTGAGGCATACATTGAATTAATCAGGCTGCCTTTTGCTGCTTTAAATGAAGCCTAAAGAATTTTGATTTGTTGCATGGAAAGAATAACATGGCCAGGTAAACTATTTCACTGTTCTGTTTCTTGTTTTTTAGCCATCTAAAAATTTCATTTTCAGTGTTGGTGTTTGTGGACCATCACATTACCCCAGAAGCGTCACTATTCAATAGAAAAAAAGCTAACAAGCCCAAAGGATTTCACCATGAATCTGTTCATTATACAAGACACAGTTCACAGATCAGGTACAAATACGGATTTCAGCCCAAAATTCCAACCGAGATCAAAGAAAAGGCATTTGTCTTTCCACATTTCACATTAAGTTTTGAGAATTGAAGTATAATACTTAAAGAAAGATTTTGCTTATCTATTCTTTTTATAACATTTTAAAAGCCCTACAGGTAGGATGAACTTGGGTTAACTTGTTAAATGCAAATATGGCATACGTTATTTGTATTTAAATGACTTTAACATCCTGTAATATTACCTAGAGGTTTGCCTCCCAAATGGCTTAAGAAGAATATTTTAATGAAGTCAGCTACCAGTAAAACTAATCTTCTTTTTTTTAAGATTGTATAAATTAGCTATATCCATTTAACTCCATGGAAACATTGATATAAAAATAGAAACATAAAATTTTGTGTTTTTGACTAATTTATTAGTATTTGAAAGTTGTGTTTTCTTTTAATCAATTTTGGAAAACTTTATTTCTTCTCAAAAATAATGTACAAATTACTTCTATGTTTAATAGGTAATCTCTTTTTTTTGCTTACCAGCATCTCTATCTTCCTTTTCTGAGATTATTCTTCCTTTTATCCCCTTTCCTCCTCTATATTTGCTTCCTTCTTCATTGGCTTCCTTTTAGTAAGAAAACAGAAATAATCAAATTAGAATATGAAATTGTACCAACATGGTGAAAATGACTCCTCACTAGTATCTGTACTCATAATATCCTCTGGCTTCTTTTCACATATAATGGATAAACAATTAAACAATTCTTACTGTCACCGAGAAGGGCAGATACCACTCCATTTGTGCTTTGGACCCCACAATGTTTCACTCAAATTAACTCTCCAGCTCCATCTGTCTTTCACTCTCTATTGGATTATCTGTTTTAGCCTAAAACAAAGTTATACCATTAACCATCTTTCAAAAATCTGATTTCTTATATCCTTCTCTAGTTCTTTACATTTTCTGTTTTTCTCTTCTTAGCTAAACTTTTTTTTTTTTTTTTTTTTTTTTGAGACGGAGTTTTGCTCTTGTTGCCCAGGCTGGAGTGCAATGGTGCAATCTCGGCTCACCTCAACCTCTGCCTCCCAGGTTCAAGCAATTCTCCTGCCTCAGCCTCCTGAGTAGCTGGGATTACAGGCATGCACCGCCACGCCCAGCTAATTTTGTATTTTTAGTAGAGACGGGGTTTCTCCATGTTGAGGCTGGTCTTGAACTCCTGACCTCAGGTGATCCGCCCACCTCAGCCTCCCAAAGTGCTGGGATTGCAGGTGTGAGCCACTGTGCCCAGCCTAGCTAAACTATTTTTAAAATGTGTATACTTGCTATCTGCATGTCCTCAGGTCTCCTCCTATTCTTAATTCACTCCAAAGAGTCTTTCACCAGTTGACTGATAGTAAAATTGCAAAAGTCTTCCATTTTCCCAAATAAAATGATTGCCTTTCGGATCATCTTACACAGTGGCCTGGCCATTTTTAGGCATAGTTAACCACTCCCTGTCCCTTGAAATACTTTCTTTACTTAGATTCTGATACACTTTTGCATTCCCATTTTCTTTTCCCTTTCCAAGACTTGGGATCAGTCTATAATTTTTTTAATTTATAATTTTCTATCAGATTTATTCTTGTCCTATGCATTCAGTAGCTTTTATATGTTTATGTATCTCTTGGCTCATTTTTCAAATACTACTAGACCTCCTGAAGCAAAGACTCTTGTGTTGAACTTTCTAGTTGACATTGTTACTGATACAGCAGGGGTACCATCTGGGTCCTGCTGCTAGCCGCACAGAAAGCTGATTAGTGAGACAATGATTTTTGCCAAGGAAGAATGGCTTAATCAGTGCTTCAGATGAGGAGAGGGAAATCAGTCTCAAATCCATCTGCCTGACCAATTGAAATTGGGGATTTATATAGCAGGGAAGAAATGAAACTATGTATGAGAAAACAGGAACTTGGGTAGAGTAAGGAAGCAATCATGACAAATGAGGGACATCTCATTGTCTGGATGCTATAATCTGATGACTTTCAGTTTTTTGATACTTTTTGAGGGGCCCTGCGGTTACAGTTGAAGAAGGTACTCAGATAAAACAAATGTAAGTTTCAATCTTTCAGACCAGAAAGGTCAATATCTGTTTATTAAAAAAAAAAAAAGCAGACAAACAAAATCCTGTCTATGAAACTATTGGGTCAGTTACAATATCTCCTCTTAAATATTCAGTGGTTATATTAAATATAAATATTTATACTTAGCATTATACTATTATGCTAAGCATCCCCTTTCTGCACAAAGCAAACTCACCTCACTGAATCTTCCATATGGGTCTGCAGCAACCTCAATTCTTGCCTCCTCAGAAGAAAAAGATTCAGCTGAGGGGTATAAGGCAGAAAAAGAGATTGAAGCAAGTTTCAGAGCTTTAGAACAGGAAAGAAAGAAAGAAAAGTACACTTGGACAAGACCTAAGCAGGCAACTTGAAGGACAAATGTGGAATTTAAATTTGATCCTAGGACTTTATATGCTGGCCACCTCTGGTGTCTTGCACCTCCTTCCCATGATTCTTCCATTAGGGTAGGGCAAGAGTTAATTAATACTTACCTAGTTCTAGTTCTCCATAAGCTCATGCCTGGGTCATTCAAGAACTAATTAATATTTTATCAGTAATCTCCATTTGTCTTAAACCCTTTTAGGGACAATTATAGTTTTCTTAAAATACTCCAATTCTCATGTCCCTATTATTTCTAAAAGCCTATAGCAAATTCCAATGATAAGATTAAATCCAAGCAAAAATCTAGGCATATTTTACCTGTCCAACTTTAACTGCTAATCTTCTATAGCATATTGTGGGCAGCATGATGAATTGAAAAGACTTGTAGAGTTTCTGCCAAGAGATCAGCTGTTAGTCTGATGGGCTTCCCTTTGTGGATAACCCAACCTTTCTCTCTGGCTGCCCTTAACATTTTTTCCTTCATTTCAACTTTGGTGAATCTGACAATTATGTGTCTTGGAGTTGCTCTTCTCGAGGAGTATCTTTGTGGCATTCTCTGTATTTCCTGAATTTGAATGTTGGCCTGCCTTGCTAGATTGGGGAAGTTCTCCTGGATAATATCCTGCAGAGTGTTTTCCAACTTGGTTCCATTCTCCCCATCACTTTCAGGTACACCAATCAGATGTAGATTTGGTCTTTTCACATAGTCCCATATTTCTTGGAGGCTTTGTTCGTTTCTTTTTATTCTTTTTTCTCTAAAGTTCTCTTCTCACTTCATTTCATTCATTTGATCTTCCATCACTGATACCTTTTCTTCCAGTTGATTGAATCAGCTACTGAGGCTTGTGTATTCGTCAGGTAGTTCTCGTGCCGTAGTTTTCAGCTCCATCAGGTCCTTTAAGGACTTCTCTGCATTGGTTATTCTAGTTAGCCATTCGTCTAATTTTTTTTCAAGGTTTTTAACTTCTTTGCCATGGGTTCGAACTTCCTCCTTTAGCTCGGAGTAGTTTGATCGTCTGAAGCCTTCTTCTCTCAACTCGTCAAAGTCATTCTCCATCTAGCTTTGTTCCGTTGCTGGTGAAGAGCTGCGTTCCTTTGGAGGAGGAGAGGCACTCTGACTTTTAGAGTTTCCAGTTTTTCTGCTGTTTTTTCCCCATCTTTGTGGTTTTATCTACCTTTGGTCTTTGATGATGGTGGCATACAGATGGTGTTTTGGTGTGGATGTCCTTTCTGTTTGTTAGTTTTCCTTCTAACAGTCAGGACCCTCAGCTGCAAGTCTGTTGGAGTTTGCTGGAGGTCCACTCCAGACCGTGTTTGCCTGGGTATTCAGCAGCGGAGGCTGCAGAACAGTGGATATTGGTGAACAGCAAATGTTGCTACCTGATCATTCCTCTGAAAGTTTTCTCTCAGAGGAGTACCTGGCAGTGTGAGGTGTCAGTCTACCCCTACTCGGGGGTGCCTCCCAGTTAGTCTACTCGAGGGTCAGGGACCCACTTGAGGAGGCAGTCTGTCCATTCTCAGATCTCCAGCTGCATACTGGGAGAACCACTACTCTCTTCAAAGCTGTCAGACAGGGACAGTTAAGTCTGCAGAGGTTTTGGCTGCCTTTTGTTTGGCTATGCCCTGCCCCCAGAGGTGGAGTCTACAGAGGCTGGCAGGCCTCCTTGAGCTGCGGTGGGCTCCACCCAGTTCGAGCTTCCCAGCAGCTTTGTTTACCTACTCAAGCCTGAGCAATGGCGGGCGCCCCTCCCCCAGCCTCGCTGCCGCCTTGCAGTTTGATCTCAGACTGCTGTGCTAGCAATGAGCAAGGCTTCATGGGCATGGGACCCTCCGAGCCAGGTGCGGGTTATAATCTCCTGGTGTGCCATTTGCCAAGACCATTGGAAAAGTGCAGTATTAGGGTGGGAGTGACCCGATTTTCCAGGTGCCATCTGTCACCCCTTTCTTTGACTAGGAAAGGGAATTCCCTGATCCCTTGTACTTCCCGGGTGAGGCGATGCCTCGCCCTGCTTCGGCTCATGCTCGATGTGCTGCACCCACTGTCCTGCACCCACTTTCCGACACTCCCCAGTGAGATGAGCCCGGTACCTCAGTTGGAAATGCAGAAATCACCGGTCTTCTGCCTTGCTCACGCTGGGAGCTGTAGACTGGAGCGGTTCCTATTCGGCCATCTTGGCTCTTTGACAAACCTGATAAAAACAAGAAATGGGGAAAGGATTCCCTATTTAATAAATGGTGCTGGGAAAACTGGTTAGCCATATGTAGAAAGCTGAAACTGGATCTCTTCCTTACACCTTATACAAAAATTAATTCAAGATGGATTAAAGACTTAAATGTTAGACCTAAAACCATAAAAACCCTAGAAGAAAACCTAGGCAATACCATTCAGGACATAGGCATGGGCAAGGACTTCATGTCTAAAACACCAAAAGCAATGGCAACAAAAGCCAAAATTGACAAATGGGATCTAATTAAACTAAACAGCTTCTGCACAGCAAAAGAAACTACCATCAGAGTGAACAGGCAACCTAAAGAATGGAAGAAAATTTTTGTAATCTAGTCATCTGGCAAAGGGCTAATATCTAGAATCTACAATGAACTGAAACAAATTTACAAGAAAAAAACAACCCCATCAAAAAGTGGGTGAAGGATATGAACAGACACTTCTCAAAAGAAGACATTTATGCAGCCAAAAGACACATGAAAAAATGCTCATCATCACTGGCCATCAGAGAAATGCAAATCAAAACCACAATGAGATACCATCTCACACCAGTTAGAATGGTGATCATTAAAAAGGCAGGAAACAACAGGTGCTGGAGAGGATATGGAGAAATAGGAACACTTTTACACTGTTGTTGGGACTGTAAACTAGTTCAACCATTGTGGAAGTCAGTGTGGCGATTCCTCAGGGATCTAGAACTAGAAATACCATTTGACCCAGCCGTTCCATTACTGGGTATATACCCAAAGGATTATAAATCATGCTGCTATAAAGACACATGCACACATATGTTTATTGCGGCACTATTCACAATAGCAAAGACTTGGAACCAACCCAAATGTCCAACAATGATAGACTGGATTAAGAAAATGTGGCACATACACACCATGGAATACTATGCAGTCATAAAAAATGATGAGTTCATGTCCTTTGCAGGGACATGGATGAGGCTGGAAACCATCATTCTCAGCAAACTATCACAAGGACAAAAAACCAAACACCGCATGTTCTAACTCATAGGTGGGAATTGAACAACGAGAATACATGGACACAGGAAGGGGAACATCACCCACTGGGGCCTGTTGTGGGGTGGAGGGAGGGGGGAGGGATAGCATTAGGAGATATACCTAATGTTAAATGACTAGTTAATGGGTGCAGCACACAAACATGGCACATGTATACATATGTAACTAACCTGCACATTGTGCACCTGTACCCTAAAACTTAAAGTATAATAAAAAAAAAGAAAAGACTTAAGCTAACTAGCTGAATTATTTTAAACAATTCCTATGACATGAGATGTAAGGTTGACTAAACTGTTTCCAAAACAACTTGAATTTGAAACTTCTGTTATTCTTGTCTTCTTCCCATAGCAATGTTAAGACCTGCAGATGCTGCTCATTTCTTCTTTCGCAATCTTATTTGTATTTCAAATTACATAAGCTTCACAAAGCCTCCCCCATTTATGAAATGTCATAGCACCTGTTTCTTTTACAGATATTAGGGAATTACAATTATATTTTAATATCTCATATTGCTTTGCCTTTTGTAGGTAAGATTAAATTTCTTCAAAAATGGTAGGTTCCTTGAGAAAGGCAATCTTGATATATATTTTTTTCTATGTCCTGTCTTGACCAAGTAGTAGAAGATTATAAACTTCTGTTCAATTGAATCCTCTTTTGCTTTGGTCTGTTACTCACCTTTCCACTGACAGCTTGCAACTGGAAAAGATATCTTGCTCTTATTACCAATGTTTCCAGGTAGAGCCTTTGGGTCAAAGGTTCTAGATGCTGCTGTAATTGAAACTTTGGTGTCTCTGAACCATAGTCCCTAAAAAAATAGCCTCTTCCAAAACCCTCACTCAAAAGAGACATCCATTTTATAACCATAACCACATAGAAAATCAACTGAAGGAGTTGAGTGTCTTTTGAAAAACCTACCTTATTATGTACCATGTTATAATTTCTTGGTATTGGAAGTAACTATTGGTTTTAGACATACATATAAATAACCAGATTTTTAAAGCGTGATTTTAGTTATTTAAGTTACATCAATACGCATCAAACTTATAAATTGCTATCATATGTTATAAATTTTACAACTGTAATAAATGCGTTTTCATGCCTTCTACCAGTAACAATCAAGTAGCTTTCAAAGAAGACCTGTGTGTAAAAGATGCTGAGATACTAAACGTTTTTAAAGGATAGAGACATATAAAAGAAATTCAGTGGCTCACCAGCATTTTGTGTAATTATCTGTCTAAATTACTAATTTTATTTCAAATTTAATATTCTTACCTAATCATTGAAATAGCATGTTTTCACGGTTGACTACTTTGCAGTGTACAATGTGCTTGACTTAAAATGCATAAAATACTGTTTGAACCATTATGCACTCAACTTACTGAACCAAATAGTGAAATGCTTTAATTTTTACCCATTTTACAAATGTAGCCACAAACTGTATTGATCAATCAGCATACTTCAGTGATTCAGCTTTATGTGCATTGCTGAATGAGCCATATACTTTACAAGAATAGGTTTATATGTTTCTGAAATTTAGCTTCAAATTCTCCTAGAACAAAAAAGAAAAAAAAACTTATTATGGTTCACTTAAAATGCACAATGGCACATTGCTATCCCATTCTGTATTAGTAAAGTTACATTCTCAATAAATCTCAGCAATTCCTGTATTTGCTTTAAAAAGTTAAACTATGATAACAATTAGTAATTCAATACAAATTAAATTATAAGCTTGAATGGATTCCAAGACTTAGGTAGTAAAATTTTAGAAAGCATAGGAATCAAACTATACAGATATGAGAAACGACAGGATGGTTTAGGAGTTGTCCAGCTCAGCTTTTTAGAAAAGAAAGAAATATGTTTTTCTACTAAATATTTGGTTTGGTTAAACTTTAAGTTCTTACTTGCATGCACACACACACACACACACACACACGCGCGCGCGCACATACTCTCTATTTCTCCATGCCCTATACTCTCTCCATTCTCTCTGTTTCTGTCTTTGTCTTTCTCCTCAGTTGAATTGTTTAGAATCCATTAGATGGAGACCATGACTCTACAAGTAATTGAAACTTCATAATAGTGAGAAATTAAACAGGTATCATGACCCTCAATATTTATACTTAAATTTCGCCTTATTTAATAAAATGTCATCACAACCGTTCCAGACCTTCTATGCTAACTAAACATGATTGGACAAAAATTTATTTTGTTTTAGAAAATTTTTTTCTCCTTTAGCTGAATGTTGAAATTACGTATTTATTGATGAATATCATTATTTTAGACAGTTTTTAAAATATATTTTACAGGTTTCTTTAGTGACTAAATTGTAATCGTCTTCTAGTTTAAATGTGTGTGTTTGTGTGTGTTCCTTCCTTTGAGCTTAAATTAGTCTCCTTTATTGATGACTTTTACCTTTTCTGAGGATATAGTGAAACATTTTCCTTCAAATTTTAAAGCTAACTTGCTCTAGGTTTTTATCACTTTACCCCCCTTGGCCCTTGGATTTATTTTTGGTTCACTAATATTTTAGACTCCTCAATGTGAGTTTTCTCAGCTAATTAATGTTTATATTACTCAATTAAATGTTGAATTATATTTCTTAACTGCTTAATTACAGGAAAAAAACTTTGGATTTCTAAGGAAAGATGAAAATATTATAGAACTATTTAAGTACTGTGATCAGTTCCAATATTTTATAATTTGGGAAATTAACATAAATAATAATTAAATATTTTTTAAAAAGGAAGTGTAAGTGGATATTCCATTTTTTAATAACCTCTTTATTCTAAGACAGGATTACATCTAGGGCACAGACATAGCAGGTATTGATTTATATAACTGAAGAATGGTTGGATGTGCTACAGCTTTTTATTTGCACTCCTATTTGGGTAGGGTGTAATCTGTTGCCCAATAAAATACATCTCTGTCAGGATCTGAATGTTTTGGGGATTTTGCTTATAACTCTGTAAAAGGCTCATTAGTCACAGGAGAGGAAATGCTACCAATTGTTTATACCTTTTTGGTGGAACAAATATCATTTTATGACAAATATAAATCTGAATAATTTTTTAAAGCTTGGTCGACAATGAATAATTGTTACTGCTATTCAAAAATATTGTTTGAGCACTTCCTCATCTCTCTTATCTTGCTTTCTGAACTTATAGGAGCAGAAATATATCAGGTTTCTTCTGGGATTTGTGAACCAGTAGCCAATTTTTGTTGTTGTTGTTGTTGTTTTGTTTTGACAAGTAAACCTTGACTACACCCTACATTTGCCCTAGTTCTTGAGTAATCTCAATTAGCGGATCTGTCCTACTCACTGTCTTTGGACATGTATTGTGTATCATTTTGTTAAGCCTTGAAAATAAATGACTGTTTATTACTGCATCATAACCTAGTGTATCCTGACAAAAATAACTTTTTAAAAAAAATTAATCAGAGTTAAATTTTAACAATTCAACAATTGGACCTGTGGACATTCATCACAGAGAATTTAAACTATGTTCACAGAAAAACCTGTACATGAACATTCATAGCAGTTTTCATTGTTATAGCCCAAAACTAAAAATATAGGAGATGTCCTTCAAAAAGTGAATAAACACACGATGGTACATTCATAAAATTGGACACTTAGCAATAAACAGGAACAAAATATTGACACATACTTATGCTGAATGAATAATATCAGTCCTAGAAGGTTAAATATTATATTATTTCCTATAGCATTCTTGAAATTACAAAATTATAGAAATGGAGAAAAACCAGATTACTGTTTGACATGGTTTAGGACTGGGGTGGGGATGGGGTGGAGTACGATTGCTTCAGTGATGTGGATGTAGTTACAAAAAGGCAATAAAAATAATCCTCATACTGATATAGTTATTTAGTATCTTGATCATATTGGTAGATACATGTATCTACATATATGATACAAATGTATAAAACTAAATATACACAAACACAAGCACAAGCACAAATGAGTACAAGTAAAACTGGGGAAATTTAAATAAGACCTATAGATTGTATCAATGTCGATATACTGATATCTTATACTGAATATCTTGGATATTGTATTATAATTTTTGCAAGTTTTTACCTTTTGGGGAAATTGAGTAAAGGGTACACAGGATCTTTGTGTATTTTTTCCTACAACTGCATGTGAATTGTCAGTTGTCTCCATAATAGTGCAATGGAAACAAGTAAGATAATTTCAAACATAGGGAATATAAATACTTCCTACTGAGCATTATTTGTTTGTAATATTGATAATTTAATATTTATGATATGTATAGAAAGCAAAAAGAACATATAGTGGAATAGTACCAATAAGAATTTATGGGCTGGGCATGGTGACTCACACCTGTAATCCCAGCACTTTGGGAGGCTGAGGCGGGTGGATCAGGAGGTCAGGAGTTCAAGACCAACATGGCCAAGGTGGTGAAACCCCGTCTCTACTAAAAATACAAAAAATAGCTGGGTGTGGTGGCGGGCACCTGTAATCCCAGCTACTCGGGAGGGTGAGGCAGGAGAATTGCTTGAACCCGGGAGGTGAAGGTTGCAGTGAGCCGAGATCACGCCACTGTACTCCAGCCTGGGTGACAGAGCGAGACTCCATCTCAAAAAAAAAAAAAAAAAGAATTTATTTAAATTTCTTAGGTCATTTTGGTATTGACTAGTTTTTTTTTTTACAAGGGTCTGACTGATATTTTAAAAATATTATTATGATTGGGTGCAGTGTCTCATACCTGTAATCGTAGCACTTTGGGAGGTTGAGGAGGGAGGATAGCTGTAGCCCAGGAGTTTGAGACCAGCCAGGGCAAAAAAGTGAGACCCTATCTCCACAAAAAATAATAAATAAATTATCCAGTCATAGTGGCATGCTCTTGTAGTCACAGCCACTCGGAAGGCTGATGCGGGAGGATCACTTGGGCCTGGGAGTTTGAGGTTTCAGTGAGCTGTGATTGCACCACTGCACTCCAGCCTGCACTCCAGGCTCCAGCACAGGACTCTGTCTCAATAAATAAATAAATTAAATAAATTAAGTTAAAATACCATTAATTTTGGTCTAAGCAGAATAAGAAAAACAAAATTACTTCTTTAAAATTTACGTTCATTTTTTTTAGACTCTGGAGACTTCATTACAAACTATCTATATATCCATGCACCAGTGGATTACTGGGGTTAATTAATAAAAATGTGATTTTTTTTTCTAGAGATCATGACCAAAATATTTTGTTTCAAGATATAATTAAATAGAGATGAAAATATAAACTGAAATTTTCTTTTGTCTAAAATCTGCACTTTCTTTTAAATTATGAATAAACAAGAAAAAACATGACATAATAAAACCATTATTCATATATAATTTCTTAATTACTTGTTCTTTATATATATGATACATATATAATTACATGACAATATTTATTTTATTTTCCCAAGTGTAACATATATTTGTTAACTTTTACATGGAAATATTAGACACATTATTACTACTACATATTAAAGTGTTGCATGTCACACCTTACTAATACAACAATTAGAAGATTGCAATTTATACTAAAATTATTGCTTGTTGGGATATTCAGCAGATTGTGTTTGATAATTACTTTTATTTTCCCTTTTTACTGGGTCTTTGCTTTTCCTTACCCATCTAAGTTGTACATTAACTCTTGGTTGGCTACATGTATTGTAAATGTCTTCTCCCAATTTGTATTGTCTTTCCCTTTTTAGAGTATTAAATATTAAACAGAAATTGTAATTACATATAGGTAGATGAACAGCATGTTGTCTATAACTAGTGCTTTTACTGTCATATTTTAGTGATACATTCCAACCACTAGGTCAGAATATTAATTTATGTTTTATTCCAAGAATTTAAAATTTGACTTAAATATGTAAGTCCTTTATGTATCTAGAGATGATTGCTATTATGTAAGATGATTATCCATTTTATTTCATTTTTCCCACACTAACAACAAGATCTCTACTCCATTTGCTTTTCCCTCGGATTACACTATGTCGCCTCTATAAAGTTTCATATATACGGAGGTTGGTGTCTCTGTTTGTTGACTTTATCGTTTGTTTATCTATCTACTTCCAAATGAGTCTGTCTTTTTATAGATTTACAACTTTTTTATCACAAGGTATGACATGCCCACATTGTCTTTAAATGTGTCTTTAAATATGACTTGGCTGTACTAGACTCTCCCTCATCCATATAAATCTTAGTATCAATTTGTCAAGTCCTTTAAATCATATCACTGACATTTTGAATGGGGTTGCATTAAATCTATAGATCACTTTGGAAAGAATTGGCTAGGCATGGTGGCTCATGCCTGTAATCCCAGCTCTTTGGGAGGCTGAGGTGGGGGAATCACTTGAGGCCAGGAGTTGGAGACCAGCCTGGGCAACATGGCAAAACCCTGTCTCTACAAAAAATATGAAAATTAACAGGGCATTTTGGCACAGGCCTGTAATCCCAGCTACTTGGGAGGTTGAGTCACAAGAATCACTAGAACTATGTGGAGGTTGCAGGGAGGCCACTGAAATCCAGCATGGGGGACAGAGTAAGACTCTGTCTCAAAAAAAAAGGGGACATTTTTACAATACTAAATATTCTTGTTCATATCTATTGGATGCTTATCCGCGTATCCATTTATAATTCCATACATCTTGGCCTTTATCTCATAATAGGCCCCAAAATACATTACAGATGAATTGAATAGATAAATGTAAAACAAACATAACAAGAAAACATTAGGAATATGTTTATAATAGTTGAATTAAGGATATATTTCTAAGGCAGATACAAAATGCAAAAACCTGAAAATTTGTCTTTACAACTCTCAAAATTTATTAGCCTCTCTATAAGTTCATGTATAATAAGTGTTTTTTTCAAAATGATATCTAAACATCATAAAATCTGATATATAGTATTATACATGTATACATATGTGTGTGTGTATATATATATATGTGTATGTATTTGAGCAGATACAGTACTCTTCTACCTCTATGTAAAAAATGGACAGATTTCACTGAAAAGATTAAGAAAGCCCCAACCTCTGTAATAAGATATATATTCAAATACAAGTGTAAAGGTGAAAGACAATTGTACATATAAATATATGTATATAAAAATAGAAATAAACAAATGAGTTTCTGTAGTGACACTATTTGTAAAAAAAAAAGCCCAAAATAAGTAATTATAAAAGTATTCCATTTTAATAGGATAAAAATAAACCTATAAATATATTTTTCCTTTTTTTTTTTTTTTTTTTTTTTCCAGACAGCATCTCACTCTGTCACCCAGGCTGGAGTGAACTGCACAATGGGCTCAGTACAATATCCGTGGCTCAAGCAATCCTCCCACCTCAGCCTCTCAAGTAGCTGGGACTACGCCTGGCTAATTTGTATATGTTTTGTAAAGATGGGCTTTCGCCATCTTGCTCAGTTGGTCTCAAACTCCTGAGCTCAAGTGATCGCCTGCCTCGGCCTCCCAAAGTGCTGGGATTACAGATGAGAGCCACAACACCTAGCCTCTATTTTGTTTAAAAAAAAAAAGAATTATAATGGTGATAAACGTAAAAAGTTGCACTGCTTTAACTCAGCTATCAGTTTGACAGAAATGCAAAGTTGCACTGCTTTAACTCAGCTATCAGTTTGACAGAAATGCCACCTCCACCCCAAAAAATAGCATGCTGGATAACTCTCTTAAATGTTCTTTGCAGAGTATAAATGGACAGAGACTTTTGAGATATAAATTTGGCTGTCTTTCAAAATTGGAAATAAACATGGCCTGTTTGACTAGGCCATTTACTTCTGTGAATTTACATTAAATAAATAGTCTTACTTGTACGTAAGAATATGTACGTAGGATTTCTACACCAGTTTTATTTTCCCATTATGAAAACTAGAACTACCTATAGGCTGGCCACTATGAGAGAGTTTAAACAAAGTGTTGAAAAATCTAAACTAAAGAATACATTGCAGCAATTTAAAGGAAAAAGATTTTCCTTAACTAACATGAACAAACTCTAAGATACAGTGTCAACTGATGAAACACAGAAGATAAAAATAGTTCAAAAATAGAATTTCGTTTGTGTAAAACATAAATATATGTGGGGTAGGTATGAATCTATGTTTGCATATTTGTGCTTAAACTTTTACTCATATATGTTAATCAACATAGAAAAAGAGGATCAGAGACCTACATATCAAGCAAAAATAATAATTTTATATGGGCAGAAAAATAGCACTGAAAGTTTAGACCAAAGGGGATATTTTGCATTTTGTGCTGTTTTCCTCTGCAGTTTAATATATAACAAGGAAAATATAATTTTAGTCTAAAATTGAAACAATGATAACTAAAAAGAAAAGAATGTTAGATCTTCTCTGCATAAACCTACAAATGTCTTAACCTCTCCACTAAGTTCATCTGTAATAAATGATTTTTTGCAAAATGATCTCTAACTTTTATGAATAAGACACCTGATACACATGAGCATATGTCTGAGTACACACAGTGGCTTCCCTACCTTGTTGCCTTGAAATGCTATTTTCTTTTCTTACATAATACAGTTAGATTAGAAACAAAAGTTTCCTAAATTGGAATTTATTACCCATTAGGTCATAAATCCAATATTTCTACAATTGAGAACTTTTAAATTCCAATTTGAGTGCTTTGTTGTTATATTATTCATTATTCTTTTGCAACTTGAGCCTTTCCACTTAGGCACTGGAAAATTAGCTGAGAAAATGAAAATAATTCAGACTCCTCCCTCATATACTTTGCCTAATACAGATAACGTATATTTATTCTCAATATTATCTTTCATTCTCAAAGAAACAATATTCATATATCCATGTATATCTGATTGGATATCATTCGGAGTGCTGTGAGAGCAAGTCTAGAACCTAGATGAGAAAAGAAACTACATGCAAAAAAATCTTCAATTAGCTTGATATTTATTCATAGCCGATTATGGTGAGACTTCTAAAATTTATGCTTGTCCTTACTCTTATCTCTTAATTGAAGAAAGTCACCATGAATAGCTACTGGCTGGAACAGCAAAATAGTGATAAAAGACCTATTTCTGGGCCATTGATGCAAACTTTGGTTTGCTTTATTGATTTTCCAGATGCTGCTCTGTGTAGGATACTGGTATTATCATGGCACCAGGAACTGAGTAATTTAGCCAAGTACTGATTGCCAAGTGCACATCTGCCCTAAGTCAGCCTTCTAGGCATGGCTGCCAGCATAGAACTGTTTGGTTTAGTTTTCTGAGGCTTTGGTATGAATTTGCTGTCTACTCTGATCTAAGGAAAGCATTTTTGAGAAGTGGAAACTAACCTTCACAAATTCCTGTTACGCTATCTATCATAGAGTGCTGGGGAAAATATTACAATGGGGCCAGGCATTAGATCTAATAGGGTTGATCATATTGACTAGAGTGCCATCTCTTCTGATACATATTCTGGGATTTTGGACAAATTTTTGGACACCACATATATGAAGTAATTACCAGAGTATTCGCCTCTGTTTGAGGGTTCAGAAATACTCCAACATTGAAGGATTTTAAGAACATAATCCATTTTTAATAGAGATACTAGGAATAGCAATTTCTGAATGACCTGGCAGTTTGAATTTTAATCTAGTTGAAGAAGACTGAATTTCCATAGCTTGGGTCAGAATAAAAATATGGAAATAAGCATACAACATTGAAATTTGATTTTAATAGCTCAATGGTAGTTAAGAACACAATAATACAGTAATATAAGATGTTTTGGGGGGCTGTTTTCTGTTTTTTTGAGTTATTTTTAATTACTTTGTTTTGTATTTTCCATCTCTACCACTTTCACATTTACAACGTTTGTTTTCTATTAAATTATGTTGAGGATCTTGTTTCAAAACATGACAGCAAATGTTTCTAAGTGAAGACAAGTGAAGAGAATTTATCTTTAAACTCATGTTTTATACTTCTAGAAAATAGAACTGAAGCAGTAACTTCTATTTTTATGTTTTACACATCATGATACACTCTAAAAGGTGATTGATTTCTTTGACTAACAGCTTTGTGTTTTAAACTCATGCAAAACCACTTTGATTTTCAACTTTTGCATGAGTAACTTCTCAAAACTGGTGAGATTTCAAAGATAGCAATGGTTCAAAAAAAAGAAGAACCTTCAGGATAGAAGACAGAAAGAATATTTGTATCATTTATTTAAGGGAACAATAATGGTGCAAAAAATAAGGTCATCATTAGGAAGGATGTTAATCTACAGCAAAAATTAGACTTACCATATCTTCGATAAAGTGATTTAACTTTCTTCAGACTTTTTCAATGAAATGGCTGCCTGGATTATATTAACAGCTACATTTCTGCACATACTAGATTCTGGAAATCATTTTCTAATAGAAATTAATGGATTCCTGTATTCTGACATTAATGTATCTCATGTTAGTGAATTCCATTGGGAACTCAAGATTATATTGTAATGCTTCGATATCAGTTCTTCCCAAGAATACCAGGAGGTGAGGAACTAGAAAATTCTGGTGGAGGATGGTGAAATTCAGTGTGTTTGTGTGTGTGTGTGTATAAGTTCAGTTGTTACACACAGAACAACTCAGAAAACTGTGAAGACTGCATATTTTCTTGCCCTTCTTTCAGAGATACGAATTCCATAAATCTCACATGGGGTTTAGGAATTTTCATGTTTGTCCACTATTTCCTTTAATTTAGAAAAGATATTCTGGGGAACATTGGTTCAAGTAGAGGGGAAACTGTTTTCTTCTATTATTTCTAGAGGTCTATACATGTTAGTATTCTAGCTTTTTTTTTTAACACTAGAGAAGGTGGCAAATATTTCACTCTACTAAAAAAAGTATCAAAGAATGAGCTTAAATAAAAGACAAGCAGAAATGACAAAAATTCCACTGTAGTGCAGTGCAAGACACAGAAAACAATTTGATAAGGAAATGGAAAGTAGAATTTTATTTTCATTTCGAACTATGAGACTGTGCATCACATTCCATTTTGGTCCAGATCAATGTGGTTCAGAAGTCTCTAAAGAGAACTAAAGACAAATTATCAGAATATTCTTATTTTGAAGTTGTTTAATTGACATTAATGATTTTTTGAAAGAAAATATTATGATTTTATATAATATGTAAAATCCAGACATATATCCAAGACTACAAAGTTTTCTAAAGAAACATTTATAACCCGAATTTACATTATTTTATAGAGTCAAATGACAAGCTAAGTGAGAAGAAGCCATTCACATTTAGCATTCAGAGAGACAATAAGATACAGATGATTTCTTCTAAACAAAGGAATAAATTCAGGAAGGTACTTCATGCCCAATGTTCAGTGATTTGAGTCAAAGCTGTTCTGAATTTGGAAATAAAGGAGACACTGAGAGCTCACTTTAGAGAGACTATGTTTCTGGGAGCCTTTTAAAGCCAGAATGTTGATTATTATTGTCAGTTAATTATTCATTTTTAACATTTATTTTGTCCTTGCATTGTGCTAGTCACAGAACACAATATGGCTTTAAATGCACTGGTTCCTACTGAGTAGATGTGTAGTTTTCATTTTAGGATAGGGTAAGAACCCACTCCAGGAGAAACATCAGTGTGAACCATCCTAGGAACAGTAAAGAAATTGAACAACAAAACCTCTGTAACAACAGAATGTGGTAGATAACCATTAAATGGAGGTTTTTGGAAAGTCTGGTCTTGTTATTCACATAAATTTTCTTTCTAAGTAGCAAATTGGGACCATTATTTCCCCATGGTATTTTCATCACAATTTAGATTCAGTAGAGTCTCCTTTTGCCATTTGCAATTCCCTGTCTGCATTTAATATTTATGCAATATTGAATTAAATAAAAGCCTGCAGTTCTACTCTTGTTCATTTGTTGTGTGTTTGGGGGAAGCTGTGCAGAGTTCAATGGAATATGAAAATGCACTGTATTATGCTCATTATGAGCATAGCTGCTAACTGATAGACTCTCCTGGGGAATAAACTTCCTTTTCAGACAAGGTTTCTTTGTTTTCTTTTTGCCTACTCCTAGTTGTTTTATTTCCTATCATAAATGAAAGTTGTTTTGAAAAAAAATCTATAAGCAAAATTTTCTGTAAGGTCTCTATTCCATTTCCTCTAGAAAAAAATATCTGTTAAAACTTATTCCAAATGTTCCAAATCATTTTCTCCCAGCAGTCTTCATTATTAATTTTTAACTCCTTCAACCTATTATAAGTTGTGAATTCATCATTACTTAATTACTAACAGTGTATGCCTTTTTTGTTTGTTTGTTTGTTTTGTTTTGAGACAGAGTTTCGCTCTGTTGCCCAGGCTGGAGTGCAGTGGTGGGATCACGGCTCAACCTCCTGCGCACAGATGATCCGCCCACCTCAACCTCCAGGGTAGCTGGGACTACAGGCATGCATCACAATGCCCAGCTATTTTTTTTTCTTTTGTATTTTTTGTAGAGACAAGGTTTTGCCACGTTGCCCTAGCTGGTCTTGAACTCCTGGGCTCAAGCGATCTGCCTGTCAGCCTCCTCAAAAGCTGTAATAAGATTATAGACATGAGCCACTGTTCCTGGCCGACAGTGTGTGATTTTGTCTTCTCATTTAAATGAAAGGAAAGCAAACACAAAAACTATATATTTACACATTAAATTGATTTTAGAAAAGGCTATTTTCTTATGTAGAAACCAAAACTCTGATTTAACAGATTCAAAGTTCTGTAACTAATATAAATTTACAAGCAAAGCAGTGGCAACTTAGAGTCTCATTAGCTATTTATATCCAATTTAAATAGTACACACAGTATTATAGTTGGCATTGATCCATTCTCAAATATCTTTGCACATACAAGCAGGAAGTCGGCTGCACAGAGAAAGATAATCATTTCAAGCTGATATATGCTTGCAGCTACCCATAGGAACTGACACACTGAACTGAAGCAATGCCAATGGTTGGAAACTAAGAAGAAATAACATTCTTTCTAATAGTTGGACTTATTAAAATTTCATATAATCACTCTGCCTCCTCACTAGTCATGTGCACGTGCAGTCTATGTTTTATTATATACTTCCATATATATTATGGATTATCTTGGCTTATCTACAAAAATACTATTATGTGTTCTCAATAAACCAATGAAGAACATAAACCACATAATCTTTATCACTTCACTCTCATGCAGAGACAAACACTGGTAACACGTTTTATGAGTTTTGAATCTATTTGTGATAACTTCTAACTCAGAAAAGTTTTAGGGTTTCTAATGAATACTATTTTCTTGTTAATGATATACAGAATAGAAATCCAGGTAAAATAAGAATGAAATTGTGCTTTTGATGAAGAAAATGAAGTAGAAGGAGGCAATTATAGAAGGAATAAGATTATGAGAAGGTCCAGAAATTAAACAAAGTGGCTGGGCGTGGTGGCTCATACCTGCAATCCCAGAACTTTGGGAGGCCAAGGCAGGAGGATTGCTTGAGCCCTGGAGTTTGAGACCAGCCTGAGCAACATAGTAAGACTCTGTCTCTACAAAAATTAACAAAAAAATTAGCCAGGCACGGTGGTGTACACCTGTGGTCTCAGCTACTCAGGAGACTGAGGTAGGATGATCACTTGAGCCCGGGAGGTTGAGGCTGCAGTGAGCTGCATTTACACCACTGCACTCCAGCCTGGGCGACAGAGTGAGAAAGAAAAGAAAGGACATTCAACAAAGGATAAATAAATTCAAAATGAGAGGGAAATCTACCATGTGGTTCAAAATAATTTAATTTTAATGGTGATAAATGCTCAAATAAGCAACATTTGCAGGTTAATGAGGAAGATAGATAAGCATGCAGTAATAAATGAGAAAATTTTAAACCAGTGATAGTTTTTGCTGAAGAGCCATATTTTAGAAGTTTGTTTGTTTGTTTTTGACATGGAGTCTTGCTCTGTCGCCCAGGCTGGAGTGCAGTGGCACGATCTCGGCTCACTGCAACCTCCGCCTCCTGGGTGCAAGCGATTCTCCTGTCTCCGCCTCCTGAGTAGCTGGGACTACAGGTGTGTGCCACCATGCCTGGCTAATTTTTTGTATTTTTAATAGAAACAGGGTTTCACTGTGTTAGCCAGGATGGTCTCGATCTCCTGACCTCGTGATCCGCCCGCCTTGGCCTCCCAAAATGCTGGGATTACAGGCCTGAGCCACTGTGCCCGGTCTTAAAACAGTTTTTATAAAAATGAATATTCAATTCTAGATGTGCATTATAACAATCAATTTTTTGGTTTTGAGAGTGCACTATAATTTTGAATGTGTCACTTTTGAAGAATGCTTGGTAATAAGAAACACTAGATTATTTTTGTCAATTTTTGTGAATACATACTTATTTTAAAATAAAAAGATAAAAGTATAGTAATAAAGCGAATAAGGATACATGTTAAAAATGCAAGAGCTCTGGTGAACTGTCATGAAAACATCAGTAAGAAACAGAGAAACATATTATGAACTGTTTTGCAGAACAGTAAAAGAAATCTGCATGCACTCATACATCTTTCAAAACTATTTACTTTACATCTATTGTATTGATAGGTCTTTAGAAATTATCTAAGCATGGAAGAAGGATTAGTAATACATTACATGTTTCATTTTTAGGTGTTTCACAATGTCAAGATGTTGCAAGGCTAAACACAATTCTGAAAATAATAACAGCAGTTTATATTTTAGCATGCATAATTATTTAATTTGTTGGTTTTTTAAATGGACAATAATTTTGTTGGTTGGGGTAGACGGCACAATTGTTGAGTAGATAAAAGTAGGGTGATGAAATTCCAAAATTATTTAGAATCAATGATAGAGTATAGACATGTCATACTACTTTGTATATTAAATACAAATTTGTAATATTGACTAAATGAAGAAAGATTCAAGAGGTTCTGATATCTCTATGATGTATCTGTTTCCTTTCTTTTGAATATATATGCAGTAGTAAGATTTCTGGATCATATGGTAGTTCTATTTTTAGTTTTTTGAGGAACCTCCACACTGTTATTCACAGTGGGTATACTAATTTGCATTTCCATCAACAGTGTACAAGGGTTCCGCTTCCTCCACATCCTTCATTGTTGCCTGTTTTTGGATAAAAGCTATTTTTACTAGGGTGAGGTGATGTCTCATTGTAGATTTGATTTGCATTGCTCTGATTAGAATTTTTTTGATATGAATATTTTTTCATATACTTGTCTATATGTATGTTTTCTTTAGAGAAATGTCTATTCAGATATTTTGCCAATTTTATAGTCAGATTATTTTATTTTTTCCTATTAGATAGTTTGAGCTCCTTATATAGTCTGCTTATTAATCTTTTGTTATATGAGTGGTTTGCAAACATTTTCCTTTTCTAAGGCATTGTCTCCTCACTTTGCTGATTGTTTCCTTTGTTGTGCAAAAGCTTTTAGCTTGATGTGATCCCATTTGTCTGTTTTGGTTTGATTGCCTGTGCTTGTGAGGTATTACTCAAGAAATCTTTGCCCAGAAGAATGTTCTGGAATGTTTTCCCAGTGTTTTTCTAGTTTCATAGTTCAAGGTCTTAGATTTAAGTGTTTAATCAGTTTTGATATGATTTTTGTATATGGCAAGAGGGGTCTAGTTTCACTCTTCTGCATGTGGATATCCAGTTTTGCTAGCACCATTTATTGAAGAGACTATCCTTTGCTCTGTGTAAGTTCTTGGTACCCTTGTCAAAAATGAGATCACTGCTAAATGTGTGGATTTATTTCTGGGTTCTCTATTATGTTGCAAGTGTCTATGTGCCTATTTTTATGCCAGTACCGTGTTCATTGCAGCATTATTTACAATAACTAAGATATGAAATCAGTCTATGGGTCCATCAATGGTTGAACAGATAAAGAAAATGTTGTACGTATACATATTGGAATATGATTAATTTATAAAAAATAATGAAATCCTGTCATTTGCAACAACATGGATGGAACTGGTGGACATTATGTTAAGTGAAATAAGCCAAGCACAAGCCGAAAGACAAATTTCACATATTCTTACTCATTTGTGGAAGCTAAAAATAAAAAATGAGAATAAATAAAAATCATGCATATAAAGAGTAAACTGTTGGCTACCAGAGGCTAGGAAGGGTAGTGGGGAGTGAGGAATAAAGTAGAAATGGTTAATAAGTACAAAATATATAGAATGAATAAAATAGTTAACAATAATTCATTGTATATTTTAAAATAACTAAAAGAGTGGAATTGTGCTTACAAAAGTACTTTGTGTTCCTAACACAAAGAAGTGATAAATGCTTGAGGCAATAGATACCCCAGTTACCTTAATTTGGTCATTACACCTTGTACGCCTGTATGAAAACATCACATATACTCCATAGATACATACAATGATTATGTACCCATAAAAATTAAAAATATATATAAATTAAGAGAAAAAAGTGATTCAAGAACTTAAAAATAAAATGGAAATAAAAATAAATTATTTTCTGCCCAAAGTAATTTAGAAGTGTCACTTTTGTTTAATAAATGAGACTTTTGTGGTCTTGTTAAAGGCTATCATTGGTTGATTCAAGGTCAATTGTTTCAACATTAAACCATATATTTTATTCAAAAAATTGTTTTATTTTCTTAACTAATTAGCACTTAATTTTCTCAGTATTGGATATGGTCCTTAAGAAAATATGAATGCGGCCGGGCGCGGTGGCTCACGCCTTTAATCCCAGCACTTTGGGAGGCCGAGGCGGGCGGATCACGAGGTCAGGAGATCGAGACCATCCTGGCTAACATGGTGAAACCCCGTCTCTACTAAAAATACAAGAAAATTAGCCGGGCGTGGTAGCGGGTGCCTGTAATCCCATCTACTCGGGAGGCTGAGGCAGGAGAATGGCGTGAACCTGGGAGGCGGAGCTTGCAGTGAGCCGAGATCGCGCCACTGCACTCCAGCCTGAGCGACAGAGGGAGACTCCGTCTCAAAAAAAAAAAAAAAAGAAAGAAAATATGAATGCATGAAGTCTTATAGATAAACTAAAGCTTATTTTTAAGTTAAATCTTATTTCAGGTCAAAAATCACGTATATAATTTTTAAGTGTTTATCAGTTTAACACACTGCAGGTTGTGTATTTAAATTCAAATGATAAAAAGACTTGAATTTGTACGGTCTCTTTTGTATTCCAAGTGGTAACTAAAAGCTAAATTTTAGTCATTTTAATTTTCATCAAGAAAAAAGATCATATTTATAATTTAATATTGTACATCCTGAATATTAAAATAGTTTATATAATGTGTTGTTATGTTCCATTTTTTTTTGAATTCCAATACATTGAAAATAGTTCTTAAATATCTACAGAATGCATTCAATATACCAAGGTTTTCTATTTTTTGGTTTAAAACAAAATAACATTTCAGAGGAAAAAAATAAGGCATAATCAGTATCATCCAATCAGGTTGCCCTTAAAAGTTGTGCAATAATAATAGTTCCTGTTTGATGTTTAGGTAAGCAGCCAAATTTCTGAATATAGAGAATTATACAGCATCAAATTTAGAATGATCTCTTTGCACTAAGAAGGAAATCATTGTAATGAACACAAATAATGATAATCTACTGAAATCTCTCCTACTAACAGTATGAGTGACTGACCAAGTAATTTAAATTCATTAAAACACAGTTTTCACATTTGTAAAATGGAAAGACTGAAAGATACTTCAAATTCTAGAATTTCTTGTATTCTTTATGAGTTAAAGTTAGTTTTAAAGATAATATATGAAATACACATGAAGAGTGAGTAAAAATGGCCAAGAATTCTGAGCTAGAAATACAAATTAGCTCATAACCTGTCTTTAAGTAAAAGAAGGGGCTGCTTTTTCTTCAACACAGAAATCCCAGTGGTCAGAAAACCAAATATATAAAAAGCTCTACCAATATAGTGCATTGTGCAGCCGATTTCATCCCTCAAAGTCTATCTAAAAAATTGTTTACCTGACAAAGTTTTAAACTTTTCTAATGTTAAAAAGAAATGAATTACTGAGAAAAATGATTTGTTAGATTCTGCATGTTTGCAAGTAATACATAAATTTATAGTTTTTTAAAATGACATCAAACACTAGCCTGTTTGATATGTTATTAAGCCCAAATTCTTTATAGTACTGTTGCAAAATAAGATCCAGTGATGCGTACACGTGACTTTTGAATAGAAATACTATATTACATTTCTACCGAGCTAATCTATTTCTGCAAATATTTTTAAATTATTACAGTAATCAATTATATTAGTATTTTATTTTATTATTTATCAGAATTATGTGGTGTATTTTAAAACATATAGTAATGCACTATGATTTACCAATTGTATAAATATAATGTTCTTAATGTTGATGTACACTTATAGCTAATATTTTCCATCATATGTATAGTTTTGATTCATATAAAAGCTAGGTACATTTAATAGGAAAACGCCAACTTTTGAATGTTCAGTATTATTTCAAAATACAGAATGAATTTTGCCTTTAAAATGTAGAATTGTAACTTAATTTGTGGAAGAATTTCATTTCTTTTTATGATATTTTATTTGATTAGCAATATGGGCATTTCTATTAATGTTTAATAAGGCACAAATTGCTCAATATTTGAAAATTAGTATATCTCATTAAATGCACACTTCCTGTTGCTCACCTCATTGACTGAACAATTAAGAATCAAACCACTTGTATTATGATGGTGAAGGGTGTAAGTGTATGTATTTTCAGAAAGGTCTCTTGTTCTACTCAGTTTACCTTCAACCACATCCCAGGGACTATTTCTGTAGACATTATTCTAATGTTCCTTCTAATTTGTCTGAATTGAATAATTTTGAAGAGGCATTTTCCAGTACAATTAGAGCAAGAAGGTGCTTATTTAATTATAATACTCATGGTTACCATTTACTGAGTATCTAATATGCAACAAGACGTCTGCTAGATACTTCATTTAAATCAAGCTATTCAAACTCAACAGAAACACTGCATGTTATTGAATATTATAACTACCTTTCAAATTAAAAAAAAAAACAGCAGGACAGAGAAGAAAAGAAAGAGGAGGTAGACTAAGGTGATCCAGACTTCAAATGTCTTTTTTTCTATTATCTTTGTGTTCCAGCAGTTTTACAATAAAGGTAATCTATACTTTAAATTTTAAACTAACATTCCAGTCAGAAAATGGAAGGAGATTCTTTTTTTTTTTTTTTTTTTTGACATGGAGTCTCGCTCTGTCGCCCAGGCTGGAGTGCAGTGGCGCAGTCTCGGCTCACTGCAACCTCCACCTCCCGGGTTCAAGCAATTCTCCTGCCTCAGCCTCCCGAGTAGCTGGGACTACAGGTACATTAGCCACCGCGCCCGGCTAATTTTTGTAATTGTAGTAGAGACAGGGTTTCACCATATTGGTCAGGCTGGTCTGGAACTTTTGACCTCAGGTGATCCACCCACCTCCGCCTTCCAAAGTGCTGGGATTACAGGCCTGAGCCACCGCTCCTGGCCAGAAGATTCTTATTGTTCCTTATGGTCCCTGGGTGAATGTGAAGTTTGGGCAATGTGAGCATAGACTTGCATTTGCTAGGAAGAATGAGAACTCTTCTCATAGCATAATACGGTATCTTAAATTTAGTTTCTATTGAATGAGAACTTTCTGGGGAAGAATGTATGGACTTTAAGAAAAGTAGACAAATAAAAGATTTTTAAGGTGTAAATCAGTGGTTTATAAAGTACAAAGACAGCTTGGAAGATAATTCCATATTTTTTAGGGTTGACAAATCAAAGGACTAAGTTACGAATGGAAATTTTTACTAGGAGAAAATGTGAGGCAAAGAGAAAGAAAAAGGAGGGTCTTGGACTTGACTGAGTCTAACTGGTAACATAAATTTATCCATTTTATAATGACTTTCATGTCCTCGTTTGACTTACCCATGTATAAAATTGTTAGATTCCACTGTGGTTGCTAATTTAAATTATTATAATATGAAAGCAGAAATTGATATATTTTAAAATTTGGTTAAAATGCCAAACTCCTTATTTTTTCACTTCTTTCCGACTTAAAACTGGATTTCGTGACTTTTATATTGAGGTGGTATATCAAACCTAGACTTTGTGGCTGTACATGGAAGGGTCTTCATTATGGATTTTTAACTTATTTTTGTAAATTTTGGAAAAATTATGGAATCTTACTGCATTACCATTTTCCTATATTAGAAAAATAATAATATATACTTTGATCAGCTGTGATAATAAAAATAATATATAAAACTTTTGACATATTTATGAATGATGTACTAATGTTTATTACCACTCTCATTGTAATAATTAGGTAAAATTATGTGGACTTCATGAGTAATAAAAAGGTGTGATTCTATTAAGCAAATATTTTAGAATTTTATTGTCTCAAAATACATGTTTTATCAGAAATCTCAATAGAAATAACAAATCTTGGCTAGGCATGGTGGCTCACATCTGTAATCCTAGCACTTTGGGAGGCCGAGGTAGGTGGATTGCTTGAGGCCAGGAGTTTGAGGATGGCCTCGGCAACATGGTGAGACCCCATTTCTACAAAAAGAAATCCACCCAACCAAAAAAATTAGTTGGGAGGCTGAGGTGGGAGCATCACTTGAGCATGGGAAGTTGAGGCTGCAGTGAGCCATGATTGTGCCACTCACTCCAGCCTGAGTGAGAGTGAGACCCTGTCTCAAAGAAAAAAAAAATGACAAATCTGTACTTATTGGTTCATTAAATTTTTCATATTAACTCATTAAAAAAGAATATTTACTTTTTTTAATTTAAATATGAAGATCTGCTCTTACAAAACATTGTTTTTGAGTATTTGGTAGCAACACCACAATATTTCTGTAACTTTCGTGTCAAAGAAAAGTTAGATTTCAACTATTAACAAGTTCTAGATTGTGGAATCCTATTACACTTGGTTGATTTAATATTTGAAACTCAGAGCTCTTTCATTCAGATTTTAATTTGATGTGTGTATATGTGGGTTTATGGGTGTGCGTTTCAAGAGGGGGAGGGTGTATGTGTAAAGACTACATCTAAATACTTACTGATGAAGCCATCCTCACCTGCCCACCTCTTCGCAACATAGCTATCAACATATAGCTATGTAATATAAGATGAGTGAGACTGAGCTTTTGTGTTTAGCGAAGTTTTAATATTGGCTTCATCCATACTCGTTCATCTTCTTTATCTTCATTTTGTCACAATCATTTTTGGGGGTGGTCTCATTGTGGATAACAGTATACATTATCTTATTTATTAATGGTTGAGAAACAAAGCACTATAGTATATTGTTTCTCATAAGAAAATAAAGGAAATAATTATGTTGCTTTTATCTCATTCATTCCAATGCTTTACATCTGGTGAATTGCTCATGAAGGCATGAAGCCAACATAGTAAGGTGTCAAAACCACACTTTCTCTCTCTTCACTGTGCTTTTATAATTTGCATATCTAGGGAGGAGATTAGAAAAGCACAAATCTGGTAGACTGTTAGGAGAAAAAAAATGGTAAAATTTACTCAAATATTTGAGTAAAAAAATGAATCAGTGCATTTTATGAAGATGACTTTATTTTTCTTATCCTTATGACACGTCTATGCAAAAAAGAGATATTGATGATATTATGTCTAAACTCTCATGCATTTACTATAATTTCTTATTCTTCATGTGCTTTATGAATCTAAAAATAGTTTAAGTTTTATCTCTAAAAACTAACCAGTTTAGCAGTAAAGCATCTAGTTATTGTGAGGTAGAAATAACTTTGCAGTTAAACATACACCAAAAAGTGTTTTCCACGGTTAAACAAAACTGAAAGTAAAAGCAAAGCTATTGATAATAACAAAAGCTTTTGTATATAAAGGAGAAACATGTGAAAGTTATTGAAAAAGCATGTTTATTTTAATAATCCAAGACTATTTAATTGTATCTCCATCATGTCAAAACAATTTTAGTTAACATAGAAGTAGTATAGATACCATATTTTTATCTCTATACAGAAGTATAACATCATTTTAATGTAAAGAAAATTATAAGAGACAATATTTTCTCCAAATATCTGTGTATTAGTTTCCTATTGCTAAGTAACTAACTATCCCAAAACATAGTGGTTTAAAGCAATGAACATTTACTATCTCATAGTTTACTTCAGATGCCCAGGCACAGGTTACTGAAGTTTCTCTAGATCAATGCATTCCAAAATGCCACATTCAAGATCTCAGCTGAGGCTCCTATTTTATCTGAATGCTTACCTGGGACAGACTAGGCTTTGGAGCTTATGTAACTTGATTGTTGGCAGGATCCATTTCCTTGAGGATTGTTGGGCAGAGTGGTTCAGTTCCTCTCTTGCTACTAAGTGGAGGCAGTCTTCAGTTCCTTATGCATGGGACTTCCCATTAGACATCTACTGACATGGCAGCTGGCTTTGATCATAGAAGATAAGAGAGTGAAATAAAATGAGCATCCCAATTGGAAGTTACAAACTTTCCGCAACTTAATATTGAAGTAATATCCCATGATTTTTGCTATATTCCATTAGAAGCAAGTTATTGGGTTCAGCCTACACTCAGTAGGAGGAAATGTACAAAGATGTAAGTTCCAGGAAGTGGGGAAATGTTAGGGATCCTCTTAGATTCTGCCTAACACAGATTATTTGTAACTTTTTTTGAAAAACATTATACATTATATTATTCTGTATGCAATATTATAAAATAACTTTCTACAAGAATAAAGCTTTTCCAAAATTATTCTTTCATATTTTCTCCCTAACAAATTTTCACTTTTTAAATGTTAATCCACAAAATATTATTCCATGAATGTTAACACTGAATATTATAAAGTTTAAAAAGTATTTACAAATTGAATGATAAAATTACTCCCAATGATATCTAAATATAACATATGAGTCCTTATATTAAAAAAAGTTTAACATCTACCTCATTAAACTTCACATATCTAAAATTCAACAAAACACAGACTATAATTTTGACAGTGTTACAATATGGAATAGGGTCAAATAGACCTTCATCTAAATAAATATAAAGTTGGTTTGGATTATATAATTGTTTCAAATTATATAACTACATTTGTTAAAAATAAAGTTGACAAACTCTTTGTAAACCTGGCACAACTTTGACAGAATTAAATATATTGTCCAAACAATGGAAATATAATTACCCTTCCTATTATTAATCTTATTATAGAAATTATTTTATTCCTCTACTTGTTCTTTACAGAAAAAGAAAAAGTAAGCAAATATCGAGAATTTAGTAATAAATTATTTTTGATATGTAATTTAAGATTTATTTATTTCAAAGATGTCACAAGATAGCTGTATCTTTTTCACTGTCTTGGTAAAAATCATCACCTTTTCATCTGACAATTTTAATACCTAGAAATTGTGTACTCTTCCTTTCTATTCTTGATCCATGCAAGACAGCCATCCATCTAAAAACAAATTTGATCATGCCATTTAATTGTTTCAAAGCTTACAATAATTTCCTATCCTTAATGGAAATTTGCTTATTTCTGGAATCAACATTCATTTCTCATTTCATTGGAATAGATTGCCAATTTTGTTTTAGACGATCATCTCCATTTTGTGTAATTTGATGAAATAATAAACAAGAATGCATTCTCAAAGGATTAGCTTAGTGGCCTTAGCTAGGTAGTTTACTCAAAACAACTCCTGTTACTTTGAATAATGAACTAAATGGAACAATGACTTAAACTTTACATTATTCAGGAGTCAGTATGCAAGACTCTTTGTAAGTATCTGGGACCCACATCCCAAGAATTACATTGGTTTTATTCTCCTTCAACAAAAGTTCTCCAGATTTCTTAGCAATTTTAGGAACTTCTCAATCTCTTTCAACAAGTTTATTTTCTGGATGAATTATCCAGATTCAGTTTTTGTTGCTTGCGACCAATAAACCCTATTTAAGATACCATCATTTATGTGCTAAAACACCATATTTCTCAGAGATGCAAAGCTATATTCTGGCTACGTATATTAGTTTATTCTTCACCTCATTGTCTATATATCACAAATATTGAATTATATGTAATTCTTTAAGTAAATTACACTGTTTCTCTGTATCTCTACATATATTTCTTTTGGGGGTCTTGTAAGCCCACCAGTGTTAGGAAAAGGCAATTATCTTTTCCACCTCTAAAATATCTGGTTGGGCATTTAAGGCCTTTCAATGTATGACCATTAACAACCCCTTCAATCTCAGCTTCTGCCACTTTGTAATAATATGTATGCTGAGTTATTCTCCAATTATACTGTTCACTTTTTCTGGTTTCCATAATTTTTCCAATTTTAGTCTCTCTTTCTATTACAGTTACTTCCAGCCACCAACAAATCGAGCATAAAATTTTCTACTTATCTGTAAAGATTTAGCTGAAAACATGACATCACACTGAGACACTTTCCATTCTCCTAGACAGAAGTAACACTGTCCGCTGTCTCTGTAAGTTCCACATACCTCTGCCGATTATTTCTTTCTATAAATCTCCTTTTATACCCTGCTTTCTTTGCAAACTCTATCTTCATATTTTCCTTATATTCAATGCATGTGTGGCACCCTGTGCATGCATAATAAATGTTAATGTATTAAACACACGAATAAATATGTGATATATGAGTCAAAATGTATTGCTTAATCCACTGAGTAAATATTACTTAAATATGCTTAAGTTACTTTATAAATCACTAACAAGCCTCTGAAGAAGAGTATTACACCAGCCTGAGTGCTGAGATTTTGTGTTAATATATGTATGTCGCTGTCTGTGTGTATATAGATGCTAAATGTTATTTTGTATAAATTATGCAATAATCAAATAATATTGCAACTCCCAATTAATTGGAAATTTAAAAAAATTAATAACTCTATTCCAAATAAATCAAAATTTTAATCTGTAATCTTTTTGAAGGAGAATGAGCTTAGGACAAATAAAAGGTAATGTTCTAATACACTTTATTTGCATATAGCAATATTGAATACAATTTAGATTACTGACATATACTTAGCTCCACTATGCTATAGGGACAGGCACTAGGTTATAAGTGCTTTTCATAAAATGCTTAATTTGTCACTCCAAACACTATATAAAATAGCCCCATTGCTATTGTTCAGTTGTTCAACAGACACAGCAGAGTTCAGCAGGTTACTATTATTGTCCGTATAGTTCAGAATTATAGCACTAGGCCATGAGAAATAAGAGTGGTGAAGTGTGCATGGGTAGAGACTTGTCAAGCTGGAATCCTAAACCAGGTCTGCTCAAACTAGAACCCCCGCTTTTATCAATATTTTATTCTGCTGTCTACTACTCCAAAGGAAATTTCTCATTTACATGAAAGAGTGTTATTTTCTCTTAAGCCTGCAGGGTTTATTTTTCATTTACTGGATTGGTCTATACAATGTTTGAAGTAAAACTAAAGCCAAAGAAAATGATATTTGGGCCAGTAGTCTTATTTTTCCATGTTTGACTTATCACTGACATTTTGAATAATGGACATAGTTGTTCATGCTGTTGATAAGAAATTACCATCAATAAAGTCAATACAGTAGGTGGCTTGAGTTAATTTCACATACAGAGTCATAAAAATGTGATATATACATACCGAGAAATTTGCAATTTACATTGTATTTTTTTCTTTTAGTGTATTTACTTTTAAATATATATCCTTCTTCACATATTGAATAGTACACATTTCTTGGTGAAGCCTATTTAAGGCTTTTTATAACAACAGATTATAAACCTCTATTTTATTATAATTTTGGATACCATATTATTTCCTTTTAGGGGATATATATCATTTATGGTAGTCTATTTGAAAAATTTTGTTAGGCACATTTTTTTTCAAATAATACCTTACATTTTATTATCTTTTACTCTCAGAAGAGCCATGTGCTTATCCCATACTATAAAAGTATGTGTTTTTAAATACGTTGGAGAGAATTCTATATTGTGTGAGTTTTATAGAAAAAAGAAACTTCAGAGACTTTTTATTTGTATAGAGTTTACCTCATTATATCAAGTCTAAAGAGAATTAAAGATACTCCTATACTGGAGGAAAAATATGATATTGCTTAGTTCCCATTTGGGCCTTTACTTTTGTTGCTGATAATTTTTACCTGCTTTTGGAACCTTGTAATGTAATTTATATTTAATGCTCATGAGCTTAGCTAATCATTAAAACTAACAAGAAATTATTAAGGTATTGTGATGGGAGTAAATGATAAGTACTACTATTTTGTTAAAATTGAAATTGTGGCAGATATAACTGAAATAAGATCACTAGATCAGGAGAGGTTTAAAATGTTGGTAATAAAATTTACTAATAAGATTTTGTTTATCATAATTTAAAAAATAACAGATATAAGAGGTGTTTAGAATATTATGTGATGTGTCAAATGTATATTTGCTAGGGTAATTTACCTTGGCAAGCTCCCTTAGTTTCCCAGTTTGAAAAATATACTGAATTGAAATGTGAGATTGAATCAAACATACATATATTTGATAACTTCTAAGTAGGTGAGCACAAGCATGCTCACATTTAACACTCAATTACAAAATAATTTATATATGGTAAAGAGAAAGGCTTTTGTTTTATTTCGTTTAATTTTTTTCAATGCAATACACGTACATTTTTTTTAAAAGTCAAGCAGTCCTTACGAAGCTTATAGTAAAACAGAATATTCATTCCCCATACTACTCCTATACTGGTTCCTAGCTCACGCAAATTTTTTTTGATCTTCCTAGATAACATTTTTATAGAGTTATTTCTCATTTTTTAAAAATAACACTTGATGTATGGACTTTTTGCACAGGATGGCTACAATGGCCTGAAACAGGCAGATATACATAATAAGTGATTTATTGATGTTACCTTACAGTGCATGATGTATGCAACATGATACATGATATGCTTATTATGTTTCACCCACCTCAGCATGGTCAAAGTGCTTGTCCCTCATTAGCAAGCTATATTTCAACAGATTGTGAAAAATTGAAATGAATACAGTGCATGAAGCATTTTCATCAGTCCCTGCATGTGCATCTGTGATGCAATGTCTCAGATGAATTGTGTCTTTGATTGATTTTCACTAAATAAACCTGCACATTTAGCATACCCCAGGACAAACAGTCAAGGGTAGGGGAGTTGGGGATGGGGGGACTGTCAAATCTGTAAAAAATGTAAAATAAAAATTATGTATGTTTTGTGGTTACTGTATAAGGTGAGGATTGATTTTTTCACTACTCCTTCTCTTCGACAAACATTCATTGCCTTCTCCCATCCTCTGAATATAATAATACATGTGTCTTGTTAATGATCATTGTTCCCATTATTATAATTCTGTTAATATTGGTGATAGCTGAGCAAAGTACGATTACATTTCTTTTCTTCTCCAGTTCCTTTTATCCTGCCAATACAGGTTACCCACTTTTATACTTTTCTTAGTTCTCAATAGACCTCTTATGACTTAAGCCTTACATTTGTATTAAAACTCTGTAACATTTCTCAAAATGGTAACACATACTAAGAAGTCTTTCTCCTGGCACCTTGCATCCTTCTGCTCTATTACTGCTGGCTACCCTCTAAGCCTGCTGCCCAGCAGTTATCCTGGGAATCAATCAATTCTTACCTTAAGATCCTATGTTTCTTTCTTGTGTTGGATTATCTGTTTCCCCATTCCATGTCTTGTTCTTAATTGAGGTATGTTCCTACCTTGGTAGAGTAGATCTTCGAATAGTTTTTGAGAAAGGGTGCATTCACAGTATATGCAAATGATTTTATTCATAGTTTGGTTTTACATGTAAATTTAGTCGTCTGAGAATTTTAAAAACATTTATCGATTTTCTTCTAGTTTTCAGTTTTTTTGTCGAGAAGGCTGACAGCATTGTGATTTCTGACCTCTTTCATCTCTCTGGAATTTTTAGTGTCTGCTCTATGATGTTTTGAAATTTCATAATTAGATTTTTGGTTTTGTTTATATATACATATATCTTATTTTTTCATGTTCAACATTATGGTTGAAATGTGTATACACTGTGGAATGGCTAATGAAGCTAATTATTTTTAAAGCTGAAAACTCATGTCTTGTGATACTAAAAAATTTTCTAATTTTTTTGTTAATCTCTTGTCCATCATTTCCACCTTCCATTTTCTATGTATTTACTTATGTTAGCTGGATAGTGAATCTCTTGATCTAATCCTCCAGTAACTTATATTTCTGTTTTATTGACTTATATCTATCTTTTTGTTCTCCTTTTGGGGAAATTTCCCCAACTGAATTGTCTGAATTTCAATGGATTTTTAAATATTTTCTGTTTTAAATTATTATTGTAGTTATTTTGTACTATCTTATTACTAAAAGGTCTTTCTTATTTTCTACAAGTAACATTTTTCTTTAACTATTCTTGGCCGGGCACAGTGGCTCACGCCTGTAATCTCAGCACTTTGGGAGGCCGAGGCGGGCGGATCACCTGAGGTCAGGAGTTCGAGACCAGCCTGGCCAACATGATGAAACCCCGTGTCTACTAAAAATCTAAAAATTAGCCGACTGTGGTGGTGGGTGCCTGTAATCCCAGCTACTCAGGAGGCTGAGGCAGGAGAATTGCTTGAACCCAGGAGACAGAGGTTGCAGGGTTGCAGGGTTGCAGTGAGCCGACATGATGCCACGGCACTCCAGGGTGAGGCTCGGTCTCAAAAAAAAAACAAAACAAAACAAAACAAAACAAAAAAACTATTCTGTTTTGTTAGTATTCATCTGAAGAAATTAATTACTATAGAATTAAATAATATTTTGTGTTCTCTCCCTCATCAATCTCTTCTCCTCTGAGACTATTCTTGGCTATTTGATCTGTCTCATATGCTAGAAGTTTTGGTCAAATGTCAACTATTTATTGGCTGCCAGTTCATATTTTAGTGTGTGATAATAAAAAGCTGATTAGAAACTGTTTGTTCAAGCCTTATTAACTGATGTGTTTAAGCATAGTTTGATTTGATAAGAGTAGTTATTTTCTCTTGGGCTGGTGAAATTCTCCCAAAAGAGCTCCTCCAACCCTTAGTCTTAGACACAGAACTCTAACTCAGCATTCTGAAAGCCAACAAGGAAGGGGACTTGTTTCTTACCATTATGGATGTGCTTTCAATCAATAAATAGAGTGTCTCACTCTTACTCTTTGCTGTACCCACGGTCCCCAAATTTAGAGAATCTTAGCTTCAACATTGCAAAGGAGTAAATTTTCTCTCTTTACTTAAACAGTAAACGTGTACAGGGGAAGGCTTGTTGGAGTGGGAGACATTCACTAGGTGGGAAATTAGAGAGAAAATTTGGGGATCTAACTACTTCTTATACTTCACACTCATAGTTAATTAATCCTCCTGCTTTTATACCTCTTTCCTTCTCTCTCCGTTTCTCTCTCTCTCACACACACACACACACACACACACACACATCCCACAATCGTTTAAAGGCATCTGGAACCTCTAGTTATGAAGCTTTTAATAGATCCTGCTGCATAAATTGGGTTTCTCTTTTCTGTCTTCCCACAAGACAGCAAAATGTCATGGTTTTTGTTTTGCTAAGCTGTTGCCACTTGGCTATCCTCTTCTAATCATACAAAATTAAGTTGACAACTCTTATCTGCTCTAGTCTATCTTGCTCTAAAGGGGATTTTTCTTTTAATTTATTTGATGCAATGATAATAGAGGGTTGGGAGCATGTAACTTAAAAGCTTAGGTTACAGAAACAATCTCTGATGTTAGAGATTATAGCAATAATTAATCCAGAAAATACTTAATTAAGGATATTGGGTTTTTGTTCATCTATCAGTTGGGGAAATTAGATGTTGCTTGTTCATTTATTTGTTATGTACTTTTGTTACTAAGTGTTATTTCCTGGTCTAAGTGCTAAAGTGCAGTTTATGAAATAGTGAAGATAACCAAAAAAAAAAGTTTCTTCTCATGAGCTTACACTCTAATAGAAGATACAAATACTAAAACAATAAGACAGGAAACAAGATTGTTTTAATAAGGATAAGTGTTAAGAAGATGTCTAAAGAAGAAAAGAAAATAACATGATATTGACCAAGGAGTGGCTTTGCTGTACTGAGCTTATCACTGGGAATGACTTTCTGCTTTTCAAGATGAGAATAGGGTCATGATGTGGTTCCAACTACACAAACAGGCAGGGTAAACAACAAAAAGCTTCAGAAGTGAGAATGGAAAGGTAAAGAAGTATGTGGCTGAAAGTAGTGTGAGATGAGTTGTAAGTTGGAGGACAGGAGTTATATCATGCAAGCCCTGTAGGCCATGGTATGGGTTTGGGTTTTATTCTATGTGCAAGTGGAAGATTAAGCAAAAGAACAACACTCATTCATTCAGTGAGTATTTATTGAGCTCCTACTTCATGGAAGGTGGTGTGCTATGTAGTAGTCAAAGAGCCTTATACTCAGGGCCTTGCACGCTTCTGTGCTACTTACCATCTATCTGCTGTTGGATCAGCTAAGGTTAGTTGGTCTAGAGCGACCTCAGCTTTGAAATGACTGATCTCTGCTTCATGTAAGGAGCAGGGTCACCTGGATTTGTTCACATTGTGGCTGAGCAGAATTCTAAGAAGTCAAGCAAAAGCACACAAGGACCCTTAAAGCACAGACTCAGAACTAGCTCACTTCCTGTCTGCCTCTACCACCTAGTCAAAGACAGCCCTTATGCAAGGAGAAAAGACAATAGATGTCACCTTTTGAGGGAACATTTGTGAAGTCACATTGCAAAGGATATAGATACAGGAAGTAAAAAATAGATTCTGACTATATTCATTTATCTGTATTTTTTGTTTGTTTTGTTTTTGTTTCTGTTTGAGACAAGCTCTCACTCTGTTGCTCAGGCTGGAGTGCAGTAGTGCAATCTGGCTCACTGCAAGCTCCACAACCTGGGCTCAAATGATCCCCTTGCCTCAGCCTCCCAAGGGGCTGAGATAGGGCTTTGCCATGTTGTCCAGGCTGGTCTCAAACTCCTGAACTCAAGTGATTCACCTGCCTTAGCCTCCCAAAGTGCTGCGATTACAGGCGTGAGCCACCACTCCCAGCTGTATTTGTTTATTTATGGATTTTGTTTTGCTTGCTTATATTATTATAGAGGGTATGTGCTTCAGTACTATGTGCGGCAAACTGAAAGGTAAAATTTTCAATTATAGGGAAAAGTTTATCAAGGATTAATAATTTACAGTTGTTAGAAATCAGCCCATCTATATTTGGCAAAATCTACCTTTATTTTAAAGACCAGAGTTTAGCAGATTACTGCTTACTTATTTTTACAATAAATTGTATACTCAGATTTATGGCTTCGTAGTGATCTTTCATTGACTAGGCCTGATTGTTGATAACTTGCTTGTGTAAATTTAATGAGGGGGCAGAGTTCTGATTGTGCTATTATGAAGATGTTTCCAAATCTGTAGTCATAAAAGGAAAAAGAGGACCTCCTATATATCAAGTTGCCAAATGAGTTGATGTCAGCATTTTAGCCCAGTTTCCAGGAGGCAGGAAAAGAGACTACGTTTCTTACAACTCTTTCAATATAGTCATAGGCATTGGGAATTCTGAATAAAATAGATATTAGAATGTTTACAGTGTTATCAAGGAGTACAAAACAAACCAAAATAATTACCAAAGAAAAATCTTGACTGTATCCTTGAAAAAGTTGCATGTAAAAGCTGCAGTGAGAAAGATAAAGCTGAGGTTATTGTAGTTAAAGTTGTAGATTTACTATGGAGGCTCTATGACCAAGGGGCTTTTAACTTATTGGCAGTAGCCTCTTGGCACATACAAGTGTTTAAATCTTCATTATCTAACGTAGTAGCTATTAGCCAGTTGTGGCTATTTAAACAAATTAAATGAAAATAAATAAAATTATACTCAATATTAATACCTTGGTCACATAAGCAACATTTACTTTGTGCACAAGCCTGATGGGGCCATTGAATAACCTAATGGACTGCACAGGTATAAAACCTTCCCATCATTGCAGAAAGCACTGTGGGGACTATGCTGGTTTAAACTGAGATTCAGTCTGTTAAGAAGGATTTAAAGAATGTGTAAAGAAATGTAACCAAAAAAATTGTTATCAATAACTATGGACAAAGATAAAAGATTTCACTATAATTTGTGCTTCATCCAGGATTAACTCATGCTTTGGTCTCGATTCAAGATGCCCAAATTTTAGAATGACATTTCTCACTTAAATCACCATGGGAAAACAATATCCCAAAACAAATAAAAGAGAGAGAAACTACATATATATATATATATATGTATATAAAGATATAAAATTATCATTACTTGTAGATGACAATCAACCTGGCAGATAAGAGAATCAAGGAATCAACCAAGGAGTCTTAAAATTATAAAGAAAACTCAGTAGGATAAAAAGATAATTATACATTAGCAGTTCTCCAGCTGGCACGTTAAGAAAAAGAAAATAAACAATGAACAAAGAAAAATACCATTTTACAACGTTAATAAAAATAAAAAGACAGACATATCATAATCCTGGATGAAAAGAATCAATATTTTAAAGATGTTGTTTCTCCTCTCACCTTTCCAAAAGACATATATTAAATGCAAGTCTAACACAAAGTTTGACATGTATTTTTGTGTCTGTTAAACTGAATACATTTTGATAATGGAATACACCCATATAACTACTATTCAAAACAAGTTACAGAATATGACTATCACTGCAGAAAGGTGGACATTAGCTAGTACTAGCTTATCAGGAACAATTGTTAATATTTGAGGCACTTCGCAAGCATGTTGTTAAACAGGGAAATAATTAAAAATTAAATTATATAGGCTGGGCGCGGTGGCTCACGCCTGTAATCCCAGCACTTTGGGAGGCCGAGGCAGGTGGATCACAAGGTCAGGAGCTCGAGACCATCCTGGCTAACACGGTGAAACCCCGTCTCTACTAAAAATACAAAAAAAAAAAAAAAAAAAAATTAGCCGGTTGTGGTGGCGGGTGCCTGTAGTCCCAGCTACTCGAGAGGCTGAGGCAGGAGAATGGCGTGAACCCAGGAGGCGGAGGTTGCAGTGAGCTGAGATCAAGCCACTGCACTCCAGCCTGGGCGACAGAGTGAGACTCCATCTCAAAAAAAAAAAAAAGATAAAAATAAATAAATTATAGAAACTTAATATTAAATAAACATTTTAAAAAGGAAATAGTCTAGATTTCTTGATTTCTAATTGTTTTTCTACATTTTACCATGTCTATGGTGTGAAGGTTATTGACATATACTACACTTCTATGGAGGACGTGCATACATGTGTCACTGTGTATCTTGTCTTAACTCCACCTTCAGTTAAACATCACATTGGTAACTTGAAATTAATTCTGGAGCTGAATGAGATTTCAGCTTAATGAATGTATCTTATGAGAGAGTGTGGTAATTTACAGTAGGTCAAATACCAGATTTAATGACAATAAATTTACTGGGACAAACGTGAACAGGTAGCGACACGATTCTATTTGTCTAGCCATGGTCGAATTGCAATAATATCAACAGATACCAGAGAACAGTGAACATCAGCAAAAACAGTTTACAGGCTGTATGAAATTTACAAAGAAGAGCACTGTATATTTTATTATGTGTAAATATTGCTACATATTTTTATATCAGTAAAATTTTTAATAAACATTTATATACACATATCCATATTTTAAAGCCTAGACATTCAACAGCACATCACTGCTCATGTCTCTGTTCTGTAACCCTACCTTCACTCCAGAGACAACCACATTCTGAATTCTGTCACCATAGACTAATTTTGCCTGTTCTTGGACACACACTATGTATTGTGCAATGTATGTGTGAGTGTGTGTGTGTGTGCTATCTGTTTCTGCTTTCTTTCACTCCACATTTTTAAGATCCATTCATGTTGTCATGAGTATTAAGGACTTGTTTCTTTTCATTGCTGAAAAGCATCACATTATATGAATGTATATCCTGATGATGAGCCTTTGGGTGGTTTCCAGGTTTTAACTATTATGAATGAGGCCATTGCTACAAACATCTTGAACATACCAGATGGAATTTATTTTATAATTTACAAGCTAATTATAAATTTTACCTAGAAAAATAAAGCCCAGTGAGGAATCTGTAGAAAACAAAAAACAAAAAAACACTGAATGGAAAATGTGTACCTAATTACCTAACTTAACAACAACAAAGTGTCAAATATATATGATTTTTATATCCATAGGAAAAAATATCCATTTATGTGCCACATAATGATGTTTCTGTCAACAACAGATTGTGTATATGATCATGCCCCCAGAGAATCATGATATCATATTTTTCACTGTATCTTTTCTAAGTTTAGATACGTACGTACTTACCATTGTGTTGTAATTGCTTACAACATTTAGTATAGTAACATGCTGTACAGATTTTTAGCTTAGGAGAAATATAGTCTATACCACATAGCCTAAGTATATAGTAGGCTATACCACCTGGGCTTGTGTAAGTATACTCTATAATGTTCGTACAACAAGGAAATTGCCTAAAAATGCATTTCTCAGAATGCATCCTTTTTATTAAGTGACACATGACTGTATATCTTTCTGTGGATGATTCTAGGGCAATTAGCTATTTTTTAAATGACAAGTTAGATTCCTGTATCGTGCCATAAAATTAAATTCTATAAGTCAAAAATGTGTTTTAAAAAAAGAGCGAGACTTACACTTTGAAAATAAGAAGAAAATATGGAAACATCAGGTTATCTCGTTTGGTTCAGATCAGGGAGAGTTTGCTGGTACAACTCCTTGATGTACCACACTGCAATGTTTGGTACCATTATGATAAGTCACCAATAGGGTGATCAATATACTTAGGACTGAGAGGATTTATAAGACATAGGACCTTAAGTATAAAAACTAGGAATGTTTTAGGGTAATTAGCCAAGAAAATAGAGAAATAAAATAATAACTTGTGGCTTTATTTCTGACATCTCATGTGATACAGCAGGTATCCATGTGGTCTACCATAGCATGTGGTCCCTTAAAGATATTGGAGAGTTTAGAAATAGAACATTTATTGATGACCTAACATGTTAGGAAATTCACTGTGTGTGTGTGTGTGTGTGTGTGACTGATATCAGGATCGCTAGGCCTAACATTCTGTGAAACATCTCCAATATTGTTTTGAAAAACAATTAGTTCTTCAGCTCCTTATTTTTCCTTGCTATGTACTCATTAAACAATTACATTATGTTAGCTGGAAACGGAGGCATCTAACAATTAATGTTAGTCTTTAAAAAAAAAAATTAATGTTATCTTCTCAAATTATTGCTATAAATTTTCCTTAAAACTTTTGTGACACTGCCATTTACTTTATCATATTTGAATATTAAAAGGCATTTGATTCAAAATTAAATATATAAGAAAATTTATATTATTATATATGTTTCTGATATTCTGAAACAGTATATTAATTAAAAGTTTTGCCACAGGAAAAAAAAGTGAGAGCACCAATATACGATGTATGCAAGAAAAAAGCAATAATAAAGTATCATGAACTTTAGGTACATATATCTGACCATAAATAAAAATATAGCCATCCTTAATGTTGTAATGATTCAGTGCTGCATCGGGACTGTTAGCAATAATATAAGTATAGAATTTATCATGCAACCGGGAACCATTTTGAGATGAAAGAAGGCACAATTAGTAATTATACTAGAAAAATAGGCTTACATAGTGATCATGACCCTAAGCACAACAGGATGTATAGCCACGTTAGAAATAGAGAAGACCCTACTTATTTATGGTCTACTGATCATGAGGAAGCTTTATCTGGGATATATCTGACAGGGTGAAACATACTGAGATTAGTGAAAATTTCCTCCTAAAGAATTTTGATCTAAGGCCCCTCACATCAATATTTCTACCAGAAGGAGCAGTAAGCATAGAGATTATTAAAACAAAGTCACTTGATAATTATGAGAGAATGTTGCTTCCCAGAGACTCATTTTCCTGTGAATGATATTCATTTTATTGTATAAACCCAGCTATAAATGGAGAAATCAACAAAATATAGATGTTGGCTGTCATTTACATATGAAAAATACAAAATGATTTACACAAAAAGTGGAGGAATTCTTATAATTGAAGAACCGGAGTGTAGATGAGGATTTAGATGCAGGCAGAAATGAGGTCAAATGGGGTCACAGAGCTTTATCTCTTAGCTCCCCCTCATTTGAGATAGCTCAATTTTCAGAGAGGCTCAGCAAAGTGCCCAAAGTTTTCCACACCTTACAGTCCAAATCCATCAGGAAAAGCAAATATTGATCTCAACAAACACATGATTTTCCCAGATTGATTTTAACTTGCTTTGATGGCTTACCTATCAACGAAGGATGACTGAATGAAGTATGTGATTGATATAACTGTAGATCAAGTGCTCCACATGTATTGCTTGCACTTTAATCAGCTTACCCAAAGCTACTAGGCTGAGTCAGGGAAGGATGTTCTCCAGACCAAAGGCAAGAGCTGTTTCCAGGAAAAGAGTCAATGGCAAAAAATAATAATGTGAACCACTAGCTTCTCTCCTCTCCTCTTTCCATTGCTTTTCCTCATTCATATCACCATTTTTTTCTATTCTATATTATTTTCATCTGCTTCCTATTATTTCGTTAACTCGTGGCTACTGTATTTAATATACAATGTACTCCATAGATTTCACTAGAGAGGAAATGTGGTGTGGAGGAAAGAAGTGGCCTTTGGAGTTTGTTAAGATTGTACTGGAAACACAAATCCTCTTGCTATCCATGTGATTGGGAACAATAAATTTCATTGCTCTGAGCTTTCACTTTCTCATATGCAAAATAGAAACACACATGCCTATTTTAAAAGGTTATTGTGAGGACTAGAAATACTGAATACAAGGAAAGGATAGTTGGTGTTCTAAATAACCCAATGGCTAAGAAAGTGTCAGGAGAACTCTTCCTAAAAAGAGAGGAATGCTCCTACTGACAGGATTTTAAGGCACTGCATACTGATCATGACAGAAAGCATTTTTTAAAATCTGTACATTTTGTGCTTCATAGTAAGATTCTTATGTTTACAAAAAAGCTGTTAGACTAACAAATAAAAAGAATCCCTTCCACAAACATGAAATTTCTTTTCTTTTTTTACAGCAGTTCACCCCTTAAGACATAAAATACCATTTGATTAGCTAAGTATTTATGTACAAAAAGAAAAATAGCAGTGTTTTATGTGATGGCTAGCAGTTTTTTTTTCTTTTGTGTCATTTAACAGAAGTATCTTGTAATCATCTTTAGCAAGTGTTCATTAATTTCTGTTGTATATTAGCTAGTAATGCTTTATAAAATTGTTCTATTATGATTCAGCATTATGAATATAATGTCCCTTGATCAATAATAGCTTTGTGGAAATTTATTTTTAAAGGACATGAATTGTGAGCATGTCAGATCCTTGAGCTCTATTTCATGTGTATCATTTACGAAAGAATAATCGAACCTTTCATTTTTAAAACGTTTAACAGTGAACATAAAAAATAGAAAATATAAACATAAAAATATGAAGGTTTTTAAAGCATTTGTGAATTGATATGACCAAGCAACGTACACTCAGCAACAGAAAATATTTTGAGAGTTTTATTATGGCAAAAACCAATTTGTTTCTACCATTTTTATTTAAAATTGAAAAGCATTTTATGAAAATATTTTCCCTATCTATTGATATGTTTTCGGTGAGTAAGAGATAAAAGTAACCATTAGAAAACTGTCTCACAAATTTCTTTCGAGTTGACCAAAAACATTGCTTTAACAGCCATTTACAGTGTCATATATATCACAGGGGTTTATTTCTCAGTTACCAATGTTCATTCAGCTGAATCTTTGTGTTCTGTGTTCAGGAACCCACCCCCTACCATTCTTCTGTGAAGAACTTTTATATGTTGCATGTATGTTCCAATCATATTATAAGTCATATGCCAAAATACCAAACTGTATGCAAACATGAGACCCTCAGTTTAGCATCTCTGTGTTTTGTAGAATTCACAGAAAGAGTTTGTTTTAGCAGGATAAATTTAGCAAATAAACCAAGCTTTACTTACACGGAGAAAAAAACAAATGTCTATTAGGTATCAAGGCTCTGAGGATATGTGACAACCTGACGGAAAACAGCCTAACAGACTTCTATATTTCTCAAACATTGCTTTGTCTTAGTCACATAGGAAAAACCACAGGCTTAGGTAAAATTTTTTGAGTGCAAGATTGACACATAATAATTGTACAGATTTATGGAGTACAACATGTTTTAATACATATATAAATTTTATAATTATTAAATCAAAGTAATTAGCATATCCATCACCTTAAACATTTATCATTTTTTTGTGATGATAACATTAAAAACCTGTCTTCTAGCTATTTTGTAATATAAGATATATTGTTAACCGTAGCCATCATACTATGCTATGGAACACCAGAACTTATTTCTACTATGTAACTGTAACTTTGTACTCCTTGACAAGTATCTTTCCATTCCTCCACTTCTTTTTGGCACTTTACCAAAGCTATAAATTGGTGTATACCGTATTTGTAAAATTTTATTTAAAAATTGACTTCTAACAAAGAGATACAATTAAAGTTATTAATTCTGTAACATATTTAATAATTGAAATTGAAAATATCAATAGAACAGAAAAACTAGGAAACTTTTCCTAAGTAACCACCACACATTTAGGTATTTCAGACCCAAATATGACTTTCAACATATATCAAAAGATTTATATAAGGACAAAATTAAACTAGATGTGCAATATAAACTAACATTTGTTGAGCACCTATTCTATGCCAAGGACTTTTATATGTGCTTCCTTATTTTTTTTTCTAGGTGATGAGCATTAATATATTTTACATGTAAGGAAAAATTGGCACAGATAAATTCATTAATTTGCCCTAGAGAATATATGTAAGTAACAGACCTGCAAATGGAATCAAAGCTACCAAATGCCAGAGTCTGTGCTCTTAATATCTCTTGTCAATGCTTTCTCTACTCCCATACAACTGTCAAACACTGCATTATACTGCTTCGTGTTGTGTCATAACACATCAAGATTGTAACTTCAGAAATCCTGGATGTCTCTGAGACAGAGAAAAACAACTGTGACTATAACATATGAGGAACTACTGCCAGAGTCACAGACAACTGAAGGTAATTTTGGAAGAACATGAAAACAGATGCTCACACATTACATGATGTTCATAAAATTGCTAACTGCATTGGGTACTAATGAAAATTATCCTGCCATGGAAGCCCTAGCTAAGAGTTTATTAGTATCCATTGAGTAGTATACATACAACACTTATCAATTTACATTGATAAGGCAAAAAAGTGATGCAATATTTCATTTTCCCCTCTACCTAATACAGTCTTAAATTTTGCACATGTGACCTGTGTTGTTTTCATTACATACAAGTTGCTTAGTACTAAATTAACAAGGAGGGAAGTAAAGAATGTAATCACAATAAGGGATTGTAAAATAATTTATGTAGAATTGTGAAAGATAATGATAAGGTAACTGGATTCATGTATGTGCTCACATGCAGAATATTGCCCACTGTACGAATGCATGACTACTTGCCAATGCTAATTACATTAGGCCTAAGTACACACTGAATTATCACTTGAATTCAAATATGAAGGATAAATAATTTAGTACTAAAAAGAAAGTTGTATCTCTGCCTTTCTTCAATTTTCAAAGTCAACAAATTAAAGTTTTAAAATATTTAATGTTGTTTTCTTGCTGCATAATGGATTCATTGTTGTATTTGTCTTGCTTAGATACTCAGAGCTAATGAGCCTAAGATCATGGATTTGAGCCCTTTGGGGGCCAATTAGCTTTAATATATTTTTCAACTTCAAACTCTACTTAAATCCTACATAAGAATTCACAATGTATGTTTTACTTACTCAGATGAACAAGAAATAAAGAGTGCATTAAAGTAAATAAATATGTAATACCTCGTAGAAGAGTTCTCTCTCAAATTCAAGCTTACCTGAGCATAGCCAGAAGCACTACCATTACACTGTAAAACAGATTATAGAATTTAGGAGTGAGAAGGCCAGAGAGTCTTTATTACAGTGGTTTGCTATTGAAATGTGCAAACAATATGATATTTGAGTCAGTACTACAGACTGGTTAAACAGGGTACAACATCTAAAGCCAAGCATAGTGGTATTTACCTTTGGTCCCAGCTACTCTGGAGACTGATTTGGGAGGATCTCTTGAGCCCAGGAGTTCCAGAGCAGCCTGAGCAATGTAGCAAGAACCCATCTCTTAAAAAACAAATAAAAACAGTCCATGAAACATAAAGTTTGAAATAAAGATTAAAAGATATATGCTAGGAAAATGTAACCCTTTCCCATCCCACAAAAAAAGGAATAAATACCAGATAACAAGGAATTTAAGACAAAAAAAATTTGATATAAAATGGTCATGTATTATGATAAAAGTTCTAATTCCACCAGGACAAAAAAAATTTAAACTTGTGCGTGTCTAAATACATAATTTTCCATATACATAAAGAAAAAACAATGTAACTGCAGAGAGAAATAAATAAATATATCATGATTGTAGAAACTTTGTCATACCTCTCTCAGTAGTTAGTCTATGAAAATAATAATAAAAAAAAACAATAAGGCTATATAAAATTTGGACTTAAGATAATTTAAAAGCTTTAACTATTCAATGTATATTAATTGGTGCATTTAACAACCGGAAAACACACCTTTGCTTTCCAAGTACTGTTTTATAAAAATTGATGACATATAAAGTGATAAAACCAGTTCTAACATATTTTTAAAAACAAGTACCATAGAGAATACGTTCTTTGAACACAATGCACTTAAGCTAGAAATCAATAACAAGATAACATAAAATATCATATATTTAGGAATAAACTTCTAAATAATTTTGAGTTGAAGAAGAGCTTCTAATGGAAACTAGGTAATGCTTAGAATTGAAATAATAACATCACATATCAAAATGCATGCAATATAGCTAAAGTCAGTTTGATTTTTAATGTTTATACTGGAAACAAAAATGCTGAAAATTAGGAATTAAATAGAAAGCTAATCAAATTATAAAGGAAAAACAAAATAAGCTGGAAGAAATAAGAAAGAAGAAAGTGATAGTTATGATAGAAGATAATAAAATAACAAATGCAATAAAGAAGTTCAATAAACTAAAAGTTTTTGTATTGTAAACATTAAAAAGAATTAGAAAGTTTTTGTGAAATTGACCATGGGGCGAAAACAAGAAAACATAAATAAACAATACTAGAAAGGGAAGAGGACTTAATATAAATATAACATATATTTAAGGTTTTTAAAAGATTAAAAATATAAGATACATTTTTGCCAAAAAATGTAAACACTAAAAAACACAAATGTAAAAAATTTAACTTATAAAAATGAACTCAAAGTTAACATAGAAAATCTGAAAGGTATTATAAACATTAACAAAATTGAATTGGTGACTTGAAATGTTTAGATGAAATTACACCCCTGATAACTGTTTTAATCGAATGTTCTACCAAACACTCAAGGAAATAATACTTATCTGATCAAGGAAAAGCTTCTTCCATAAACTGCAAGGGGAGAACTTCCCAAGTAGCTCTATGAAGTTATTCATTTAGGTAGTGTAAATGAAGATTCGTGAAACTAATAGATGATAATGATCTATCCATCCATCCTCATACCTATGTATGCACATATTTTAATCCAACCATCTATTTTCATTGTCTAAATATCTGCTATGATCCCAAAACCATGCCAGATGATACAATGAAAAGATGAGTCAAACACTTAATTTCTACGCCAGAAATTGCGACTCACAGTTCAGTAAAAGAACCATTACGCTATTTTAATCATGTCTTTATATGCTTATGTGTTTGAACAGAAGGAATTAGGAAGAATAAGAAAGTTTCTAGCTTGGACACTTTGGTGAGGTAATGTTGAGCTCTGCTGTTCTACCTTATAATGAGAATACATGCTGTAATTTACTAAAAACTATTCCCTGAATAATATAACCTTTAAGGTGGAAAGTAAAAAAATTTATTTTAGGAAAAAAATTATTTGATAGATTTTGAATAGAAAGTAGGACTATAGCCAGTGCTGACATTCAGATGGTACATTGTGGTAGAGACCCGCCTATGATTAAAGAACTGCAGTATTTCTTAACCTGTTGTTGAAGAACTTCAGGCTTATGCTACTCTGCTGACTTTTATGGACCCCTACTCACATGACCCAGAGCTTCCCAGAATCTAGCATCAAATTTAATCTTTCACAGAGCAGGAACATCCCTGACTGTCATTCCCACTCAGTTCATGCGCTCTGTTTAGTCAGTTACTGATGTTAAGTTCCCCTTGTTAACTATTTAAATTATCATTCCTGATTATAGGGATCTCTTTCTGAAACAGTTTCATTGTCTGGAGTATCACCCAAGGTTCGTTGTCCCACAGCCACAGTCAAGGAGAACAAGGACACAGACACACAAAGAGGGAGGTTAAGAGTGGAAGTTTAATAGGCAAAAGAAAGAGAATTGCTCTCTGATGCTGCAGAGAGGGGTCCTGGAGAAATGGGTTACTGGATCTGCAGTAAAATGAAGCAGCTTTTATAGATGAGCTGGTGAAGAGGTGATGTCTCATCTACACAGGGTAGGAAAGACTGGTTGGACTAGGTGTGTCATTTGCATAGGCTGTGAAAAACTGGTTAGGACTAGATGTGCCACCTGCATAGGGTGCAAATTTCTGGCCTCCCTCAACCTAATCTTTTATTATGCAGTTCTGCCTGAGCTGCACCATGTTGCCCATTTCTTTACTGTGCATGTGGTAACAACAAAAAAGAAGATGGAGCCTCCATGTTGGATATGCCTGGCCCACAGGTAGCTGTTTTCTATTGGCACAGCTGCCGGCATTCCACCGTGCAAGCTTCCAACTTGCTTGTCTAGGTTTGCAGCTCAATTTTTCAGGCTGCTCTTTGTTAGAAAAGAATTTATTTGGGGGGCTGCTTTTTGTTAAAAGGGAAGCTGCCGAGGACTCTTTTACCTTCAATATCTGCATAAATGATTTCTTTCTACCTTCTGTATCATTTCTATAAATAACGTAAGTCCGAATTTCTAGGTTTTACATATATGTAGGTTTTCCTTATGGGTTAACTCATTATAGTAACTTTCTTTGTTCACTTTAAGTCAATTTGTCTATATATATTTAGTGTCTGCCCGCTTTATTGGCTTCTTGGTTTATGATTTTAATCTGAAAATGTTAATATTTGGTCTTTGAGTGGAAAATAACTTCACTTAATGCTATTTAGAAATATCAATCATCCTTTGCAAATATATTCAAGGTCATATATTCAGAAGCAATATTTGGGTAGAGAGAGAGGAAAAGTAATCAGTATTGAACTGTTAGCCAAGCACTTAACACTAGTTTGATAGCTCTATGTGAATTTCTTTTTCCCTAAATGTTTATATTTTCCAAATGAATTGTTTACTAGCTTTCCTTGTGTGTTTTATCATTGGAAATGCAAATGATTACATTTCAACAGAATTTAAGCTCTTATTAGAAAAAGCATTATGTTGTAACACTCAGTTGCTAATCAATTATACATTGGCTATTTACTGGCTTTTTTCTAAATTCCATTTCTGTATTGGTGGGGCATTCTATTCACTTGAAATATGGCATCCTTTATAATATTAACCTATCATCCATGTTATCCAGTTATTCATAGAGGACTTCCATTTTCTCCTTCAAGCTCTCTCCCACTTTCCCCTTTGGTCTCATTCTTGTTACTACTGCCTTCATCACATCTTCATTACCTTGACCCTGCCATTTCTAAGGCTAGCTGGGCTGATGCTAGTCTCTGTTCCCTCCATTCAAGCTGTCCTGAGGAATCTTCTTAAAAACATCAATATTTACTTACTGATTACTTATCTGCTTATAAATCAAAAACGTTTCAAGGGGGTTACAGGGAGAGGGACTCTATATTTACAGTCAGTTATTAAAAGAATCATCAGACCGGACACGGTGGTTCACGCCTGTAATCCCAGCATTTTGGGAGGCCGAGGCGGGCGTATCACGAGGTAAAGAGATCAAGACCATCCTGGCCAACATGGTGAAATCCCATCTCTACTAAAAATACAAAAATTAGCTGGGCGTGGTGGTGCGCGGCTGTAGTCCCAGCTACTAGGGAATCTGAGGCAGGAGAATCACTTGAACACGGGAGGCAGAGATTGCAGTGAGCCCAGATCGCGCCACTACGCTCCAGCCTGGCGACAGAGCGAGATTCTGTCAAAAAAAAAAAAAAAGAAAAGAAAAGAAAAAAGAAAAAAAAATCGTGAGAGCCAAATTCAATTAGCTTTTTTTTTTCCCCCGCAAAATTCCTCCATGCTTCAACTACACCATTTCCCCATTAGTTCTGATATTATGTGTTGGTCGTTTCTACCAGATGTCTATGCTTCCTTTGCTATTGTCTATGTTCTTCAAATTATGTTTTAAATGTTGTGGTCTCTTATACTTTCCTCAAATACTTCAGTGATCTTTTCTTCAAAAAAATTAACATATGTATTCATTTTACTTTTATTTATCTACTATTTTCTGGGGTTAAAAACTTCATAAGTGCCTTAACTTCTAGATTATAAGATTGTTTTTGATGTTAGGTTTAATTTTCTGTTATTCGTGACCCCATGACTCTGTCCTCTATAGTATAATGTGGCATCATCTGCTGTAACACTATAAATTTTAATTGGATTAGTAATTACATTCATTTATCTCAATTGATTTTTTTTCTGGATCTCATTTTCCTTGTGTTTTTTTCTTCATTTTTAAGCTTTTGAAATTTATGCCTCTTCCCAAAACCTCTCTTTTTTGGCTTCTATGATAGCTTTCCTGGTTCTTCTCATAGTTCTTAGGCTGTTCTTTCTTAATTTCTTGCACACTCATTCTTCTATCATATTAAACTTGAATTTCTTCAAGGTTTAGTTCTAGAATCTTTTCACTTCTTCCTCCTCTGTCTCCTTATTTTCTAGGATATCTGATCCATGATTTTACTACCAACAACATATGCATGAATCACACATACAAATCTTTAGCATGGATCGCTTTTTTGAGCATAGTGCTTATATCCAGATACTAAATTGGTATTTTCACTAATTAATCTCAAACACTAAAACTCATGTTATTTAAAAAAACATAATTTGTAATCTCTCCCATGCCCCTTCTCAACTCTCAATTCTATTAGTCTAGTTCTTTTCCACCATTATGTATATCAATGAATAGAATCACTTATTCATCCACTGCACAAACAAAATACCCAGGAGTGGTCCTGGATTATTTCCTCCCTCATTTTCATATGTCCAAACCAATACTAAGTTATGACGGTTTTTATCCCACCCCTCCATTATCTTTAATTTGTCCACTTATCCTCACATCCTCATCCATCACCTTCACTTGTGCTCACATCGTCCTTTACCATAGACCAGTACAATAGCCTCCTTACTTGTCTCCTTGTATCTGTCCTTGAGTCCTACTCTCCATTGTTCACAAAGATGTTAGAGTGATGGATTTAAAGATACATATTTTCAAGTCCTCTCTCTCTTTAGAATCATCTGATGTCTTTTCATTGCTCTTAGAAGAAAAGACAGTTTTTAAGGTTCTGCATCATCTCAGTTCAAGCCACTTCTCCAGAAGCCACAATCCTGTCTCCATCTCCTTTACACATTCCACCAGCCTCCACTCTGTTGTTTCAGTGCCTTGAATGCATCATGTTACAAGGTCTTTCTTTGCCTGTGTAAATTCATCATCATTTAACAGTCTTCTCACTTGACGCTTTTCTTTTTTATCCTATTTATATGATTTGTTTCTATCTCAGTTCAAGTGTCACTTCCTTAAGAAAACCTTCAGTCCCCCAGAATATAACAGATATTTGTGTTATAAATGGACCCATGTTACTATTTCCCATCGCCATAGTGCTTATTACAGTTGTAATTTTAATTTAGTTCATTATTTCCTTTTACTTGCCCAAGTATACTGTATCTCCTTGATATAAGGGAGCATGTATGTTGTTTCCTTCATAGTACCTAAAATAGTGCATGGTATATAGTAATTTGTCAACAATATTGTTAAATAACTAAATAATAGGTTTTAAACAATTCATTTTGTCAACCTTCCTTAAGCACCTACTTCATAATCATGGAAGGCATCCCAGGGGTATTTAGGAAAGGAAATTTGAACAGGAGCAAATATGTGAAAAGCAGGGAGACAAAAAAAGTGTATGATTTGCTAAAGGAGTAGCAGTATTCCTGGCTGAGGAGTCCTACATCTATATAAGTGAGAAGGGAATTTTAGAATATCTTTTCCCTCTTTTTCCCAATATTGGGAAAATATATTCTAAAATTGAGAATTACCTGGAAAATGTTGGAGAAATATGAGCAAGTTGAAAGCAAAGACATAGAAGGTTATTGAAATTACTAAGTTTAGAGTATGTGGGGGGAGGTGAATGTGAGAGGTGGGAAGCAGGTTGTGGTATGAGAAGAATGAGAGTTGAGTGGAAAAAGTTTGAATCCAGAGATGACTCCTTACAAGATCATACTTGTGGAGATAACACAGTGGCAGCTAAAGGGCAACAAAGGATGGAACAAGGGTTTTGATTTTGTTTTCTTTTGATAAGCAGAACACTTGTATGGAAATATCTCCAATATTTATTTATTTAGTGGGCAACAAATGTTCTTCCATTTATATTGATAAATACATCTGCAAAGATTTCTCCATACACTTTTATTTCTACAAAATAAGTATCTACTCTATATAATCAATATGTTTTTACATCTCTGCCAAGAAAGTAAGCAAAAGAATACTGTGAAATTATAGAATATTCAAGCATCTTTTATTCATTCATTACAATAAATCCCATGAGTTAAAAAAATATATCTGTATCTATTAATTTTTTGTTTGTTTGTTTGTTTTTTGAGATAGACTGTCACTCTGTCACCTAGGCTGGAGTGCAGTGGTGCAGCCTCGCCTCGCTGCAACCTCTGCCTTCCAGGTTCAAGTGATTCTCCTGACTCAGCCTCACAAGTAGCTAGAATTACAGGTGTGTGCCACCATGCCCAGCTAATTTTTTTGTATTTTTAATAAAGACGGGTTTCACCATGTTGTCCAGGCTGGTCTTGAGCTCCTGACCTCAGGTGATATGCCCGCCTCGGCCTCCCAAGTGCTGGGACTACAGGCGTAAGCCATGGCATCCAGCCTGTGTTTATTAATTTGAACCTATTTTATTTTCAAAAAAACAAGAAAAAATATCTTCCCACTGATTATAACTATCTGAGTAGAAAAATGCTTAGCTATATTTTAATTTGGTGCCCTTAATGACTTTAGTAATTGGAAAGAGAACTTGGTAGTCAATCAATCAATCAGTCTATCAGAAATTCGGCATTAAGACTACTTGGGCCACAACAAATTCAAAGTTTCTAGGCTTGACTGGCTAAATAACGGAGCCATACTTAGCAATGTGAAATGCATAGTGGTTACTTGGGCCTGACAACTACTAATTTAGGCAAATATGCTTCAGTCTTCTGAGGTTTAGGGAATACTCTTGAGGTTTAGGGCAGACTGAGATTTAGGGGAGAGTGTAACGTAAAACCATACTACTAAATTGTATGTGTCTCAACATATGGCATACAAGTTCCATATTGATATGGAATATATATGTCTTATTCCTGCTATATCAAAAAATGATTAAGCAAATTCATCACGTTGTAGGTGCTAAATTACTATTTAATAAATAACAAAGCTTTTCAGAGAAGTAATTACTCCCGACTTCTGATGGCAAAGAGTCTCTGAGGTGCTTAATTTGATGATTATTACTTGATTCTTGGGTTAGAAGGGTGTGAGAGAAAATATTATGCGTATTCTGATATATATAGAGAGAAACAAAGAGAAAGAGAAAGAGAGATCAATATAGAGAGATCTGAACCTGACTAACTCTATCAAAAAAGTCCACAAATTAGTATAAAAATTCACATTTATGAGATTTATTTAAGAGGTCAAAAATCTTTCATCATATCTATCTACTTTTAGCTTAATTTCCTATTTTCCAAAATTTCAAAATTATTTATTCAGGCAATAACTTTGATTCCATATTTAAGTACTCAGATATTTAAAGACCTCTGATTTTAAAACAACATCAGAATGATATTTCATTATTTCATATGTGATATAAGTATTTAAATGTAGATATTACCAACTTGAATAGGAAAACAGACTGCTCCAAAATGTGTCTAAAGTTGTAGTCTAAGTTTTAAATGCACTTATATTAATTATAGCATTATGTGATGTTAATTGTGAAGAGAAAGAATCAATAGTTCACATAGTCTGACCTCAAACCCACAAAATTCTTTTTACTTTAGTCCCAAGCCTGCACCGAAACTCAAGTTAAGTAACTAACTAAAGACAAGCTGAGAGAAAACTACTAACCCAGACTTTTCTGGTTAAAATTAGCCTTCCAGATGATGGTGTTTGCCATCAGTGTCTGTGGAGTGCACCATACCTGACTTATGGGAAAGAGACTTGGAAAAGTAGTGATCTTTTATCACTCCATCCAAGCAAAAGCTAGATCACAACTTGACATTTAAATTAAATACATACATTTTTAAGTTTTCCAGATTTGGAGTGCTGAAATCTGAAAAACAAACAAAAACTGCCAAGCAATTTGCAATATCAGTATTTCCTTTTGATCTGTTTTGTTTCTGTTTTTCATCATGAGCCTTCCTACAAGTTTTAGGAGGGTTGTATAATGTGTCATCTCAAAATTACGAAGGTGATATGGTTTGGCCCTGTGTCCCCACCCAAATCGCATATTGTAGCTCCCATAATTCCCACGTGTTGTGGGAAGGAACCAGTGGGAGATCATTGAATCTTGGGGGTGGGTCTTTCTCATGCTGTTCCCGTGATAGTGAATGGATCTCACGAGATCTGATAGTTTTAAAAACAGGAGTCTCTGCATAAGCTCTCTCTTTGCCTGCTGCCATCCACGTAAGATATGACTTGCTCCTCCTTGCCTTCTGCGATGACTGTGAGGCCTCCCCAGCCATGTGGAACCGTAAGTTCAATAAACCTGTTTATTTTGTAAATTGCCCAGTCCCAGTTATATCTTTATCAGCAGCGTGAAAACGGCTAATACGGAAGTTAAAAACACCAAAATACATGCAATATGCTTTCTTATGTGTGTGTGTTGAGGGTGGGGTTGGTAAGCAATTAAACAGGAAGGAAAGAATCCTGTATCTTATCAGTAATATTACGAATCTTGACAAATTTTGAAAGCAATAATATACCTAATGTCCTCAAAAATATGTTTAAAATTTTGCTTGTTTCTTGCATTCATTATTGGATTATATAAAAATTGTAGTGTATCAAATATTTCAACAGACTATTAACTAATATTATATTTGAAAATATATGTAAGTATATATGAACACACACATATATATATTAGATCTCCTATTAGATTCTCAGTAAAAATACATAATTATATGTCCTACATATGTTGCTATCATTGTTATTACTGAGTCCAGATTCTTGTAGAAATCTGTTTTCCAGGAATAAGTAGACCGATTTCCAGAGGGATGCCTTATAATTGCTTTAATTGAGAATTCTAAGTACTTTAGGTTTATATTATCATAGATATCTGTTATAATTTATTAAATAAGCTTTGCAAAATAATATTTCTTAATGAGTTAATTGGAATTTATTGTAACTTTTACGTAAGTGGTTTATTTTAATATTTCTTTTATTTTTATCACTTCTCTATCGTACTAATTCTTGAAATTATACTTCTTATAATTGCATATAAATAGTTGGCTTGCTTGGAAGTAAGATCTGAGGATATCTGAGGAGCCTGTTTATTCAACCAACTTCCAGAGAACAAACAAATATTTACAAAACAGAAAAAATAAAAGCCAAATTTATGTAGAAAAATCTGTTGGCATTATAATTCTAAAAATTATTTAATAGATTTAATCCAAGCATAGTTATTTGAAAAAATAATATAACCGTGTGGGTCTCAGATAGTTTTAAATTTGAGTTTTCTTAGTATGTAAAATGTGGATATAATAGTACTCACCACATAGAACTGTTGTAAAAAATCAAACATGATTCATACTTAGAATGATAGCTATGACAGTCTGAGTCCTTGATAAAGATTTTTTATGTTCATACTATTAAAAGGTACCAGTGACTGTATGCAGTGTATGTTGGAGTCCACAAAAGTTGTGCATTCCTGACTCAGTTTTCTCTCTGAAGTTAGGATCTCTCCAGCCTTTGCAAATTTAGATTTTCTGGAGCCATTTAACTGGGTCTTATAGACCTTTAGCAGATCATTCTCCTTGGTAATATTTGATCAATAAGATTATATGGACAAAGTATATATAGAGTAAATATCATTAGTAGCCTTTTCTAAGGATAATTGAAATGAAGATATTAGCCCTGCATTTATAAATGGTAATGGCATAAGCACTTCCAAACTACCAATAACTATGCTGAGATTCAAGGAAGAGTTTTATATTTAATGTATTGCATTATATGTATATATACACGTACATATGTATATATATACGTGTGTAGATGTAAACAAATGTGTATATTTGTACAAATGTGTATATATACACATATATACATAAAATTCAATACATTAAACACTTCCTTCAATATATTAAATATTTAAAAGTCTTCCTTGAATATATTAAATATTTAAAACCCTTGAGTATATTAAATATGTAAAATAAATATATTAGTATAAAATCCTTTAAATATATTAAATATTTAAATTACACATTTAATATATTACATTATAAAATATAAGTATATGATTAATATATAATAAATGCACTATATATAATTTTTATAAATTAATTTTTTAAATAAAAATAGAGACAGGATCTCACTATGTTGCACAGGCTGATCTCAAACTCCTGGACTCATGCAATCCACCTGCCTCAGCCTCCCAAATTGCTGGGATTACAGGCATGCGCCACCAAGCCCAGCTGAAATGTATTGCATTTTAACCACCAAATCTCTTAGAATCACAGTAAATAACACAGCACTTTAGAAAGGAGAAATTTGGGGTAGAAACCAGGTGGCCATAATTGAGTAGAACACCTTTTAAAACTTTGGTACAATACAGGTAGAAATCATCTTTATCCCAGGCTATGCTCTCCAGTGGATATTAGGAATCTTTCCAAAGTTTCGGAAATGTCCAATCTACTTAGTCTTCTTGGGAAAATATTTATCTCTATTTAATGAGAAAGATATTTAAAGGATTACTACTAGCCAACTACCATGGCCCCTGTCTGACCCACAGTTGTTTATACCAGAGGATTATTCTGAGATGACAGAAAAGTCTAGTGATTTCTGAGCAAGGAAGCCTTCCTTTTTTAACATTCCCCACTGCTGTTCCTAATGTCGGCTTCTGATGACTCACATCTCACCATGGGCAAGTCAAATATCGTATTTTCTGTTTCATTTCCTTTATCTTTAAAAATATGGGTAATAATAGGACTCTCCACGTAGCATTATTGTGAGGATTAAATATATGTAAGATATAAGAGATTAATACACTTCTGAGATATCAGAACTCATAATATTGTTATAATAATAGTAATAATAATAATAATCCAGAAATCAGCTACTATCCTTAAGGCTGAGAAAACAAATGGAAGTTGTAGAATTTATGGAATTGGAAGGTTAAAAGAGAAGCCCTGCAGAGCTGACACTCATCCCTTTGAAAGGACACTGTTTGATATTTCTCAGATCCAAGAAGAGTCCAGGAGGAGCTAGAGTCCAAGCCTTTCAGGAGGGCACTAGGGCATGCTGGCGCTGGTATCTCAGAGGGGCATGATAAGACTGATTTTTATCTGTAAAACTCTTAATGAGATTGAATTGATGGTATTGTAAGGAACTAGAAGCATTGTTAAGTATGTGTTTTCACACTGCTATAAAATACCCAAGACTGGATGATTTATGAAGGAAAGAGATTTAATTGACTCACAGTTCCAGATGGCCTGGGAGGCCTTAGGAAACTCACACAATGATGGTGGAAGTGGAAGAGAAAGCAAGCACCTTCTTCACAGCAGGCAGGAGAGAGAATAGCGAAGCAGGAACTTCCAAACACTTATAAAACCATCAGATCTTGTGAGAACTCACTATCATGTAAACAGCATGGGGGAAACCCATGATTTCTTCACATCCCACTAGGTCCCTCCCTTGACACGGGGGGATTACTATTCAAGATAAAGTTTGGGTGGGGACACAGAGCCAAACCACATCAAGTAGAGTGACATGGACAAGAAATGAACGCAAACAAGGAGAGTGCCCATTTGTCTCTTTCAAACTTGCCTTCTCCCCCTACCTCCTTTCTTCAATAGGTGGAGGCAATTAATGAATAGAAATGTGGTTTCCAGTGTTCCGCTCCAGCATCACAGAGAAATGTATAAACAGTGTGTTTGAAGCAGAAAGGCACATAGCTTGTAACTGGAGCACTATATTATCTTTAGGCCTATAATAGGAAATAGTATTCATCTTTGCACAACACATGGTTTAAAATTAGCTATATCTGCCATGGATGATGGAAGCATGTCTTTTATTTGCTGTCTCTACCCTAGCAGCTACAAATCCTGGCAAAAGTATTTCCCTGTGGCTGCTTTTTGACTCACCATCTTGGAGGTCATTTATACTGGCTCTGCGTAGATGAAGTTTCCAATAACACTACAGAAGCCACAGCAGCCCCTGGTAATCATGGCTTTCAGAAGCTCCATACATTGGTAGCTTTCATCCGTTCAAAATTTTTCTATCTTTAATTCAGCAAATGGCTTAATACTAGTCTCTCAGCATTATCTTTAAAGAATAATTCACTTCAGATGGTTGGGTAAAATCTGTACTGACAGCTGTGATACCATAAACACTTTCAAAGAAATTACTACAAGCAGTTTATCCCAGAATTTTCTAAACCTAGGGGTAAAAAATGAAAAACTTTCAATTCTTTGAAGGTGCAGCACAGAAAAACTGGCCTTTTATTATGCAAAATTTTAAAAAAGCACATTGTAAAGTAGACAAACAAACCTATTTATTAAAGGTATTATTTCATTTAAAAAAGAAAAAGCAGTGTTCCACCAAAAAAGCTTAGAAGTCATAATCTGAGAAGGAAAGGGAGCTCTTCCAAGTGAATGCATTTGACTTTGTGAATAACTCATCTGATAATCTATTTTCCCACTTTTTCATGTATCAATGGAATGTCATCAATGAACATCAATAGTATGTGGACCAGCAGTAGACAACCACTACATCAGAGCAAAAGTCTTTGATATCTTTCTGCCAAAGCATCCACAACAATTTCAGTCTTTCATAGGTGTTCCTGGAAGACCTTAAACTCTACATTCTCATCCAGTGTACAAGTCATTAGGGGAAGAAGTAAATGACAATAATGATGCAATTGACATAATTTAAGGTGCTTATATAATACATCATTAGCAATATTTTCTCCTACATTTTGGGTTTTTCCCCCCTCAATTGCAAGTAACAGAAACACAACTTAAACTAGTATGCATAACTGAAACAGGAGTAAGGCTGGTTCTTGCTTGGCTTGAATTAATGATTCAGATCATCTTATTATGTGATTTATTCATCTTCAGGCTCTGCGTGACCCCAGTGACTTCATTTTTAGGGAGTATGGAGGTCTTCTTTACCTTGTGTGACAAAAGTAGCTTCTGATATTTCCAGCCTTATATTCTATGAGTGTAGCTACTTAGCAGAAAGAGTAATAATTTCCTGAAATCTTTCCTTTTCTAAGGAACTCATTGTTTGGCCTCAGGTTATATGTTGTTGCTTAACCAGTCACTATACTAAGGATATGAAATGAAGTATATCATACCTAGGTCATTAATCAATCTCTAGACCTCTGTATTAGTCTGCTTTCATGTTGCTATAAGGAATTACTTGAGAGTGGGTGATTTATGAAGAAAAGAGGTTTAATTGTCTCACAGTTTCACTGGCTTTACAGGAAGCATGGCAGGGAGGCTTCAGGAAACTTACAATCATGGCAGAAGGTGAAGGGGAAGCCCACATATCTTAACATGGTGAGGCAGGAGAGAGAGTGAAGTGGAGAGCACTACACACTTTCAAACAACCAAATCTCATGACAACTCACTCTCATCAGAACAGCAAGGAGGAAATCTGCCCCCATAATCCAGTCAACTCCCACCAGGTCTTTCCTTCAATGCTAGAAATTTCAATTCAACATGAGATTTGGGTGGGGAAATAGAGTCAAACCATATCATTCTGTTCCTGGCCCCTCCCAAAGCTCATGTCTTTCTTACATTTCAAAACACATTCATGCCTTCCCAAAAGTCCCCCAGAGTCTTAACTCATTCCAGGATTAACTCAAAAGTCCAAGTCCAAAGTCTCATCTGAGACAAGGCAATTCCCTTCCACCTATGAGCCTGTAAAATAAAAAACAAGTTCAAGTTACTTACTTCCATGATACAATGAGGCTACAGGCATTGGGTAAATGATTCCATTCCAGATAGGAGAAATTGGCCAAAATAAAGAGGCTACAGGCCCCTTGCAAGTCCAAAACACAGCAGGGCAGTCACTAAATTGTAAAGCTCCAAAATAATCTCATTTGACTTCATGTCTTACATCTAGACCACACTGATGCAAAGGACGGGCCCCCAAGGCCTTGGACAGCTCCTTCCATGTTGCTTTGCAGGGTACATTCCCCATGAATGTTTTCATGAGCTAGTGTTGAGTGCCTGTGTCTTTTCAAGGTGTACAGTGCAAGCTGGCAGTGGATCTACCATTCTGAGTCTAGAGGATGGTAGGCCTCTTCTTACAGGTCCACAAGCCAGTTCCCCAGTGGGGACAATGTGTAGAGACATGAACCCCACATTCCCCTCCACACTGCTCTAGTAGAGGTTCTCCATGAAGGCTCCACCCCTGCAATGGACTTCTGCCTGAACATCGAGGCATTTCCATACATCCTCTGAAATCTAGGTGGAGGCTACCAAACCTCAACTCTTGCTTTCTGTGCACCCGAAGGCCCAACACCATGTGGAAGCCACCAAGGCTTAGGGCTTGCACCCCCTGGTGCAATGGCCTGAGCTGTACCTTGGGACCTTTCAGCCATGGCTGGAGCTAGAGCAGCTGGGATGCAGGGTGCTATGTCCTGAGGCTGCAAAGAGCAGCAAGTCCCTGGGCCTGGACCGTGAAACCATTTCCTCTCCTAGGTCCCCAGGTCTGTGATGGGAGGGGCTGCCACAAAGGTCCCTGAAATGCCCTGGAGGCATTTTCCCCATTGTCTTGGCTATTTATATTCTGCTCTTCTTTACTTATATAAATTTCTGCAGTGGGCTTGAATTTCTCCCCAGAAATTTTTTTTTTCTTCCACATGGTCAGGCTGCAAATTTTCCAAACTTTTATGATCTCATTCCCTTTTAAATATAAGTTGTTTTTACTTATTTAAATGAGCATTGGCTTTTATAAGCAACCAGGCCACATATTGAATGCCTTGCTGCTTAGAAATTTCTTCTGCCAGATACCCTAAATCATCTCTCTTAAGTTCAAAGTTCTGCAGATCTCTAGATCAGGGGCACAATGCCACCAATCTCTTTGCTAAAGCATAGCAAGAGTGATCTTTGCTCCGTTTCCCAATAACTTTTTCATCTCCATCTGAGACCACCTTAGCCTGGACTTTATTGTCCATATCACTATCGGCATTTTGTTCATAACCATTCAACAAGTCTTTAGGAAGTTCCAAACTTTCCCTCATTTCCCTGTCTTCTTCTGAGCCCCCCAGCTATGCCAACCTCTGCCCATTACACAGTTCCAAAAGTTGCTTCCACCTTTTCAGGCATCTTTATAGCAATGCCCCACTCCTAGTACCAATTTTCTGTGATCATTCCCACACTGCTGTAAATAACTACCTGAGATTGGGTAATTTATGAAGAAAAGAGGTTTAATTGATTCACAGTTCTTCAGGCTGTACAGGAAGCGTGGCTGGGAAGTCTCAGGAAACTTAGTCATGGCGAAGGCAAAGGGGAAGCAAGCACAACTTACAATGACAGAGCAGGAGAGAGGGAGAGCAAAGGGGGAAGCACTACACAGTACTTTTTAACAAGCAGCTTTTGGCTGGGTGTGGTGGCTCACGCCTGTAATCCCAGTACTTTGGGATGCTGAGGCGGGCAGATGCCGAGGTCAGGAGATCGAGACCACGGTGAAACCCCATCTCTACTAAAAAAACAAAAACAAAAACAAAAAAAATTAGCTGGGCACGGTGGCGGGTGCCTTGTAGTCCCAGCTATTCGGGAGGCTGAGGCAGGGGAATGGCGTGAACCCAGGAGGCGGAGCTTGCAGTGAGCTGATATCGCGCCACTGCTCTCCAGCCTGGGCGACAGGGCGAGACTCCGTCTTAAAAAATAATAACATAAATAAATAAGTTATTTTTTAAAAGCAGCTTTTAAACACCAGATCTCATGAGCACTTTTAAAACAGCACTTTTAAAGCAACCAGATTTCATAAGAATTCATTTACTGTCACAAGAACAGCAAGGGGGAAGTCCGCCCCCTGAATTCAGTCACCACCTATCAGGCCACTCCTCCAATACATGGGGATTAAAATTCGACATGAAATTTGGGCAGAGACACAGAGCCAAACCATATCAAGCTGCAACGTAAATTCTTCTCAGTAGAACTACTTAAACTGAGAATGAATAATAGTGGTTTACTGAAGAGCAACTGCAAAAAATTATCAGCTACCTTAACAGTGAAGAAGAACATATTACTTGCAAGACACTTCATAACTAACCATGATTTGCCGATCGTTGTTTGGTCCATTGATTTCTTACCATTCACTATCTATCTATATCTATCCATCCTTTTTCTACCTCCTGAGGCAGAACACAGAACCACAGATTTCCCTTTTATGTAGATGTCTGAATATTCAGCACATTATGTTCAGCCTTAACAAAATAACTTCACTAATATTGATTTGTTATCTTTAAATGTATCTTAATCTTTATATCCATCCATTTTAGAGAATTATGAAACATTGATATATAAGTATGGTATCTTATCAATGGGTACATTCAAATAAATATTAGATGCATAATGGGAATGTATTATAACTTCTAGCTCACTGTAATACCACTTAAAAGCAAAATATATCATTTCAAGAAGATAATGTACTTACCAGGAATAAACACTTGCTATTTAGGCCCTGAACCAGGAGGATGTGTAGAAGTGGATGATAAAAAATATTTGTTATTTCCACCTGCTTCTATTATGTAGCCACTAACACTGGATGAATGACTTTTTATGAACATTTTGTTTGGTGACCCAGAATCAAAAAATTATTGTGTTATACTGACATTATGGCATTTTTAAGAATCTGAAGGTTCAAATGACTTATATAAAGCTACAGTGTTGAAGTCCAAGTCTATCCACAACCATCTTATTCAATCTGAAACTTATAGTGGAATTATTAAGGAACCATGATACATACAGAATTGCATAGCAATCAATAGAAAATTTAATCAAAATCTGGATTTCCTTCTGCAAGTATTCAAAAGTCTGTTTTAGAGCAAAAAGATGCTGTTTATCGAATAAATAGAGATAAAAATATCAGGGTTATTGCAAGTGAGTTTACAGTTATTTTTTTCTCTTTTAATTTGTAAGGAAATGTTTTCAATTTATTTACATAATCAATGTGACATAAATAAATAGTGCTGGTATCTTAATATCTTTTTGAAAATAAAAGTTTTGAAAGGAAGAAAGTAGGTAGTTAGAAAGAATTTAAGCTAAATAAAATTGTTTCAATCTGGCCTCTGAGAAGTACTTGTTTATTTTACATAACTAGTTGGCTCACCTAGTAAAAAGAAGGGGTGAGCATTTTAAGTAACTATTTAAAAAATAGTGACAAAAGAATTACAGTTTCAAATACAAAGATATACAATAGGTTAATATAATTACTTGGGTAGAGGTGATAATTTTTAAAAATTCTTTCTCCAATATAACCATGGCACACTATTTTTTGGTAAGTGTTTAAAAAATTAGAGTAGCTATTCTCACTCATCTCACAATTATTCTACAAAAGCATTGTCATAATTTAAATAATTCATCGTGAGTAAGACTGAAAAAAATGTGTTTTGGAAAGACAAAACTCGTCCATATGGAAAATTTTTCTTTACATAAATAATATTTTTCTTAAGGACTAAATGTATCTGGCTTAGAGAAGTGCCAAGCGATTACCATTAATGAAGTACTTTTACTTTAATACTTTTAATAGCATGTGATTTAATTACATTTATCCTTGAAGTTTATAATTAGAGATTGTGTGTGCTCTGGCTTTATGTCCTTATGTTTGTTGTATGTCCTTATATTGTACCTGTGATTATATCCAGGAAGCTGTTAGGATAATTCAGAGAGAATTCATTAGGGCATGAACTAACTTGAAGGCATTAGACATAAAGAAAGAAGAAATAATTGAGAGCTCTATTGAAAGAGATAATAGGGCTTACATTTAAAACAAGATCTAGCAGGATGAGTTCAGAATATAAAGCCATTGAAAGGTAAGTGGTGTCAACTTCATGGGAAAGACAGTTGAAAGAAAAAGATAAATTACATTTTAATATGTTGATTTTTGAGGTAATACTATGTTACCTACTCAGATAACTACAGTGTGAATGGTACATGACTGGGATGATGGAAAAAAATGGAATAAACTTGTGTAGGAGGTCGTAATAGGCAATGAATATCCAAACTGGCTATCACACTAAGCAGAGGTGAGGAAAATTAAGAAAGTAAAAGTAGCCATTATACTTCAGAATGAGATACAAACTGTACAAAGTCATTAAGAACAGTAAGGAAGGAGACACACTGACAATTGGTCAATAGTGTCTAAAGCTATAGATAATTTAAGGACCTGAAAAAATAAAAATATTTTTCTTTTGTTTCAGTGATATGCTGCAACTCTTAATTAGGAAAGAACTAGTGTAGATGCAGTTCAGCACTTGCACTACATATTTTCAAAGATTATGACTGACAAAGGAAAGTAAGATAAACAGTGGGATTTCAAGTATTATTTCAAAATGGAAGCACAGATGTTTAATAAAACAATGAAAAAGCAAATCTCATCTATGACATTCACGAATATTTCCACAATAAATTTTATCACAGAAATACTTTATTTGATAGTTATTAGATATACATTTTGTTTAAATCTATCACGCATGTCTCCTTTACTACTTTTTTTTTTTTTTTTTTTTTAGATGGAGTTTCGCTCTGTCACCCAGGCTGGAGTGCAGTGGCGCAATCTCAGCTCACTACATCCTCCGCCTTCCGGGTTTAAGAAATTCTCTGCCTCAGCCTCCGGAGTAGCTGGGATTATAGGCACCCACCACCATGCCCGCCTAATTTTTTTTTTTTTTTTTTGTATTTTTAGTAGAAACAGGGTTTCACCATCTTGGCCAGGCTGATCTTGAACTCCTGACCTCGTGATCCACCCGCCTCGGCTTCCCAAAGTGATGGGATTACAGGCGTGAATCACGGCGCCCGGCTTCTACTACATTTCTAACATAAGCTAAAATGAAATTTCTGGCCGGGCGCAGTGGCTCATGCCTGTAATCCCAGCACTTTGGGAGGCCGAAGCTGGGAGACCACTTGAGTCAGGAATTCGAGAGCGGCCTGACCAATATGGTGAAATCCCGTCTTTACTAAAAATACAAAAGTTAGCCAGGCGTGGTGGCTGATGCCTGTAATCCCAGCTACTCAGGAGACTGAGGCAGGTGACTAGCTCGAACTCGGTAGGCAGAGGTTGCAGTGAGCCGAGATCCCACCAGTGCACTCCAGCCTGGGTGACAGAGCAAGACTCCGTCTCCAAAAAAAAAAAAAAAAAAAAAAAAAAAAAAAAAAATTATCTTCTTCCATGTCTTGTGTGTGTAATTTGGCTACTGCTAGGCAAAGCAGAGTGAATGACTGAAATTCAGTAAGTTAAAAGGTAGCACGAATTGCTATAACATTTTTAACATATGTTGAATTGTATATAAACATATAGAGAAGGTGAGACGAAGGCTATTAGGAAGCTAAAGTGGGGAAATAATTGATTTTTTTTTTTTACTTCTAAATTACAGTAGTGCTTCTCATTCATACTATATATTGTCGCTCATCACGTTCAGCTTATATTGCTAGTTATTTTTCTTGGGTATATGTCTAGTTATTTGATATATGTCTAGTATATATTTCCTGGGTATATGTCTAGTTATATTGCTAGTTATTTTTCCTGGGTATATGTCTTATTCCTCCATTACAATAATAATAAACATAAAATGATAATCTACTTGAAAGAGCAAGTATCCTTGCTTTGAATGAAAGCACAGTGATGACTGAAAACACAGATTTTGGAGCAAGACAAACTGGGTTCATATTTCATGACTCTATCACCATTGGGCTTTGCAATTTAAGGAAAGTTTTATTCTGTTGATGCCTCTGTTTCTTTATCTCTAAAAAATTGAAATGATTCATCTCCTGTAACATTGGTATTGGAATTAAATGAATTTATTAAGTTAACTACTTCAAACAGCTTGGTATACAATAAGAGACACATAGATAATAGTTTTTAACATACCTGTCATACTCTTTGTTTGAGATAAAAGAATGATGAAGAGAGAAAAGGGCTGTTATTTAAACCAAGGGGAAATTGTAATGTAATGATTTAAGAAAGAAAGACAGACAATGAATCACTATAGCATCACAGTTAAGATCAATGCTCTGCAAATGTAAGTTCTTGACCAACATGCCAGGATTTTGAATGCCTCCAAAATTCATTTTCTGAATATGTAAGATGGTGAGAATAATAATATCAAGATTATAAATTTACTCTGACATATAAATATGAGTGTGTGTGTTTTGTGTATAACTTAGCACTGTACTTGGTGCACTGGAAGCATACATGCAGCAAATATAAGCTAATATTAGTATTATTCAGTAAATTATGTTTTAGCATCACGATTATTGGATTATGGCTTTATCATTATTTAAGGGACCCATAGTTTACCTAATTGTGTATCAAGCTGCAACACTACTCTCAATATGTCTATATTAACCTCTGGGATATATATAATATAATTGAAAGAAGAAAGTACAAAAATTGGCTCTTTGAACTTCCATGTACACAAAAAGTTATTTAACTCATCATGAATATTTAAGACAAATATCTCCAGTACTAAATGCATGATAAAGTTAAAAACACACATAAGTTGAAAAACTATCATTATTCATGGATTAAATGTAACTTAGCATATGAGAATTTAATTTATTGAATTATTAAATTTGAATTTAAACCATTTACATTTATTCGCTTCTGAGAAAAATAAAAAATGATGAATTCTCAAACTATTAACCTGAAGAGGGGATGCAGTAGAACTCATTTTATAAATGCATTATCTTGTTTTAAATCAATGTAAAGCATTTTGATTAATAATCATATTTCATAACTTCTTTAATTTTAACATAATTGCATATGTATTTTTCTAAATAACTCAGACTAGGCACATTAATTTTGGCAATGAAACAAACAGTGTTTATGATACAGCAGCTGGCTTGAAATCTAAATATAATCAAGGTAAATGAACATATTGTGTTACAGTTTCATATTGAAATTGCTTTTCTAGATTATATTCTGCTCTTCTTTAATTGGTGCTTGCTATAATGAATATTGAATATCTCCAATATCGTAAGCCACCCTAGAATTTCTGACATAACTCGTGAGGGGAAAAATTCCTGCATGACACATCAAAATTACACACTACAGTGTACAAAGAGCAGTATGTCCAGGTTGAGGACAGTGTCTCTTACACAAAGTAGCAAGTAAATTTTTAAGTATTTATCCTCCCAGGCAAAATTTACTTCATCTTTTTTAAAGTGTCTTGCAATTAAAAAAAAAAAAGCCATTTTGAAAGGATGGGAAAGGAAATCTACCTATGCAGGCATATTTTATATCTATTTTTTCTCTATATTTTAATTCACATGTTACAATAAACAGATTATATATGTATATACATATAAACTCATAAAATACATTATACATATAAGTGTGTGCAGGTATTCATATATATGTATGTATGTACATGTATGCATGTACATATGTCTATGTGTCTTTGTGCATGTATCTATATGTATATATATATAGAGAGAGAGAGAGAGATTCTTTCATCTATGAAACTCAGAATTTATTTCCTTTGCCTTTAATGAAGAAAAATGTTTAGTGAAATAAGCAATAGCTTAATATGTAGGTCAGGAAATTGCCAATATCAAGATTAATTATTTGCTATAATGTGATTCCTTGGGATTAGTCTTTGAAACTCCCAGATTTCAATATCCAAAACATTGCAAAGGAAACTTTATCAAAGGCAGGAAAAGTATTTAAAAAAAAGAAGTGACCCAGAAAATAACTCATGCTGCTGTGAAACATTCTGAGTCGGTTTCCTCCGTGTGGAATATCTATTCAGAGAGAGAAATAACTTTTTTATATGGGAGTATAGGGCATATTTTGTCTTCTAGGTCACTGTAGGACCATTTTATTTTTTTCCTGCCAAACATCAATCTTTCTTTTATAAATAGTATCATAACATAAGCCATCTGGGGAATGGCACTGTATATAACCCCCCAGTGGTTTCGGTTATGGAAGAGACAGAGGAAATAAAATTTACAAATTTCATCCTGTCTCTGAAGAAATTGGCACTTAAACTTAGATATTCAGAGTGGGATGAACTAGCTAATGAAGCGGAGTGCCTGTTCCACATTGCCTTGTCATTGCTTTCTCAGATATTGAAATGAATATCCATAGGCTATGGAAATTAAGAAAAAAAAGTCCCTTTATTTTAGTGTGATATTATTATCTTACACTGACAATGGAATAGCTAAACATTTTCTTGTCTGAAAAGTGTGACAACGTCTATTTTTTAACTAATTTTTTTTTAGCAGTTCAGACAAACGGGATTTGCAGTGGCTTGCTATCTTGTTCAAACACAGTGTCATGCTTTGAGAGGCTGAGAACAAGAAAGAAAAAAAGTGCCGTATGAATCTCATGAAAATTGTTTGGGAAAGTTACAGTGAAAGGTGAAAATCCCAAATGTTTGGGCTACTGAAAACAATAGTTGGCCATTGACTAGATAAGTGGGTCACTTCTTGGGTTTGCTGGGGTTTCAAGTCAGTGTAAGAAATGAACCTTCATAAAATTAAGTGCCACTTATCAACTGATTATGGAACAATAATTAGTCACGTGATTTCATCTTTATTGTTGCAAACATCTTGTAATGTAGTTATAATTCCCATGTTAAAAGAGATTAAATAATTTTACATGAGTAAGCCATACCTCTAGATTTGAATTTAGATCTGATAGCAAACCAGGTGCACCTTTAGTCATATCACTTAGTTTCCTAATCTTGCATTCCTGAGACAAGTGTAAATGTCACATAAAATAACAAAATTATGCTAGAAAAGATAAAAACAAAAAATATGTTGAGATACTTAGGATCTTACATTTCTTGGTAATTGTAGCAGATTAGCTCCTGAAGATAAGTGACATGTAAGTGAATAATATAGGTAACTATGCTGTACCTGAAAAACTGCTGATAGAAAAGTAGATAAAAAGTGATCCTAGTCATGCTGAGTGCTTTTACTTAGAACTAACAGGATATGTCACAAAAATAAAAAAAAAATCTTAAGCTATAATAAAGATAATGTTCAATAGGGACTGAAAATCAGAGTCTCTAATCTCTATGATGTTTAATACAAGATGGTATCCAACCAAAAAAAATCCATATTTTTGTTATATTCACCAGCTAATTGCTAATAAAATCTGGCTGAAAATGCAAAACAATATTACTTTAACTCTTAAAAAACCCCAAATATTTTTTCCTGGAGAAGGAATATTGTATAAGACATCTGTCAAAATAAGTTTATCAAATAATATATTAAATACAGCAGACTGCATCTGACCTTCATTTCTGTTAATGTCAAAAAAATAATGAATTTGGTTTGATTTTAAAAGTGGATCAACTCTTTTATAAAGAGTAATGCCTATTATATCTACCATGTCAAATCTTATGTTTTATGCACTAAATGAGAGTTCCATTAAGCATCTTACCAGTTTCAAAGATGGATGGTAAATTATTTTTCTTTAAAATCTCCTAAACATTGTTTCAATATGCATATATTTCCTACCATCTAAATTAAATTGTGTAATATTTTATTGATGTGCAGTTGGTATTCTAAACATCTGTTTATAATGTGTAATTTAGAGAACACTTGGTCAATTATTAAATTATTATTAAACAGTATTTTTGTGACTAGTTTATGTTCACTTTTATCTAAATGTAATTGGGAATTGGTATGTAAGGGTTTTAAATAACACTTATTTTGACCTATAGCTAATGTTCTCCTGAATATGTTTGCACATTATTTGTCAGATACCGTTCAAACTGCTTTATATAACTTCTTATTTAATCATAACTTACATACAGTAAAATGCTTGCTTTTCCTTGACAATTTGCTGGATTTTCATATATATACCCCTGGATAAATTATTGTGCATGTGTGCACTCCAATAAACACTACTGGGATCAATATATTGAAGTTTCTATGACAGCAGAAGTTTTTTTTTTAATAACTTCAGAGCCAATATGACACTCCAATATGTAACACTATTCTGACTGTCATTGCCATAAATTAGTTTTGTCTGTTCTTGAATTTCATACAAATAAAATCATGAAGTATGTATTATCATGTATCTGGATTCTTTTGCTTGACATAGAGACTATGAGATTCACTTATGCTTTGTGTATCTGTAGCTCTTTCATTTCATGCAGGTTTAGAGAGACCATGATTTGTTTCCCACGTTCTTACTGAAGAATACTTGGATAATTTTCCATTTTATGTATCAGGAATCAAGCTGCTATGAACATTCTTTGAATGGACATATGCACTCCATTTCTTGTGTGCCCATATCATGCATATTGTATTAATAATTGCTGGGTCATGGGATAGGGAAATGCTTAGCTCTAGTGAATACCATAAAAATGTTTCTAAGTATTTGAACCAAGTGACAGCTCCATTCATTAATGTATAAGAACTCCATTTACCCCAATTTTTGTCAACTTTTATTATTATTAGTCTACAATCATTATTTCAGTAAAAACTTCTCAGAAGTGTTAAAATCCTTTATTGCAAAAAAAGAAAAAGAAACTCATGCTCTGAGATATAAAGAGAGCTAATAGGAGTAAGTTGTAGAGTTGAGATTTGAATATAGTTTATGTAAAACAAAGTTCTTAAACATAAAGCTTATAGAGGTTCTGCTCACCTCAAAACAAAATCAAGTTCTGGAGAGTGTAAATACAATCCCTAGAGTTCTGTAGAATCTAACATTTTGTATCAGCTGGTCTAACTTTAGTCACAAAAACATGAGGTTATTTAATTATCTCTATAGCAAGAAATGGTTTGATTTTCAGTATTTAAATAGCAAATGATGAAAGAGAGAAGGATTTTCATTGGGCAGACAGATTGTTGAACATACATTTAAAAAAATCTTTACATGATCTGAAATATTGACTTAAATTCCAAGAGAGCTAAAGCAGATGAAAATTCCTATTGTCAATTTTTTTAGATTTGCACAATCTAGGCAAATAAATGCTAAATTTGGAAGGCAATAGTAAAATCGTTTTTTACAACTAACTAGCTAATTCAGTCAAAATATGTAACCCTTCTTGAGATGAACAGAATTGGAGTGCCCTTGTTGCTCATCCATGCTCCTTGTGTAGCCATGAAACACAGTAGGAAAGAGTATCAGAAAAATAAAATTATTTTTAAAGGTAATTTTTTGATGATCAATTTACTACTGCAAAGGTAACCTACACTCAGCAATAATATGAAAAGCTCATCTGATATGAATAATTATTTTTCTCTTTTTTATTTTTTTAATTGTTGATTTTGATGAAATATCCCTGATAAGTCCATTTTCAGGACTGTTTCTAAAATTTTAGAAATTTGGGCCAAATTAAAAGTTCTTCAGGAAGCAAATGGTTGAATGTAATGTGGTACAAAAATTCTGGGGAAATATTGACATTGAAATAATAAGAAATTAGTTTACATATATGTATATATACACATGTATGTAAAAACAGAAAATAGCAAAGGCTATTGAGATTTTTAAGAAAGTGAGAATTTAAAGGACCATAACTTTATTTTTTTTAAAAAAAGGATACTATAAAACTTTGGAAATTGTCTTATGGCAACTAAAATAACTGGAAAAATGATCATTTTAGATTAGCTGTGCAAAATGGAAAAACAGTTCTAGGTTACTTAAGCAAATTAACAAAAATAGTTTCTTAACTCCAGTAGAGAAGCAGTAAGGGTCTGTTAAATGACAAAACATATTTAAAGTGAATATGACTGCATTATTTTCTGTCTTTAACAAAATACATTTGCCACTCCCAAGTTGTTATTTTGAAATTTGATGCCAGAAAAAGTAACTGATGATCAAAATGGAAATATATAAAATAATGATATTTAATAAATACAATAACTCTTTTAACTATTACTTTTGTTAGCATCCATTTGCCATCACAGATTATTGTCTTTAAAAAATAGAAAGCATGAGAAAATTATGTAGAATTGGTAAAAGGAGTTTAATTCTAGAATAAATAAAAAATTATCTGTAACATAAACACGATATAAAATGTGCACACTCTGGGTTGTCACTTCCTAGAAAAACACCACACAGTGAGCAGTTGCACATGTTTTAAACTGTTTGCTCATCTTCATTCACCAAATTAGCAAATTCTGTTGATTTTACCTTCTAGTTATAGCCCAAGTCCTGTAAATTTTCAGCTCCTCCAAAACTACCACCCTAGACCTAGCCATTCCCACCTACTGCCTGGACCATTGCCATGGCGTCCTAATGGATCATTCTGCTTCTGCTCTTGACTGCCTGCAGAATATTTTCAACACTAATATTAAAGTAGTCATTATAAAATATAATACATATTATGTGACTCTCCAGCTCTCAAATTCTGATGACTTTCATCTGGAATTACCATATTTTTTTCTCCTCTGAAGACCAGAAAGTAAATATTTTAAGCTTTGTGGCTCACATACAGCCTCTCTCTGTTACATGTTATTTTTCTTTGTTGTTGATGTTTATTAATGAACATTTAAAAATCTAAAAAATAAAATATTGGCTCATAGGTCACTTAAACCAGCCCATGAGCCAGCTTTGGCCTCAGAGCTGTAATTTGCTGAATCATAAATCTAAGATTGGGCCATGGCCAAAACCCTTATGTGACCCGGTCTGTACCTGACAGTGGCTCTCATGTCATCTTCTAGGTGATGTCCCTATATTATCAGCCCTAAAGTTGTATTGGCCCTCTCTTCTTTTCAACATGGCTTTCACACACGATGGTCCCTCTGATCCTAACATTCTATCACCACATATTCACAAGACACACACTTTCACCTTTTTAAAGTTTACATTCGAATACAACTCCTAAGAGAGCTCTGTCTTATGTATGCTACCTGAAATAACACTTTAAGTTGTCTATTTGAATATTTACATATTTCAATACAAAAATAGAGATAGTTATGCATTTCAATATGAAAAAATTAATACTGAGTTTATCCTCTATGTAATAGTATTTGTTTGGGACTTGGAAATTATCAAAAGGATTTTTAAAGCTCTTAATGAAATATTACATGAGTATGAACTTATCTCCTCTTTGTCTGTTCACACTCCACTAGACTGAAAGTACTCTGTGTATATGAACATTGACTATCTTGTTCAATATTTGTTATAAAAGAGGAATAGGTATAATAGGTTCTCAATAAATATTGATTAAATATAGAAAAAATAAGTGCATTTATTCATTAATTGTTGTAATGCTTAAAATGATTATGTTATTTATTCATTCAACGCTGAGAATTTTTATTTTTATTTTCTTCCCACACTATACTGATATAAAGAATGACTTTCATAACTCTATACCAAAATATAAGCTTGGTGAATTTAAATTTTACCAACTAAGTACTGAAGCATAAAACAGTATCTGATGAGTCTAATTTATTGAAGTGCTACAATATCAGCAACTTACTAGCAAATTTTTCAGGAAAAAAAAATACACACACACACACACAGAGGAGAGTATGTGGTAAACTGTTAAAGACTGGTAGTTCTATGTAAATGTACATGGTTGTGCATGGAACAAATCTAAAATTTATAGATTTTTGTAAAAATTTAAGTTTTTTCTAAATAAAAATTTTTAGGAAAATGTTTACTAGCAGCTGTGAAAGCAGACTACACTTTTGGTAGTCTTATATTAGTTGTCTATTCTGCAAACTGATTGACTAATTTAAAGTTAAAGCAAACACCTAATAGTTTGTCCAAACCAGGATATGTCTATGAGTGAAAGACAGTAGGCAAACTATTAAAATTATTGTATATATATGTATTTATTAATTATATTTGATTTTATTATAGTGGCAGATCTTGAAATCTTCTTTTAGGCTGTTTTGAACAGTTCAATTGGTTTTTTAAAAAATACAAAGAAAAATGTCCCATACATAAAGCAAAAAGTTTTTTTTTTAATATTGTTCATCTAAAAATAAAAAACATAGAGTAGAATAATTAATAATTAGCCAGTACATTTTTAGGTACTTTAATCCATTCTTTATTTATCTGTATGACTAAAATCATTTGCATTATATTTAGTCAAATAATGTATTTTTTCAATATAGTCTTATAAATTTTAATTTATTTACTCAAATAGGCTTCAGTCTTCTAACATTTGTTTTATGATTAATAAAAATGAAATTGTTGACATCCTTGATGACTTTTCTCTGTAGATCATTTGTTTCTGAAGGAGAAAATCCTTTTGATAATTTCCAAGTCCCAAACAAATACTAATACATAGAAGATAAACAGTATTATTTTTTTCATATTGAAATGCGTAACTATTTCTATTTTTGTATTGAAATATGTAAATATTCAAATGTATAAATATTTCAATCCAAACAGTTTTACAGGTACTGTTCTTTTCCTCCATGCAGAGGGCCTCTTTATGACAAATATTTTCATATAACAAAACTCAATATATATTACCTTCGTTTGTGATTGTTTTGAATGTTTTGTCAACCTTCGAGGCTGCAAAACTGAGAAAACCTGTCAAGGTTTTCTGTTCATGCACAGAAAACAAAACACTGTATCCAAATAAAAATAGAAGCCCTGTCAAATGATTCTTTCCACATAATATTCTAAAGAAAATTTATAGAATTTGAAAATAAAATCTTACTCACTGACTTTTTATTTTTAACTTGCTCAACCCCTCATATTTTTGTAGAGATATACTGATATTTCTCTTCCTCCTAGCAATCTTTATTCTTGATAACTAAAACTTACTAGAAGCTTCAAAAGATTACTTATTTGATGTTGCACTCATCAAAGTCTTTTAATAAAGATTCTGAGCTGATTTTTAATACAAAATTTAAGCAAATTTAAGAGGCCTAGTTTATAGGAAGTTTCAATAACGTTTTAAGACATGCAACTTCATTTACAAACTAGGTCATTAAAGCCTCAAATATTTCTAACATCTTATAGATAATGAGCTACAAACAGACAAAGTGTATACCACCTAAACATTTGTTTTGTCTCAAATCTTTGGTGTCCTATATCTCTGGGTATAGAAATATATTTTAGGTTTATAAAACAGTTTCTATTAAATTCCAAATACAATTTCAGTTTATTGGTTTCTTAATGTGGTTAAACATTGTTTTCACTATGACCCTGTGCTTCAAAAATGTTTTTAATATTATTGCCACAAAAGCAAGTTATTTTACCTTAAATAATGGATTACTTAACTGACTTTCTATTGGAATTCTTAATAATGGTAGAATTTTCACATCCAACTGAAGGAACTTCTAAAATGTTTACTTTGATTTCTGAATTCCATGAAATAATCAATCCATTATTAAAATTAGTTTAACTCATTTTCTATTTGGCATTATTTGATAAATGTGGCAATATTTGACAATTTTGAAATTCTTATATATTAATGGAACTGATATCCATGGTTTAACTTTGTGTGCATGTGTAATAAATCTTAGAATAAAAAAGATCAAGTTTAATTTTGAGAAAATTCATTTGATTTAAATAAAATATCATGCTTCCCAAATGCTATGAAAATATACCCTCTACAGCTGTATGTGTTAAATCTTTATTTTAGAGCACTGTCTTAATATAGCTACTTATTTGTAAAATTGATGGTATTGCTTCTTGAGCAATTTTGTCTTTGTCTTCCACTTTCTGTGTGAGTGATAAGTATCGTAAATGTCAACAGACATTGTGTACAAGTAACATATTATTCATCAACTTTCTTGAGAAATGGAAATTTATTTCTTAATTTGTATTATAAATGCATTTTTGGGGAGTGAGACTGTTTATTGTTGCAGATGGAGTTTATGGCTTAAAAATAAATAAGCACTAAAATAGTAAATAATTGAACAGTATAGATTTTCACCAAACAATAAATGACAAGTCCTTTGTAGTGAATCCTCACACCACTCTCTATATTCTCTATGGCAGTACGGATGAGTCCATATTTCCTGTAGTTATTTCACATGCACCAAAACTATAATTGTCTCATTGTTCCACCAGCCTCACCAGCTACCACCAGTGCTTTGTGGTTTTCAGCATTTCACAAGCTGAGGATGCATAAAACCACATCTAGCTGGAGGGCCAAGTTGAGACCTTAGTTACCAGCTCTGAATACTTCTCCCACCACTGCCTTTTACCATGCAGGGTCACATACACTGTCTGTAAAATATTACCAAGAGTTATACGGCTCCTGGAAACCATCAGAAAAAGAGAGGTAAACCTGATAGCTTACTTGACCGTGTGTTAAAGTATGGATGCTGTTCTCAATCCATTTATATTTTCACAGCTAGAAGTACAAAGTGAGGATTACCAAAATAACTCTAACCTTTTAAAATGTAATTATTAATAATAATTTTTAATTGAAAAATCTGAGACAAAGGCTAACAGAAGTGATGCAAGGAAAATAGGGATAAACTAGTACTGTCCAGGACAAACAAAACGTGTGGTCATCCCACATATAGCATTACCAATAATGTCTTAACCAAATTACATTCTGCTGGAGGCATTCATCTGATAGCATAAACCATTCTTTTTCAATTAGAAAAAAAAATAGGTTTTAATGTTGTTACCCCCGCCTTTCCTCTGAAAAAACAATGTAAGCAGTTTTAGTTTTTGAGTTTAATTTTTTTCTTGTTTTTGGTTATTTCATTTTATGTTATTTTGAGACAGGGTCTCACAATGTTTCCCAGGCTAGTCTTGAACTCCTGGGCTCAAGCAATCCTCCTGTATAGCTAAGATTACAGGTGTGCACCATGAAAACCAGCTTATTTTGGGTTAATTTATTGGGTGTATAGAGCGCTTTTCTTAAAAGCCACATTGTGTACATGTTTCAGGAATAGTTCTGAAACTTATCTCAGATTTTTTATTTCATCAATGATACTTTACAATATGTATCAAGATGTGGAAATAGCTACTATGTTTTTATATCAGGACATATTCTTAATGATGGTGATATTACTATCCCTTAAAACACTTGACAATATTTCTAAAATGAGACATTCATAAGGACAAATGGTATAATGCAAAATATATGATACTGAGAAGTAGGTTCAAATTCTATTTCTAAAACTGAATAGATTTTGACACTAGATAAGTAACAACTTTTTCAAAATCAACTGCTTCCTCTGTACAATAATAATACAAATATATACCTTATCTATATCTCATAATGGATTTGGGCATCAGATGAGAATATAGATGTGAAGCCATAAGGAAGGAGTCCATATTTAGAGTGACCAAGGGTAGTGCTATATGTTTCTATCTGGGCTGCACAGTTTCTGCCCACCTGGATTGGATACAGACCATTGGCTCACTTTGCTTTTAAGATCACAAAAATTTAAATATCCTTCAGTTTCTTTCTCACTTTCTTGTCTGCTTTGTCACAAGGTCTTGCTAAATGATTTCCTAACTTGACTGAACACAAGTCATTTCTCGGAACTAAAAGTACATCATTTCTTTCCTCCCAATGAAATCCCACAGTTTTCCTCCTGTTTTCTTTCCATAGACTTTGTGCTGCTATGCATTAAAACGGTAATCATGCTAATGATGTCATTTAACACTTACATCATACATACCATCTGTACTTATGTATTACTTACTGTTTGATAGTCACTGGTCTAGGTAATTTGCATATACCAATTCATTTAACAACATAGGCTAGAATATGCTTTATAGATCTGCTTATGGATGAGGAAAGTAAGGACTGATAGGTAAAGTAACCTGTCCAAGTTGACAGCGATCAGTGACAAAGCCAAGACTTAATTCCAGGTGGAATGATTTTAGAGTTTGTGTTATTAACCACTATGATATGTTGTATTCATGAGCAAGTGCAAGTGTGTGTGTGCATGTACATATGTGTTTGTTTAGGTGGTAAGAGAAAGTCTGTGTATTAATGGTAGATACAGAAAAGTAGGATAGAAGAGTAATTTTATACTTTGAAGTCAGGTTTAATTTTTTGTAGTTATTTTTATTCACTTGTTACTGGTGTCCTTTTGGTTTTGTTTCCAAATATCTAAAGAGAAAATAACATGGCACAGTTACTAACTTTCCAATATACCTCCCTGAAGCCTGCATGTAAAATAAGTATCCTCATGCTAGAAAACCTTAGAATGCCAAGAATCTTGTTTTCTCCCAGATTCTATTATATAATACTAAGTTCTCTTTTATTATGTTTGCTGAGAACAAGACACGGTTCATCATGTTGAAACCCTGGATCTTCTCCTCAATCACCAAAACTTCTGAAGAAGGACAATCTTGATACAGAAAATTAGATTATAGAGATTTAAGTCTAGTAAAGTGTTGGGGATAGGTCGATAACATTAATAAAACAGTATTCCCCAAATTTTCTTCTGAGACATCTAACATTTTAAATTTATAAAATCCTACTTAAATACCTCTGTATTAAAAATTATTTTAGTTCACAAGAACAAGGCTTTAAAGGAATATTCAGCTTTTAAAAATCAGAAAATCATTTTTAATCTACATCTCATTAGGCCTCTTTTTAGTTTAATATAGAAGTGCACATAATATATGCATTTATACACAAAATGATTTTGAATTGGTGTAGGGTCCTCCAATGTTAGCCTTCTTTTTTAAACAGTTCAAGGTCTTTAAAAATGTTGACACTCTTAGAAAATTATCGTCAATAAATTTAAAATAGTCCTTAAAAACTAACAATGAAACAGATGAGTGATGAAGATCCTTTAAATATCTACTTAAATGAAGATGATGTACTACCTGGCATAATTGTGGATCAAGGTGCCAATTTTATCCTAATGGGAAAACTTAGACCCAATGTATCATCACAATAGAAAGAAACATTAATTAGTATATTTTAACAGAAGAGTTCAAATTCAATACATAATTTTAGTAGAGCTCATTACTTTGGTAACCCATTTGTTTAATGGTCATAAGCAAAAGAGTATGGTTAACCCAATACTTAAAAATTTTTCACTTAAAAAAGGCAAAACAGTAATTATAATATGCTGGCCAAAGCCCAAAGCCTAAAGAATTATAAATCACAGAATGTCAGACTGTATTTGTTCATTTTCACAGCATGGCTTTTACTTGCTTTATTCTTGCCACCTGAAATGATTTTTCCCTCAGACTTCTATTCTCTTCACATATTTTAGGCCTCATTTTAAATATCACTTTGCCAGAACTACTCTTCTTTTCCACACTATCTAAAGTAAGTCCCAATTCCTAATCATCTAGGTGTCTGTCATAGCCCCTGGAATAATCTGTTCAAAGCCATATCTTTTAGTATTAAAAAAATATGTTTTTTTCTCTGAGTTTTCCCCCTCTAGGAACATGACAGCCAAGGTATTTTAATTCCAACTGGGCTAAAATAAAACAAACATAGAACAGAAAGAGTGCCATATAAGTGTTAACTGAAAACAAACACTTTTAGAAAGGTAGCTGGAAGTGTTGGAGACAGGCATCTGCAACTGAAATGTGAGTTTTGTTTTCCCCAAAATTACATTTTATTTAATTTCATGATATTTTTGCCATGAAGGCAAATGTATAAATATGCAAATAAATTTACAATCTATTATTTTATAGTTTCTGTGTTTTTGTCATATTAGAAAGACATATTCTCATCTAATTTATGACCTTAATCTTACCTGAGTTATTGCACTCTATGCCTTTCTGTGGTGCATAACTCAGGACAATGCCTGATTCATAGCAGGCATTTCATAAATCACTGTTGAATAGATGGACAAGTGAATAGATGAGTGAATTAATACAGTAGCCTCTTAACTATTTCCCCTTTTACAATAAATTTGCTTCTACCTTAACTTATCTAAAGCACATACTGGTGAGACGGTCTCTTATTAGAAGCAATAAAATTAAAACTTTCCATCTCAAAGGTATAGAATCCAGGGTCTTTAGGTATTGTAAGAAGTCATTTTGTGACCTGTTCCCCAGACTTTCTACAATTGTACAACTGGAGCCAGCCTACATTATTTACAGATTATCAGATTTTCCTGGCTTTTGATACTTCATGATTCTGATTTTCTCTCTTTACTTTGTACTTCTTTTGTGGGTTTCACCATCTGCCAAATCCCTCTCCAACTTCTCAGAGTTCTTTAAAGCCATTTTGTGACTTCTTCCTGACCAGTTCCTTCCCTGAATCTTCTCAGCTTTCCAGAATGTTCTGGTGAGTTTTCCCATTCTGCTTGAATTGTAGGTATATGTGAACAAGAGCCAACTTATCTCCTAGATTTAAAAACTCCCTTAGAATAGAAATGTGTTTATTATTCTTTGTATCTTAGGCACATCTATGCACAGTTTTGAATTTCTGAGAGATTCTTACTGCTACTGTTGCAGCTTTTTCACTCCCGTAGTTCAGCAAGCAGGAGGGAGTGTCACCCAGTTGCCACTTCTCTCCCATTGTTCAGCAAGTGGGAGAGAGTGTTACAGCTCTTTTACTCCTGCCACCTGCAGATCAGCAAGCAGAAACAATACACCCCTTTCACTCCTGCAGTTCAGCAAATTCTAGGTTCTTGTCCCACAACCAAGAGGAATAGGGTACGTGGAAATCAGAGAGTGAGTAAGGCAGAGTAGAATTGTATTGAGCGACAGAAACTAAGCTCTCAGCATCTGAGGGGACCTGTAAGTGGGTAAGCTATCTTTGTGGCTGAGTCCAGGGTTTTTATGGGCTTAGAATGGGGGAGTGTGTGCTGAATTGTCCATGAGCAGGCTTGGAAAAAGTTTGGTTAAAAGGTATCGTCGAGAAGGAACAAATTGAGGGAGAGTGGGTAAACCAGGGACAGAAATTCTCACTCTGGTCATGGACTCTATCCAGAACTGGCATCTCAGTTTTCAGGCTTCAAACTATCCTGGCTTGAAGGTTGGGACCTGTCCTAGGGAGGGACCCTGTCTGCCTAGGAATTCGTCTGTATCCTTTCACTATCAATCCCCCCTCTGAAGAGGTGCATCTAACTTCCATTAGGATAGGGACAATGACTGCTCTAACTGCTTCCTGCCGACAGGGGGAATTGTTTTGGGAAAACAGCTGTCAGATATCTCTCAGAGGCCTATCTAAGGGTCCCCAGTAAAAAGGGAGCCATCATCTGAGGCTCCATTTGCATGATCATTTGGAGTTTGATGGCCTTTAGCCAAAAAGAAACAAATTTTACAAGGAGGTTAAGTATGCATGAACCATATATGAGTATTATACAAAAAGGAGCTAAAAGGGAATAATCTTGTGCCAGAGATAACAGAAATAAGAAGTAAAATAGACTAATCATTCTGAAAACAATGTTGTGGCCAGAGCAGTTTCACCCTTGTGAAAGAAATTAAATCTTATTTGGGGGAGGGCAGTTAAATTTTAGAAAAGAGATTGCTGTTTAGGGGAGTAGATAATCCCATGGGCATTCAGGATTAGGGGTCCTTGGCAAAGACACCTAATGGTGAGGAACAGAATGAAGGTGAGAACAGCAATCATAGGCAGGACTATAAAGGATATCCATGAAAGGTGAATTATTGACACTTATGATCTTTAGGTTCAGGTTTCCAATTTCTTTACATTGGTGCTTTGAGTGCTCTCTGGGTCAACAGAGATAATTCCATAAGTTCCCCAGGCCTTTACTCTAGTATAATATATCCAAGAATCTATTCCAGTGATCTTCACCGCTGAAGAAGTAGAAAGAAGTACACTGTAAGGTCCCTCCCAACCCAGACCTGAGAACAACCACTGGGCTAATTGATAGGTTTAATCCTTTCCTAGGTGGAAGGCTTGGTGAAGGATTTGAAGAACTTTCCATTGGCTGAAAGCTGCTGGATGAAGTTTGCCATACTCTGATTGTAGTCATCCTGAGGGCTGAAAGGTGTATTCCCAAGAGGTGGCCCATTCTATTTCCTCAGAAGAATATTGAAGTTTTATTTCTCTTATGCAGCCCTCCCAGATTAGAGGCCTCAAGTGGATCAGATATCTGTGGAACTCTCACTGCCAATTTAGCTGCTTGGTCTGCCAATGTATTTCCCTTGGCTGTTTCATCCACCCATTTTTGGTGGCCTTCACAATGTATCAATGCCATTGCCAATGGAAGGAAAACCTAGAATAATAGTCTGTTAATTTCCTGATGGTGTTTAAAGGGAGACCAATTAGCTATGAGGAAGTCTCTCTCTTTCCAGATATTGGCATGGGCATGGAGGATTAGGAAAACATACTTAGAATCAGTATAATTGTAAACTGCTTTCCCTTTGCTTAATTCAAACATTTTTATGAGGACAATTAGCTGAACTAGTTGAGCACTTGTGCTCGAAGAAAGAGGTGTGCTCTCAATAGTGTCATTCAGGGCGACTACTGCATACCCTGCTTTATGGATCTCTTGTTCTATAAAAAAGTCCATCTGTAAAAAGAGTCCAATCTGGGTTCTCCAAGGTAGTTTCTTTGAGGTTCTCTCTGGCTGCATAGATTTGTACTACTATCTGTTTGCAGTCATGTTCAGGTTCCCCAGCTTTTTCTGGAAGGAAGGTGGCTGAGTTTTGACAGTGACACCTTCTTAACTGGACTGTAGATCCCTCCAATAGCAGAGCTTGATATTTGAGGAGATGGTTGTACGTTAGCTGGAGACTCCCCATGGAAGACAGCAGTCCTGCCACATTATGTAGGGTATAAACAGTTAAGTTATTCCCCATCCTTAACTTAGTAGCCTCTGGCACCAGCAAAGTTACCACTGCAACTGCCCAGAGGCAGGCCGGCCATCCTTTAGCCACCAAATCAAGCTCCGTGCTTAGATAGCCTACAGGCTGCTGGACTGGATCTTGGACCTGGGTTAGAACTCCCAGGGCCATTCTCTTCCTTTCTGATCCATAAGGATTGAACGGCTTCCCAATGGGAAGACTAAGGGCTGATGCCTCAGACAAGGCTTGTTTCAATTGGTCAAAGACCCTTTTAGCCTCTGGTTCCCAAATTAGCTGTCTGAGCTTCCTTTTTTAGGTGATAAAGGGATGATCTATCTCATCATACCCAGGTATCCATAATCTGGAGAATACTCTAATGCCCATGAATCCCCTCAGTTGCTTGAAGGTTTAGGGGAGGGAAAAGGAGGAGATGAGCTTAATCTTTTCTTTGCCTAATGCCCTGGTTCCCTCTGACAAGACTAAACCTACGTACTTCACTGAAGTCTGATAGAGCCGAGCCTTAAATTTTGAGATCTTACATCTTCTGTCAGCTAGAAAATTAAGAAGAGCCTTATACCCCTCCTGAGAGATTTCCTCAGTTGGGGCACAATGGAGAATGTCATCTACATATTATAAAACTTTAAATTGTGGATAAAGAGAGATCCCTTGACAATGCCTGCCCAAACAGGTAGGGCCTGTCTCAGAATCTCTGTGGTAATACCATCCAAGTTAGCTGGGTAGTCTGGTTGCAAGGATCCTCGAATGCAAAGAAATATTGGAAGTCAGGGTGTAGTGGTATGCAGGAAAAAAGCATCCTTTAGGTCCAGGACTGTGAACAATTTAGTACCCTCAGGTACTTGAGTTAGCAGGGTATAGGGATTGGGAACCACAAGATGAATTAGAACCACAACGTCATTAATGAGGTAGTGATCCTGGAATGTCTCCATTTCTTATTGGGTTTCTGTACCCTCAATATCAGGGCATTACAAGGGTTGTTGCAGGGTTTGAAGATGCCCTGGAACATCAAGTTATCAATGATTGATTCTAGCTTTTTCCTGGCTTCTGGTTTTTGGGATCTTGTCTCTGGTTAGGAAAAAAGGTTGGATCTTTACAATGGATCTGGACAGGTATGGCAGTTGTGGCCCAGCCAATTTTCCCTTGAGTTGCCCAAACTTTTGAGTTAATGTCAGTCTCCACCAGGGGGAAGACAAAAAGTGTACCCTGGAACCATAAGGATGGTCGTTCCCATAGGAGCTAAAATATCCCTGCCTAGCTGAGGAGTTAAGTTTTCAGGCATGATTTAAAAGGCAGGAGTAAACAAGAGGTTTTCCCAACTACAACTAACGGGTTGGGAAAAGTATCATCCTGAGACACCCCTCATGGTCATACTGAGGGAGGAGAAGAAGCCTGGATTGGAGAGGAGAACAGAAATGGCCACTCCTATATCCAGGAGGAAGTTATCTTCCTCCCTTCAACCTCTAGAATCACCCTGGGCTCCTGGATGGTAATGGTGGTCTGAGTCGTCGGAGCTGGAGAGAGGAGCCCTTGGACCCATCAGTCCTGCTTGACTATTTGGGAGACTATCTGTACCCGGTAACCTGCATCTCCCGGGACAGTCCACCCTACAGTGGTCCCCACTGCAGACTGGAGAGGGTTAAGGTGGCTTCCCCATGTTTCCTGCACAGTCCTTCTTATAGTGCCCTGGCTGCCACACGTATAGCAGTTAAGAGGTACATCTCAGGGATTCTGGGGTTTGCAAACCTACAATGTAGCCACTAGAACCTCTGCCTTTTTCTCTCTCCTCTTTCTTGAGTGTCCTCCTGAGCCCTATTATAAAAGACTGAGGTGGCTATTTTCAGGAGGTTTTCTTTTCTTTTCTTTTTCTTTTTTTTTTTTGAGACAGAGTCTCTCTCTGTTGCCCAGGCTGGAGTGCAGTGGCGCAATCTTGGCTCACTGCAACCTCTGCCTCCCGGGTTAAAGTGATTCTCTTGCTCCAGCCACCCCCCAGGTACCTGGGATTATAGGCACACACCACCATGCCCGGGAAATTTTTGTATTTTTAGTAGAGATGGAGTTTCAGCATGTTGGTCAGGCTGGTCTCAAACTCCTGACCTTGTGATTCACCCACCTCTAAAATACTATCTGGTCCCATAGCCTGTTTCTGTAGCTTCCTCCTAATATCAGGTTCTGCCTGAATAATAAACTTATCCTTTAGGATTAGTTGTACCTTGATTGAATCAGGAGGTAGAGTGGCATGCTTTACCAAGGACTCTCTTAGCCTTTCCAGGATGGCAGTGGAATTTTCATCTGATCCCTAGTCTATCATGGATAGTTTGGAGTAATTGAGAGGCTTAGTGTTAGTCCTTCATAAGCCCTCCGCTATGCACATCTGAAAGTGCTTCCTTCTTCATTCTCCTGTGTCTTCATTGGTGTCCCATTTAGGGTCCTCCAATGATACTGCTGTTTTTCCAATTGGATAAGGTTCTTCCCCTTTCTTGGCACTATATGGAAAACTAAGCTCATCCCCAAACTTCTCTGCTGTTTGTAAGTCGGCCTGCTTCTCAGTGGTAGTCAAAAGTAACATAACATCCTTCCAGGAGATTTCAAATGCTTGGGTTAAATTCTGGAAAGCTGCTATATACCTGCCAGGGTAGTCTGAAAACTTAACATGATCCCCCTTAATTTGTCTTAAGTCTTGTAGAGAAAAGGGGACCTAAACCTTAATAGGGCCATATTCACAAGGCATCTCTTATAGGGGCGTGAGTGAGGCTGGTACCCACTTAAAATGAGGATTTCTAGGATGGGACAAGTTAAGAAAGAACATGGATAGGGAGGACAGGATGGATCAGGAGGAACAGGACCAGAGAAACTGGACTTGCCTGCTGGAGGCAGCTCTGGAATTTGCTTCCCTTGTCCCTTGAGATTGCCGTTTGCAGCCTCTCCTGAGATGACCACTAGGAGGGCTAGATCAATTCTACAATGTTGGCAAAGCTTTGGAATATCATGCAAGGCAAAGAAAGCCTGCACATATGCGACCTTGGACACTTTGCCATCTCATTTACAGAAAAGGTCCAGCTGCAGGACAGTGTGAAAATACTTTCCTCTGGAGGCCAAGCTTCTCTGTCCTGCAGTTTATAATTCGGCCAAGCTGAATTATAAGCAAATCTAGAGAGAGTGGGTAAGATGAGGATAGAAGTTCTCACTCTGGTCGTGGATTCTTCAGAACTGGCAGCCTGGTTTTCAGGCTTTAAATTGCCTTGCCTTCAAGATCGGGTTTCAGTGGGGACCCTGAGTCCTTTCTGCCTAGGAATTTGCCTGTCTCCTGTTGCTAGCATCAGTATTCAATTGGTAGTAATTTTCACATCTAAATTCCAAACTAAAAGATGCCTTCCAAAAAATAAAAGTAAGCATTTATCAATTTAAAATCGATTTAATGTCATGGTAATGAAGAATAGTTATACAACAGTATTCTATTATCAAGGATTTGAGAATGTAATTCTACTTTTATAGCAAAGATCTACTTTTGTCTATAAAATTGAATATTTTTGTGTCCATGATGGATCAGCAAAATGTACCATAAAGTGTGAAATAATAAAGCTTTGAAATGCAGTAATTCATATTTGGACCCATAAACACTTACCTTACATCAAAATCAATTTCATATACATTAAATGTATTGGTATACATTTTCTAATATGAAAATAGATAGATGAATGAAACATCAAAAAATCTGTACTAAGGAGTAAAGTTTCAGTTTAAGGGAAGAAAAAACGCAAAGGAAAAATGATACATTTTTAACATATAAACATTTCACATTTATGTCAAATACTGCAGAATGAAATCATACTACAAACTAAGAAAAGGAATCTAGCAAAAATGTAAACAACATGAATACTGGCTCAATAAATATCTCTAATAACTTTTTATATGCTAAAAAGTTATGCAATAGTTTTTTAAAACGGATAAATTGAGAAAGTTGATAATTTTAAGAAAAGCAAATGCGTTAAAGCTTTCAACCACACATGTATGTAAAAACTACAAATTAAACGATGTCATATTAATTTTTACCTATGAAATTAACTATGATTTTCTATGAGATTAGGGAAATCAGGGAAGGTTGCAAAACAATGAATGGGCATATAAATTGTTACATATCTTAAAGAAGATGTTTATAAGCACAGTCTTCCTAACCCCCATCCTTCTACATACATACACACACACACACACACACACACACACACATATAATCTTTCTAATATAGAATCAAAGGATTCCTATTTTGTCACTTCCCCTCCCTATGACTTAAAATAGTTCTCTAAGTCCTTATTGGACCTTTGCCAATTTAAATGTAAAGATTCAGTATGTTACCTGGAGGTTAAAAAAAAAAGTGGCAAGGAATTATAAAGTGGTTTTTTTAATTGCCAATTACAAAGCAAAATCAATTTTTTGCAGAATTGATACATGTCCCCAGCATTAGTCAAATACAGTTATATGGCCATTTGTATGTGAAAGAATGACCTAAAATCTGAATCAAAATAAGCAGCCATTCATCTTTGCAATATGATTCAGCTGACTTGCTTAAATTTGCATAAAACAAACCTTTTTTGTAGACCTTTGCATTTAAAAGGCTTTTAGAACTTCTAAAAGTGCTTGCAACTCTCAAAAATGGTGCCCTTTTTCTAATAACAGCTTTCTCAAGCAGAGACAATCTAAAAGAAATACATATGTAATATATATATATATTTAAATTTTGTCCTTGTTTTAACATACATAGGCCCCATCTCTCCTTTGGGGACTTTTTAGTTTTTTTGTTACATCCTAATGATACCATAAATATTCTATAAAACATAATTTAAAGAATAGTGTGTTCTGTGTGAACTCTCTCAGCAGGAAAATGTAATGACTAAATACATACTCTTGAAGTATGCCAAAAATAATTTCATGGAGTTATTGTAGCATGCTGAGTATTAGAAGGCCTTTTAAATTTCAAAATGGTGTTATAATGATTTATAATATACAAATGCTCTGAAGTGGCCATTCATTGCACATCTTGTTATGCAAAATAGTAAGCTTTCTCAAAAGTCATTTATTAATCACTTTAGTTTTGAACAAAACACTGTTCTCTTAGCTGTTTCTAGGATATTATGCCCTATCTTTTACTCAGAAAAAAAATTCAAAAATCAAAGGTCATGCCTTTATTTGTACACTTTTGTACTTTTATCTTGAAAAAAAGCTGCAATATTTTAATTAGAGGAGTACTTACATTTAAGAAATAATACCAATAAATAATTATAGTGAGTAAGAGTTTCTTTTTCTGTTTAGGTGTTCATTTTTGTCAGTCAAGGTTCCCTATTAATACTGACATTTTTATGAAATATAGATTTATTCTCTTGACAATTTATATTTTATATTATTTATGGTGTTGAGAAAAGCAAGCACAATACTTTAATCTTTTGAAAAAATCTCTAGATTTACATAAAGATAAGTGGTCATAAAATCCATTCCACAGCAACCAGGAAGAGTTTATGTTATTGTTTCTAAAAGTTTTGAAATGTAATATCCAACATATTTCTGAAATTATTTATTGGTTTGAAGAAGGTATTTTTAATAAAAGCTTGTTGGCATTGATTTTTTTTTCTTTTCTGGTTAAATATACTGCTGATGTGAACATTGTTTGGCATACATCACTACTATTTAGCCATTCAAAATCTTGAGCATAGCATTTTTTTCCTAGATCACTAATCAAATCCTTATTCATGTAACAATCTACTACCAAATGACTAATATTAATTCTTGAAGTCAGTATCAACTTCTGACATAAAATTGTGTAGTCTTGAATCACAGATCTGAAAGACATATTAGAAATCATACCAAAATACTTATTATATAAATATGAAAATTAAAGTGTAATTAGGCAAAGAACTTGGTCAAATGCCAAATAGCAGAGTAGGATGGCCCCCTCCTTATTATCTTAAATTTCTTTTATGTCGTTGTTTTTTTAATTTTAATCCCCTCCACTGCCTTATATTATCGTGGCCTAAAATAAGTGGGGATTTTATTAAGCTGAATGAAGTTACTAGAAGGATGAAAAGAATAATAACACAATTTATGAGTCATTAGGACTTTGGGACTATATCATGAACATGGAAATGTTGGATGAAAAAGATTCAAGAAACAGTGAATTTTAACTTTGAGGCTTCATGTGTATGAATGCATCATTTAGGCCTAAGCTGGTGAAAGAATAGAATTGCTATTTATAAAGAGTAGAAGAGCTGTAAGAATCAGTAGCTTGGCATTGGCCATATTAATTTTGACATGACTACAGACCTTAAATTAGATGTGAAGGAAAAAGCTGGAGGGTAGTAGACTGACATGCTAATTTTGGTGTTTTTGAGATTTAGATGATGTTTAATTCCATAGGTTGAATAAAAACAGCTAGAATATTATTATATGTAGAAATGAGAAGAAAGTTAAGGTCAGTGCCCTAGGGCATTCTATTATTGAGAGATGGAGAAATGAGAAAGGACCAGCAAAAAAGGAACCAGAAATGTAGGAGATACATCAGGAAGTGAGGTATCCTGGAATCCAAAAAAGAAAATATACTAAGAGAAAAATCAATTACGCTTTCTTTTTCTTTTTCTTTTTTTCTTTTTTTTGAGATGGAGTCTCCCTGTGTTGCCCAGGCTGGAGTGCAATGGTGCGATCTTGGCTCACTGCAACCTCTGCCTCCCAGGTTCAAGGAATTCTCCTGCCTCAGCCTCCTGTGTAGCTGAGATTACAGGCGCATGCCACCACGCCCAGCTAATTTTTGTATTTTTAGTGGAGACGGGGTTTCACCATGTTGGTCAGGCTAGTCTCGAACTCCTGACCTCGTGATCCACCCGCCTCGGCCTCCCAAAGTGCTGGAATTACAGGTGTAAGCCACCGCACTCGGCCATCAATTATGCTTTCTACCAGTGTGCCCTATACATATACCTGCTACTAGGAATCACATTTTTAAAAATTTCTTAGCACATTTTTCTCTTTTCCTTCATTCGGAAAAGGGGGTGGTAGTGGTATTATCATCTCTCCAGCTTTAAGACACCTTTAAGGCTGGCACCGTGGCTCATTCCTGTAATCATAGCACTTTGGGAGGCTTAGCCAAGAGGATCACTTGAGCGAAGGTGTTTGAAACAGAACTGACCAACATAGCAAGACTTGTCTCTGCAATTCTTTTTTTTAAATAGCCAATATGGTGGCATACATCTGTAGTCTCAGCTACCTGGGGGGCTGAGGCAGGAGGATTGCTTGAGCCCAGGAGGTCAAGCCTGTAGTGAGCCATAATCATGCCACTGTACTTCAGCCTGGGTCACAGAGTGAGACACTGTACCAAAAAGCAAAACAAATAAAACAAAACCCACATCAACAACAATAAAACATTCAAAATTCAAGTAGGTTCAAATTAAAAAATCTGTAGCATTGTAAAGCATCAAGTTCTCTTCTACTCCTTCCCTCACTGCCTACTTAATGTCCTTCCTCCTCCTTTCCTTCCTTCCTTCCTTCCTTCCTTCCTTCCTTCCTTCCTTCCTTCCTTCCTTCCTTTATTCTATCAGTAAATTTAAGTAACAGTCTATGGAATTTGACTCATAGAATTTTATGTCTACTAATGGTTAATAACATTATTTATGTAGAAAGGTAAATCTTGTTATTATTTAAATCACATTAATTTTGGTATCCTTAAGGATTTTCAAAATTCAATTAATTATACTAATGTTTGCTATTTCCGCTTCACACCTAGGTGCATATTTGTTTTTTGTTTATTGTAATTACCTCTGATAATTGGCAGTTAGTAATATAAATGCCTACAACCACCCTTGTACTTACATAGCAACATATGACGTAATTTCATATTTGTATCAATTTGTAGTTCTCTAGTGTTTAATTATGGCTTCACAAATCAAAGTATTGCCCTTTTGTGGATAGTGGTTATGAAGACTGAAACTGCCTTTTATAAAACCTGCAGTCTTTTATGTTAATAAATTTTAATTGATTATTCAGGTTTTGTTGAAGGTGGAATGGTGTTCAATTAGATCACAGTATAAACCTTTCTGCTGTTGCACATTTAGTGACACCTTTAAAGGGTTGAAATGTAGTTAAATAATGAATCTTGTTGGTTAAATACTGTATTACTACAACATAGAGATTAATCATGAATAACACATTTTTAAAGCAAACAATGTATTTCTTAGCAATTGATTTTTTAATAGATAAAATTGTGTTTACTGTGTGCAACACGACGTTTTCAAATATATATACACTGTGCAATGACTACATTTTAATACTAGTTTAGGTTCATTATACAACACATTTCCAAAGCAATCCGTGGGAAATTGTATGCTTTAAATTAATAGAATCTCTTCTTTTCTTATTTATTCTAGCTAATATTGAAGTAGTTAAGAGCAGTTAAAAATGTTTATTTTCGGTATTATGTAGAACTCCAGAACGGTACTGTTGAAATATCAATCTAGAAAAACAAGTTTTTAAAAATTAAGATTCACAATAAGTGAAATACCACAGACAGTTGGTACTCACTCTAAGATATGACTTTTATCCTATTTTCCAATCTTTATAAACATAAATTATTTGTTTAATTGAAATCCTATACTCTCTATTTAAGATCTAATTTATAACTCCCCAAATCTAGAGTATCAGAAATGTTTTAAAAGTCAGCATTTAAGTAATAATTTGGTCTTTGGAACTATATTGATAAAATGTGTGCACAATCACGTGAAATTAATTCTTATATAATCATAATTACATATACTGTACACATAAAAGATAATGTTTCATTCATCTTTTATCCCCTGACCTGAAGGCATTAAATGCTTTAAGTGTTAATTTTTAAATGTACAATTTCTGCTATATTTTATGAAATGTGTAATGATGACTCAGAAATCATAAGCCACCCACTGTATTACTAAATTGACAGAAAGCACAGTGCAAAATGCCTTCCTTAGAATGAGGCTAATTGAAGGTTCAGCACTATTCACAAATATACAGAACCCCTAGGGGAATATCTAGCTATTTCTGGTGTTTGATGCTACACTCAGAGCTAATGTCCAGTCAGGAGGTCACTGCATAAACTTCCCTCCTATTGTGGTTATTGTTGATTAAACAAATTGAGAAAATTTTACTTAAGTCTTTGCAATATCCATTTTATAGCTTTCATTATTAAAGAATGTTAAAAATGATTTCTATCAAGAGTTTTCCAAATTTGTTCTATGGAAACTTGGAGTTGTATAAAATTGTCTCATATGCTACCAAGGGGCCACACTGGGCTTGGGGTCGGGGATGGGGGGGTGGTGGCAAATATTTAGAAGATCCCATCACACCTCATCCATAATTTGTCCGGGAAGGATTTGCTGCTATGTTTTACATATTGCTATTAAGCTTAAATTTTATTGTGAAAAAGTGCTGAATACACTGCTTATTGTTTTTATATTTTGAATATAGTACTATTTATTTTCTCCTTTAAGATAGATATACATTAATCCCCAAAGTATTATAAAAATTGACTTGTATGCATTTCTTAATTTTTATTTTATGTAGAGATCTTTATATATCTATGAAAAGAAAGCATTTTAAAATTTTAATTTATATGCTCTAGATTTTTATAAATATTCATCTCCTTTTTCAGGATGTTATTTAATGTAGTTCACCTTAGAACCATTGTAAAATAACAATTTTTTCTAATTATTTCCACTTATTCAGTAGATCACAACCAAACTTTGGTTGTAAGAAATAAATCATTGTTTTGTTTTCCATAAATTAAATGCATCTGTCAATTTTATATTCTACATGTTTGTGTGTTTGTAACAAAATATAGCTATTTCCATCTATTTCTGTACCTATTTCTTGACATGTACATGAGAGATGTGAATAATTGAGACATGTTCTCTAACTTTGAAATCAAAACACAGTAGAAAGATACCAACGTTAAAATTTCTTAACAACTTTCATAATTTCAATTTTATATTACATCATCATAAAATTAATTTATTTCTACTTTGACAAAGCATAAATACAAAAGCTGTGCCCCTATGGCAATAATAAAATTATTGGTATAAAATAATAATGGTATAGTATAAAAGTTTGAAATCCAAAAGTGCTGTATTGCTGGGTGACTCACATCTGTAAGCCCAGCACCTTTGGAGGCCATGGTGGGAGAATCACTTGAGCCCAGAAGTTTGAGACAAGCCTGGGCAACATGGCAAAACTACGAAACTCTACAAAAAATATAAAAATTACCTGAGTATGGTGGCACATATCTGTAGTCCCAGCTACTCGGGAGGCTGAGGTGGGAGGATAGCTTGAGCCCAGGTGGTTGAGGCTGCAGTGAGCTGTGATTGTGCCACTGCACTCCAATCTGGGCAACAGGGCAAGACCCTATCTCAAAACAAAATAAAATAAAAATGCTAAGGAATCAAAAGTAACTTTCAATCTATATAATTGTCCTTAATTGTCTTGAATATGTACACCATATCATAAAACATCATATATTTGAAGTGTCATTTAAGGAGAATTTATGCAGTGCTTCATTGTTAAGACTGGTGAAATGGCAGACTCTGGTCATACCAAATATGCAGGTGGGAGTGGTTTTTCATTTCCTGGGTAAAGAATATAACCTGAGGCATAGATATGCATTCTGAGAGTTAAGTTTTAAATTAGACTTAAGTCTTCCACTTCCAAACTTATATTTAAGATTCTTGCAATCTTTTACTCATTTACTTTTGATAATTTGCAAGAATTTATTTTAAGCATAAGAAATCTTAATATAATCATAATCTGTAAGAAAATGAATTGCTCCTATGTTTTGCACTAGAGTAACGACTTTGATTTTGATGTGGTATTGATCAATAACTCTATTCTATAGGAAAATGGAAACATCATTCCCTAGAAACAGTTGAAGTTGACAGACCTAGAGGTTGACAAAAGGACACGACACTAGGGTGAGTAAAGTGATATCCTCCTTTATATTTTTTTCCTTCTCCTTTGAAGAATAACAATACATTACATCTATATTTCACAGTAAGTTCAAGAACTGTGTATGGAGTTAAATTTCCAGGCATTGCTCAATGTCTTTAAGCAGATATATGTTATGTTGGATTCACATAAGCTAGACGGAGAGAAAATAGTTAATCAAGTAGTAAATAAAAGTCTTTCCCTAGAGAAGTGAAATACCTGTTGTTTCTCTTTTAATACATTTAAAACAAGCAAACCTTATACCCAGTTTAGATTTATTATTCTTCATTGATTGTTTCATTATCTTGGAGAGAACATTCTGGCAGTAAAGTAGTAGACACATTGCATCCATCATTGTGTGTCAAAGGGCCATCAGGTCGATGGCTCTTTTTGAACTTTGTTGTTTCAGAAAACCATAGCTGAGTATTATAGGCAGAAGTTTGACATTTTCAGGATGAAAATCAATTTTCTTTTATGTGTTTCTGAAGTGAGGCTTGTGCTTCAATTACAGAAGAAATAGCTTTTATAACATTGGAGCAACAAAATAGAAATTAAAATAAAATTTGGGTAACAATAGCTTCAATGAAAGTGAGGAGAATTGTATTTTAGTGGTATTATAATGTTTTAAATCCATTGAAATAGAATCCGAAATAGAAATTTATGGAAAAAGGTACAGAAATAGAATAATGTCTATGAAATCAAGATAGTAATGAATAAAATTTATAAATAAAAACTCAGAACTGGAACATGTTTAAGGAAATCAAATATTATTAAAGAAGAAATATATAACTGTAATTTGCAATTTATGATACACATATATGTTATGTGTATATAAACACATGACTGCTTATCATACTTGCTTAATTTATCTCTTGCTCCTGGCTCCAGAAAAAATGAAAAAACTCTCTTTCATCCAGGAGTATATGAATAGCATTTATCATAAAGCTGTGGCAAAGTAGGCATTTACTACTGTTTGCTACTGAATATGTTAAAATACTAAAAATAAAAATAATTTTACCATTTTATACTTTTTAATGTATAAAATGCTGTTTTGCAGGGGGATTTGTGGAGTTTTTGTAAAAATAAAGATTTGAAATAACATTCTCTTTTAGTAATAATAGATTATATTTTAAATAATATGCTCAAGTTTTAAAAGTGCTATAGGTCCTTCTCTGCGTACCTAAGACATTTCTGTGTCAGTACACTTAAACGGATTTGAGGCTGAGCCTTAGGCTTTATATTTTTCAACCATAATTTTATTCCTCATATATGCATATTTAATTTCCTATGTAACAATATATTTCAGATATAATTTTTTCATGCAAAAAAATCACATGAAATTGTTTTAAAGTTATAATTTCATCGTTTGTTGAGTATACAAAATCATGAAATGAATACTTGAAAAGACAAAATTTTCATGTCCCCAAGATTCTTGCTATTTAGAGTTCAGGTGAGTTTATGATAAACTTTCTTTCAGGACATTCAAATAAAAATGTAGCACAAACAGCTTATTATTTAATAATTATTAATACCATATAGGTTCATATGTTTTCATATGCACAAATGGATAGATGACGGATAAATAGATAATTATAGACCAGTATCGAAATTTCCAATACAAACACTCTAATATGTGACAGTTCTCAATTCTCTACCCTTCTGTATAAGAAATTCCTTGAAGGATTAGGGTAAGTACTCTACACGTACACCTTTTCATTCCGCTTGCATAGTAAGAGTGTGTACAAATAATGACTAATAATGATGAGGCCATTTTGATTCAGTTTCATCAGAGGTGTAAAATGGTAGTCATGAAAAACATAAGACATCTTTAGTTTTTCCTTTTTGAGATTTTGTGATTTCTATTTTTGTCCTGACATTAGTACAAAGAAAATCTGTTTCTCTCCTTGGACAATTAAAATACTGTTGTTATGTAATAAATCAACAAGAGCACGAATTATGAAAATTATGAACAACTTTGGTAATTTTGCAGAAATATCCTCAATACTTATTTCAATTACTTAACCTAAGATGTTACTTTTTTACTGCAATTGTATTACTTAAATATTTTTCTTACAGCATTTTGTATATCTTATATATCTTTAAAATTCTTATTATAATTATATTAAATAAATATATTTAACAGATAAATTATTCAAAACAACATTTTACATTGATAGGTATTATTAATGATGTTCTCAGTTGTCTTAACAGGTCAAGGAAACAAAACATTGACCAAAAAGAATATTTAAAAAAAAAATACATTTTATGTTGAATAGGTGAAACCCAGTTATACCACTGACTGAGAAAATACAAGATAAAGTTCCTTTAGTATCTGTACTCAAGTACTCCAACTTTATTTGTCAGATATTTTTTCTCATGTAAAGGCTTAAGTTGTGTAATACGAAACAGAGACTGAGACTCAAACTTGGGTCTGACTCCGCAGCCATAGTAGGCTCTACTGCATCGTGTGGCCTCACCGTTGACAACAGGAAGGCCTCTGGTCTGGGGTTATGTAACCGGAAAGGGGTCCCAATCCAGACCCCAAGAGAGGGTTCTTGACCCTTGTACAAGAATTGATTTATTAAGAAAGTAAAGGAATAAAGAATTGCTACTCCATAGGCAGAGCAGTGGCATGAGCTGCTTAACTGAGTATACTTAACAGTTATTTCTTGATCATGCGCTAAACAAGGAGTAGATTATTCATGAGTGTTCCAGGAAAGGGGCGGGCAATTCCTGGAACTGAGGGTTCCTCCCTGCTGTTTTAGACCATATAGGGCAACTTCCAAATGTTGCCATGGCATTTGTAAGCTGTCATGGCTCTGGTGGGAGTGTCTTTTAGCATGCTAATGCATTATAATTAGTGAATAATGAGTACTGAGGATGACCAGAGGTGACTTTCTTCACCATCTTGGTTTGGGCAGATTTTGTTTGGCAGCTTCTTTACCGTAATCTGTTTTATCAGCTGGGTTTTTGTGACCTGTAGTTTGAGCTAACATCCTTTCTCATCCTGTGACTAAGAAGGTCTACTCTCCTGGGTATGCAGCCCAATAGGTCTTAGCCTTATTTTTCCCAGCCCCTTTTCATAACGGAGTCTCTTTGGTTCGAATGCCTCTGATAAAATCAATAAGTTTTCATGATGTATAAATCTGAGGCTGTGGGTCTTTATATATTAAATATAACTTTGTGAGATAGTTCTAAGTAGTCTCTTTGGAGTATACAGGCATCAGCATAGTTATAATTCCTTGTGGACCTATCTAACCACCCAATGGGTTCATCTTGCCCAGATATAGCTGATTTATCAAGATAGGGGAGTTACAATAGAGAGAGTTTAATACATGTAGAGCTGGCTAAACGAGAGACTAAGTTTTATTACTACTCAGATCAGCCTCCCACAAAATGTGGAGGCTAGGGCTTTTCAAGGACAGTTTGGCAGGCAGAGGGCTAGGAAAATTGCTGATTGGTTGATAAGGTGTGGAAAATGGTCCTTCTGGACTGAGTGTGCTTCTGAGTTGGAGCCACAGAATAGTCCCTGGGCTAGGTGGAGTCATCAGGTTTTCAGAAATGCAAAAGTCTGTAGAACCACCTTAAAAAGCAAATCTTAGGTTCTGAAATAGTGATGTTAATTACAAAAATAATTAGAGAAGTTGCAGATCTTGTAACCTCTAGAACAATGACTGGTAATTGTTTAAGCCTAAGTTGTGTAATACTAAGCAGAGGGACTGAGACTCAAACCTGGGTCTGACTTCACAGCCATAGTAGGTTCTACTGCATCATGCTGCCTCTCCATTGACAATAGGAAGACATCTGGTCTGAGGTTATATTACCAGAAAGAGGTCGCAATCCAGACCCCAAGACAGGAGTCTTAGCAATATTCTGGCCCTTCTCAGCCTCCTAACCTGGTGGACTTTCATTAGTTTTACAAAGGCAGTTTAGTTTCTGGGAAGGACTATTATCATGTAAACTATAAACTAAAATTCTCCCAAAGTTAGCTTGGCCCATGCCCAGGAATGACTAAGGGCAATTTAGAGGTTAAAGGCAAGATGGAGTTGGTTAGGTCAGATCTCTTTCACTGTCATAATTTTCTCCCTGTTACCATTTTTGCAAAGGCAGTTTCACTACTGTTCGGTTAAATGAATTTGATCACTAAATAATTTGTGCACACTTCTAAAACTTCTGGAAAAAAATACATTTTGTTTTAGTACCTTTTTACATCAACACTATGTTTATTCAAGTTAAAGAAACATAGTTATTTTAGAAGGGATATAAATGAGACCAACCATAGTTTCTAAGGGAAAACACTGAGGTTAAAGGAAGCAGTAATTTAAGAACTATAAGCAAATACGGAAAGTTCTACATCTAACGGAATTTATAATTGTGTGATCTATCCACATTAATGTATCTAAAGTCTGGTATTCCTGACTCCATTTAAATTAGATTAAATAATTTAAGTCCAGCATCGTAGATTCTCCCTCAAGTACATTTGCTGCTGTTTTGATGTTAATTATCCACATCACTCAGATAATTACCACCTAACTTGTTTATAGCACAAGGTATGCTGTAACTTTTTATCTGAAGGGAGCTTAAGTATTTCTTTTATCATGGGCCAGAGCAGTTTTCTATGTGGCTTAATTGTGTCCTAGAAAATTACTAGAATAATAAGCGCATTCACAGGGTTGAATATTAACAGATGAAGCAATTACTTGAAGAGAAACCTGCAAATCATTTTAACAATTGTTTTTTCTTGCACTTTGTTAAAGCAGCATTTGCCAAATGCGATCCTCAGATCACTTGTCCTGAGAAGATAAGGTCCGTTAAAAATTTTTCTATGGTGGGAATAATTTTGACAGCTCAGGAAAATGATATGAAAGTTTGTAATAGTAATGAAAGGGTTAGAGAAGTTCTGCCATCAAGAAAAATGCTAAAAATTTGTTTTTCTAACATTGTTTTATAACCTTCCTAATAACAGCTTGCAAAGTTTTTCTATAAAGGGCAAGAGGGTAAATAGTTTGGGCTTTGCAGGCTGTATGGGTCTCTCTGGCATCTACTGAACTGTTCCTTTATAGTGCAAAAGCAGATTTAGATATTACAGAAACAAATATGTGGCTGGGTTCCAATAAAACTTTATCAAATCAGCCCACTGGGCTGGATTTGGCCTGTGTGCTGGAATTTTCCAACCCCCGCCAATATTATGCAGAGGTAGTTTTAAAAAATGTCTGATTTGGAAATCTCTGTTTTAGATTTTGTACTTAAATCTCAAACTCTCTAAAATTGTATCCATAAGATAGCCCTTCCTCTTTGCTTATTCTCATTCTTGAGAAATTTGTAGCAGTAGAGGAGGGCATGAAGAAGGGAATAACTTTTTGCAGAGAATAAACTCTTTCAGCCTTGGTACCCATAGCTATCCCACCCCTATCACCTTTGTGGTATATACTGTATGACTAAGGAAAATGAATCACATACTCTTCCTGCCCTCAAGGAACTAGCTCTATGGTCTACTGGGAGTGAGGGTGATAATTTTGCAAATGGCAAGGAATGTGTCTACTGCACATAATAATATGAGAAAATGTGTGATATTAATGCCACATGAGCGGTAACAATTTCCCCAGGGAGATTAAAAGGAAGAACATAATTTTGGTTACAAGTACCAGGCAAGGCTTTAAATGACAGATAATGCAGGCAAGGCTTTAAATAAGAGATATTGCTGTAGATAAGCTTGTAAAGAGTATTCCTAGACGTCAACAGGCAGTGCTGCAGAGGAGAAAATTATGAGAAAGTATTGCTGCTAGATGGAAGAGCATAAATAAGGAAAAGGAGGTGGCGATGGTAGCAAATAGTCACTTAGCAGGAGCATATAGTGTTAGTCTGAAAAGTCAGTCTGCATCAACAAGATGCTTATAAGGTGCCATATACTTGATGCAACAGAAATGCAAAGGTGCTGAAGAACGTTAGCATGATAGGGACCCCTTTCATTCTTTGATTGAGGGGGGCCCATTTGCCCTTAGGTAAGAATGGTGCATATTTAAAATGCCTGATGATGCTGTTAATATTGTCTGTCCTAAGTAGTGACATAGCACATGTGTTAAGTAGTTTCGAGAGTTTTGGGGACCAAAAAAAAGCATTATTTGGATATTTCAGATGTGAATGAATATAAACAGTAAAACCTACAACACCTCCCTTCCCTCTGCCTCCACCTCCCACCAAGACAAATCCAGAGGATGGCAGTTGCTAGTATGTTTTCAGTAGTGCAAACATGTCAGGGCTGCCTCCCAGATTGCTTTCAACTTTCCTTTAGGTGGAGAGATTACTGCTGGCTCTCTAGTCATTGTGCTCAAATTTAAAGCAAGAAAAAAGTAAAATCTGTACGAAAGCTTTCCTCTTTACTGTGAGAAAGCCAAACTTTCTCAGAAGCACAAATTTTTACATTGATATTTTATGACCCAGAACTGGATCACAGGGCCGCTTCTCACTGGTAGCGAAACAGAGACAACAATTATTTGGCTTTATTCTCTTTCATGGGGGAATTGAAAGGGTAGAAGAAGATTTGGAGTAGCTTTAAAGATGCCTAAAGGTGTCCAAATAAATGTTTAAGTGTTTTATGAGACAGTTCAGAAGCACATAAGATGGTTTTAGGCAAACTACTTCATATATTTATTTTTCACCTTAATAAATATAACCTGATAATTTTATTGAGAGAGGAAAAAAAAACCCGTCGTTTGCAAAAGGATAAACAAAGATGTAATATATATGTTTTATATATATTATATCTTTATATATATCTCTTAATATGTACTTACACATATATCTTTATATATCTCTTTAAAATATATATAATATACAATACCTACATATAATATAGATATATCTTAAGAAATATATCTCTTTATAAAGATATATAATTATATCTCTTTATCTCTTTATATATATCTCTTTAAGATATATATATATATTTATTTACACATTTACAAAAGACAGTTTTTCTTTTCTCTCTCAATAAATTTACCAGGTTATATTTATTTTGTCACGTCCTAGTCTAACAAATCTAGTTGTGTGTGTGTATATGTGTGTGTGTGTATGTGTGTGTGTACATAACATAGAGAGAGAGATCTTTATATACTGTATGTATAGGTAGATATAGATATATATCTTTATAATATATATAGTGTGTGTGTGTGTATATATATATATATATATATGTATATATATGGTAATCTTACCTCCTAAAGGAAATTTGAAGAGATATATATAACTATATATAGATAGATACCACTGGATTTATTAGTCTAGGATGTGACAAAATATTCCATTTGAAACCATATTAGCAGCTTTTTAGATTTAATTTTTTTATGAGTGGTGCATTATAATATGAAGGAGTTGTAAAACTTTTAAGGACTTTGCAGTCAGAAGATCTGAAATATAATCCCAAGACCACCATTCACTAGCTATTTGTCTGTACTAAAGTCATTTAGCCACTGAGGACATCAGCCTCCCTTTCATCATTTTTAAAATGAGGATAATAATAACTGCCCTTCACACTGCGTAGGTTTGTTGCAAGGCCCAAATTAGGTGATATTTTAAAAATTGCTTCATCAACAGCAAAACACTCTAGCACTTCTCTGTCTATATCTTGAGCTCTTGTTTTTTTTCTCTCTCTCTTCTCCCTCCCTCTCTCCCTTTCTTTCTGACACACACACCCCACACACATTTCCACATAAAGCTCCCTGCTCAATCCCTTGAGATTACAAATGCCATCACAGAAATATATCAAGTGCCTCTGACAGCTTCTGGCTTCTGTTACTCAGTTTGTTTTTTTCTTTTTTCTTTTTCTTTCTTTCTTTTTTTTTTTACTTAGAACAAATTGAATCATGCTACTAGGTACCACTTCTTTAATGATTTCATGTATTTGTCACTTTAAAAGCTTTTATTTTTGACCCCAGACCCTCTGAAAGCCTGTCAGTTATAATCAGCTGTTACTCAGTTTGTCTGAACGTTGAGGTTCATACCACAACTAGAGAAACTGGTGGTGGAGGCACTTCTGTCTTGGAATATAATCAATGGCTGAAATAACTTTTGGGTCATTAAGAATGAAGATTTCCCCTCACAAGGTAACAGAGGATTTGGAAATGTTTAAAATGTGGAATGTCAGTAATATTATTCCCCATCACCCCCACCTACCACTTTACTTCTGTCTCACATCTGTTTACATCTAACACATTAGTAGAATCCCAAAGCATTTGTATCCATATACCAGATCAGAAATCCAAACCCAGCACTCATTACCACTAGCTGCATATAACATTTTCATAATTATTAAGTTGCCATTCTAGAAGAGAAGAAATATAATTTGTATACATACAAATGTGTGTGCGTGTGTGTGCGTGTGTATAAAACATGAATTTCTTCACTTCTAGAGTGGCAACTTAATAATTATAAAAGATATGTGTATATATATATATACACATACACACATATTTGTGTGATTTTGAATCTAAATTGTTTTGGAGCTATAGAGCATAATAAATTTACCAATAGTTTGCACAATATTTGTGTATTTATGTTAATTTATTTTTTTTATTATCCTTTAAGTTCTAGGGTACATGTGCACAACGTGCATGTTTGTTACGTATGTATACATGTGGCATGTTGGTGTGCTGCACCCATTAACTCGTCATTTACATTAGGTATATCTCCTAATGCTATCCCTCCCCCCTTCCCCCACCCCACAGCAGGGCCCAGTGTGTGATGTACCCCTTCCTGTGTCCAAGTGTTCTCATTGTTCAATTCCCACCTATGAGTGAGAACATGTGATGTTTGGTTTTCTGTCCTTGTGATAGTTTGCTAAGAATGATGGTTTCCAGCTTCATCCATGTCCCTACAAAGGACATGAACGCATCATTTTTTATGGCTACATAGTATTCCATGGTGTATATGTGCCACATTTTCTTAATCCAGTCTATCATTGTTGGACATTTGGGTTGGTTCCTAGTCTTTGCTATTGTTAATAGTGCCGCAATAAACATACGTGTGCATGTGTCTTTATAGCAGCATGATTTATAATCCTTTGGGTATATACCCAGTAATGGGATGGCTGGGTCAAATGGTATTTCTAGTTCTAGATCCCTGAGGAATCGCCACACTGTCTTCCACAATGGTTGAACTAGTTTACAGTCCCGCCAACAGTGTAAAAGTGTTCCTATTTCTCCACATCCTCTCCAGCCCCTGTTGTTTCCTGACTTTTTAATGATCACCATTCTAACTGGTGTGAGATGGTATCTCATTGTGGTTTTGATTTGCATTTCTCTGATGGCCAGTGAGGATGAGCATTTTTTCATGTGTCTGTTGGATACATAAATGTCTTCTTAATATGTTTTTAATGATTTTATATAGATAGATAGATATAGATAGAATGACTGCCTTCACATATGTGTTAAGATACTTTATTGTGAAAGTAATAAAAACGTAACTAAAATTGTCACACAGAATATAGCATATTCATTGGCTTATGAATCTGAAGGTCTAGAATTCCTTTCAGCCTTCAGGCAAGGGCTGACGCAAGAGTTTAGCGATATTACTGTCTGTCAGCTTTTACTTCATTGGTCATGACTTCATTTTAAGACAGTCTTCCCTCATAATCTCAGCCTATCCTATTCCACTTTCAAATTTATATGCATAACACTTTCAACAGTCACCAACCTTTCTCTGTTTAGCCCACCATTGTAACATATCCATTTCTGAACCAATGGATGATTGTGTGTAGGGCTTATTGACTTAGCTTAGGTTACAAACTCCCCCTCTGGAATAAGGTCGTTATCATCTTACCCATAATCACAGTGATCTCTAGAGATTGCAACTACTGAAATCAGAAAGATGCAGAGTGGGAAATAAGTAAAACCTATTCTACTTCTCTAATAAGAGAGTCAATTTTACATGTGCACATAGGTATATTTATTGCCTGGATTCTAACTCCTGATAGAAAGCATAAAGACCGATTCTCTCATGAGTGAATAAAATAAATTTGTCCTCATGAACTATTAGGTTAAAACACATAAAACTGCCACATGGAGGTGCCAATTGGTCAAAAATCAGCAACTTCATACCATTCAACCTAGAAGAAGGCCGCCTTAGGGAAAACTGGCCACAGTTGCTTTACCTATACCAAAGACCACAACCATCAGTACATGTAATATCCTCCATTGTTTCCCTAGCCTATTTAATATATCTGTGTGGCAATGATCTCATTAGTTTTCCTAAAATCGTATGTTTTCTTAATTTTTCCAAAAGTTTTAACAAGATAGAAACCTCCTAAAGCTAAATATTCCTTGAATGCTTCATTGGTATATTTTAGCCTCAAGCTTCACATGAAGGATCATTATCCATACATACATTTTGCAGATATAAATTATTTGTGCAATGGATTGGAGTGTAGGTCCTTTGTATGTATGAAATAGACCCCTTTATTTCTGGGAAATCATTGTTCTCTTCGTGGGTTCCCTGTGATCACGTGTTGTTGCCATCCATTTGCAGGTCTTCTTTCAGCTCCTCTAGGATGATTCAGCTGCAGCTCTGGCTTTGTTGACTGCTGAATCATGTAAATGGAGGCTTAGTGAAAAATATCTCTATTGAAGTACCTTGTTAGAAATCGATAATAGCTGATCTTTACAGCAAAATATATATCAAAAGCTGGTTTTACAAAACATTATGTAAGGATCATTGCTTCTTTATTTTGTATAGACATACTATGTGCACTGAATTGTCAGCTTACTCATCAGGGACTTGATGAGTACTTCTGGCATCCTTGGGATAGTTTCATGTAGACAAACTCTTTAAGGAAAAAGCCCCAATAATTATGTTTCTGTTTCTATCAAAGGATGGTTGTTAAAAATATTTATTACAAACACAACTTTTAAAGACCTTGTCAAGAAATACTTATCTTTGCCCCTAAATGAGGCCTGAGGCCTGAAGTACTTCCTTTTTCTGATCTATGATATTTTTATTAATTATTTATAATTGATTATTATTGCTTTTTTTTTTTTTTTGCATTGGTTGCCAGAAAGCTTACAGCCAAATCTGTGAACACTGTCTTAGAAATGTGTGCAAGAACCTGGAACTTTAGTGTTCATTAAATTTCACCCATTCTTCTCTTCAGTTTTCTAAATTTTTATCAAAATAACACTTCATAATAACTAAAACGAGATTAAACAGAGAACATATAAATAATAAAATTATATCTGAAACAACAATAAGAAAGTATACAGAGAGAAAAGCCTGTAATTACAATCCACTGAAGTAACTGCACCGAAGTAACTGCTGCTAACATTTAGACATATATTCTGTAATGTCTCACTTACTTATCATTTTATCATTTATCATGTTGGACCATTTCATTGTTTGCCTCCTAAAATCCTTATTGCAATAATGTGGTATCTATACTATTATACCTAACTAAATCTATAGGTTGACATTCCATCTCTTCTCTCTGTACTGCCAGAAGCAGTCTTGTCCTCTTGTGATGGTTGCAAGAACTAAAAATAGTTGGTTTGTAGCAGGAGGCTGTTAATGTCACAACAAGTTCAATTAAACTCTTAAGTATGTCAAGGGCGTGAATTACTTCATCTTGCAATCTGAGAACCACACCTTGAATGAAACTAACTGGTAGAGGAGGTAAAGCAACTATCACTGATACACTAACTTATTTACATTGATGTAAAGAGAATTAATTAGAGGGAGAAAGCAGACAGTAGTGATATCCTAGCAGTTCTTAAATGTGCATACTTGATTTATATATTTATATGGGATGAAAATTCTATTTGCCCTTTTATGACTCCACCCAATTATCCACTATGCATATTCCTCAGAGTGGTCTATAGCACTATATGAGGGAATCCCTGAGTGCTGCCTGGTTGTTAACATGGCATGAAGCATAGAATTATTGATCCTCTTTGTAACTGCTGCACCCTTCACTAACTGATAACTTTAAAGCTAGTTGCTTTACTGTTAACCAAGTACTAAGCACAGTAAGCTTCGGTAATCCAAATTTTACAGGTAATTAAGTCTATTTTTGTAGTGTGAGCCTATTTATATTTGTTGTTTCTGATTATCTATAGAGTACCAGTAGTCTCCTTTGTATATTTTATTCTTGATTTGCCCCAGGGTTCTCCATTCATATACATGAATACACGTTATCCCTAATACAAATGAACGGACTTTTACAAATTCATTTTTTAAAGTTTATTTGTTTTGACTAATATTACACTTGTTTTCGTTATAGTATGAAATATATAAGATACTAACATTGTAAAAGATGAATTCATATTTTCTTTTTACATACTTAAGTAGTGTAAAAATTGATTTCACTTTAACAATTTATCTCCTAGTGGTCTCTAAAATTATCTGAATATATGTACAAATAATGTACTTCAATGTTCTGCCAGAAATTAGGCTGTATAATAGGAAAATTATATAGGAGCGACCCATTTAATGAACGTGTACATGGTAATTTCTCACTCTGAGTATGCAAATTTAGATATAGATTTAGTGATTTTCAGAACTGAAGTATTTTTAATGAGAAAGCCAATTTGTAAATGTTTAAATGTGTTTCCATCCTTATAAGGATTTGACAACTCTGGCTCACAATACTTTGCTGACTTGTTTAAGTAGAACTTGTCTTTTCTTCAGTATACTGTGTATTGCCTAAGGCAACATTTAGGCTCTAAAGTGGCAAGGTCAGAGCTCAAACCTAGACATTCATGTTCTTGAACCTCAAGCACCAGTGCTGGTGATACCCATGTTCTTTTCACTACATGAAACTGGTTTTGTGGAAGACAAATGAAAAAGGAGCAGTATTTGATGTCCTTAAGCCTATGAAGATAGTGAACAAGTAAAGGGGAGTTTAGCACAAGGCCGCCAGTGGCTATTAGTACTGGGGTGCCTTTGACAGACCCACCACTGAGGGTCTTGGCTTTAACAATTATGAGCTGTATGACCTCTAGCTTCTGCTATACTCTCCATTTTATCTGCCATCATTTTCTCTTTTTATTGTTATAAATTATACGCCCACTACAAAGGTGAAAAATTGCATTCTGCTTCACCCAGTAATGATTACAAAATTTCAACCATTATGGCAGAACCACTTGGGAGAGGCAGCCTGTCCTCCAGGCTGATGCAGCCCGTGTCAAGGTGAGCAACTTGGTGAAGGGAAGAGCAGGCTGGATTTCACCTCCCACTCAGGTGATCTTGGGGGCCACTGTGGGCAGGACACAACCTGGGCAGCTCAAGAATGGCTTTTTGTTTAGGTCTTCAATCCTACTCCATTTATCCAGGCTAGTTTTGTTTTCACTGATAAAGACATTTCACTTATGGAAGTCATAGGTGTGGGTAACTAGATAAAGTAGATCAGTTAAATGATACGTCTTGAAAATAATGATACCTTTCAAAGTAAAGTATTAACATAATGATAATTTGTTATCTTGGATTTAACCATATTTTGTATCTTTAAAAAATTACTTGTATATTAATTATTAGGTATGGTTTTCTAAACACAAAGTTACCTATACCTACATTAAAAAAAAATTCATGGTGGTGAGAGGGAGTTATATCTTTAACCTTAACCAAGTTATGTAATTTATATAATTATTGTGTGTGTGTATGTGTCCATACACATAATCACAGCAGTGCTATGCTTTTTTATTTTATGATATAGTCATTGAATTTAAGTTAAAATATTACAATTATTTTTCTATTCAATTGCTAACTGCAGTCTTAGGGCAAATGTAAATTTCTCTTTAAATATCAAATTAAGATATCTAACTCTTCCTATTTTCTTGAACCTGTCTTCTCTATCACAGTTCAAGTTCTCATCATCTCTCATTAGAATCATGTCCAATAGTCCCCTGAAGATCCTTCTAGCTTTCAGATCATCCTACACATAAGACCTGTGTCATCTAGCAGGAAAGATTGACTTATGTCTTAATCTTATTCATTTTAAACCTTGGCTCTAACATTTATCTGCTCTATGACCTCAAGCTTCTGCTATATTCTCCAATTTATCTGCCACCATTTTCTCTTTTCATTTTTATAAATTATATACCCATTAAAGTGAATTGAGTAATTATAGGTCTATAGTCACTTATTCACATTTTCAAAATTAGAAAAACAAATCCTAAGCACAGATTTTTTTTTGGTAATTTGCCACATGGCAAAACCTATACGGACCTATTATGTGACTCATTTTGACTGTATTTATTCACATGAGGTAAATATTCATGTTTCACTGTAGAAATATTATGTTTGATTATGAGATGTAGCTTCAGACTACATCTGAATGAGATGTTATATTCAGTTTATGAAATATATTACTTTTTAAAAACACTTGAATTTTGGCACCCGTCTGTAATCAAGAATTTCAGAAAAGCGATCTATATTTATAATTGTAAGAAAACCTAATATGACCAAGACTCTGTGTGCTTGTCTTACTGGAATGACTCTTTTACCATCCCATCCACATCTACCCTCATCTCTTTCATCCACATAACAAAGTCTCCTATAGCACTCACAGTTCAACTCAGTCATTACTTCTTCCCTGATTTACCTCTCATCCTTGTTAATAAAAAAACACATCCTTTCTATATCCTGTCTTTATACTTATCACCTGGTATTCTTCTCATCTATTTACATATGTCATTTCTACTAAATCCTAAAATCTTTGAGAATTGGAATCATGGCTTTTCATTCTTTATATCATCAGTTCTTAACATTATCTTAATATTAAACAGAAACATAATAAAAGTCAGTTATATTTTATTTAAAAATACAACATTCTGGAAATGTTAGTCTGCAAAAATCTGTTTGATCTTACCACATGGTCATGTGATAGAGTAGGCTCTGTGATTCACTATTAAGTTTTTACCTTTGGTTATTCCAGAATAAATTTAGGACAGTGAAGTATCATCTTATTGAAGGTCTGAAGGTATTTTGCCTGTCTATTAAATTGCTACATAAACCACAAAACTGGAAAAGAGTTAACTAATGAATATCTACATTCTTGTGTATTTTTAGATCACTAGTATTTATTAGTCAAGTAATTATCTGGCTAGTGAGAGCCTCAATTTTTAAAACTTTCATATATGAAGTCACTTAATAGAATACTTAGCTCTTATTTCTCCAATTCCTTATCATTTTAATTTTGAGGATGCATATGTGCTCAAAGTTTTTGAAGAAAAAATTAGTCAATTCCACTTTTCTGTCACTTGAAAAACATTATACAATTACCAAGTACTTAAATGTAAATTTTCAATAGACTCAAAATACATCTTTTCTGGATTTGAGAAATGACAGAAATTACTCTCTGCCAGATAAGACAATTAAGAGGGGAACATATCTGGCAAATTTGTCTCCTCTTTTTAATTTTTGCTCTTAAAGAATATGCAGTGGGATCTATGAAAGGCACAATGGAATCTGTATCATTGTTGAATAGGCAAATACTTGGCTTTACTCAAAAGTACTATCCTACTATTAACTGTGATATTCAATTTATCTACTTCAGAAGGATGAAGAGATAAATTGGCTGCAAATGTGAAATTGGAATTCCACAGTGTCTCAGTTACTATTCAGCCATGCGTTGCATTTAATTTTCTTATTTTAGTATTAAACAGCTTCAAAATGTAACTGAGAGCTCTTGGCTTTCCATTCCTGCTGTGTAAAGCATTAACAATATTACACTCACTGCTTGTATTTTCTTTCTGAGCAACTACTAGTAAAACTTGAATTCCAATGATGATTAACATTTTTAAAGATATTTTAATTGTAATTTATATATCTCTACCGTCAAGGAGTACTGCATTTAAGAGAAATATCATGACATTGTCATTATTATGCATTATACTGGCTTCTCAATGTTATATGGTTACATAAGTTGCTGGTAAACAGACCATAATTTTTACCCTCCAGTTGTGAAATCATATCAAATTTATAGTTTTAGTATGTGCAAATAATTGAATCATTCACCTGTGGAATATATTTTTGTATAAATAGACTGTAACTATAAAATACACAATATTTGGTGGGGGAGAACCCCTATTTCTCTATTTTGAACTTTAAATAACCAAGTTTTCAATTACTCTTTATTTTGACTTTGCTGGTGCCAAAAAGCAAACAACATAAAAATTGGAAGGCTGATAGTATCACAGAGCTTTCAGAAATTCTGTTTTTGCAGGCCATTTATCTTGTGTATATCTTTTCAGTAACTGAAATTGTTTTCTCATTAAAACATGTTTTGTTTTTCCTGAACCCCCTTGGATTGGCAGCTGTCAAATTGAATTGGCAGATTTTCAGGGTGGCCGATTGGCTGTTGCCTCTCCAGAGTATCCATTCAGTGCATTTTCTCTCCTCTTCTCTTGTCTTCTCTCCTCTTGCCTTCTCTCCTCTCGTCTTCTCTCTTCTCCTCCCCTCCCCTCCCCTCTCCTCTCCTCTTCACTTCTCTCTCTCTCTTCTCTTCTTTCTCTGTCTTAAAATATAAAAGCATTTTACTGTCTCCTATTGGAATAACTTTTACTTTCCAGATGAATGATAATGATATCTAGCATTGTCATTTGAAATTATTTTAATTAGTATTTGAAAATGCAGACAACATAAAATGTTTTCTACTTTGGCCAAAGATGGCTTCAGCAAAAGTCACTGTGGAAGAGAAAAACTTTCTAAGTTACTTCTCAGAAATCTTAAGAAAATATTAAAATGTCACTTCTTGAGAAAGAAAGAGAATGGCTATATATCCCTTTTTGCAGCTTTTTGCTTTTTGCAGCAATTTGACTCTAACCCAGTTCTTTTCAATTGCTTGGTATCTTTTTCCTTTGGCATCTTTCTAGAAGCAGTTCTAAAGTCATTAGGCTTATTTGAGCATTAGAGAAAAAGTTATAAAGATGAGAACACTAAATAAACACCTATGTTTTGACAACATTAGTTGAGCCGCTACATTTGTAATTCATTTGTAATGTTGTTGTCCCAGAAGAAGAAGAGCAGACTTCAAAAAAACTCAAATAAATAATAGCTGAAAGCTTTCTAAATTTTGCAGAAGACAAACTTACAGACTCAAGGAGATGGGTGAACCCAGAGCAAGATAAACCCAAAGAAATCAATTTAAAAAAGGAAAAAATAAAAGTGACAATTATCCAGTGACATGGATGAAGAAAGGAAAGGACACAAATTACCAGTATCAGGAATGAAAAAGAGTATATCACTACAGATTCTGTAGACATCAAAAGGATAACAAGGAAATAATGCAAACAACTATGCACATGTCAATAGGACAACCTAGATGAAATGAACCCATTGCTCAAGAAACAAACCACCACAACTTACATAAAAGCAATACTTTCATAGCCCAATAACTCTAAAAGAAATTGATCAGTAAAAATATCCCCCACAAGAAATCTCCAGGTCCACTGGAGAAGTCTACCCAATGATTAAAAAAGAATTGATATCAATTGTCCATAATATCTTCCAGAAAATAGATCAAGAGAGCACAATTTCATTTAATGAATAAGCTAGTATTTCTCTGATATCAAAACCTGATCAAGACAGTACAAAAAATAAAAAATAATAAAACTTCTTAACAGTATGTCATGAATGTAAGGCTAGTTCAATACGTGCAAATTAATCCATGTAATCTAATATATACATAGGCTAAAGAAGAAAAATTATATATCAATTGATGAAAAAGAATTTAACAAAATTTTACAACCAATTATGAGAAAAAGTCAGAAAAAAGGCTTAATCGGGACCCTTGGCCACAGACATCTACAAAATTCCACAGCCAGCATTAGACTTAATGATGAAAAATTGAAAACATTCATCTTAAGATTGAACATAAAATAAGAATGTTTCCTTTTAATACTTTCATGCAACATAGTACCAAAAATTCTAGCTAGTGCAATAAGCCATCCTTATTTGCAGATGATATGTATTTATATGGAAAATCTTAAAGAATCTACAAAATTGAAAAGAAAAATATCCTAGAGCTAATAAGTGAATTCAGTAAGGTCACAGGAGACCAAATAAACATTTAAAAAATCAACTACATTTCTCTGTACTAGAAATGAACACATGAATATCAAAATTGAAAATAAACTATTTGAAATCATTCTAAGAAAACTATTTTCTTAGGTGTAATTCTAGCAAAACATATACAGGATTACTATGCTAAAAATAATGAAATTTTGATGGAAGAAATCAAAGATCTAAATAATTATAGACACAATGTCATAGATTTGAAGAATCAACATAGCAAAGATGTGACTTCTCTTTCAGTTGATAGGTATGTTGACAAATTCATACTAAAATACCAAGATTTTATATTATATAGATAAAATGATTCCCAAGTTTATTTATAGAAGCAAAGAAAATATAATAGTTACAAAATAATATTGATAGAAATAAAGAGGGAGGAAGTTGTCAACCCATTTAGATACTTAATGTATAGCAATCAGGACTATGTGGGATTGGCACAAAAATAGATCTGCAGATCGATGGAACAGAATGAAAAACATAAAAATAGAACAACATGAATATATCCAACTAACTTTTGACACAATTGCAAAAGCAATTTAATGAAGAAAAGATAGCTTTTCAACAAATGGTGCGGAAACATTTGGAACATCTGAACATCTAAAGGCAAATAATGAACCTCAAACTAGGTCTCATACCTCATTCACATCATTAACTCAAAATGGAGCATGGACTTATATCTAAAATACAAAACTATAAGACTTTAAGAAAATACATAGATAAAATTTTGCAAGATCTAGGGCTAGGCAAAGAGTTCTTTGATTTGCCACCAAAGGCACAATTTATGAATGAAAAATTATTTTGAAATTAATCAAAAGTAAAATTTTTTCTCAAATACCTCAATAAGAGGATTAAAAGACAAATGAATCACCTATCTCACACATGATTTTTATCTAAAATATATAAAGACCTCTAAAAACTCAAGATTTAAAACCAACTATTTAATAAAAAGCAAAATATATAAGGAGGCATTCCACTGAGGAGGGTATAAATATGGCAGATAAGAACTTGAAAACATGTTCAACATTATTAGCCATTGAGGAAGTGCAAACTAAAATCACAAGGAAATATCCTTCATCCTTACCAGTATGGCTAAATGAATATACAAAGTATAACATACCTATACAATGGAATATTATTCTGCAGTAAATAGTAACAAATTACTAATACATATGACACTATAGATAAATCTCAACATTATACTGGGTTTAAAAAAATATACAAAGGGACATACTGTGTAATTCAATTTTCATGAAATTCTAGAAAATGAAAACTATAATAACAGAATCTGGAGAAATTATTGACCGCAGGTTGATGGTATAGGGAGGAGGGAGGACACAGTACAATTTTGGGGGTGATAAAAATATTTTATATCTTGTTGGTACCGATTTTACAAGTGTATACATCTATCAAGACTCATCAAATTTGATACCTTAAATTGTTGCAGTGTATTTTATATAATTTTTGCCTCAATAAAACTGAATTTGAATTGTCATCAGAAGACCTAGAACAGACAGTTTTAATTTGGCCTCTGAGATTGACTCCCGAATGAAGGATGCTGAACTGGCAGGGCAAGGGAGAGCCTACAGGACACAACATTGGGGGAAATGCAGAGTTCCCTACAAGTTGTGGCGATACTGGCCACAGTCACAAGATTGCCACAGGAATTACTTCAAGAATACTCTATTAGAGTTGCAAATCAGGGAAGAGAAGGCCCCTGTTATACTTGACAACTATTTCTCATCACACATATAGCTTATGATTTGACATAGAAAATCTCAATGTCTACAAGTAGAGGGTAAACATGTAAAAGAACCCCTACTTATATTGGAATGTGACATAAACAATGAATACATTTTTTATTATAAGTATTTACTAAATATTGCATTGGACGTACTTATACTAAAAATGTGTTGTTTAAAGTATAACTGATTTTCTTATATGTTTATTTGCTAAATTTGGCAAACCTACTCCAAGATCAGACTTAAAACAGCTATAGCAGCAAGAATACCCTCCTTATTTACAAATTTCAAATCTCAAGTAAGTTCATCTAACTAGCAAAACTTACTTGCATCTAGAAAAATACCTGCAGGGAAGAAAAATAATAAAATAAATACAAGTGACAGGTTTTCAGGCCTTGAATTATACTAAAGCATAATACGTGTAGGTTGGAATGGATGGTCATTTAACCAATTGTTATTACCCTCCTGCCCCCAGTAGCTTTGGATCACCTACAGTAAAATCCAAAATTTCCACCAGGACTAAAGGCTGCTCTTTTATTCTCCTAACTCCTGTAGTTATCTCATTTTCTATAACCCTCACCCTGTTCACTCTTCTGTAAGCTCATAATTTTATTGTCTATGGACTTTTAAAGCTTGTTCCTGACCGAGGGGTATATACTTGCTATTTCCTCAGTAAGTAACATATAATATTTGTTAATATTCAGCACATAAAACAATATTTGACCTGTTTCAACTAATTAATATATCTTATTAATTGAATAAATTTGTCAATTTTCTATTTATATTACATAGAAATTATTTCTCAGTGATTTACCCTTAAAAAAAAAACCCGAATCTGTTAACAGTCATGCATCACTTAAGGTTGTTCTGAGAAATGCGTAATTGGGGAACTTTCTCATTGGGCAAACATTATGGAGTGTACTTGCACAAACCTAGATCATATAGCCTGCTGTAAACCTAGGCTACATGGTATAGCCTTTCACTCTTAGTCTGCAAACCTATACGGCATTTTACTATACTGACTATTGGAGGTAATTGTAACACAATGGTAAGTATTTGTGTATTTATACACATGTAAACATAGAAAATGTACAGTAAAAATATGGCAAATATGAAAAATAGTCTTATGAGACAACCATTGTATGTGCAGTCTGTTGTTTACTGTGAAATATCATAGGTACATGATTGTAATGTATGAAATATCATGCAGTACATGACTAATTGTAAAGATATCTATAAAAATGTTTTTAGATATTTGAGAGTACTATATAACAAGAGGCAGTTTTGTTTGTTAATTTTCACATTTTCTAAAATACATTAGGGAATTAAATGTAACCATTGTTAAATTTAAATAAGCCAAAACCATGTATAATTTCTCACAAATATAGTTAATACTTCAAGATGACTACCTTTATTTTCACAATCCTGCTGATATTTTTCTGCGTATTGGAGGCACTTTGCAGAACTGCAGGAGGAAAAGTCAGTATCTGAATATTTTCTTCCATTTTCTTATTAAACATCTAATTGTTTATTTTAGCTTATCTAAGGCTTTCTGTAAAGAGAAGAGAGGTGACTGCTTAAACTGGTTATAGTATTTGAAGCATTGTATTATATTTCTTTCAATGTTTGGTCGTCTGATTGAAATATTACTTTGCTTTAGTTTTTCATGAAATTTGGCTCATAGGAGTAACTGAAGCAGTTATAAATTTCTCCTGAAACTTTAAGCCTGAATGCTTCCTAGGAACTTATTTATTTCGCTTACTTCCTTTACTGCTCTTTGATTTATCTATATTCAATTCAGTATGGTTCATTCACGTATGAAACTGCCTATTTTATATGCCAGATACAGCATCTTCTATAATACTCTTTTTTTTTCCTTTAGAAAGGAAATGACACCCTCATTCTTAGAAGTACGTTGTTTTTTAAATATCCATAGGCGGAAATATTTTCATTGTCAATATGGGAGGTTTTGTTTTGCTTTGTTTTAATGTATTCTCCTTGAAAATAAAAAAATATATATATTTAATCACAAAACTGGAAAGAAACTTGGTGTTAATCCAATCCTTTGTTTAACAGAAAACAAAACATTTGCCAGCAAATGTAGTATCTAACCCAAAGTCATAGAGCTACTCAGCAGTAGGCTTAGAGTTTTCCAAATTTACAGCATGGTGAATCTTTACCATACTAGAATAATTTTCATTTATTATATTTACATAAATGCCTTTGTGCTCTAACATACTAGGATTATTATTTTCATAATGTTACTCAGTTTTATTTGCTCTATAGTTGTTACAAATGTATAAGCCCAGATATGAAATTCATTTAGACCACTTGTTGTACTTCATTATTATGTATTTTGCTTTTGTTGTGGTCACACTATGAAAAAAGGATGAATCTGTTCCTGCACCCAACCCACACGTAATTTGATTCAGATTCAAGATGCTATATACAAATTCAACAAGAAAGTATGAAAAAGCTTTATGTTGGGCGCAGTGGCTCACGCCTGTAATCCCAGCACTTTGGGAGGCCGAGGTGGGCGGATCATCTTAGGTCAGGAGTTCAAGACCAGCCTGGCCAACATGGTGAGACCCCATTTCTACTAAAAATACAAAAAATTAGCCAGGCAGGGTGGTGTGTGCCTGTAACCCCAGCTACTCGGGAGGCTGAAGTGGGAGAATTGCTTGAACCTGGGAGGTGGAGGTTGCAATGAGCCATGACAGTGCCACTGCACTCCAGCCTGAGCAACAGAGCAAGACTCTGTCTCAAAAAAAAAAAAGAAAGAAAAGAAAAAGCTTTATAACTTGCCTTATAAAGTTTCTGGGGAGACCAGGGAAGGCTCCCAAACAGGTCTGAAAATGGCTTGACACAGCAGAGAAAGGAAACTAGCTTTGTTTTTATTGTGTTTAGGGAGTGGAGCTGGGGACAGGATTCTTGTCTGTATGTGTGTTGGGGCTTTCATGGTTTGAAATTAGCATGAGGTCCAAAAAATGGAGGCCCTGACTTTCTTATCTGCTTACTTAGATGTAAGGCAGAGGCGAAGATGGAGTGGTGGGGCTTGATAAAAGTTAGCAGATAAACACCAGAAATAGAGTCAGACCCGTTATTATCCCTCTGATCATATTATTTATAATTCTTATTGTGATACTAGTTGAGTTCTTTAAGATGATAGACTCAAATTACACAATTCATATTTTCTTAATTTATTATGAAATTTAAATTAGGAAGCTGCAAAAAAAGAAACTCAATGGTTGTTTAATATGATGATTGTCTTTTCAAATTATCAAAAATAACAAAAGGCCAAATTTCCTGATGGCACTTATATAGGAGTGATCACATAAACAACTGTTGTTTAAAACTAACATCTTGTTCTTTAAGTAATGTTATGTTGAAGCTCATTTTTATTAAGTTTTCTGAAGGGGCTAGTAAACACACCAAATCTATCTTACTGAAGATTCTAAATTTTTGTTTCAAGAATCATACCTGGAGAAATCCTATCTGTGGCCTTGTCAACAAAAGTTATACTTTAAGAAGGATTAGTCTAAAATTAAAATTGATCACAGACATAAACACTCAATCGCTGCTGAGCTGATCATGGAAAACTCACGTGAACTGTTGAGATTAAGTCCCACCCAACAGTTTTAAAGTTCTCACAAAACGTAAATATGATATCAAATGATAACCTACCTAATGCTACCTCTTAATTAGATTTCCAATCAGAAAACAAAAGACAACAAAAACCAGAAAATAAAATTGTATTTGCAAAATTCTACTAATCCTAATTATGGAGTAGGACATCACAAGGTACAAGCTGCATGATGATGAAAATAAACAGGCAAAATACACGGAACTGGTGACAACACATATCTCTCTTCTATAGCCATAACAGATATCACCAGTACAGTATATATTTTCCTTTGAAAAGATAATGTATAATAATGAGTCAATATTATACTATGAGGCTATGTGGGATCTGAAGTGGGTAGAAGAGGAGTGAAGGTCACTAATTTGTCTTACTGAGAAAATAATACTTGGGCAAATATTTTAAGTAGCAGAGATAATTAGCTGTGCAGGCAACTGGAGAAAGAATTTTCAGGAAGAAGGACAAATCAGTCCAAAGGTTTCAAGGTTGAAAAATGAATTGTTGACTTGGATGAATAGCAAGGCTGCCCCTATAGCTGGAGGACTGTAAATGTCAGGCAGAGCAGTGGAGAAAAGATGAGAAGAAATGAGAGAAAGTATTATGTGGGGACTTATAGGCCATTAAATTGAATTTGGCTTTTATTCTTAAGAAAATGAATATATTTTGCAGGATATATAGTGGAGGAATGACATGATTTATATTAAATTTTTAAAGGATTATTTTAATCGCCATGTTTATAATATACTAAAGGAGATCAGAGCAGAAATAGGGGAACAGGATAAAAGATTAATGTTAATGAGTAATGATGCTGGTTGGATAGGAGGTCAGCACTGGAGGTGCTCGGAAGTGATAAGATTCCAGATCATTTTGAAGATAGAGCCAATGGTCTCTAACAGGATTTCTTTATGTGTTAGATGTGGTTTCTGAAAAAACTAAAACTAAAAATGACTCTATGATTTAGCTTGAACAATGGCAATACTGAAGTTGCCAAAAACCAAAATAGATAGGGCATCAGATGGAGCATATTTGGGGAAAGAAGATCCATAATTTATATTTTGACAATATTGATTGTTAGCTATCTACTAGACACCTATTAAACTTGTGTGAAAGGAGGTGGGGCATAAGAATCCAGAAATCAGGAAAGAGGTCAGGGCTAGAGATGTAAAATAGAGGTTCATCAGCCACAGACATGGTTTTTAAAGCTCTGAGATGAATGGGTTGTAAATGCAGATGGAGAATAAAAAAAGGAAGAGTAATCCTGGGAAATTATTTATCAGGAAGATACAATACCAGAAAAGAAGGCTGGGAAGGAGTGGCCAGTTAGATTGAAGGAAAACATTTAGAGTATGGTGTCTTAGAATTTAAGGAATGATTTCTCAGAGGAAAGAGTGTTTGGCTATGTCAAAAGTCACTAATAGTTTAAATAAGATGAGGACTGGGAACTTCTCATTGGATTTAGCAACATGAAAGTAATCAATGACCTTGACACCAATAGTGACCTTGATCAGAGCCGGCTTTTCTATATATTACTTCACTTAATCTTTTTAACAACTGTTATTGATGATTAAACTTAAATTCTAATAGCTTAAGTTCCTTTTTCAAGTTCACAGAGCCAGTGAATGATCAAGCATCAATCAAATCGAGATCTATCAGTCTTCAAAGTCCACACATTTCTCATGTGCTAAAATATCTCCTAAGAGTGGCAAAAGATTTTACAGTTTATTTTTTCACCAGAAATGTTTCCATGCTTTACTTGTCAACACTTGGCTTAAAACCAAATAACCAATGAAACGACTACATTAGGAAGAACTTATTTATGAGTTTAAAGCGTCCTTAAATTTCTCGCCAGACAGTGTTAACTCTCCAAACCTTACTCTGTTAGGTAAATGCTCACAGTCTTAACCAAAATATGTAGAGTAAAGTGAGGATGACTACAGTGTTTCAGAACAATATTTATCAGTAAAGTACAATACTCTATGTACTTCAGTATAGGAATTATTTGAATGGATGTATTTTATATATAAATGTATTAAACTACATAAAATACTTGGATTTGTATTTCCATGTTTCTGCTTTTTTAAAATTCTTTTACATTTTGAGTGAAAACGAACATTTAATTATCTTTCAAATTGGGGTATAAATTTGTAAGTATGAAGTTGTATACACTAATGCTTCAGACATCTAGGAACATATAAATAGACAGTTTGCTGGAACTTACTTTAGTGCTATCTCACATTAATCAGTGGGAAGCACGTGCTTTTTATTTCTTTTAAAACCCCAAATGCTACTACTCTCTTACATTAGGCAATGGTAGGAATTACTATTTTACAAAAGAAGAATTAGATTTATTCTGATGAATACTTTTCTTGTTTATAGCCACCAAAGGATATAATGCTCTTTTTCCCCAATTTTTGTAAACTTTCAGTGCAATAATTCTGTTTTGCAATTATGCAATAAAACAGAGCCTTTTGTGAGTGTTTTGCAAACAAATAAGTATAAGAAGTTAGCCATATGATCAAGCAATTGTGATGGCAGTGGTGGGCCATCTGGAACAGCTGTTGTGAAGACACAGGCTGCAGCAGGGGAGGCACGGCTAGGGCTACACACTCCATGGAGCTGGCTGGACTCATTCCGCCTTCCAAGTTGAAGAAGTGCGAGCCTTGCCCTTCTGGGTACAGCTGCAGGCACCCATCCACATGAACAGCTTGGGGACTGTGGGTGCTGTGGACAATGGGTTTATGGTGGCAGGATGCAGACAGGCTCCTGGGTGGAAAGGGGTAGGTCCCTATTGAAGCTCCACCTTCAAGCCAGGGATAGCCTGAAGCCTAGGGACCAGGCTGTCAGTTCTGCAGATCAAAGTGAGAATTTATGGTGCTTTTTCTGGGCCCACCCATGGCTGCCTATGGACCAATCAGCATGTACTTTCTCCCCTTTGAAGCCCATAAAAACCCCAAAGTCAACCATGCTTAGGCAGATGATGGAATGACCTGCCTGCAGAGAGGAGCTACCCACTCCTGGTCTCCTCTCCACTGAGAGCTGCATAGACACCAGCACAACCGGCCTGCAGAAAGGAGCTACCCACTTTGGGTCTCTTAAGAGCTGTAATGACACTCAATAAAGCACCTCTTCACCTCGCTCATGCTCCAGTTGTCTGTATACCTCATTATTCCTGGACATGGGACAAAAACTCAGGACCTGCCATACAGCAGGACTGAAAGAGCTGTAACACAAACAGGGCTGAAACATGCCTCCACCTCCACTCACCACGTTGTGGGTGACAAGAAGGAGAGAAGAGCTGTGGCCCTTCAGGGAACCCAGACCAAGAAGCTCCCTGAGCCAGGGCTTTGACACCCTCTTTGGGGCTCTGCAGTTCCTGGCGTCTCCAAGCTTCTGGGCACCACTTTATTTCCCAGTGCCCACAGTGGAAGCTTCCTGCCTCATTGCAGACAGCATGCCTGCAACTATGGAGACTGTGGAGACAGTGAAAAGGTCATTTGTTTTGAGGGGTATTGGGGAAAGAGGGATGAAAGGATGGAGGACCAAGGATTTGTGGGGCAGTGAAACTATTCTGTATGACACAATAATGGTGGATACATGCCATAATACATTTTTCTAAACCAGTAGAATGTACAAATACTGAGACTGAACTGTAATGTGAACTATGAACTTTGGGCATTTTTTTTAAGTCAAGAAAGGAGGATGTTGTGTTGTAAATTAACTTTCTCACAACTGTACTTGAAATAGAATCAATATAAATTTTCTTTTTAGAGTTGAATTCATTCACACTGATCCATATAAAATATTTACTTAGAAGTAAGATAACATTTTTTATAATAATTCCTCCTGTTTTCCACCAAGAATAAGCCAGATTTTGAACTTTTTGATTAATGTGAACTATGCAGAAGGGGCTATCAATTAGTACAATGTTATCTATGAAAAGGCTAATTTTATTTTTCCTCCTTAGAAGTGCCTAGTTATGGCTTAATGTATATACATACACACACACAGACACACGTGTATGTGTGTTTATACATGTTAAGCCATAGGTTTAAAGTAAGTAACAAACAAAGGGTTTGTTACTTTAATTATTTCCACCTTACCTATGAGTAGACATTGACTCACAAGAAGGTTAAATAATTAGCCCAGCATTATGTTACTAAAAAATAACAAAGCTGAGCTTTGACCCCTGGTAGTCCAACTCCAGAAGCTGTGTTCTAAACTACTAAGTGATAGTATTTCACCTGACTTACTTTCTTATTTTCTACCAGTCTCATTCAGATCCAGCCACATGTTCTTTTGTAACCTCCTTTTCCTTTCTCAAATATTCCTAGCAAACTTTGTGTTGCAGCTTTTGTATTAGCTATTCTTTAGGCCTTGACTTTTCCTCCCCAGATACAAGCATGACTAGCTCCTTCACATCCTTTCAGAGTCTCCTCAAATTTCAGACTTCCCTTGACCACTTACCTAAAGCAACACTCGTTCTATCTACATCCACTCCAATTAATGTTTACCTTCCCTAGGGCAACACTCCTTCCCTCATCTACATCCACTCCAATCAATATTTACTTCCACTATACTGCTTGGCTTGCCTTCATACCACTTATTTCTATTGTTCTCAACCTTCATCTGTATGAGAATCTCCTGAGCAGCTGAAAAAGGTGGCAAATTGTTTTAGAGCCAACCCTTAAAATGCTGAATCAATATATTTACCAAAGTGACTGAACAGATGGAATTTTCTAAATTAACCAGGTAATTTCAATATATAGCCAGGAATGTACCTCACCTTTATTGTATATTATATAGCATTGCACATTTGTTTGAATATTATCTATCTCCTCAACTGATATATAAATAAACTTTAGGAATAAAAAATTTGATGTTTTATCCATTTTTGTATTTTCAATGCCTGGAACCAAGTTGGGCAAATAAATATCTGGTAAATCAATGAATAAGTATTTATCAAGTAAATAAATAAAATTAATGTTTAATAAAATCAACCAGAGTACCATTAGCGTAAGTCTTTCTTTAAAACTGACAGGTACAGAAAGACTATCCTAACTTTGGAAAGGAGGTTAATTATTTGGGGTTTTAGCAGGAAAAGATACCCAAAGTTCAGTTCATTTTGCAAAAAGTTGGGTAAGAACTATTGTCATAAGAGAGAAGAATTGACTATGTAGATTTAGAAGCTTTGTTAATTTGCATTTTATTAAGAGAGATGAGAGCAAACTTAGGTTTTAAAGTCATACACAAGAGTTTGAGAGGAAGAACTTCAATGACAAGGACCTACAGAAATTGCCATAGAAAGTTCTCAGCCCTTTACTGCCTTTCACAGTTCTTCTCTGGCATTGGGAAAGACTCTTTTGTGACCTAATTTTAGTTTAAATCTCTAAACATACACCTCTCATGTTTGTTAGGAGACAATTGATCATGAGTTTCTCTTGCTTCTCTGCAAATCTTACAAGTGGGACATTTAATACATTTATTCTAGACACTCTTTTCAATGACGTTTGTATAGCAAATACTGGAAGAAGGAGTGTCTTCTTCTGTAGCAGAGAGCAAGAATGCTTACTGTCCACTGACAAGAGATTAAGATTCCCTAAATTCAGAGATCCTATCCTATAAAGGAACTATTAATTGTGCAAGCAACCATCTGATTCTATCTGTCTTAATCCCATGGGACATCAGGCAAGGGGAACTAACACAAATATATTGATGTACAGATCATGGCTACTGATGTGGATAATCCTTTCTGTCCTTTCTTCCTGACCCAGGAGTTCTGTGTTTACTGCAATTATCCATGAAACTCTGGCAGGCTAACTTGATGCTTGCAAGTAGGGTTAAGCCTCAAATACTTCAAAATTCTTGAAAGTGTTGGTTGAAGTCTCAGATCTCTATTGATGACTGCCTTCACAGCTCTCATCAATTTTACCTTTGTATTATAATTGAATCTAAATTGTTTGTCAAGTGAATGGCTACCCATAGCATTTAATATTGTATGGAGAACACAGAGTTTAAGGGAGGGCAGAGTGAGGCAAGGAAAATTTCTGAATAAGTGTATGACAGTCAGGAGATTTGCCCTCCTTTACCAAAGGAAGAAAAATAACAGGTTAAGGTGCTGTAACAATTGATAGAAATATGTGTGAGCAAAAAAGAGAAGTGCTTCCTAGGGGATCATTTTAGATGCATAAAAATGGTAGATGATTTTATTCTAAATTAAAGTCTAAGCTACATGAGACAGCATGAGGTTAAGTAGGGAGCCTAAGAATTAAGTACATATAGGTCTCAGTTAACTCTGCTGTTAATTATGGCTATTTTCACTACTAGAAAACAAACAGGCTTTTATTATAGATCAAGTAAGAGAGTAAGATCCATAAGCATTGAGTCTGTAATGGCCGTTGTTCTGTTGAGTTAGAATCCTCATATTCTCATTTTCCCAATCTTTAATATGCAAATAGAAAAAAAGGATGGTAGTAAGGAAGTCTGAGTATATAAGGTGGGAGTGAGGGTTGAGAGGGATAGCTTTGAGCTTCAAAAGAAAATCTTAGTGCATCTTTCAAGGGCAAGGTATGACAGCGTTAGATCATAAAAAGTGGCTTCCAGTTGGAAGCAGTTAGGAATCCAGTATCTACACTCTCTAAATCTAAGCTGTCTTTAGATTATTGCCTGGGGAAAGTCTTGAATATACTCCAGTCTGAGGAGAAAGAGACTTTGCTTTTTATAGATTTCATAATCTTGAAAACCACTTGGGACTGACAAAAGTGAAGTTTATCTTTAAAGATTTTGCCTTTTTTGTTTCTTATTACTGTAAGCAAATAGAAGCATGTCCACAGATTCTCAATGTGGAAAGTATAATGAAACAACAGCCACATATGTAAGATTAGGGTCCTAAAAAATGGAATGTCTCCAAGGTTATACATAAATGATTGCAAGAAATATTGCTGCAAAATCTGATAATCATAACTGTCTAATTGATTTTCTCAATTGATTACAAACAGATAATTTAATCTGCATGCAAGAGAATCCAGAGCATACATATCTACACTGTAAATTCAGCAGCTATCTTTGGGATTGAACATAGGATTATATTAGGGTAAAGGACTGCAGAGAAATGAGAAAGAATAGTCTTTTCAATGGGTCCTACATTATGTACAAAATAATAACAGTGAAAATTTGTCTATTTGATGGGTAGAACAGGGGTATTACTTGGTCAGTCGAAGATTATGAGTCCATTCTATAGATATGTGGATATGATAGTCCACAGTCTTTAAGAGCCTCTCTTTCCTTTGGCTTTTGAATGACTACAATAAGGGCATAAAGAAACCAGTTGGTTCAGCCTCCAGTAAGTGTTCCACATCTGAAACATATTTGGCTTGGAGGCAATAGGAAAAATATTTAAGGAATAAAATGATAAAGCATCAAGTAGTGGTTAATCTGAGCCATGATTAAATAATTGGCCAGTGATTCTCTTCTGCAATTCCAGAAAGGGGAAGTTCTGGCATATTTAATGGTGGCATCCAAGTTACAAAGTAGATCTTGTGTCAATTGATTCACTGGAATAGGATAATCGAGCAGAAAAGCACATGAGTAGTGAGACTGTCAGTTAGTTGCAGAGTCAGAAAGTAGCTAAGACAAAAGCATTGTCAGAGTGATATTTGAAGTATGTTCTACTAGTTTGTGTGTGTGTGTGTGGGTGGGGGGGCACCTGAAGGAAAGAAGGAATGTGGAACAATATTAGGGTTTCTGGTAGAGAGTATGGCCTTTTTATCGACTAGAAATAAAACATTTTGTTATTTTGCAAATCCAGAAAAATGTCTCCTTTTTGTATTTAAGGCAATTGTAGGAAAACTACACTGGATAGATATACTTAGAGGGATGTCATGTTGTACAAAGTTTGTCCTTTGTGTTTTAGATTATATCTTTCTGAGACAGGATAATTTTCTCCTAGTATTCCTTTTACATCAAATATCAACTGATATCTATGTCTAGAAATAATATTATCCTTTGTTTTGAGTTTATCTATTTGTTCAATCTAAGAAGTTATTAATTTGGTCTACAATTTTTCTTTGTTTTTTTGAGTCAAAGTATCTTCTATTTTCTCAGCAAGGTCTTGTAATTCAGAGTCAACTGTCTGCAATCCTATCTTCTATTTTCTAACTAAACCTGTCAAGTCACATTTAAGACCATTCACCAAAAAAGAAGATTGCACAGCTGTGGTATTTTCACCCCTATTGAGACCAAAGTATATTTGGAATGTGCTAGTTAAGCAATCTCAGAAATCAGAGATGGATTGTTTAGACAGTTGGATTCATTGCCAATAAATCTTAAAGGAAAGTCCACAGGGATAGTTATGAAGAATCAGATTTGGGAAAAGGTTTATAACTATTCCGACTATGGGTTATTCATCATCTCCACCTACTTTATAAAACTTATGAGGGAGTATTGTCCAGTGAGAAAGATGTGCTTAGGAAAGGGTGGGATAACAAAAGGGAAGAGCAATGGTGTGAGAGAAGAAGCAGAGCAGGAATAAGAGGAAGTCAAGATACATGGAACCAACATGAAGGTCAGTCCAGAGTTGCAGCAGGAAAGGGAGAGGAAAAGGCTGAGTTTTGCCATATGGGGGAAATGATGACTATATTTAGATCCCAGGGGGACCTGTGAGTATCCCCTTACTCAAAAATCTTGGTCAATGGAAATACGTTGCAACTTAACGAAGACAGAACCCCACACAAATCATATGCATTGAGACTGGGGTCAGCTGATTAGGGTAAAGAACACCGTTTAGCCAATATTCTGACCCAGGATAAGATCATGAAATGGATGGCGAAAGAAAGAAGCTATGCCTACCAAGCTATGCCAACCTGCTGCAGAAGCAAGGATTATAGCAGCTATGCTTCATTAATTATGGGGACTGCTATTGAACCCCTTGCCTCTTGCTACTCTATATAGAAAATACAAACAAAACATAGGACTAGGATATGGTGACATTGGTACCATGAAGACCTGGTAGCTGATGAGATTTTGCTTTTTTGCTCTCGTAATGGATATAGATTTTTCATCCAATGGACAAGACTACTACTGGTCAACACTAGATATCTTCTGTTTGTTTCTCCGGATACATTCTGTAATCTTCTTCACCCCCCTTAGGAGGCTGACCTTTATGGGTTATACCAATGGGTTCCCTTACCCTCTGACTTCCACTTGTAAAATGAGAAGACTTTACAGATCATTAGAGAAGGGAGGAAAGTTGGGTTTGGTATTTTTAATTGAATGCCTCTCCAGAGAAGGAGACGTCACCCTGGGATGGAGTGTGTCCCTAAAGTTAATGCCTAAACCCTTTACACATTCCTATCTGTTTTGTGATTCTGTAACTACTACTTTCAATAACTTCAGATGCAGTAATGGTACTTGGGTACCACTGAATAAATTCTTGGGATTTCTCCATGCCTTGCTTAACACAGATTTTTGTTAAACTTACACACACACACACACACACACACAATTAAAAAAAAATTCAAAAAGTATCCTAATTTTGATTGTTTCGTGTGTTTTCTGCTGAGAAATTGACTGATAATATTTAATGGCTGGTTCTAGATATGCCTAAATTTAGTCCCATCAGTCTCACTTTTAGGGCCTTTAAGTTGTTAAGAGCCAATAGGTCTTTTTTTATAGAGAGCATTTTAAATGGCTTTTGTGTCACCTCAAGTCCTAGAGTCCTGATGGAAAGAATTTGTAATGAGGATATCTGACTTATTTTTGGAACTCTACCTCTATTGTGTCATATGATCTTTGATGACACAACCTCTCTAGATCTTAGTTTTTACACCTGTCAGTTGGTGCCATTGAAATATTTTCTATCCAAGGGTACATAAAATTTGATCAACAATTTATTGGGTTAGGCATTAGGCATTTCAAGGCAGGTAAAATATACAGAATATTTTTATCAATATATTGCCTAGAAATTCTAGTATTATTCAAGGTCCAGCCATTTAGTTATATTTAAGACATTTTCACCTTAAATGTGATAGAGAAACACTGACAGAGAATAAAGTAATGGTCTTGTGAAAAGAACCTGTGTCTATGGTTTAAAATTTCAGGCAAAATAGGGAGAGGATCAAAGTTGAAAGAAAAAATGATCAGTGTCAAAATTTCCATTTATAGCTGTCAATATAGTGCTGTGGGTTTAGCTCTATTCTATTAAATTATTCTATTAAAGTTTTTAAAAAGCTCTAATACAAGAAGTGTGTGTGTGCATGTTTACATGATTCGAAATCATCTTGAATGGCTGTTTACTTTATGGATCATTAGAATTTTATCCATATATAACCAGCGAATAGCTGACATATCAACCCTACCTCAGAGAGCTGTAGAATATCTAGTAATCTATGACCAGGAGATACACTATGTAATTCTGTGCCTTTATTAAAACTGCTCTTGGAAGAAAATGACAGAATATAAAGATCTATTTAAATATATATAGCCTTTTAATAAAATGTGTGTTTCTAAATGGTTGTCTATGATTGGCATATTTGGAATTATTTTTGGAAATGATAGCTGATACTAGTCCCCAGGTATGATTTGTATCAGTGTCTTCAGGGGTTAAAGAAAAGCTCATTGCAGCCCAATTTACCTAGGAAGTATATGTGTATACGTGTTACATCAGTCTCACCCCAGACACTGCTATGGTTACCAGTTCTGCAGACTCCAGCCTGCTTCAGGCCCCATGTCTCTTTCTTCTTGCCTCAGGGCTTCTCCGTTGATGCCAAAGGGAAATCCATGTTTGGGGATGTCTTATCTAGGTACAAGCCTGGAGGTTCAGAAATGTAAATAATATCGTGGATGAAACTGACAAATGGAGAGCAGGAGCCCATGGGTAACCATTCCTCCTCAATTTTCCCAGAGAGGAAGTTCTGAGACACACTTCATATAGTTCCATATGTGTTTCTATGGGATTTGAGTTATATAAGTCATTCCTATTGTTGACCAATTAAATAATGCACCTTTGACTGGCTCTCCTTCATGTCTGCTTAGCTTCCCATCTCACAATCATTCTCTCAGAATCCCACTCTTCAAAATAAAATGTTTGCTATTCAGCTTTGCCTCAGTTTCTAAGGCAGAAGGGTTAAAAGTCATCCATGAGTAGTGTCCCTTCTTATCATTACATAATAGAAAATGTGGTCAAATATATTTACAACACTGTGCTCAGATGGTGATGAAACCCTTTTCATAAAATCAGATTTGAATTTTAATTAAAACTATTTTTATCACTATCATTAAAAAATTTTGTTTTTATATTAGAGAAGGCTGATTCTTAAATTTAAATCCAGAAAAGTGGATAGTATCTTTAAAAAATGAAATGTTGAGAGAAATGAATGTATGTAAATTATTATTTTATTAGTTTGTACTCCATAATTTTAAAACTTTATTTTAAAAATTACTATAATATACATGTTTTTTCATAATTTAGGTAACACAGAATATAAGACAGGAAAATTAATTTTACTAACCAAATGTAGGATGGTTTCATATTTATCTTTAAAATTAAATATATCTTATAAAATTGAAACTTATTTGTTTATAGAGATAGATATCCTACCTTTTTCCATGTTCCATGCCATAAGCATTTTCTCTCTGTATTGAATAATCTAGGAAATGTGATTTTCAATGGAATAAATTATTTTATTTCACTTTTGATGAACATTTAAGTTTCTAAATTTTTACCTTAAGTAATGTTGCATTGAGCATGAATATACATAAATCTTTATGTTCCTTTCTGTGTATTGCTTTAGGGTAATTTTCTGGAATTTGAGTTACTCTGTTAATGTATCTGCATCTTTAATGGCATACATATTTGTACTTGTCACCTATTTTTGTCCCAAAAGCTTAGTTTAGATTTACATTTTATAAGATTTGTTCAGCTACCAATATTTTTATTGTTACCACTGGCCAAGCTTCTGAGGTTTCACTTGTTCATGGATAATTTTAACACACAACAGCTCTCTTTTATTTCCAACTATGTTTTCTATCATTGACTTTTGTGATTTCAGCATTCCAGTCGATGATAAATCCATAAACTGATCTTATCACTCAAATAGCCATTTTTTTCTCATTTCTATCTTACATGCCTAATCTTATATTGTGCCCTTCAAACTCTCAATTCTATGCTTTTATATATATTTAAACTTAGCAAGTCTTTGACCACACAGATAACTCAAACTAATTTACTCAATTATTTTATTACTGTCAAAAATCCCCATCTTGCCCACACTTCTCTCCTATCCTTACACAACTTAAAGTTTCTAGCCCGTAGTTATAACTAACTTCTGCTTTGAAAATGTCTAAACTTCCTTACACTTATCTTTCACAACATACTTCTGGAAAGTCTTTTACCTAGTTAAACCAAATACCTGAGTGTTTTAGCAGAACAGATTTGGAAAGAAAATCCCATGACCATATTGGCCAGTCTCACTTAAAATTAATGACATAAATAAAAAATGGACACTAAACAGAGTCTAATACTTAATACATCCTTGTAATATGCTTTAACATTCTCTGAAATGACAAATTAAGAAGGGAAAGATTATCCTTTCCCTTAATTTTTCATAACTCCTTCTTTTTCCTATTCCTCCAGTGATGACCTTGCCTTACACTTCACTGAGAAAATGAAAGTCATGAGAATCTCTCTTAGTCTGTTTCTGCTGCTATAACAAAATACCTTGGACTGGGCAATTCATAGACAGCAGCCATTTATTTCTCACAGCTCTGAGCCTGGGAAGTTTGAGATCAAAGCACTGGAAGATTTACTGTGTGCTGAAGGCTGGCTCTCTGCTTCCAGGGTGATGCCTTGTTGCTGGGTCCTCTGGAGGGAATGAAAGTTGTGTCCTTATATGGCAGAAGGAACAGAAAGACAGAAGGACAAAAGGACAGAAGGGTAAAAGGGCAGAAGGCTCTAGTTGGCTTTCTCCAGTCCTTTTATAAGGCAATAATCCCACTCATGAGTGCTCTACCCTTATGAATGAATTGTTTCCTGAAGGCCCCACCTCTTAATACTATCACATTGGGGTTTAAATTCCAACTTATAAATTTTAGAGAGACACATATATTCAAACCATGATGGTCTTCCCATGGGCCCTCAAAATTAATATCCTTCTTATATACAAAATACATTCATTCCATCCCAATAGCCCTAAAAGTCTTAACTCATTCCGGCATCAACTTCAAAGTCTAAATCTACAGTTTCTTCTAAAGCAGATATCGGTGGAACTCAAGGCACAAGTCATCCTAAGGCAAATTGCCCACCCAGCTCTGAGCCTGTGAAACCAAACAAGTAATACACTTCTAAAATATTATGGGATAGACATTCCCATTTCAAAGGAGAGAAATTCAGAAAAACAAAGGGTAAGAGATCCCAAGTCTAAAACCCAACAAGGTAAACAACATTAAATCTTAAGGTTTGAAAATAAACTTTGACTCCGTGTACTCCTGCCTCTGAACAACTGGAGAAGGGTTTCCAACCCTAAGGCTCTAAAGGACCGCATCCCCATGAGTTCGGTGCAGCCTACACAGCAGCTCTCATGGGTTGGAGTTGGGTGCCTGCAGCTCTCCCAGGCTGCTGTTGCAGTCTTGTAGTTCTACAGTTTTGGATTCTCAAGGGCAGCACTGCATCCACAGCTCTATTAAACATTGGAAAGGGCAGCCCCACCACTGTGATGGTTCTTTGCCTCGCACTTGAGGCTCCATGAGACACTATTTGCAAAGTAGATGGAAAAAGCCATGCCTCCACAGCTTTTGTACTCTATGCACCTACAGAGTTGGCAGTATGCAAACGCCATGAAGATTTACTAATTCTGCTTTCTGGCAAGTATATCCCAAGCTGTACCTGAGCCCACTTCAGTCACAACGGGGGAGACCAAAGAGCACTGCACAAGAATGAGGGAGCAGATACTTGAGGTGAGATCATGCATCAAGGGACATGAGATTATTATTTTATTTATTTATATATTTAATCTCATCATGTTTCCCTGTTTCCCTAAAAACACATCTTTCTCTTGATAGTTGTGATGCCACATCTTTGAATTTCCTCATATGTCAATGTTCACTCTTTCTTAATTACATTTCCGGGATCTCTTCTATTTATTCTCCAAAATTGGAATGATCCAGATCTCAGTCCTGGGGCTTCTATTTTTTTTATTCATATACTCCCTCTAGATCACTACGTCTAGTCCCAAGGAATTGGGACTCTTCCTGGTCTTCTCATCTCCTGGAATTCCAAACTGAAATATACAACTGCCTACATGGTATTACCATGTGGTAATGCAATAGGTTTATTTACTTATCAAATAAATCATATTCTTCCTTCTGTCTTCCTTCACACCAGGTCTCATCTTTCTTCCCTCTTCCTGATGTCAGAAAATAGCTCATCATCCACCCATAAATATACGCGAGAAATCCAGTTTTTTTTCCTTAGTTCATATTTTATTCATTTAAATTTTGTTTAATTCACCTCCACAACTGGAGTGGAATCTCTTGTCCCTGTTTCCTCTGTTGTCAATTTCAGTTAAGCCACCATCTTTTATCTGAATATTGATATTTTTGCCTTAAATGTTCTCTCTGGTTCTCTTCTTGACAGTCTCTTTCCACTCATTCTTCTTGAAAACAGTCAGAGCAATTAAAAAAAAAAACATTTAAGACAAGTTATGTTACTGTAGTCTTCACAGTGGCTTTCTTGCATATTTTAAAAATAATCCAAATTCTTCATCTTAGCTAACAAAGCCACACACATATATACTAAGTCTCTCCTATCTTTTGTCACCTGTTACCAGTTACAAACTTTCTCTTTGATGTCTTGCTTCCTGCTTAAGTTCATAACCTAAGCTTTCATTTATTTTCAAGTGAAATATGAATGTATTTTCCCAATATTACTTCCCTCCTGAGAGGAACATAGTTACAGGCCATTTGGGCAATACATCGTTCTTTGACATATGTGTTGTCAAATAAGATCTGTAAACTCAATTCCTGTCAGAGAGCAGAAACTTGCTAGGGTCAGAGGAAGAGGAAGAAGTTCAAAATGGAAAACAGCAAGAGTCAGCAGATGCAATATGGAATATGCAATACCCTGCCTTTTCCAGGTGCAATTAATTAGGTTTGCTTACCTTTTTTTTTTTGTATGAATGATAAGGACTAACTTCCTCGTCTCAGTAGTGCAAAAAATGTAGATCTCAGAATTAGTAGTATAATTAGTAGAAATAGTTTATCAGAATTAGGCCTTTCTGTGTGTCAGTCCAGCAAAATGTAGGAGGAAAGATTCTTAAGCTAGTTTTAAAATAAAACTAGGAAAAAGTCGAAGGTCAGGTTAGAAACATTGCCACTGAAGACTGAAGAATAGGGTCAGCTTCCTGGGTGTGTGACCTATGCAATCTCACGTGGTTCTATACTGAGAAGGGACCTATATTTGGTATAATGATCTGCCATCATCATTTTAAAATTATTGAGACTTCTGTCTTGTTTTTAAGTGAAGCCTGGTGGGACAATGAAACATGCATCAAAGGACATGCAATTTCTACCTACTGAGGCAGCTGGTGAAGCAAAGGATGTGATGCTAAACCAGGAGACGTGCCAGGTGCAGGGCCCATGAGAGAACTGGCTGCCCATTGAACAGAGGGAGCATGGTCCTCAAGCAACCGCAAGACATCAGTAAGGGATTCACTATGTGGTGGCAAAGGAAAACTTACTATACCACAGTAGGTTGATAGTCAAGTTTTGAAATCTCTTCGTAAGTCAATTTTAAGTGTCGTCACCTGAAGGCTGGTATGGAAACATAGCATCAGAGTCTAAGTCCACTGAACCAGCTCCTCTCACAGGTGCTGAAGAGGTGAAGTTCACAACAGGTGCTTTCAGACTTTGCTACTTAGGTATCATCTGGGAACCAATTAATACTGTAAAATTCTGGGCTTCACCCTTAACCTATTGAATCAGAATCTGCATTTTTACAAGACCCTTTGGTGGCTAGTTAGCACTTCAAATACTGAGTAGGACTATTGTAAAATGGTGGTTTTCAACCTTTTATTGCATTGAAATCACTTGGGTGCTTTAAGAAACACAGATTACTGAGTCCCACATGCACAAATTCTAAGACAGTTTGGGCACTGGGATTTTTTCAAAGTCCCCTCAGAAAATTTTAATATACAGTCAAAGTTGAAAGTCATTGTAAGGGAAGTTGAATGTCATAGTCCAGTCTTCCTGGAGAGTAAGTACTCAATGCACCAAAAATGGTACACCCTCATGATGCAACAGCTAGAAGCCAGCTTTGTCAACTTACATTCACCTGACAGATTATAAAGTAAGATAAGGAGAACTGGCACAGATTCAACAGTGTCTACCTAGAGGACCCAGATTTTTTATTTAACCTTTTTGTATTTTGAATTTCATCCCTGAAACAGCCCTATGGCCTTTCTCAGTCTGGTTTTACTGAGCTCTCTGTCTTGTTTAAGATAATATTTGTCTGTATGAGAGTGTTCTTCAACTTCTAATCTCAGAAATGGCAGCTGGGGTGTCAGATCCTTCTTTTCCAGAAGGTTATAATCTTCACTTATTTTCCTATCCATCATATTCTTTTAGGGAAAGCCACTTAGACATCAAACTTCTTATAGCTTTCTCTCGAGCAAGTGGACTCCACAAGGCCTCCATTTGCATAACCGAAGGAGACTTTTCAGGGCATCTTTTTCAGTAATGAGACACACAGCACAGATATATTCCATGGTGATTTTCTCTTTCCGCTAAGATCTAATTTAAGCTGAATACTCATCCTCCCAAATGAGAGAAAAAATAAAAACCAAAATTGACCTCTGTAGAGCAACTTATGGTACCTTGTAATGGTGTTTCTTGACTTCTTCTGTTGATTTCTCATAAGTTCTAGTTTGTTTTTCTCTGAATTTTAGATTTTCTTGCCTCATAGAGCCTGTACAAATGACCTCCTTTATTTCCCTGGATGTCCTTTCTGGTGTCAGGTTCTGAGGTTTGCTCCAGACTGAATATTGAGTCTAAATAGTGGGACAGGCTGTTTTGTTTCTCTCTGGGCATCATGGTTCAAATGGGGACACTGTCAGAAAGCAATTGGACGGACTTTTTACATTCCCTAGAAAATGAAAGGACTTTCCTTTCTTTGATGCCTAGGAAGTAATACCTCAAGCCCACAGTATCTTGTCTATGTTTGCAAGAACTCTTGTTTTCCTTTGGCCTATGAAGCATAATATTTGGTATTTCTGTTGACAAAAGAGGCTGATAGCTTTTTGCCTGTTTAAAAACACTCTGGATAATGTTAATGATTTGCATGACTTAGAGCCAGGTTCTAATGAATACAGCAGAAGGCTGGTTACTCTGCAGAGTCACCATAGAAACAATTATGATTTCATATTTAAAAAGAACAGCCTTTATTTCCCTTGTAGGGGAGTGAAGATTTCTTTTCTTTACCCATCGCTAGGTTCTTGGCTAAGACACCTGTGACAAAAGATCGATTAACAAGAGAAAAGCATAACAAATGTATTTAATATAAGTTTTACATGACCCAAGAACCTTCAGAACTGAAGACCCCCAAAACAGGGAAAACTGTGTATTTTTATGCTAAGTTTGATGAAGAATTTGATAGTTGTGAAGAAGGATTATTAGAAGACAACAAAAGTGTCACCTAATGGTAATAAGCTGGTGGGAAGGTGGCATTTAGCAAGGCCTGTTAGTTTAGACTATTCATTCTGTTCCATGTGTCTTCAGAGATTAGGGCATTCTTTTCTCTCATTATGTGGAAAGTACTTCTGGAATGAGGACCTTATGGTCCACTTCAGAGGAAAGCCAGATAATTCTTTCATAGTCTACTTCAGAGGACAAGGGATGGAGAAGGTCAGAGAATGACCTTCCTGCTTCTGCTGTTTCTTCAAATGCCCACGTGTCATATTTTGGGGTAGCATGTCCTGAACTTCATTACCCTTTTCCATGATTCTATTGTGGAAGCTTGCCAGAGCACTTATTACATAAGATTTCCTAAGTCGCAGAATCACTGCAAGCATCTGTATTGCCTGCACCATATTTCTTTATCCTAAGCCAATTTTTGTGCCTTATCATCTTGAATTTTACCCTCACTTGATGCATATATCTCCAACTTTTCCCTGAATCTTGGGCAATGAATCTTCGTGGCATACCTACAGGTTAGTAAAAGTATAAGAATAAATTGAGAGAGGAGAAGAGAAAAATTTTGCTTACCTATTATATTGAACTATATGAAATTACTAATATTTAAACATTTTGATATTCAAAATGACATTTATGTATAGCTGAGTCAAATAAACAAATAAAGGAAATAGCATGCCTGGTTATTGTAAATAATCTTAATAGATTTTAGTTACTGAATTCAGAATGGTTGAAAGATTTTTTGTTAAATCAAATAGTAATATATAAGCCATTAGTTATTTACCTGTGCATCTTATTCACCTGGTTCTAAGATTGGCTCATAAACAATCTTTTAGCTACTCCACTTACCTATCATATCATAATGTCCATTCTTGCATTAAAGTCACTGGTCCTGACCAACAAATCCCTTAAGATTGCAGTGTCCTCAAATTTATTTAAATAGGGTAAAGGTCGGGGTATTATATCTGACTCTAGCTACTTTCTAAGGTGTGTAGATACCTGTAGGACTATTGTTCTTTCTGAGAATCTTGATGCATTTGGGAATGTAAATTGGATATTGGAGCTAGTGATACCTAAATTACTATATATTCTCAAAGTGAAAAGAAAGATGGAGCTACTGTGTTTAGGCTATTCAGTCCAATACAAGATTTCTTTTAATTCTCACAACCCTTTTAAAAATGTGATAAAACTAACAAAATGCAATTGGATTTATTTTGAAATCTAGAAAAGGAGCTAAAATTCCTGTTATAGTGACATGGCAGATGGAAGATGAAACTGTAGCAGCAGATTAAGCTCAATATTATAAAGTCCCCAGAAACAAGCAGGTTGTCAGGAAGGCTTTATACAGACTATAAAAATTGGACTTTCCAGCCCATTTTAACTAGTTCTCCAAGGAGCAGGAACCTCTTAGCTGACACCTTGGTTATACAACCAATTAAGTAGCCTCAGGGACAGTGCCAAGATCAAAATGACAAGTGGTTTCAGCTCTAAGACACAGTCACAATATAGTCCACCAAATAGTATGCACAAAAATATCCTTCTATTTTTATTCTTGTTGTTCCAAGGCTGAGTGCTTTCACTAGCATATTGTGAAAATTAAACATTTAATGAAGTAACAGAAGACTGCTGTTACAGAAAGCTGCATAGATGCTACCAGTGTCAAAGGCCTTTTCTTCTAATGTCTCTTGCATTAAGATTTTTTAAAAATGTCTTTTACTTTAAGGCAAATAATGGTTTAGATGCAGCCACTTTCAAATTCACTGAAAAAACCAAGGCAGTTTTGAAATTCATTTCATAATAAATTTGTGTTTTATTCATTTATAATTAACAGGAGGAAAACAAATGGTTCAAGTATAGAATTTATCACCTACAGAAATTTAGATATGAGGTTCTACATAAAAATTAATTTATTTTTCAAAGCTCTTCAACCAAGCATTATAAAATGACTGCTGTTGATATAACTTAGCATTAACTATTTCATTGTTGCCAATATTCTCATTAATATTTTTAAATGTAGTCTTTTTAATTTGTGTATTTAAAATTTGAATATCTAGCCGTCTATTTTATGGGATCTATCAGTTATGGTGCATAATAAATTGCAATGACAGACACCCAGAATTACAAGGGTTTAAATAACATAGAAGTTTACTTCTTCCTTTTAAAATAGCTTAGAGATCGATAGTACAGAGCATGGTGGGAAAATCTGTTCTATGAAGTTGTGAAATCCAGACCCTTTCCATCTTGTAGCTCTTTCATTTCCTAGGTTTGTGTCTTTATCCTTATTGAGTGCAGGGAGTTCATTAATCCATGGACAAAGAAGACATCAAAGTGTGGATTTGAAGGAGCTCAACTGAAAGTTGCTTCCACATTACTTTCTTTCATACCACATTGGCCTAACTTAGTCATCGTTGTCTTACATAGCTACAAGGGAGCTGGAAAATCCAGACCGCAGTTAGATAGCTGTGTGCTTAGCTAAAAGTCAGAATGATCTGTTATATGGAAGGAGAGATGGCAAGTGAAATAAAGCTAGTGGCTTTTACCATATTAACCATTCTTCCTTACTTTTTGGAAGTATAGGTATATTGTAACCGAATGCAAATCTAGCTGCTCATCACTGGGAGTCAAAACAGGAGGAGCAAGATACTGTGAAAAGAATGTAGTTTTATTAGTCAAAGGCTAGCAATTGGGAAATGGCCAGGCTCATGCCTTTAAAATACTTTTTTGGCCAGGCACGGTGGTTCACTCATGTAATCTCAGCACTTTGGGAGGCCGAGGCAGGAGGATCATGAGGTCAGGAGATCGAGACCATCCTGGCTAACACGGAGAAACCCCGTCTCTACCAAAAATACAAAAAGAAATTAGCCGGGCATGGTGGCGGGTGCCTGTAGTCCCAGCTACTCAGGAGGCTGAGGCAGGAGAATGGTGTGAACCTGGGAGGCAGAGCTTGCAGTGAGCCGAGATCGTGCCACTGCACTCCAGCCTGGGCGACACAGAGAGTGAGATTCCATCTCAAAAAAATAAAAATAAATAAAACAAAATACTTTTTCAAAGTTTGAGCTGAATGAGGGAGTTAAAAAGGGAAAACTTGGCATGACAGTATGTGGGAGAGGTGCAGGATAATACAAGATCTACATACCTCTCTCTGATGGCTATCTTGGGTTATTGTCCACCAGGACTGTGGGCTTGTGCTATCTCAAAAATGGCCTGGTTTTAGATTAACTGCCTTGTGGTAATCTCTAGATGGGGGAGGATTCTGCAGCTAGATCTTCATACCTGATGAATTTCAAGATTAGCCCCTGGAATTTCTAAGCATGCATATAGTTAGATAAGTTAACACAGTGTAAGGAGTCTCCAGTGGAAGTGGAGGAAAACAAAGAGTTTCAAAGTATATTTCAAGGCTAAGGCTAGAGAAAAGAAAAAAATTGTAAAATGCATTTTGAAGCTAAGCTACTCAGTTACAATATCAGTTTGGGAATTTGATGACTACCTCCTTCCATGTATTTTAATTAGTTTGCATGAGAAAGGAGAATATAATTCTTCATTTTTTTTTTTAGCATGGAACTTGAATGTAAAAACCTAAGCTCTTAAAAATTAACATACATCACAAGCAAGAGGAGCCCAAGGAGATATGATAACTAAGTATAGTGTCTTGCATAAGATCTAGGAACAGGGAAAGGACATTAGGGAAAACACCAAGAAAATATGAATAAATCATGGACTTTAACAATAGTTATCAATAATAATTCCTTAATTGTAACAAGTGTTCCATACCGCCTTAGTCAATTCAGGCTGCTGTAACAAAATACCAAAAACTGAGTGGTTTGGAAATGACAGATATTTATTTCTCACAGTTTTGGAGACTGGAAATTTGAGATAAGGGTGCCAGCATGGTTGGGTTCTGGTGATGTTACAGGATGATGCCATGCAGTTCCAAGTTCTTGGTGTCACGAACAAAGAAATGGACGAGGCGCGCACAGATAACAAAGCACGGCAGCATAAGTTTTTTAAGCACAGTATTACACCCTTGAAGAGGAAGAGTGGACTGACCTCTGTGAGATGAGACATGAAATCAGCATGAGTTTGGTATATTTTGGGTCTTTTTATGTGTTGTTTTCCTTCTCTTCCCAAGGCTGCCTAATTTCTAGCTACTGTCTGCCTTTTGATTGATAAGTGTGTTGCTTAGTTAATTTGGTCCCTGTGCACTTGCTTGTTGCCTCTATCCCATAATTTTAAGTAGGTGCCTGATGTGCATTCCATATGCATGAGCTTTAACAAGCTGATCGTCATATGGGATCATGTTAAGGCTACTTTTTCTCTTTAATACGCATGCCTGTTCCTGAAGAACTGCTCCTTACTGGTTTGGTCTGGATCCCACCAGCCATGGGGTCCTTACTCACTTCTCTGTCTTTCTGTTTTGACTGTTTAACTTCTGCCTCTTATCTTGCTTCTTGCTCACCTACACCTTTACCTTGTTTCTCTCTCTCCTTTTACTCATTCTGCCCTTTATTCAACTTTTAATTCCTTTTGCTTTCTTCCTGCCTCATTTTTCCTATTTTCCTGCTTCGCTTTCCCTATTCTCCTGTCTCAGTGAGGGCCCTCTTATGGGTAGTAAGCAGACTGCCTTTATCTTCTCATTGAATCTTCACATGGTGGACAGAGGGCAAGAAAACTCTCTGGGTTTTGTTTTTCTTTTTAATAAAGATACTAATCCAATTTATGAGGGCTCCACCCTTATGATCAATTTACCACTCAAAAGCCCCACCCTCCTAATACCACATTTGCCTTAGGATTTCAACATGTGAATTTTGCAGGGACACAGACATTCAGTTCATTTCATATACCAATGAAATATATCAATAGTAGGAGGACCAGGATGTGTAATAACACAGTAAATCTCAGTACTCTCAGTGCATTATTCTGTGAATCTAAAAAAGTTCTTAAAAAGTTTATTACTAAAAAATAAATGTGTTACTGTGTATTTACTATCATTATCAATATACTATTATGTATTATTACTATTTACATACCTTATTGAATGCAGCACGTAATCATAATGTGAAACACAGATAACAGTGAAACAGCAATTTGAAAAAGAACTTTTTTCTTTTTTCTTTTTCTTTTTTGAGATGGAGTTTCACTCTTGTTGCCCAGGCCATAGTGCAATGGCGTGATCTCGGCTCACTGCAACCTCCGCCTCCCAGGTTCAAGCAATTCTCCTGCCTCAGCCTCCCAAGTAGCTGGGATTACAGGCATGCGCCACCACGCCTGGCTAATTTTGTAATTTTAGTAGAGATGGGGTTTCTCCATGTTGGTCTGGCTGGTCTTGAACTCCCCACCTCAGGTGATCCGCCTGTCTTGGCCTCCCAAACTGCTGGGATTATAGGCGTGAGCCACTGCACCCGTCAAAAAGAACTTTTTTAAATTAATTAATTAATTAATTAATTTTTTTTATTATACTTTAGGTTTTAGGGTACATGTGCACATTGTGCAGGTTAGTTACATATGTATACATGTGCCATGCTGGTGCGCTGCACCCACTAAATCGTCATCTAGCATTAGGTATATCTCCCAATGCTATCCCTCCCCCCTACCCCCACCCTACCACAGTCCCCAGAGTGTGATATTCCCCTTCCTGTGTCCATGTGATCTCATTGTTCAATTCCCACTTATGAGTGACAATATGCGGTGTTTGGTTTTTTGTTCTTGCGATACTTTACTGAGAATGATGATTTCCAATTTCATCCATGTCCCTACAAAGGACATGAACTCATCAATTTTTATGGCTGCATAGTATTCCATGGTGTATATGTGCCACATTTTCTTAATCCAGTCTATCATTGTTGGACATTTGGCTTGGTTCCAAGTCTTTGCTATTGTGAATAATGCCGCAATAAACATACGTGTGCATGTGTCTTTATAGCAGCATGATTTCTAGTCCTTTGGGTATATACCCAGTAATGGGATGGCTGGGTCAAATGGTATTTCTAGTTCTAGATCCCTGAGGAATCGCCACACTGACTTCCACAATGGTTGAACTAGTTTACAGTACCACCAACAGTGTAAAAGTGTTCCTATTTCTCCACATCCTCTCCAGCACCTGTTGTTTCCTGACTTTTTAATGATTGCCATTCTAACTGGTGTGAATAATATCTCTGGACTCCCAATTGAGTTAAGCATAAAATAGTAAAGGATTAAATTAAATGAACTTTTCAATTGAAGTACCAATTAATTATTAGCCTGAATTTCTTCTTAAAATAAGCTTGCCTTATTCACTCAGGCTGTAAATTCAGAAGACAAATTTATTTTGTTCATTTGTGCTAATTAAAAGAAATCTGTCTTCATTTTAAAAAGTTGTATGGTCAGTGTACACTTTCCCGTTAGACTAGATGTAAATTATCTAATTGTTTTTGTTTTAAGAGGATTTATAGATTGCCTTAATAAATGATTAATTAATCTATACCACTTTTCTGTGATAAGTCTTCAGACACATATTAATGAAGAAAAATATTACCAACCTACAGAGCTGTTTTCTTATTCTACTGCTTCATGTGAATTTCAAATGTTGCTCCTTATAAAGAAGAGGTTTTTATTTCATAGTCATTTCAGAAATAGACTATGTTTGACATTGACTTTGTTACTAAATTTAGGCAAAACAAAGTTTTAAACTCATTTATATTTACAATCTAATTGCTATAAGAAAAGGAAACTCTGTTTTGTGAGATAGAGGATATAAACTGATATAACTTATACTAGTTAAAAAATAAGAAGTAAATAAATATAAAATAAGTCAATGCCTGCAACAACATTGTCATAATTACAGAAACTGAATTTCTAACAATATTTTGTTTGTTTTTTCATACAGTTTATCCCTTTTCTAATTCTTTTGTTCTTGGTTCATGGGGCAATAAGGGAGTACATTTTCTCCAAATGAATGCCATCAGATCCTTGTTAAACTCTTTTTAGGCCAGAATTATATTTTAGTTAGGCTGTCTTTGCTTTTAAGGAACAGGAACCCTCGTATTGTTTTTTTTTTAATTGTTATTTTGGTGGTTTTCTTTTAATCGTATTTAAATGTGGGTTTATTAGTAGATACAATTACTCTAGAACTCTCAGAAGACTAACCTAACAACTGAAAGTTTGAATCCATGTAAATCTGATTGTTATGGAATTAGAACTGGTTGCAAGCAAAGTTTCAAGACCTTAGAATCAGGTTAAGTGAGACTTAATTCTGGTAAACATGCACTAATACAATGCGGCTTTTTAAACGACTACATTCTCACTAAGGCTAATCAGCTATTCTGTAACTATAGGTTCTTAATGAAAACATCTATTATTTATTAAATACTCCTGATGTACCAGACACTGTTCCAATATACATTGAATATCTTATTAAAACTTCACAAACCCCGTTGTGATTTCTGTATCCTTAGAAAGTATAATGAACTTACCTGATATAACGTGGAAGAGGGCAGAGCAAGGACACAAAACATACACAGCCCTTATTCCCTACATCTTATTGGCTCTTTAAGAAATTAAGTAATTTTTAGAAATGTCTTATAGTATTATACAGGCATTTAAAATGTTATTTAGAATATTAATAAACTTTATGCTATAATATTAAAAATCAATAGTAACTACAATTAATACAACAAATAAAATATATATACCTTTATGCATAGATTTCAATATGTGAAAGAATTATGTTAAATGTTTATACTGTTTATCTCTTAATACGTTGACTTGCAAGTGCTTATTTTGCTTCTGCTTATTTGATTTTGGGGAAATTTCCATATTCTTTACATTATGTAATTTTGTTAATTTGGAAAAAGTCATAATAAATTTCGAGAATAAAGCTCAATCTGTTGCTTTCTGTCTTCTTTATTCCATATATGTATATTTGGAAACAATTATTTCCCCTAAATTTCTTTATTACTGAATGAATCAAAAATAGGAGTAACTTCAACATACTTGTACAATAAAATTAACATAGGAAGCAGAAGGAAAAGGCAGGCTTGGATTTATTAGACAATGAAAATAATTTTGAGATTTTTCACCGACCTTATAACCCCTCACTGTTTTCGATAGAGTGGAATTATTTTTATAGTAGAATGGAGGTAAAATGAGCAATTTTTCATTTGTTTCAGCAAAACATTTAATACTGATTTCCCTTTTCTCTGTAATCTCATGGCTGAAAACTTCTCTAGACATTTAAGCAATGGAGTTGCAAACTAATGTGGAATCTTTCCAATCATACTTACTTATGATGCTTCATGTTAATTTAGAATTAGATTTTATAATTAATTTAGGGTAATAAGTTTTATTGGATAAAGTTGTACCCTATTGAGAAATTAGAAATGCAAGGGATTAAGAAGCAAATGCTTAAAAATTTAAGAAATTTGCGAAGTTTAAACTACTTTGGCAAACTACACATTCTTCGATAAACTCTATGAAGTGGTTATGAATCTTAGTTCCTAAATACAAATATTCAGTGAATATTTTAATTAGCATAAATCTGAATGAAGCTTATGATTCTGAGCTCATGGAAAATTCATTCTCACTCATTGGGCATAAAGTTGGGTGAGTGTTCTGGAGTATTAGGTAGCACCAAAGCAACAGGTGCCCAGTCACTAATCATTAGTCTTTGCTTACTGGTTACTGATAAGTATACACTGTTGCCCTACCCATCTTAGTCTCTTAAGGCACAAGATTCTGTTGTTTCCATGAAGTACTTGAACGTGGGGATCATCATTTTGGTAGTGACTGCTGTCTATCCTCTAAAATCTGTTCTCTTTTCTTTCATAATAATGTAATTATACTTGGGCATGTCACAACATTTCCAGGCAGTACTTGATTGTATGTGTGACTACGTGACTAAGTTCTTTTCAAGGAATTATGAAGGAAGTACTATTTCAGGCCTGAAACTATAGACTAGCCATGATTTCTCCCTACCTAAAATTTATTGTTTTTTTTTTTTTATTTGGAAACCTAGCCAATTAGGAATGCTTTACATTTACTGGTATATTAATTTGAAACATACTAGAAATTAGTTACAGTTTATATTTTGATATTATAAAATAAATTATAACAGAAAAGTATATTTTAGAACAAATAAAAAATCATACCTAATCACACACCATAATACTATTCACAGTATAGCAAATGTCCTTCTAGTCTGTGTCCCTATCAATACACATATTTTACATAGCTGCAACTTTGCATATTTAGTCATTTGTGTTCTGCTTTTTGTTGCATATTTTACAGTCTATTTTCTACTTCCTACACAAAAATTATGAAAGTACTTAGAAAATGTAATAAATCCATAACCCGTAACTCTATTTAAATACTATTATTTGAATATAAATAATGCTATAATGAGCACATGCATACTTAGGGCCTTTCTGTATCTTGGATAATTTATTCAGAAGTTCTCTTAGTCTTTCCAGGTAGCTATAACAAACTACCATAGACTGGGCAGCTAACCGACAAACATTGATTTCTCACAGTTCTGGATGTTGAGAAGCATAAGATCAGAGTATCAGCAATTTTGGTGTCTGATGAAAGCCTGATTCCTTGTTCAGAAATGGCTGTTTTCTCACTTTGTCCTCACCTGGTGTTTGGATTGAACACTGGGCTTTTCATCCCTTTATATGGGCACCAATTCTATCATGGGAGCTTCATCCTCATGACATTATTCAAACCCAGTTGCCTTCCAAATGTCTCATCTCCAAACGCACCATCACATTAGGGCCTCAATATGTGAATCTGGCAGGGAAGTATAGTCAGTCTATAACAGAAGTATATTTAGTTTACTAAATAAGTTGAATAGCAAGAGTGTAAACAGAAAGCAAATTGATTCTTTTACATCATTATGAAAACAGTAACTGTAAGGCCAGATGTGGTGATTCACGCCTGTAATCCCAGCACTTTTGGAGGCTGAGGGGGGTGGGGGTGGATCATGAGGTCAGGAGTTCGAGACCAGCCTGGCCAACATGATGAAACCCTGTCTCTACTAAAGATACAAAAAATTAGCCAGGCATGGTGGTGTGCACCTGCAATACAAGCTACTTGGGAGGCTGAAGCAGTAGAATCGCTTGAACCCAGGAGGCAGAGGTTGCAGTGAGCCAAGTTCGCGCCATTGCACTCCAGCCTGGGCAACAGGGCGAGGCTCCATCTCAAAAAAAAAAAAAAAAAAAGGAAAGAGAATACAGTAATTGTATTTTATCTATTACTATGAATATTTGTGGTAAAAATTCATAGGCCATCTGGTATTGCTTAAATGTTGTAAAAATTTTCATATATGGTCTAATAAAAGTGTCTTGATAAGCCTGTTGTTAACATTTCAATATCTCATCCAACTTGTGGCCATTGATGCCATGTAATCAACCAGCAGCAGACTGCAGCTTGAAGTGTATGTCATTGGAGGAAACAACACTGGTAATTAGGTCTGGGTTTAATTAACAACTAAGGTAATCTCCAGACCTTTAAGTGTATACCAATAGAAAGTATACTGCTAATGGGCTGCAGCCTCTGAAAGAGAATTCTTCTGGATGCACTCATATATTTCAAGAGGTAGTCTTTAAACATATCTAACAAGAGAGCAAACCTAAATCAATCAAACTGACTTAAAATCCATTGCAAAGGCAAAGTTCTTGCTTTCTATGTTGAAAAGAAATTAGTCTTTCATAAATTATGGACTAAAGATTACTCCATTTGCTTTATTCTTCTGCCCTTCACCAAAGGTACTAGCATTTTCTGTTTCCTCTCCATCATTGTATTATTGGATTTCTTGGGAGGAGTTAAGTTGAGGAGTTAACCATGGTGAGCTATATCCATAGCTGACCTAGGGAATTCACAAATAAATCCTAGATTGGAAATAGATTTAATAATAGGATAAGAATCTAGGATGTTCCCTTTTGTTTGTTGGGAGAATTAGTATTTCCATTTTGGACCATTTTATTATAGTTGAGAAGATTTGCTCATGCCTGTAATATCCCAGCACTTTGGGAGGCCGAGGCGGGTGGATCACCTGAGGTCAGGAGTGCGAGACCAGCCTGGCCAACATGGCGAAACCCCGTCTCTACTAGAAGTATAAAAATTAGCTGGATGTGTTGGCAGGTGCCTGTAATCCCAGCTACTCAGGAGGCTGAGGCAGGAGAATAGCTTGAACCCAGGAGGGTGAGGTTGCAGTGAGCCAAGATCATGCCACTGCACTCCAGCCTGGGTGACAGGAGCAAGACTCCTTCTCAATAATAATAATAATAATGATTATATGCAATGTATATTTATGTTTGTTTTATATCTTCTTAGTCAATAGTTTATGTCAAAAACATTTCCCTTTCATTTGATTTTGACTAACAACAGAAGCCCTTACTGTGTTTTGGTCTTTATATGTAGTCATATTAACCAGGAATAGTTCTGATTTATAGTATTTTCCAATATCCATGTATATACTCCAACCATGGCTAATTTCAAGTTACTAAGAGTTTAACCAGCCTGATAAATTCCTGAAAATATTGCAATCCTATCTTGTAAACCAGCTGTAGCCTGTCACTGGATTTACAAACTTTATTGTGCCTTGTTTCTATTGCAATAGTCAACACACTGATTAAAACAGAAAAGTTGTAACAACCAAAAAAAAAAAAACTCATAATACAGATGAATAATATTCTAGGTTCCAGGAGTATTGTCATCTAAAACGGAATCCTGCACCTAAAAGAGAGCTAGTCAGGATAAAATGATTTGGATTACTCATTCCATGTAGTCATTGAAGGCTCATAGGATTTCCTCTTTTTATGTGCATCTGAGAATATCCATTGAAGAAAAAATCACTTTTTTTATGGATTGATTGTTTTTCAAGAAGAAAATGTCTAACTACCATACATTATCCAATATTAAATGTATTGTTACACATGCAGGTAAACACACAACAGAAGAGCACTCTTCTGTTTAGGAGCGCCTTAGTAAATAAAGCAATGGACATTTTGTTATGAGCTTTAAACAATAAACATACCTGCTGCTTATGACTTAAGTTTTCCAAAACAGCCAGATGGATAGAGAAGAATTCATCTACCCTGCGTATGGAAAACCACAGGATGAATGGGATCCTCCTCCTGTAATATTAAATAAATGTAAAATATCGGGCTTAAAAAAGTTCCTGTGACAAAAGCAAATGTGGGCATTTACTCATGATACAAAACATCTTCAGTTTTATTAGTATTTGCCATAGTAAATAAATGATGGTTTGTGATTTTTAAAACCCTAGAAATACAGTATAGTTGATCTTTGAATAACATGGATTTGAAATATGCAGGCCCAATAATATGTGATTTTTTTCCAATAAATGTATTTAGAAAACTTTTTGGAGATTTACAACAATTTGTAAAAAGATGAATCACATATATGAGAAATATTTTAAAAAATAAGAAAAAAATTGGCATGTCATGAATGCATAAAATGTATGTAGATACTATTTTATCATTTCCTACTACAAATTAAGCACAAATCTATTATAAAAAGTTACAATTTATCAAAACTTATGCAAACACTTACAGACCATACCTGACACCATTCTCAGCAGAGAGAAATGTAAACAAACATAAAAATGCAGCATTAAGTCATAACTGCACAAAATTAACTGCAGTACATACTATAGTACTGTAATAATTTTGTGGCCACCTCCTGTTGCTATTGGGATGAGCTCAAGTGCTGCGCGTATCTGCTTAAAACACCACATGAGGCTAATCATCTCTGCATGAGCAGTTCATCTCTCCAGTAAACTGGATATCACAGTAAAATGTGATCTCCTGAAGTTCTTGCATATTGTTCATCATGTTTAGTGCAGTATCATAAACCTTAAATAACACCATGGGACCCATACAAAGTGCTACTAGTGATGCCGGATTTTTTCCTTGAAAGCAAAAAAGAAGTCATGAAATTATAAGAAAAAATTGAATAGCTTGATAGTACTGTAAATTGAGGTACAATAGTACCTACTTCAATTGCCCACAATTTCAAGATAAATGAATCCAGCATTTTAGGACCATTTTTAAAAAGTAAAGAAGTCATCACTGCAGCTACACCAAAAGACACAGAACCTTGCACTTTTTGTGAAATAACCTTCTTTTTTCTTGTAATGAAAATGCATCTTTTATGTGGATGCAGGATTGCTGTAAGAAAAGCATACCCGTGGACTCAAATTTGATTTTTAAAAAAGCAAACTCATTATGTGACAACTTAAAGCAAAAGGAAGGGGAAAAATCTAAAGCTTGAGAAAGTAATGCTGGCGAAGTGTGCTTTCTTAATTTTAGAAAGGTGTTTGGCTTAAAAAAATGTCAAGATAACAGGAGGAGCAGCTTCTGCTGATCAAGACGCAGCAGACAAGTTCCCAGACATCATTAAGAAAATCACTGAGAAAAAAAGATATTTGTATGAATGGGTTTTTAATGCATAAGAAAGTGCCCTATTCTGAAAAAAAAATGCTACAAAGGATATTTATTACTAGAGAAGAAAAGTGAACATCAGAATTTCGGGCAGAAAGTTATAGGCTAATTCTACTGTTTTATGCAAATGAAATTGTTTTGTTTATTTTGTGTGTGTGTGTGTATGTATGTATATGTGTGGGTATTTAAATCAAGACTGCCCTTATCTATAAACCTGCTAACTCAAGTTTTTAAGGCTAAAGATCAATACTAGCTGCTAGTCTTTTGCTTGTAAAACAAGAAAACCTAAATAACAGGAACCTGATTGGTCCCATTGATTCTTTGTCCTTGAAGTCAGGAAAGTACCTTGTCAGTAAGCAACTGTCTTTTAAAGTTCTTTTGATATTGGACAATACCCCTGGCCACCCAGAACCCCATGAGTTAAAACCCAAAAGACATTAAAGTGGTCTACTTGTCCCTAAACACAATATCTCTAATTCAGCCTCTAGATTAGGGAGTCCTAAGGACCTGTAAATTTCATTACACATGGTACTCTATGGAAAGAACTGACAGCACTATGGAAGATTATCCCAATAAAGAGAATATCATGAAAATCAGGAAGGATTACACCATTGAAGATGCCATCGTTGCTATAGAAATACCTGCAAAAGCCATGAGGCCCAGTACAAATTTCTGCTGGAGAAAACTGTCCAGATGTTATACATGACTTCACAGGATTTACAACAAAACCAATCAAGAAAATCATGAAAGAGATTGTGGATATAACAAAAAACATCATGGGTGAGGGATTGAGGCAAAGGGTTTCAAAATATGGATCTTGGAGAAATTCAAGAGCTAACAGACACCCCAACAGAGGAACTAACAGAAGGCAACTTGATGCAGATGAGTGCTTCTGAACCAGTACCAGATGAGGAGGAAGAAAACATAGAAGAAATAATGCTAGAAAATAAATTGACATTAGACAATGGCAGAAGTGTTCCAATTATTCAACACTGCTTTTGACTCATTTTATGACATGGATGTTACCATGATATCACTGGCACTGAAACAAATGGTAGAAGGAAGATTGATATGATATAGAAACATTTTTAGAGAAATGGAAAAGCAAAAAAAAAAAAAAAGAAAAATCAGAGAGAAATTACCATATATTTCTATGAAGTTACACTGAGTGTGGCTGCCTCGCCTGCCCCTCTTCCACATCCTCCACCTCTTCTGCCTCTGCCACACCTGAGACAGCAAGAACAACACCTCCTCTTCCTCCTCCTCAGCAGACTCAACATGAAGATAAGATAGATGAAGACCTTTATAATGATCTAGTTTCACTTAATTAATAGTAAATACATTTCTTCTTTCTTATTTTCTTAACATTTTTTTCTCTAGTTTTTAAAATAAGACTACATTATATAACACATATAACACAAAAATATGTGTTATTCAAATGTTTATGTTACACATAAGGCCTCTGGTCAGTAATAAGCTATTAATAGTTATATTTTGGGGGAGCCAAAAGTTATACATAGATTTTCAACTCTGCAGGGATCTGTGCCTTAACCCCTGCATTGCTCAAGTGTCAACTGTAATTTCTCCCTTATCCTTGCTTTCACTTACCTGCAGTCAATTACAGTCGCCAAATAGGAGAGTACAGTACAGTATACAAGATATTTTGAGAAAGAGAGAGGGGTCATTTATATAATATTTGTTATAGTCTTTTTATAATTGTTCTATTTTAGTATTAGTTATTGCTGTTATTCCATCACTCTGCCTAATTTATAAATTAAATTTTATCATAAGTATTTATGTATTAAAATAACAGAGTATATATAGGGCTCAGTACTATCCATAATTTCAGGCATCTACTGAGAGTCTTAGAATATATCCCTTGTGGATAACAGGAGACCTCTCTAATGGGCTCTCTGAAAGAAGTCAATAAAACTAAAATGCAAAGTCAACAGCTAAGACACTCAGAGTAGAAACAGAGAAAATATAAAGTTCATATCGAAGAACTTGAAAAGAGAAAACCTCAAATTCAGAGTAAAGGGAAAAAGCATACTGAAAACAAAGGTTAATTATACAAGCTATTAACATAAAAAACAGAAAAATATATGAGTTTAAGTATGCTTTTAAATGATGTATAGTTTTTAAAAAGCAATGTACAATAAAGATGAGCATCATAGTCCTAAAACATACTCAAAAATATAAGGAAGTTGAAAATAAAATTAAAAGAATAGAAAAGCAACTAACAAACTTTTCATCGCAGTGGATTTAATACATGAAAATAGATATGTAACATTTTATAAAACATTATATCCTAAAAATGTAATTATTTTTTCATATTGATATCTAACAATATCATTGTATAAATAGTTGTAAGAAAAATATAGATCTACTTCAAAGATGATGAAAATGCACTTAGTTTTTAAAATCGTTCTTTCTGGTAGTCAGTGGAAGAAACTGAAAATTAAGGGAAATATATATATGCAAAATATATTTATTATATATGTTTCTGTATATAATTTATCTATACTATTGTATCACATTGTATTCTTAAATGATCTAAACTCTGATAATCATACTTTACAAACTAGATATAAAATTTAATTTCCAGTATTTAAAAAATTTATATGCCAGTAAAGGTTAAGTCTACCTAGGGGACGAAAATTTCCTACTACAACAAATTTAAGTAGTCGAAAATACACTTATTCCCACATCCAGAATGTACATTAGATTTTGTAGCCCAGACTGAGAATTTGCTGGAGGCTGTTCTCTATTTTGCATGGCTGTGGAGGAACAATATTTATTAGATAAGAGGAGTGACCATAAAAAAAAAAATTTTTTTAATTTTTATTTTGAGATGGAATCTTGCTCTGTCACCCAGGCTGGAGTGCAGTGGCACAATCTCAGCTCACTGATCACTGTAAACTCCACCTCCTGAGTTCAAGCGATTCTGCCACTTCAGCCTCCGGTGTAGTAGCTGGGATTACAGGTACGTGCCACCCTGCACAGCTATTTTTTCTATTTTAAGTAGAGACAGGGTTTTGAGATGTTGGCCAGGCTGATCTCAAACTCCTGACCTCAGGTGATCCACCGGCCTCTGCCTCCCAAAGTGCTGGGATTATAGGCATTAGTCACCATGCCAAGCCCATAAAAATATTTTAATCCCATTATATGAGTCATAAAAATTAAGGAACTGAATAACATATAAGTGATGATTAGCAAAAAAAATAAACACTTGGACTGAAGAGACTTTAATTCTTAGGAAAAGTATACATGATACACCAAAGATGAGGAAGATAATTTCTATTTTAGGAATTGCAGTGAATTACTCTTTCCTTGTCCTACTTCCCTTATTCCAGATCTTGATTTCCTACTACCTTTACAGAAGGGAGAACTTTAATGCTAAGGTTTAGATATTTTCCCCTCCAAAACTCATGTCAAAATTTGATCCTCAGTGTTGGAGGTGGGGCTTAATAACAGGTGTTTGGGTCATGGAGGTTGACCCCTCATGAATAGATTTATGCCTTCTCTGTAAGGCAGTAGTGGGGATGCATGATTTCTCACTTTATTAGTTCGCATGAGAGCTGGCTGTTAAAAAAAGCCTAACACCTGTCCCTCTCTTGCTTCCTCTCTTGTCATGTAATCTCTGCACACACTAGCTCCCCTTCCCCTTCCAACATGAGTGGAAACAGCCTGAAGCTCAGCATATGCAGATGCTGGTGCCATGTGTTTTGTACAGTCTGCACAACCATAAACAAATACACTTTTTTACTTTACAAATTGTCCAGGTTCAAGTATTTCTTTATAGCAGCACACAGCAGAGAAGACACTGTGGATTCAAGAGTATGGTGCTAATTAAATAAAAAATACCGGTAGGAATAATTTATTTGAATAAACTTATTGCTTAATGTTTAAATGTTCCTAAAATATGTATTGCACATCTGAAGAAAACTTTCAATTTAATTATATTAAATTTTTTGAAAGCTAAAGAAATGTAGTTTAGGGACTCTAAAACACATGATTAGGAAGTGGCCTAAATACTTTTGCATAAAACTTTCTGATCTGAAAATACAAGAATAAAATTACATAATTCTTGCTAAGATAGTAGCAGTTCATGAGATACAGTGATTATTTATCATTGTATTTTCTGTATAAATGCTCTTGGTAAGTATTCACTAGGCACATAGTAAGTTAATTTTTAGGAAATTGTATTGAATGTGTTCTTTACCTCTTGTAAGACATTATGATAGGTAACACTGCTTAGGAGTTTGTAAAGTGAGGATTGTAATTTTTTTTGAAATATAGAATATTTGAAGAAAATGATTCATTATCTCTTCTGTTTGTTTTATATGTCACTTAGAATTTACCCCTAAATGGATTTGTGTATATCCACTGCTATGAGTAATGAAGAAAGCTGATAATAAGAAAGTTAAAAATAATAGTCATCTGTTTTTTTTAGCAGTCAAGTTTGCTTTTCTTCTTCTTCTCTTGCTTGTTACTTCACTTTATTGGCTGAAAAGCAACTTTTTTCATGAACAGAAAATTTCATAATAATCAAACAACTCTTATGGATATTACTGACATGGTTCTGTTATCCAGAATTAATCTTACCAAGGAATATGAATAGAAAGTGTTCTAATTTTTAACTGCTGTAATGTGGAATGAAGATGATTCCAATATATCCTTCAAAAGTTGATGCTTATTGTGATTGGAACATATTTTATCAGATGATTACTACAGTGCAATAATTCACCAAGGATGAGACATATTATATAATTATAATTCTTTATTGTTTTCCTGTGACATTTCTCATTTAGTTCAGATTTTTTTCTTTTAGTAATTGTATTTTAGTAGTAGCAGCTTATGATAGTCAAGTCCAACTTCTCCAATCAACATTGACTTTGCATCTTCTCAAATTTCTATATCTTTCCATTACATATATTTTTCTACTTATGTGTGTTTGGACAATAATGAATATGAAATTTGAAGAAGCTGTAAGTAGACTGATTTAACAATAAAGAGTGGCTATGTGTAGCACATTTTCTACATAGGGAAAACCAACATAAAGGAGAACCCCTAGAGGCCAGAACTTTAAGATCAGCGTGAGCAACATCTCTTCAAAAAAATGAAATAGAGTAAAAATTTTTAAAAAGAATACAGACACTAAAACTGAAACAGCATCACTGTCTGGGGTAAATACCTGAGGTTCATCATCTTGCGCCAAATAGATTAAGGACACGCAACACACAAGAGAGTGAGTTTAGGAGCAGAGGTTTAATAGGCAAAAGAAAGAGAAAGGATAAGAGCTCTCTCTCTCTCTCTCTCATTGAAGTTTTAATGAAAGAACACATGGAACTCAAAAGGGTTATCTGTATTCTCTGTTTCAAAGAGAGAGAGAGAGAGAAAGAGAGAGAGACGCTTCGGAAAGTGAAAAACCAGCCCACCGCAAACTATACCAGATTTTGTAGCCAGACTTGAGGAGGCAGTGTCTGATTTACATAGAGCCCGCAAATTGGTTCCACCAGGTGTGACGTTTACATAGCACGCGGGGAAGGCTGGTCACCCCACCCTAATCTTATGCAAATGGGGTCATTGTCTGGTTGGCTCCATATTGTCTTCTCCTTACTGAAAGCGTGGCTTGGCAAACAGAGGGAAGATGGAGCCACCATTTTGAACACGTCTAGTCTGAGGTAGCCTTTTCCTATTGGCACAACTGCTGACATTCACCCACGCAAGCTCCCAGCTTGCTTGTCTATGTGTGCAGCTGGATTTCACAGGCTACTCTTTTTTAGAAGAGAAAATTATTTGGGGGCTACTTTTCATTAAAAGGAAAACCTTACCAAGGACTTCCTTACCTTCACTATTTACCTAAATAATTTCTTTTTAACTCCTATACCAAAACCAGACTTCTTGAGGTTGATTCTGGTTTTTCCATTTAATAACATATGGCCCTCCACTACTTCAGAGTTAAGTTACTTCAACTTTCTGTGTCTTAATTTCCTCATCTGGAAATGAGATTGATAATACAGTATTCCTTAGAAGGTTTTTGTGAGATTTAAATTAGTTATGTAGTGCACTGTAAATTCTATATATGACTTTGTTAAATAATATGCAGAAATGATATCAGTATAATCAGTGTATAAAAATCATGCAATGTTTTTTCACCTCCAGTTCTTCCTTTCTGTAAAATTATTTGTCATGCATGACTAGGCAATGCCTCTTTTCTTTTTTGGAAACTTCATTTTCTTCTTTCATTATCTTGTCTGCTTTTAAGGGTAGTGTTGAGTGCTGAAATCATATTTAGGATGCTGTAAATACACTTGTTACCAAGAACTCAATTTTTCTGTAAATAAAAAATGATGAAAGTCAGTCTTTAAAGTACAGAGTGTTTCCCTCTCAACTACAAAGAGTTCAACAACAGCTATTTTCTACTTAGGATAATTTTCTGAGGAAAAATTACAGGTGTGACTCTTTAGGATTCTGTTTTATCTATCCATCTATCTATCTATCTATCTATCTATCTATCTATCTATCTATCTATCTCTCTATCTATCTATCTGGTGACTTCTTACCTCTTCCAGAAAACCTTAATTGTGCTTAGTTGTGAATCTTAAGTGTGCTCTGGGTTTTACAATACAGAAATACAACTGTCTGTAAGTGCACTGTAGGAATGTGTCTTCTGTTAGTTTTCTATCCTTTAATTTATAGAATTCTATATTTTGTCAATACAAAACCCCCACTGGAGAGGACTGACCACTCAGAAGTTGGGACATCTCTTGTTCTTAGCGTGAGCTTGAGTTTACAGTTTAATGGTTCAATGTTATTGAATATGTCAGAAGGCTAAAGACCCACTTTCACTTCCTAGCTCCCCCAAATCCCAGCTATGTACCTTCAGGCAGGTTACTTTACTTCTTAAGCTTTAATTTATCATCAGGCATGATTAGAAAACACCCACCTTATAATGTTATTATTTGAATTAAGTTGCATGTAATGTTTTGCACCGTGACAGGATATAGCAAAAACAAAACAAGAATAATTAAATCTATTAGTTTACAATTAAAATACATGTGATTTATACTTGGTTAGTAAGTGCTTTGCTTAGTAGAGTACTGGGCACATAATAAATCCTTACAAAACACTAGTTGACAACTTTTATTTGGTAAAGAGGCATAACAGTATAGTTTTCTTATTCCTTGCATCAGATCACCCAATAGCTTAGGTATTAGGGAAATTGTAATGAGATGTGTGCATTTTCTTGTGACAGGTATTAGCAATTATACCTTCCAATATTCAGTTGGGATATGTGAGCTGTCAGTTGAAATATTTGTTTTATTTTCATGTGTAAATTTAACTGACACTGGAAGTTTGCTAGTTCTACAATGTATATTGTTTTTTAAAAGTTTTAGAAAAATCAAGGATCCAAATGAATAAATTTTTACTTATATAAAAAGTTGTATTAATTGGAGGACATTATGCTACATGAAATAAGTCAGACACAGAAAGACAAATACTGCATTATCTCATTTATATGTGAAATCTAAAAAAGTCAAACTCATTGAAATAGAGAATAGAATGAGAGTTACCAGGGAAGGGTGGTAGGGGAAATCGGGAGATGTTGATCAAAGGACATATGCTTGCAGTTATAAGAGAAACAATTTCTGGAGACCTAATATGCAGCAGGATGACAGCAGTTAATAACAATGTATTGTACACTTGAAATTTGCTAAAAGTAGATCTTAAGTATTCTTACAACATGCACACAAAAGCTAACTATATTAGGTGACAAATATGTTAATTAGCTTGATCGTGGTAATCATTTCACTATATATATGTGTATCAAAACATCATGTTGTACAGTCTGAAAAATCATGTTTGAAAATTATACTGATTGAGTGTAACAAGCATAAAGCCAGATGTCAGACCTAAACCCATGAATGGAATTTGGAGAGACCAATTGAGTTAATGTCTAAGAAAATACATTTTAACTATCACAGATGTTGGAAAACAGCTGATTTTCCCCATGGGATGGCGGTTTCCTGTCATCAGAATTATTCAGGCAAAATGGAAATTATAGAATTTTTTTTCATGTTTTGATGTGCATTGAACATAGTTGACTTGTAAAATCAGACCCAAGGATTGTATTTGTTTTTGTTTTTGTTTCCAATCAAATAATCACATGGCTTTAGAACTGGGGAGATTGCTAAATATATCCAGGCCCAACACACATTGATTTTCAGATAGGGTCATTATGATTCAGTTATTTCAATGGATTTGTACATGATCCTATTATCTAGCTAAAGAAAATCAGAATAGGACCCACAGCTCCTGATTTTCAATTAATCACTTAAAAATCTGTAACTACTTTTGCGAGTATAAAAATATAGGTACCATGAATCCTTCAAAGTATTTACAATTTGAAGATTTGATATTATATGACTTCCTGTGATATTAATTTCAATGACATATGATAAATAAAGCACAATTTTTTACCTGTTATCACTGTTAAAGTAAAACCAAATGTCAAAAATGTTATTGGGAAGCTTCAGGCCATGTTTTCAGCACTTGGCCTAGAAAGCTATTTTAATCTTTTGCAAATTCATAATAATTAAATAATCTTAAAAACTAGGAAATTGTAAAATAGTTAACAATTCTTCCAAAACCTCTACAATATCTAAACTTGCAACAACTGGGTTTATTTTGAGGTAGAAAGAAAAGAAGGACAAGAGCATGGAAGATTTTAGTTGTATTTGAGAATATGAGAGAAAATCCAAGTAACAACCCAAATACAAATTTGTATAACTTATTTCAAAATTAAATATAAAATACCACTAAATTTAGAGAAAATAATTTGGATATTGAATCTTTTCCTCAAAATTGATATATTTAACACTTTTATTTTTTAATATATTTAAGATAAGTATGTTTAAATAAATTATTAAGGTGACATCATAATATAGTGGAAGATTTGAATAATTTGGCCACAGTGGCCAGATGTGGTAGCTCACACCTGAAATCCCAACACTTTGGAAGGCTGAGGTGGGAGGATCACTTAAGCTCAGGAGTTTGAGAGCAGCCTGAGCAATATAAGGAGACCACGTCTCTACAAAAAATAATTATAAAAATAACAACAACAACAAAATTAGCCAGGCGTGGTGGCATACACTTGTGGTCCCGCTACTTGGAAGACTGAGGTTGAAGGATCGATCCCTTGAGCCAGGGTGGTTGAGGCTGCAGTGAGCAGTGACTGCTCCACTACACTCTTGCCTGGGTGACACAGTGAGATAAAAAAGAAAAAAAGAGAATTTGGATATAGAGTTTGTTTTTTGGTGTGTTTTCATCATGTCATTTTGGGTATATTAACATATCAGATTTTTAGTTTTCTCATCTGTAAATATAAGAAATAATTCCCAATTACTGGGTTGCTTTAAGGACTGAATGAAATTATATGTAAGCACTGATCACAGTGCTGGTTGTAGAGACTGAGAAGGAGAGGGAAAATTAATCTCTATTCCTTCATTAGGTTTGAAACATGAAATAAAACTATGAATGCTGAAAACATTGACGTATGATACAGTTTGGCAACATATGTATAAGCCTTCATCTTAAAACATTATTGTAAATTGTAATAAAAAACTTACTTATTTCCATGTTGCCAATACTACCTATTTTTTTTAATTTATTTTTTATTATACTTTAAGTTCTAGGGTGCATGTGCATAACATGCAGGTTTGTTACATATATGTACATGTGCCATGTTGGTGTGCTGCACCCATTAACTCATCATTTACATTAGGTATTCCTCCTAAATGCTATCCCTCCCCCATCCCCCTACCCCACAACAGGCCCCTGTGTGTGATGTTCCCCACCCTGGGTCCAAGTGTTCTCATTGTTCAATTCCCACCTATGAGTGAGAACATGCGGTGTTTGGTTTTCTGTCCTTGCGATAGTTTGCTCAGAATGATGGTTTCCAGCTTCATCCATGTCCCTACAAAGGACATGAACTCATCCTTTTTATGGCTGCATAGTATTCCATGGTGTATATGTGCCATATTTTCTTAATCCAGTCTATCATTATTGGACATTTCAGTTGGTTCCAAGTCTTTGCTATTGTGAATAGTGCCACAATAAACATACATGTGCATGTGTCTTTATAGTAGCATGATTTGTAATCCTTTGGGTATATACCCGGCAATGGGATCCCTGGGTCAAATGGTATTTCTAGTTCTAGATCCTTGAGGAATCTCCACACTGTCTTCCACAATGGCTGAACTAGTTTACACTCCCACCAACAGTGTAAAAGTGTTCCTATTTCTCCACATCCTCTCCAGCACCTGTTGTTTCCTGACTTTTTAATGATTGCCATTCTAACTGGTGTGAGATGGTATCTCACTGTGGTTTTGATTTGCATTTCTCTGATGGCCAGTGATGATGAGCATTTTTTCATGTGTCTGTTGGCTGCTTAAATGTCTTCTTTTGAGAAGTGTCTGTTCATATCCTTTGCCCACTTTTTGATGGGGTTGTTTGATTTTTTCTTGTAAATTTGTTGAAACTGGATCCCTTCCTTACACCTTATACAAAAAATTAATTCAAGATGGATTAAAGACTTAAATGTTAGACCTAAAACCATAAAAACAGTAGAAGAAAACCTAGGCAATACCATTCAGGACATAGGCATGGGCAAGGACTTCATGACTAAAACGCCAAAAGCAATGGCAACAAAAGCCGAAATTGACAAATGGGATCTAATTAAACTAAAGTGCTTCTGCACATTAAAATAAACTACCATCAGAGTGAACAGGCAACCTACAGAATGGGAGAAAATTTTTGCAATCTACCCATCTGACAAAGGGCTAATATCCAGAATGCTACCTAATTTTTAAAGACTTTTTCTGGCATCTTGAAAAAAACCACCATTATTTGACATAGGTAAAACTGAAAAAACAAACTATTCATAATTACAATTTGTGACACATTATGTAGTAGCTAGGTTCATCACATAAATTACATGATACCCCAGTTCAAGTTAAATTTCAGATAAATAAATATTGATGGATATTTTTATTTAAATTGACAGCCCAAACTATAATGGATACCATATAGTACCTCATATGTATTTTCAGTCTGTAGAGTATTTCATATTTTTTACATTTTCTGTGAAATCTAAAATAAATTTTGATTCAGTAGTATTTTATCTGGTACCACAGTTCATCTTCATTGTGCTATCTGTCTGTAAGATTTAATTTATTAATAGCATCTCACATTCAAAGAATGCTTTGTTTTTGTTTTAGTTTTAGTTTTATATTAATCTATGTTCAGATATATGTATTAAAAGTGAGTAACATCTGCATTAGATATGAGAATGTTTTTACCAGTTTCTTACTTGTGATGTGTGTGTGTCTTTTGTTGTTTTAATATGTGAGTCTAGATTATGTATTTTGTTAATTGATCAATTCATTTATATTACATAAACTTACTTTCAAAACTTAAATAGAATATGAGACAAAGAGAATAGAAACAAACAGACCAATAAGCATGTTTTCTAAAACAGTTCTTGGTGTAAGTTTTTATTGGTGCATTCTAGTCTATCATTAATTTGTTTTCTTCTCAAGTCAGTTAAGACCATATTGAGCCATTTTGTTTTATGGTGAAAAAGGCAGTTTATTCAAATATGATAGGACTCTTTTTAACTACCTTCTAAATATTAATATTAACAATATTAATTAAAGTGCCTTTCCAAATATGACATATATTTCATGCACCCTTGGTTTAGAATTCATAATTTTTTTCTAAATACCTTTGGCATTATGGCAATTCTTTAAAGAATAGCATGTTTTCTTCAAGTTTTCATGAAAGATAAGTGAAGTCTCACAAGCTGCTCTTAAAAAGAAAAAATAGGTAATCTACAGAGTTCGTATAGAACCTGAGGAGACATAGCTTTACCATCTCTGGTTGGAAGCTGTGTTGCTTTTGGTTGTTTCAAGTGCTGCTATTACTTGTAAAGGGTGAGTTTATATAGAGGGAAGGTTATCTGATTTTGATATTTTCCATCTCCATTATTTCTTTTGAAGTTAATATTAGCACAAGGAAAATTAAGACAATTATTCTACACTGGCAATACATAAAAATTTTAGTACCTGAGCTTTTCCAGAGATAATTTACAATGGAACATTTTCTTTATACTCTTATGAGTCATATTAGAATAGATTTCTGTGAAAAATGGAATGAGGGAGAATGCCATGAAGTTATTTTCATATTTTAATATCAAATTAAAACATAGCAGACCAAAATCTTGGTTTTACCCACAGTTTCTGGCATGCACTCACACCGACCCCTAGTGGTAAGATAAATAGTTCACTATACATTTCTCAGCTAATAAATGTTTTTTGTTTGTTTGTTTTTTGGTAAGGATTTGTATCATAATTACAGGAGTCCTTACCAAGTTAGGTAATAAATGAGAGTAAAACAAGAATTTTAAGAATTACATTTTGTGTTGGCTGGTATCCCTAGGAAATATGTAGTAAAAATAATTGACAAAAATCCTGAATGAGTAGATATGCCTGCATAACAAATATAATAAACAGCATAACTATTCCTCATATTTAAATTATAGTTACCTTTCATAAAAGTAGGAAAATAAACATTTCAACACTTATATGTGTCATTAGAAATGAAGTTGTTTTGTTTTAGTAATTGTACCCTTGGTAATTTAACTCTTGAAAGTTATGCATCACTGAATGCTTAATCTACTTAAATTGTTACCCACAAGGATTAATTCACTTTAGACCTCTACTGTAGCATTAGCATTTTTTAAAGGTGCATTGTAAGACTCCTGGTATGGGAAAACTATAGAAACTGGTGTAAAATGTTATTAGCAAACTCTATAGAATGCAAAACTTGCCATAGTTCACTTTAATGAAATCCCAGATAGTTTCTTTAGACTTTACTTGACAAAAGATAATTTTCAATATTCAATACAATTAAATATATTGCAGTCTACTTAAATACTTAAATATATTTGTATTTAAATTATCTACATACAACATAGGATCATTAACTGTTTCATTCACCTGAAGTATAATTGAGGGTCATTATGTTTCAATAATTTTACTACAAATTTGATCTGCAAGGATTTATTTCAAGAAATATTGTAGTAGTATTTTATTTTTAAAACTGTCTTTTGCATTTGATAATTATGAAACAATAGTAGAAAAAATAAATAACGTCATAAAGTAAACAGTATCTATGATGATCTCAGACATTGTTTCATGGAGCACAGTTCTGCAGGATGCTAATAGATATTCTACTATAAAGAAGTGCTTTAGTCCAAAAAAAAAAATAGTACATTTTAATTAGTTAAAATGATGTCTTTAGAATGCCTTAGCAACTTTTAATATTCCAATGTCTGAATTTCTAAGAAAAGGATATAAAATGCAGTGTCTTCCAAATCAGTGCAGAACTTTTTTGCCTGCAGTATATAGAAATAACGTGGAAAATCCTGACCTTCACACTTCTTCAAAATCTCTATATGCTTTATTCTGATGCCCACATTGCGTGTTTGTTGATATATGTGCTGAAGTGTATCATGTCAAAGAGCTGAATGTGGTGATAGAATAAGGTAGATTATTTTTCCCTCAAGTGCATGGAACAGGAGGATCTCTTCTTGAAGGTGAGTCGTTCTAGTCTCCTACTGCTTATGGAAGCAGGTCTATATGACTTTAATGTGCACCTTTAAGCTGCTACCTACAGCTACAACAATTTTACCCTGCTGTTAAATACAGATTTAGCTACAGGGTGAGATCTAAAAGGGTGTGATCCTAGCCCTCTTCTCAGTTAGATCTCGAGCAAGCCTGAGTATAAGACTTTATTCATTTTTGTTAAATGACAACGAAAATATATAACTATTATTGCAGGATTTTTCCCTAAGGCTCTACTCTGTGCTGAAATGAATATTGTATAATTCTTGTTTTGGTATTTTTTAAGTTTAATACTGAAGACCCCAGTAACTAATAAAAATTTAAAAGTTTAATGCTTTTCTTTGATAACTGATGAATAGTTCATCTTTTCTATAACATTAATTTTTCCTAGTAAAATATTTTTTCAAATAAACTAAATTATTATTCAGCATATTGCAGAATTTACCATTACTTTCATAACTTTCTTGCAGAGATTATTTTTCTCAAAAATATTCAATATTTTTAATCTTTTAACTACTCATTAAATGTAACTTTATTATTTTAGCCTCTAACAAGTTAATAACCGCCATTATTAAATATAGGTTTTATACCTCCCCCCACACACTGGTAACTAAAAGTTAGAACAATTTTTGTAAGGGGTGTATTGTGAAAAAAAATGCTTATTACTTTCAGAAAACCGGAAGTAAGAGGAACATTAACTTCCTGAATAAATATCCTTCCAGGAAACTGGCCTCTAGGAAAGGCATGGGGCTTTCTTCTTTGATGTTCTAATGGGATTTCCATGGAAGCATTTACCAGGGCTTAACCTACGGCCCCATTTTACAAGTTCTGAAATAAGATGTGTGTTCTCTAAATATTTTCCTCAGATATTCTTGTATTTGAATTTTACAGAAACTCAATGTGGAAGGCAGAATCCCAGTTGCTTTCAATTTGTAATGATACAAATTCTTCAGGTTATTATGTAAGAAGCGGAATTTGTTTATTTTAATGAAAAATCTCAATCATGGGGAAATACAAAATAAGATTCTAGAGCCACACAGTTAGTTTCAGACATCAGATTCTAGGACTATTTTGCTGTTCTTAATTTGAATTTTTGCTAGACACTTGAAAAAAAATGTGGTAACATTACATTAGACAGATATCAAGTAGAGAAAATGATATTTTTATTTTTGCTTGATTTTATCTGTAAGAGTACTTAGTATTATTCAACTTATTATTAACTACTGCAAGATGATAACAAGGGTTGAGTTGAAGTCTCTTGTGACTGCTTCTTTTTCCCTTTCACAAACCATTTTATAAACTAGGTCCAAGTTGTGATTCGATGATTGTATTGTGAAATAACATGCTTTAATTATGTAATGAGCATATCTTACGAATTATGTGATTATTTGGTTTTATGAAACATTAAACTACTGGACAATTTAAAAATACTTGAAGGAAATAGAAATTTTAGTCACATAATCTTATTCAAAGCTCTTAACCTCTTTCTTCATATTTCACCAGGCTAAATAACTAATTAGAGAAACATAACATCTTTTTTTAAAACAAGAATTATCAGTTTAAACTAGAATATATATTTCTCCCAAACAGTAGTTAAAGAAATGCTTTGGGCCCTGCATACAAATTCAAATATATATGTTTTAGGGTGCTAAATATTTAAAATTCAAACTGTTATGAATATCAGTGAGTTAACTTCTAAATGGAAAGTGATTCTCTTTGGAAAACTAGAAATATAAATCATTTCAGTTCTTTTGGTCAATATATTTTTTATTTATGAAGGTATTCTTTAAATTGTGTGTTTATATTATATGTAATGTATTAAAAATAGGCTCATTAACCTTATGCTTATAAAATAATGAGTATGCAAATATATGTGCACATATACACACATATAAATTCTACCTGTACATTGCTCTTTTGTGGCAATCTACTCCCTGAGTATCTCACCAGCTCACAAAATTATTTTTAAATTTATGCTTCCTAGTCTGGGAGGGGTGGCTCATGCCTGTAATCCCAGCACTATAGGAGTCCAAGGCAGGCATGTCACTTAGGGTCAGGAATTCAAGACCAGCCTGGCCAACAGGGTAAGACCACATCTTTACTAAAAAAAAATACAAAAAAATTAACCTGGCATGGTGGTGCACAACTGTAGTCCCAGCTACTGGGGAGGCTGAGGCAGGAGAATCACTTAAGCTTGGGAGGCGGAGGTTGCAGTGAGCCAAGATCACACCACTGCACTCCAGCCTGGGCAACAGAGTAAGACTCTGTCTCAAAAAAAAAAAACATGCTTCCATAGTAGTGTTATTAATTGATGACCAATCACTTAATACTTGTATGATAATAAAATGTAATATTTAGGTGACCTGGAATAGCCTATATATAAGGACCTTTACATTTTGGTCAATTTCATATGATAGACATAGATAATTCAAGATAACACAAGAGTAGTTTATGTGTATTAGAATTAAGAAAGCCAGACAATTAATATTTGGTTTATAATATAAACATGAAGCATTTAATCATGTACATTGTGTTATTAGTTCCAGTTTTTGTAACATGTGTAGATAATTAACTTGATTATAAATTATAATGCACATGTAAGGTAATTTAATAGTGAATATTAGTAATGTCTATAAATCTTTTATTCTCTAAATTTAATCTAATTCACTCATGTATTTTATTAGATTTTAACGTTAGGCTACCATGTAGAATTACACTATGAATTTGTTATTTTTTTCCTGCAACTATAAAGTGTTTCTGGACGGGCAGACTCTGTATTCTGACTTCTGGGGCTTCAGATATCCTGTTGTGATCCAATATTTTCTGGTTCTGCCATTGCAGAATTGAAAATTCACACTGTCTTTTCCCTTTGAGAACCATTACCACCTGCTTTCATCTCCACAATACCTGTTCACCATAACAGTCTGTAACTGTTCTCTGGTCTTAGCTATGCCAACAATAATCCAGGGAAGCCTCCACCCAGCAGGATAAAAAATCCATTGTTTTACTGAAACAAATTCTTATTGATGTTCTCCAAACTCTACAAACAATGTCTCTCCATCTCTTTCTTCCACTTCATTATACCAAAAATAGCACCTGTCAACCTGGTATGTCTAAGCAGAACTTATCTGGCTTATCAGCCAAACATTTCACATTTCATAGTTATGTTTCCTTATTAGTATGTATTCATATTCTTTCTACCAAGTTATCCTTGAAGACATACATCTTTGAAGGCATAGTCAAGAATTCCTTTTAGAATTCCTCATTAACTGTCTTCACATTTGGATTCTGAATGTCAAAGTAGCATATAATTTCATATGTGAGCAAATTATTGACTAAATATTCTTCCATTTTCAGAGAAAATAAATGAAGGCATTCATCTAAAGTCTCTCCACACCATATAAAAATCACATTCTTTTAACAAGTATATTTTCATGAGATTAGCACTCAAGTAATTTACTCATGTATATTATATGGGGCACCAAGCAATATCTTAATTACTTGAGAGAGTAGCTTTCTTTTGGTTTGTAAAACTTTGATTTTATAATTGATATAAAACTAGCAAAAATACTGCAAAGAACATTTTTATTCTTGAACCATTTGAGAAGTTGCTAACACAATGTCTCTTTATCCTAAGATAATTCAGAGAGTATTTTCTATAGACAAGTACTTTCTTATACACAACCACAAACAGCCACCAAAATCAGAAAATTAATACTGATGAATAATAATACAACCATCTAAATATCAAACTTTTACCTATTTATAATATTTATTTATCTATATTTATTTGTTTATCTATATTAAAGTATGTGTGATATAGTTTTTCTTTTATTAGAAATGACAGGAAATTGACTGCGTGTCAGTTTGGGAAAGTCTTCATGTTCACAGAATTCCATGGAGTCTAGGGCCTTTCAATTGGTCTTTAAAAAGTCTGCTGGTTCTGTGACTGGTCTCATTGCTCTTTCCTTTGGCTTCAACCTTTAAAGTCTGACTGCTCACATTATACAACAGATTTAGCTCTGGTAGATGTGTACTCAGTGGAAGATATATCTATAGACTGGGGCATAGTCTAATGCTTATACCAGGACTTGCAAACATAAAAGTAAAACAAGAGGGAACCTATGTTATTTTATAGTGGTAATTTTTGACTATGGATAATTTACTTTACATTTTTGATTTGTTTATCACTTTTTACTGATCATAGAACTATGTAAGAAACACAAAATTCAGACAATCTTATATATACATATATATTTCTCTTACATGTTGTACCAATAGAAAATACACTTTAATATAGTTTTCATCTAAAAATAATTAAATGGCACTTCAAACTATGAGAGTGATTACAATGAAGTACTGCAGTGAAATAATTATTCCCTGGAAAGTTTTAGCATTAATATTTCTTTTGCCAGGTAAATTAAATCAGAACATTTATGATCTTTGGTAATTTTTAGCTTGAGTTAAATATCTTCCAGCTTTTTAGAAAATATAAAAATAATACATATTAAATATATCCCCTAATTACAATTTTTTAAAGATTGCATATGTATATAATTTAAGAATAGTTGAATATTAAGAAACAAGGCTAGAACAACATTCATACTCCTTGATAGATGATATAAGAATATTTATTCAAATACATATAACTAAATAGTCATCAACATATATTATTGTGTCTTCATTATTATAGTTACACATGGATATTGAAATTACCTAATTTTAATTAATAGTCTTGATGTAATTATAAACAAATTATCAGCTGATTAAACTCAATGCTGTATTTCAATAGGAAAAGGACTTTTCATCTGTAACTACTTCTAAACTTGCTCAGACCAATTTGTTATTCACTTAATTTGACTATATATATGAAAGTCTCATAGGATTCTAATAATTTTGAGGCATAAAAACAGTTTAACTTTAATAATTTTTTTGTTTAATTTATATGGGTATGTAGTAGATGTATATATTTATGAGTCACATGAGAGATTCTGATAAAGGCATATAATGCAAAATAATCACATCAGGGTAAATGAGGTGTCTATCACCTCAAGCATTTCTCCTTTCTTTGTGTTATAAACATTCCAATTATACTCTTTTAGTTATTTTTAAGTGTACAATAAATTGTTGTTGGCCACTCTGTTGTGCTATCAAATACTAGATTTTATTTATTCTAGCTATATTTTTGTATGCATTAACCATTGCCACTTCTCCACCATAAACTCTTATTCCATCATTCTACTCTCTGTCTCCATGAGTTCAATTGTTTTAATTTTTAGCTCCCACAAATGAGTGAGAGCATGCAAAGTTTGTCTTTCTGTGCCTGGCTTATTTCCTTAACACAATGACCTTCAGTACCCATACCACCTTTTCTTTATTCATTTGTTTGCTGAAAGACACTTAGGTTGCTTCAAAATCTTGGCTATTGTGAATTGTGCTGCAATAATCATGGGAGTACAGATATCTCTTTGATTTACTGATTTTCTTTCTTTGGGGTATGTGCCTAGCAGTAGGATATCTGGATCATAGGGTAAATCTATTTTCACTTTTCTGAGGAACTTCCATACTGTTCTCTGTAGTGGCTGTACTAATTTACATTCCCACCAACAATGTATGTGAGGTCCCTTTCCTTCACATCCTCATCTGCATTTGTTATTGCCTGTCTTTTGGATGAAAGCCATTTTACCTGGGCTGAGATGATATACATTTGTAATTTTCATTTGCAGTGCTTTGATGATCAGTGATGTTGAGCACTTTTTCATAAGCCTGTTTGCCATTTGTATGTCTTCTTTTGAGAAATATCTATTCAGATCTTTAGCCAATGTTTAATCAGATTGTTAGATTTTTTTCCTATATAGTTGTTTGAGCTCCTTATATATTCTGGTTATTAATCCCTTGTTAGATGGATAGTTAGCAAATATTTTTTCCCATTTTGTGGGTTGACTCTTCATTTTGCTCATGTTTACTTTGCTGTACAGGAGCTTTTTAACTTAATGTGATCCCATTTGTCTATTTTTGCTCTGTTGCCTATGGTTATGGAATATTACTCAAAATATATTTGCCTTGACCAATGTCCTGGAGAGTTTTTGAAAAGTTTTCTTTTAGTTTTTTTTTTTTTTACAGTTTGAGGTCTTAGATTTAAGTCTTTAATCAATTTTTATTGGATTCTCATATATGGCAAGAGATAGGGGTCTAGTTTCATTCCTCTGTATATGAATAGCCAGTTTCTAAGCACCTTTTTTTGAAGAGACTGTTCTCTCCCCATACATTGGCACCTTATTCAAAAATGAGATTTATGGATTTCTTTCTGTGTCTTCTATTTGGTTCCATTGGTCTATGTCTTTTTTTGTCTACCACTTTGTTTACAATAGCTGCTATTTTGTTTACAATAGCTTTGTGCTATTAATTTGAAGTCAGCTAATGTGATTTCTCCAGTTTCCTTCCTTTTTCCCAGGATGACTTTGGCTATTCTGGGTCTTCAGTAGTTTCATATAAATTTTAGAATTTTTTTTTATATTTTTATGAAGAATGTCATTTATATTTTGATAGGAATTACATTATCTTATATTGCTTTGGGTAGTATGGACATTTTAACAATACTGATTCTTTCAATCCATGAATGTGGAATATCTCTTCATTTTTGGGTTGTGTCTCCTTTGATTTCTTGTGTCAATGTTTTATAGTTTTTATTGTAGTTTTTATAGTTTTCATTTGTTTGGTTAAGTTTATTTCTGGGTGTCTTGTTTTATTTGTAGCTATTGTAAATGGGATTACTTTCTTGAGTTCTTTTTCAGATTGTTTGCTGTTTTCATATAGAAATGCTACAGATTTCATTGTATTAATTTTGTACCCTACAACTTAACTGAATGTGTTTATCAGTTCTCATTGGTTTTATTGTGTGAAGTCTTTAGGTTTTTCCCACTTATAAGATTATTTCATTTGCAAACAGGGATAATTTCACTCTTTTGTTTTCAATTTATATGCCCCTTATTCCTTTCTCTTGTCTGATTGCACTAATTAGGACTTCTAGTATTATGGAAATAACAATAGTGAACATAGGCATCCTTGTCCTGTTCAAGATCTTAGAGGAAAGGCTTTCATTTTTTCACTCTTTGGTATGATGCTACCTGTGAGTCTCTCATATGTGTTTTTTATTGTATTGAGGTACATTCTTTCTATACTCTGTGCAGCTTTTTTTAATTATAAAATAATGTCGAATTTTATCAAGTATTTTTTCAGTATTTCAGCATCAATTGAAATGATCATATGTTTTTTGTCCTTTATTCTGTTGATATGAGGTATCATGCTGATTAATTTGCATATGTTGAACCATCCTTGCATCTCTGGGATAAATTCCACTTGGTCATGATAAATTATCTTTTTAATGTGTTGTAGAATTTTGTTTGCTAGTGTTTTTTTTTTTGCAAATTTTTTCATCAATATTCATCAGGGAGATTACCCTATAGTTTTCTATTTGACGTATCTTTGTCTGGTTGTGGTTATCAGTACTATACTTACTGACTTTGTATAATGAGCTTGGAAGTATTCTGAACTGTTTTCTTTTTAGGAATAGTTTGAGTAGGACTGGTATTAGGCCTTGTTTAAATGTTTAATAAAATTCAGCAGTGCAACCATCAGTTCCTGGGCTTTTCTTGGCTGGGAGAGTTTTTATTATGGCTTTGATCTCATTACTTGCTATTGGCCTATTAAGGTTTTGGATTTCTTGATAGTTTAATCTTGGTTAGTCATATATCTCCAGACATTTATCAATGTATTCCCAATTTATTGACATATAGTTGCTCATAGTAGTCTCTAATTATCTTTTGAATTTCTGCCAGATCAGTTATAGTGTCTCCTTTTTCATCTCTAATTTTATTTATTTGAGTCTTCTCTCTTTTTTCTTTTTTAGTTTGATTCAAGATTTGTCAATTTAATCTTTTTAAAAAGCAACTTTTCTTTTTGTTGATATTTTGGGTTTTTTTTTTTTCATTTCAATTTCACCTATTTCTGCTCTGATCTTTCTTTTCTTCCACTAATTTTGGGTTTGGTTTGGTTTTGCTTTTCTAATTCTTTAAGATGCATTGTTAGGTTGTGTATTTAACATTTTTCTGCTTTTTTGATGTGATTGCTTGTTGCTATAAAATTTCCTCTTAGTATTGTGTTTGTTGTATCCCGTAGGTTTTGATATGTTGTGTTTTCATTTTTGTTTGTAGAAACTTTTTAATTTTCTTCTAATTTTTTTCATGGACTCACTGATCCTTTGGGAACATAATGTTTAATTTCCATGTGTTGTAGTTTCCAAAGTTTATCTTGTTTTTCATTTCTAGCTTTATTCCACTGTTGTCAGAGAAGATACTTGATATAATTTTTTGAATTTTTAAAGACCTGTTTTGTAGTTTACCATATTGTCTATCCTTGAGGATGATCCATTTGCTAAGGAAGAGATTGTGTATTCTGCAGCAGTTAGATGAAATGTTCTATAAATATCTGTTAGGTCCATTTGGTCTATAGTGCAGATTAATTCCAATGTTTCTTTTTTTGCTTTTCTGTCTGGATAACCTGTCTAATGCTAAAAGTGGGGGTGTTGAAGTCTCCAACTATTATCATGTAGGGGTGTGCCTCTCTCTTTAGCTCTAATAATTTTTGCTTTATATGTCTGGGTGCTCCAGTACTTGGTTCATATATAATTGCTACATACTGTTGCTGAATTGACCCCTTTATTATTATATAGTGACCTTCTTTGTCTTAGTCCATTCAGCCTGCTATAACAAAATGCCATAAATTAAGTAGCTTATAAATGACAGAAATATATTTCTCACAGTTCTGGAAACCAGGAAGTCTGAGGTCAAGGCTCAAGCATATTAGGTTTGTGGGGAAGAACCTCTTCTTTAAAGATGAACATCTCTTTGTAAACTCACATAGCAAAAGGGCAAGGGAGCTCTCTCAGGCATCCTTTATAAAGGCACTAATAACACTCATGAGGGCTCTGGCATCATGACCTAATCATTTCCAAAGGCCTTGCCTCCTAACTGGTATGGTATGGTTAAGATTTCAATGTATACACTTTTGGAGTAAGCAAACATTAAGATGAAAGTACTCCAAAGTTTATATCTTGAAATCCTACCTCCCAAGGTAATGGTAATAGGAAGTAGGGCACTTGGAATGTAATTAGGTCATGAGACTGGAGCCTTCATAAATGAGATTAGCGTCTCTATAGGAAGAGACAAGAGGAGATTGTTTTAAGATGGCTGACTAGGGACATCAGATCTCATTCTTTCCAGAAAAAAAGAACAAAACTGTGAAGAGATAATCATACATCAACTAGAACATCTAAAAGAGAACACTGAAGCTCAACATAGGAAACATCTGGGGCAGAAAAGGAGATGGAAGAAAGTGGCCAGCTTGGCTGAGATCTGCTGGGAGCCTGAAGGGGATCCCCATTGCATTCCACTATTGACTGCTGCAATCCTGACCATAAGAAGCCTCCTCTGTGCACATGAATACTAAAACATGGGTATTGATCTGGAGACCCCACAAGTTCCTTGTCTGGGGCTATGAGAAGTGAACCCACCCCCAGCAGCAGCACAGATTCTGCTTGGGTTTATCTAACAGTGGGATCCTTTTCCCTTTCTACATACTGCTACAGCAGTTATTGCCACTGGGAGTGGAGGTGAGCAAGCCTGAAAACTGACTGTCTGTGGCTGGGAGCAGCAACCCCACCCTCCATAGCAGAGCAGCATGTGTACTCTGGCTCAGATGTAGAAAGTGAGCAGGGTCCCTTCCTTGCTTCTGCATACCACTGTAGCCATACTGCTGTTGATGCTGCCAGGGACTGGGGTGGGTGAGCTGGAGGGCTGCCTGTCTGGGACTGTGGGTGATGATCCTACCCACTCTGGTAGCACAGTCTCCGTGCTTATGCCTGTGTGTGCAAAGGACGAGATCCCTCCTCAACTCCAAACAATGCTGCAATTACTGCAGCAGCCAGGGGCCAAATAATGTACTATCCAGGACTCCCAGATGGCACCTTATTTGGAGCTGGGAGTACCAACCCTGCTCACACAGCATGGCCTCTGTACTCCAGTGCAGTGGTCCCCAACATTTTTGGAACCAGGTACTGGTTTCTTGGGAGAAAAATTTTACACAGACTAGGATGAAACTATTTCACCTCAGATCATCAGGCATTAGTTAGATTCTCATAAGGGGTGTGGAACCTACATCCCTCACATGCACAGTTCAAAGTACGGTTTGCACTCCTATGAGAATCTAATGCCACTGCTGATCTGACAGGAGGTGGAGCTCAGCTGGTAATGCTTACTAGTCTGTTGCTCACCTCCTGTTATGTGGACCCATACTGGTTCACAGCCAAGGAGTTGGGAACCCCTGCTCTAGTGCACCTTCTGAGTACAGGCTCCCTGTGCACACCGCTGTGGCCATGGCTCCTGCTGGAGACAAAGTGTGCACTCCCTAGAACCTGAGAGATGCCTGCATGGGACTGCTGAAGACAACCCCACCAACACAAATAGCAGGACTGCTATGTTGTAGCCTGAGCCCTGAGGCCAGATTCTTCAAACCCACCACCACAGAATCCCCTGTTCTACCTACTAGAGCCTAAGCCCCTGCACACTACCTGGGGCCTGAGATCAAACACCATCAGTTTATCTTTACCAGTCCCTCCCCACCAGATCCCGAGCAAACCTTCTGAAGACCTGGGAATCACTCCAGCTATTGCACCACCTCTGGCATCAGCACACTTTCCTCATGAACCTGAAGACAGGATCACTCACATGCACCACATAGAAGCCTAAGGACCAACCTCTCCAGTCCATTAAAGCCACTGCCAACACAAACGTTCACTGTTTAGAACCCAGAGAGTCATCCCATTACTGCCATTGCCCATGCCACACTAGCTGTCCAGGGGCCTAAGAGCCTGCCTGCCCACCTGGCCCACTGTTGTCACTACTGGCATCTGAGGAAGCCATCTGGAGGCCTGAGAATTGGCCTGCCTGGACCACCTAATGGTGGTATCAATAAGCTACCCTAGGGTTCAAGGGCAGGCATGATCAGCCCACAATTGTCATGACTGGGGCTAAAGACTGGACTACCTGCAATGTCTGTTCCCAGCAACACGTTACACTTTACCAGAGCCTCCATTAATAACCACATTCTAAGTCACCAAGGACATCACAGTTACAGGTGATGTTTAAGGCCAAAGAAATCATACAGAAACTACATTACTGAATGCATGCAGAATCAAAGCTAAATGACCCTACAAAACATGGATTCATCTTCACAAAAACATCCCCCAAAGAAAGCAAATTCAGGATACTGGAAGAAGTGAGCATTACAACAGGTGCATAGATATCAACATAAAGACACAGAAAACAAGAAAAAGTAAGGAAGTAGGATATACCCAAAAGAACACAATAATTCTCTAGCAACACATCACAATAAAAAAGAAAGTCCCAAAATCCCAGAATAAAAAAGGATTCTAAATATTGATTTTAAAGAAGCTCAGTGAGATACAAGAGAATTCTGAAAAACAATACAAAGAAACTATTAATGAGAAATTTTCCAAAGAGAAATTATAAAAGGAAAGAAATCCTGGAAGCGAAGAACTCATTGAATAGAATGAAAATTATGGCGCTGGAGGCCGTTATTCTAAGTGAAGTAACTAAGAAATGGAAAACCAAATGTCATATATTTTCATTCATAAATGGGAGCTAAGCTATGAGAACACAAAGGCATAAGAGTGATATAATGGATTTTGGGGATTCACGGGGGGTTTGGGAAGGGGGTGAGGGATAAAAGACTACGTATTTGGTACAGTGTATACTGCTCAGGTAACAGGTACACTAAAATCTCAGAAATCAACACAAAAAATTTATCCACAGAACCAAAAACGAGCTGTACCCCTAAAACTATTGAAATAAAAGAATACAAATTATATTCAAGGGCTTCAACAATAGACTATCTCAAGCAAAAGAAAAAAAATCACAGAACTTGAAGACAGGTATTCTGAAATAACCCAGTCAGTCAAAAATAAAGAAAAAAGAATAAAAAAGAACGAATAAAGACTTCATAATATATGGGTCATCATAAAGTGACTACATATACAAATTATCAGTATTTCAGAGGATGAAGAATGAAAAAGTTGGAAAACCTATTTGATGAATAATAGATGAAAACTTCCCAAGTCTAGCAATATATTTAGACATCCAGATACAGGAGGCCAAGCAATCCCCCAGACAGATGCAATGCCAAAATATCTTCTCCACAGCACATTATAGTCAATCTCTCAAAAGTCAAAAACAAAGAGATAATTCCAAAACTAGCAAGAGAAAATCATCTAGTCATTTACAAAAACACTCCCATAAGACTAATAGTGGACTTCTCAATGTAAACATTACAGGCCAGGAGAGAATGGGATAATATATTCAAAGTGCTGAAATAAAAAAATTCTACCCAAGGATACTAACTCCAGAAAAATGATCCTTCATAAATGAAAAATAAACAAAGCCTTTCCCTGAAAGCAAATGCTGATGAATTCATTACAACCAGACCAGTCCTACAAGAAATGCTGAAAGAAGTTCTGAACCTGGAAGTAAAATGACAAGAGTCGCCATCATGAGAATATACAAAAGTATAAAACTCACTCATAAAGTAATCACACAAATAAAGAAGAGAAGAAACTGAAATGATATCATCAGAGAAAACCACTGGCTGGGCACGGTGGCTCACGCCTGTAATCCTAGCACTTTGAGAGGCCAAGCCAGGTGGATCACCTGAGGTCAGAAGTTTGAGACCAGTCTGGCCAACATGGTGAATCCCCGTCTCCACTAAAAATACAAAAAGTAGCCAGGTGTGGCTCATGCCTGTAATACCAGCTACTCGAGAGGCTGAGGCAGTAGAATCGCTTGAACCCAGGAGGTGGAGTTTGCAGTGAACCAATATTGTGCCACTGCACTCCAGGCTGGGTGGCAGAATGAGATTCCATCTCAAAGAAAGAAGGAAAGGAAGGTAGAAAGGAAAGGAAGAAAGGAAAGGAAGGAAGGAAGGAAATAAGGAAGGAAGGAAAGGAAGGAAGGGAAGGAAGGAAAGGAAGGAAGGGAAGGAAGGAAAGGAAGGAAGGAAAGGAAGGAAGGAGAGAAAACCACCAAACCATAGGGACAAAAAAATAAGATAAAAAGAAAAGAACATTGAATACACATGCAAAACAACCAGACAAATACAATGTGAAAGGAAGAAAACCTCACATACCAATAACCTTGAATGTAAATGGATTAAATTATTCACTTAAAAGTTATAGATGAGCTGAATGGATTAAAAATGATACAATTATAGGCTGCCTACAAGAAACAGTATAATTGTAAAGATACATATAGACTGAAAGTAGTGACAGAAAAAGATATTCCACTCAAAAACCAAAAAAAAAGGAGTAGTAGCTATACTTATATTAGATAAAAAGACTTCGCTGGCGTGGTGGCTCATGCCTGTAATCCCAGCACTTTGGGAGGCTGAGGCGAGCGGATCACGAGGTTAGGAGTTTGAGACCAGCCTGATCAACATGGCAAAACCCCGTTTTTACTAAAAATACCAAAATTAGCCAGTCGTGGTGGTAGATGCCTATAATCCCAGCTACTCAGGAGGCTGAGGCAGGAGAATCGCTTGAGCCCAGGAGACAGGTTGCAGTGAGCCAGATCGCCCCATTGCACTCCAGCCTGGGCAACAGAGCAAGACTCCATCTCAAAACAAAACAAAACAAAACAAAAAGGTCACAGGCCACACATGGTGGCTCATGCCTGTAATCCTAGCACTGTGGGAGGCTGAGTGAGTGGATTGCCTGAGCTCATAAGTTTGATACTAGCCTAGGCAACATGGTGAAACCCCATCTCTACTAAAATACCAAAAATAATAATAATAATAATTAGCTGGCCATGGTGGTGTGCACCTATAGTCCCAACTACTTTGGAGGCTGAGGCACAAGAACCATTTGAAGGCAGAGGTCGCAGTGAACTGAGATCGTACCACTGCACTCCAGGCTCAGTGACAGAGCGAGACACTGTCTCCAAAAAAAAAAGAGTCACTAAGAAGATAAAAAAAAAAAACACACACACAGCAAGAGGATATAATTCTAAATATATATGTACTCAACATTGGAGAACCCAGATTTATAGAGCAAATATTACTAGAACTAAAGAGAAAGATGGACTCCAATATAGTAATAGACAGATCGTCTAGGAAATAAACCAATAAAGAAACATTGGACTTAAATTGGACTTTAGAGCAAATGAACCTAACAGACATTTACAGAGCATGTTATCCAACAACTGCAAAATATACATTCTTCTTACTAGCACATGGAACATTCTCTAGCATAGGCCATATGTTAGATTACAAAACAAGTCTCATTTTTTAAAAATAAAATCATGTCAAGTGTCTTCTCAGACGATGATGAAATAAAACTAGAAATCAATTCCAAGAAAAACCTTGGAAACTGTATAAATACATAGAAACAAAACAACATGCTCCTGAGTGACCACTGGTTCAATATAGATATTAACATGAAAATCAAATATTATTTTGAAACAAATGAAAATGATAATGCCACCTACCAAAACCTGTGAAATACAGCAAAAGCAGTACTATAAGGGATAGTTTATAACACTGAATACTTACATAAAAAATAAAGAGACCTCAAATAAAAATCTAATCATGCAACTCAAGAAACTAGGAAACCAAGAACAAAACAAATCCAAAGTTAGCAGAAGAAAAGATACAATAAAGATCAGAGCAGAAGTAAATGAAATAAAGACTGAAAAAAAAATACAAAGGAGGAGTAAAACAAAAAGCTGATTCTTGAAAAGTTTAAACAGGCGAGGCACAGTGGCTCATGCCTGTAATCCCAGCACTTTGGGAGCCTGAGGCGGCTGGATCACAAGGTCAGGAGACAGAGACCATCTTGGCCAGCATGGTGAAACCCCGTCTCTACTAAAATACAAAAATTAGCTGGGCATGATGGCACATGCCTGTACAATCCCAGCTGTTTGGGAAGCTGAGGCTGGGGAATCGCTTGAACCTGGGAGGCAGAGGTTGCTGTGAGCTGAGATTGCGCCACTGCACTCCGGCCTGGTGACTGAGCAAGACTCCGTCTCAAAAAAAAAAAAAAAAAAAAAAAAATTTAAACAAAATTGATAATCTGTTATAGAGCTAACAAAGATAAAGAGACAAAACTCAAATAAACAAGAAACAAAGTTGAGCCTCACAATTGATACCACACAAATACAAGGAATCATTAGAGACTGTTATGAACACCATATTCTCATAACCCTAGAGGAAATGGAAAAAATTCCTGAAAACACACACCCTACCAAGTTTGGATAAAGAAAAAATAGAAAACCTGAAATAGATCAATAAGAAGTAGTGAGAATAACAGTAACCAAAACAGCATGGTACTGGTACAAAAACAGACACATAGACCAATGGAACAGAATAGAGAACTCAGACATAAGACCGCACATCTACATCATCTGATCTTTGACAAACCTGACTAAAACAAGCAATAGGGAAAGCATTCCCCATTTAATAAATGGTGCTAGGAGAAATGGCTAGCCATCCATAGGAAACTGAAACTGGACCCCTTCCATATACCTTATACAAAAATTATCTCAAGATGCATTAAAGACTTAAATGTAAAACCCAAAAACATAAAAACCTTAGAAGAAAATCTAGGCAATAGCATTCAGGACATAGGCATGGACAAAGATTTCATGAGGAAATCGCCAAAAGCAATTGCAACAAAGGCCAAAATAGACAAATGTGATCTAATCAAACTAAAGAGCTTCTGCACAGCCAAAGAAACTATCATCAGAGCAAACAGGCAACCTACAGAGTGGGAGAAATTTTTTGCAATCTATCCATCTGACAAAGATCTAATATCCAGAATCTACAAGAAACTTAAATAAATTTACAAAAAAACCCCATAAACAACCCCATTAAAAAGTGATCAAAGGACATGAACAGACACTTCTCAAAAGAAGACATTTATGCAGCCAACAAATATATGAAAGAAAGCTCAACATCACTGATCATTAGAGAAATGCAAATCAAACCCACAATGAGATACCATCTCATGCCAGTCAGAATGGTGATTATTAAAAGCTCAAGAAACAACTGATGTTGGTAAGACTGTGGAGAAATAGGAACACTTTTACACTGTTGATGGAAAAGTAAATTAGTTCAACCATTGTGGAAGATACTGTAGCAATTCCTCAAAGACCTAGAACCAGAAATACCATTTTACCCAGCAATCCCATTACTGGGTATATAACCAAAGGAATATAAATCATTCTATTACAAAGATACATGCACGGGTATGTTCACTGCAACATTATTCACAATAGCGAAGACATGGAATCAACCAAAATGCCCATCAATAATAGACTGAATAAAGAAAATGTGGTACATATATACCATGGAATACTATGCAGCCATAGAAAAGAATGAGATCATGCACTTTGCAGGGACATAGATGGACCTGGGTGCCATTATCCTCAGCAAACTAACACAGGAACAGAAAACCAAACACCACATGTTCTCACTTATAAGTGTGAGCTAAACAATGAGAACACATGGACACAGGGAGGGGAACAACATACACTGAAGCCTGGTTGGGGGGAATTGTTTGGGGGAGCAAGAGCATTAGGAAAAGTAGTACTTAAAAGAAGTAGTGAGAATAAATCAGTAATAAAAATTCTCCCCCCCAAAAAAGCCTACGGTTAGATGAATTCACTGCTGAATACTCCCAAATGTATAAAGAATAACTAATACCAATTCTTCTCAAAGTATTATAAAAAATTGAAGAGGAGGGAATTCTCTCTAACTCATTTTATGAGGCTGGAATTACTCTGATATCAAAACCAGACAAAGACACAACGAGAAAGAAAACTACAGGCCAATGTCCCTGATGAAGATAGATGTAAAAATTCTTAACAAAATACCACGTCCCTTGTAAGTTGGATTTAATCTCTTTGAAGCAATTGTGAATGGGAGTTCACTCATGATTTGGCTCTCTGTTTGTCTGTTATTGGTGTATAAGAATGCTTGTGATTTTTTGTACGTTGATTTTGTATCCTGAGACTTTGCTGAAGTTGCTTATCAGCTTAAGGAGATTTGGGGCTGAGACAATGGGGTTTTCTAGATATACAATCATGTCATCTGCAAACAGGGACAATTTGACTTCCTCTTTTCCTAATTGAATACCCTTTATTTCCTTCTCCTGCCTAATTGCCCTGGCCAGAACTTCCAACACTATGTTGAATAGGAGTGGTGAGAGAAGACATCCCTGTCTTGTGCCAGTTTTCAAAGGGAATGCTTCCAGTTTTTGCCCATTCAGTATGATATTGGCTGTGAGTTTTTCATAGATAGCTCTTATTATTTTGAGATACGTCCCATCAATACCTAATTTATTGAGAGTTTTTAGCATGAAGGGTTGTTGAATTTTGTCAAAGGCCTTTTCTGCATCTATTGAGATAATCATGTGTTTTTTGTCTTTGGTTCTGTTTATATGCTGGATTACATTTATTGATTTGCGTATATTGAACCAGCCTTGCATCCCAAGGATGAAGCCCACTTGATCATGGTGGATAAGCTTTTTGATGTTCTGCTGGATTCGGTTTGCCAGTGTTTTATTGAGGATTTTTGCATCAATGTTCATCAAGGATATTGGTCTAAAATTCTTTTTTTTGGTTGTGTCTCTGCCCGGCTTTGCTATCAGGATGATGCTGGCCTCATAAAATGAGTTAGGGAGGATTCCCTCTTTTTCTGTTGATTGGAATAGTTTCAGAAGGAATGGTACCAGTTCCTCCTTGTACCTCTGGTAGAATTCGGCTGTGAATCCATCTGGTCCTGGACTCTTTTTGGTTGGTAAGCTATTGATTATTTCCACAATTTCAGATCCTGTTATTGGTCTATTCAGAGATTCAACTTCTTCCTGGTTTAGTCTTGGGAGAGTGTATGTGTCGAGGAATTTATCCATTTCTTCTAGATTTTCTAGTTTATTTGTGTAGAGGTGTTCGTAGTATTCTCTGATGGTAGTTTGTATTTCTGTGGGATCGGTGGTGATATCCCCTTTATCATTTTTAATTGCGTCTATTCGATTCTTCTCTCATTTTTTCTTTATTAGTCTTGCTAGTGGTCTATTAATTTTGTTGATCCTTTCACAAAACCAGCTCCTGGATCCATTAATTTTTGAAGGGCTTTTTATGTCTCTATTTCCTTCAGTTCTGCTCTGATTTTAGTTATTACTTGCCTTCTACTAGCTTTTGAATGTGTTTGCTCTTGCTTTTCTAGTTCTTTTAATTGTGATGTTAGGGTGTCAATTTTGGATCTTTCCTGCTTTCTCTTGTGGGCATTTAGTGCTATAAATTTCCCTCTACACATTGCTATGAATGTGTCCCAGAGATTCCGGTATGTTGTGTCTTTGTTATCATTGGTTTCAAAGAACATCTTTATTTCTGCCTTCATTTCGTTATGTACCCAGTAGTCATTCAGGAGCAGGTTGTTCAGTTTCCATGTAGTTGAGCGGTTTTGAGTGAGTTTCTTAATCCTGAGTTCTAGTTTGATTGCACTGTGGTCTGAGAGACAGTTTGTTATAATTTCTGTTCTTTTACATTTGCTGAGGAGAGCTTTACTTCCAACTATGTGGTCAATTTTGGAATAGGTGTGGTGCAGTGCTGAAAAAAATGTATATTCTCTTGATTTGGGGTGGAGAGTTCCGTAGATGTCTATTAGGTCGGCTTGGTGCAGAGCTGAGTTCAATTCCTGGGTATCCTTGTTAACTTTCTGTCTCGTTGATCTGTCTAATGTTGACAGTGGGGTGTTAAAATCTCCCATTATTATTGTGTGGGAGTCTAAGTCTCTTTGTTGGTCACTCAGGACTTGCTTTGTGAATCTGGGTGCTCCTGTATTGGGTGCATATATATTTAGGATAGTTAGCTCTTCTTGTTGAATTGATCCCTTTACCATTATGTAATGGCTTTCTTTGTCTCTTTTGATCTTTGTTGGTTTAAAGTCTGTTTTATCAGAGACTAGGATTGCAACCCCTGCCTTTTTTTGTTTTCCATTTTCTTGGTAGATCTTCCTCCATCCTTTTATTTTGAGCCTATGTGTGTCTCTGCACGTGAGATGGGTTTCCTGAATACAGCACACTGATGGGTCTTGACTCTTTATCCAATTTGCCAGTCTGTGTCTTTTAATTGGAGCATTTAGTCCATTTACATTTAAAGTTAATATTGTTATGTGTGAATTTGATCCTGTCATTATGATGTTAGCTGCTTATTTTGCTCATTAGTTGATGCAGTTTCGTCCTAGCCTTGATGGTCTTTACAATTTGGCATGATTTTTCAGTGGCTGGTACTGGTTGTTCCTTTCCATGTTTAGTGCCTCCTTCAGGAGCTCTTCTAGGGCAGGCCTGGTGGTGACAAAATCTCTCAGCGTTTGCTTGTCTGTAAAGTATTTTATTTCTCCTTCACTTATGAAGCTTAGTTTGGCTGGATACTCTTCAAGGAGAACTACAAACCACTGCTCAATGAAATAAAAGAGGATACAAAGAAATGGAAGAACATTCCATGCTTATGAGAAGGAAGAATCAATATCGTGAAAATGGCCATACTGCCCAAGGTAATTTATAGATTCAATGCCATCCCCATCAAGCTACCAATGACTTTCTTCACAGAATTGGAAAAAACTACTTTAAAATTCATATGGAACCAAAAAAGAGCCCACATCACCAAGTCAATCCTAAGCCAAAAGAACAAAGCTGGAGGCATCACGCTACCTGACTTCAAACTATACTACAAGGCTACAGTAACCAAAACACCATGGTACTGGTACCAAAACAGAGATATAGATCAATGGAACAGAACAGAGCCCTCAGAAATAACGCCACATATCTACAACTATCTGATCTTTCACAAACCTGAGAAAAACAAGCAATGGGGAAAGGATTCCCTATTTAAAAAATGGTGCTAGGAAAACTGGCTAGCCATGTGTAGAAAGCTGAAACTGGATCCCTTCCTTACACCTTATACAAAAATTAATTCAAGATGGATTAAAGACTTAAACGTTAGACCTAAAACCATAAAAACCCTAGAAGAAAACCTAGGCATTACCATTCAGGACATAGGCATGGGCAAGGACTTCATGTCTAAAACACCAAAAGCAATGGCAACAAAAGCCAAAATTGACAAATGGGATCTAATTAAACTAAACAGCTTCTGCACAGCAAAAGAAACTACCATCAGAGTGAACAGGTAACCTACAGAATGGGAGAAAATTTTCACAACGTACTCATCTGACAAAGGGCTAATATCCAGAATCTACAACGAACTCAAATAAATTTACAAGAAAAAAACAAACAACCCCATCAAAAAGTGGGCGAAGGACATGAACAGACGCTTCTCAAAAGAAGACGTTTATGCAGCCAAAAAACACATGAAAAAATGCTCACCATCACTGGCCATCAGAGAAACGCAAATCAAAACCACAATGAGATACCATTTCACACCAGTTAGAATGGCAATCATTAAAAAGTCAGGAAACAACAGGTGCTGGAGAGGATGTGGAGAAATAGGAACACTTTTACACTGTTGGTGGGATTGTAAACTAGTTCAACCATTGTGGAAGTCAGTGTGGCGATTCCTCAGGGATCTAGAACTAGAAATACCATTTGACCCAGCCATCCCATTACTGGGTATATACCCAAAGGACTAGAAATCATGCTGCTATAAAGACACATGCACACGTATGTTTATTGCAGCACTATTCACAATAGCAAAGACTTGGAACCAAGCCAAATGTCCAACAATGATAGACTGGATTAAGAAAATATGGCACATATACACCATGGAATACTATGCAGCCATAAAAAAGGATGAGTTCATGTCCTTTGTAGGCACATGGATGAAACTGGAAATCATCATTCTCAGTAAACTATCGCAAGGACAAAAAACCAAACACCGCATATTCTCACTCATAGGTGGGAATTGAACAGTGAGGACACATGGACACAGGAAGGGGAACATCACACTCTGGGGACTGTTGTGGGGTGGGGGGAGGGGGAAGGGATAGCATTAGGAGATATACCTAATGCTAAATGACGAGTTAATGGGTGCAGCACACCAACATGGCACATGTATACATATGTAAGTAACCTGCACATTGTGCACATGTACCCTAAAACTTAAAGTATAAAAAAAAATTGTTATTTTAAACATGAAAAAAAAAACAAAAAACCAGCAAACCAAATCTATCAGAACATCAAAAAGATAATACAGTCTGGGTGCAGTGGCTTATGCTTGTAATCCCATCACTTTGAGAGGCTAAGGTGGGTGGATCACATCAGGACACGAGTTTCAGACCAGCTTGGCCAATATGGCAACCCCCATCTCTACTAAAAATACAAAAAAAAAAAAAATAGCTGGACATGGTGGAACATACCTGTAATCCCAGCTACTTCGGAGGCTGAGGCACAAGAATCGCTTGAACCCAGGAGGTGGAGGATGCAGTGAGCCCAGACTGCACCACTGCACTCTAGCCTGGGTGTTGGAGTGAGACTCTGTCTCAAAAATAATCATAACCAAAAAAGGAGCAGAGAAGGCAATTCCATTTACAATAGCTACAAAAAAGAGAACTTATTCATAAATTTAATCAAAAAGGTGAAAGAGATCTGTAGGGAACACACACACATGCATACACACACACACACAATGATGAAAGAAAGTGAAGAGAATACAAACAAATGGAGAGACATCCAAGGTCTTGGAGTGGTAGAATTAATATTAAAATGACCATACTGCCCCAAGAAATATGTAGATTTAATGTAATCCATATGAAAATAGCACTATCATTTTTCACAGAAATAAAAAAAATCCTAAAATTCATTTGAAACAAAAAAATATCCAGAAGAGCCAAAGAAATCCTGAGCAAAATAAAACAAAGCTGAAGGAATCATACTACCTTATTTCAAAGCATAGTGCATGTCTATGGTAAACAAAAGAGCATGGCATTTATATAAAAATGTATGCATAAATGAGAATAGATAACACAAAATGAAATCTACATGATTACAGGAAACTGATCTTTGATAAAATTGCCAAGAAAATTCACTGGGGAAAGGACAGTCTCTTTAATGAATATATCTTAGAAAGCTGGATAACTACATGCAGAAGAATAAAACTAGACCCCTATCTCCCATCATATACAAAAATAAACTCGTAATAGATTAAAAACTTAAACATAAGATCTGAAACTATACAAGTATTTGGTTGATGCAAAGATATAACAAAAAACATAAGAAAAACTCTTCAGGACATTGGCGTAGGCAAAGAATTTACAGCTAAGACCTCAAAAGTACAGGCAAATAAAACAAAAATGGACAAAATGCACTACATTACAGTAAGAAGATTCTGCACAGCCAAACTAACAGACTGTAGAGACAACTTTTTAAATGGAAGAAAATATTTTGAAACTACCTATTTTACAGGAGAGCAGTATTCAGAATATACAAGAAATTCAAACAAGTCAACAGTAAAAAACAAATAATCGCATTAAAAATGGGCAAAGGACACGAATAAACATTTCTCAAAAAAAGACATACAAATGGCCAACAGGCTTATGAAAAAACGCTCATCATCACTAATCATCAGGGAAATGCAAATGAAAACCACAATAAGATATAATCTTACCCCAGTTGCAATGACTGTTATTAAAAAGACAGAAAGTAACAGATGCTGGCAGAGTTGCGGAGAAAATTAGACTCTTATACACTGTTGGTGGGAATGTAAATTAGTACAACCACCATGAAAAACAGCACGGAAGTTTCTCAAAAAAAAAAAAAAAATAGAACTATCACATTATCCAGCAATTCCACTACTGGGTATTTGGGTATTTATTCAAAGAAAAATAAATCAATATACCAAAGAGAAACCTGCACTCACATATTTGTCAAACCACTATTCACAATAACAAAGATATGGAATCAACCTAAGTGTCTACCCATGAATGAGTGAATAAAGAAAATGTGGTATATATACATAATGGAATACTATTCTGTTGTTAAAAAGAATAAAATCATGTCACTTGCAGCAATGTGAATGGAACTGGAGGTTATGTTAAGTGAAATGAGACAGGCACAAAAAGACAAACACTACATATTCTCAATCATATATGAGAGCCAAAAAACTTGATCTCATGGACACACACAGTAGAATGTTAGATACTACAGCCTGAGAAGTGTTGTGGGGATGAAGGGAGGTTGGTTAATGAGCACAGTCATACAGTTAGATAGAAGAAATAAGTTACAATGTTTGATAGCAGACTAGAGTAACTATAATTATACCTTTCTTGGTTTGTATATGGCCATCTTTGTATTATATCCTCACATGGTCAAGAGAGAAATCACCTCTTTCATGTCTCTCTTTTCTTCGTTTTTTGATACATAATGGTTTACATATTTATGGAGTGGATGTGTTTATTACATGCATAGAATGTGTAATGATCAAGTTAGAGCACTTGGGGTATACAACAACTTGAATATTTATCATTTTTATGTATTAGTATAATTTCAAGTTCTCATTTTAGTTATTTTGTAGTATAAAAAATATTAAGCATAGTCACTGTAGTCTGCTATCGAACATTAGAACTTCATTCGCTCACAAATAAGACTAGAAATTTATAAATTAAAATAAAATAAAAGCCTCATGTAATTTGTGAAAACTTAAAAAAAACAGTTTTGAGAGAAAGGAACAATATTTATAAAATGTGATACAGAGAACACTGCATATCAAATTAACAGTCCAATCTCTAATTAGAAACATAACTCAAATACTCAAATTAAAAAAAAAAATGTTACCTTTCCATTCACTTACAGATCTTAGAATAAAACAAATCAATCCCAAGACTCACAAATAAGACTATAAATTTATAAATTAATAAATTAAAATAAAATAAAAGCCTCATGTAATTTGTGAAAACTTAAAAAAACAGTTTTGAGAGAAAGGAACAATATATATAAAATGTGATACAGAGAACACTGCATATCAAATTAACAGTCCAATCTCTAATTAGAAACATAACTCAAATACTCAAATTAAAAAAAAAAAATGTTACTTTTGCATTCACTTACAGATCTTAGAATAAAACAAATCAATCCCAAGACTCACAAATAAGACTATAAATTTATAAATTAATAAATTAAAATAAAATAAAAGCCTCATGTAATTTGTGAAAACTTAAAAAAACAGTTTTGAGAGAAAGGAACAATATATATAAAATGTGATACAGAGAACACTGCATATCAAATTAACAGTCCAATCTCTAATTAGAAACAACTCAAATACTCAAATTAAAAAAAAAAAATGTTACTTTTGCATTCACTTACAGATCTTAGAATAAAACAAATCAATCCCAAGACTCACAAATAAGACTATAAATTTATAAATTAATAAATTAAAATAAAATAAAAGCCTCATGTAATTTGTGAAAACTTAAAAAAACAGTTTTGAGAGAAAGGAACAATATATATAAAATGTGATACAGAGAACACTGCATATCAAATTAACAGTCCAATCTCTAATTAGAAACAACTCAAATACTCAAATTAAAAAAAAATGTTACTTTTGCATTCACTTACAGATCTTAGAATAAAACAAATCAATCCCAAGACTCACAAATAAGACTATAAATTTATAAATTAATAAATTAAAATAAAATAAAAGCCTCATGTAATTTGTGAAAACTTAAAAAAACAGTTTTGAGAGAAAGGAACAATATATATAAAATGTGATACAGAGAACACTGCATATCAAATTAACAGTCCAATCTCTAATTAGAAACATAACTCAAATACTCAAATTAAAAAAAAAAAATGTTACTTTTGCATTCACTTACAGATCTTAGAATAAAACAAATCAATCCCAAGACTCACAAATAAGACTATAAATTTATAAATTAATAAATTAAAATAAAATAAAAGCCTCATGTAATTTGTGAAAACTTAAAAAAACAGTTTTGAGAGAAAGGAACAATATATATAAAATGTGATACAGAGAACACTGCATATCAAATTAACAGTCCAATCTCTAATTAGAAACAACTCAAATACTCAAATTAAAAAAAAAAAATGTTACTTTTGCATTCACTTACAGATCTTAGAATAAAACAAATCAATCCCAAGACTCACAAATAAGACTATAAATTTATAAATTAATAAATTAAAATAAAATAAAAGCCTCATGTAATTTGTGAAAACTTAAAAAAACAGTTTTGAGAGAAAGGAACAATATATATAAAATGTGATACAGAGAACACTGCATATCAAATTAACAGTCCAATCTCTAATTAGAAACAACTCAAATACTCAAATTAAAAAAAAATGTTACTTTTGCATTCACTTACAGATCTTAGAATAAAACAAATCAATCCCAAGACTCACAAATAAGACTATAAATTTATAAATTAATAAATTAAAATAAAATAAAAGCCTCATGTAATTTGTGAAAACTTAAAAAAACAGTTTTGAGAGAAAGGAACAATATATATAAAATGTGATACAGAGAACACTGCATATCAAATTAACAGTCCAATCTCTAATTAGAAACAACTCAAATACTCAAATTAAAAAAAAATGTTACTTTTGCATTCACTTACAGATCTTAGAATAAAACAAATCAATCCCAAGACTCACAAATAAGACTATAAATTTATAAATTAATAAATTAAAATAAAATAAAAGCCTCATGTAATTTGTGAAAACTTAAAAAATAGTTTTGAGAGAAAGGAACAATATATATAAAATGTGATACAGAGAACACTGCATATCAAATTAACAGTCCAATCTCTAATTAGAAACAACTCAAATACTCAAATAAAAAAAAAATGTTACTTTTGCATTCACTTACAGATCTTAGAATAAAACAAATCAATCCCAAGAGAACAGTAAAAAACTTAAATATAAATTAATTAATTAAAAAAAGTAGAACTGATTAACCAGAGAATTGATTCTTTTATTAAAAATTAAAATAAAATCACACACATTTATCCTGGTGAAAGAAACAGATATTAAGGGAGAAATAAGAGGGAACCGCTGTTAAGAAAAAAAGAGTTTTAAGAAAATACCCTTATATGTCGATTAAAAATATAATAAGCTGACAATTTTTGTGATAAGTAAACAGCATATAAAGCAAAAAAAAATTCCTGACATATGTAAACAAAAATAAATGTGCAAGTAAAATTAATAAATTATGGAAAATACTGTGTTTGGGGAATAGTGGGACTTATATGTATAAAGTAGCCTTTGTATTTTGACCAAAGCAATCAATAACAGTAATAAAAACTGAATCACAATCACGACATAGTTTTTAATCTCCATTTAACCAAATTATTCTGAGTCGGTATGAAATAACACATATCTGAGCATTGTCTAGAGAACTTTAAAGTTTAAGAAGGAGAAAGACAAGCCAAAGAACTTGTAGAAAACTAAACAAACAGCATAGACTATAAATAAACTGGTCTAACTATTCTAATGGAGCTTTAGTTTTTATTAACAGTATATTAAGAATCCACTATTTTTGTTATTTCACTTATTTCACAAATAATTTTGACTTCTTGAAAGTTCTAGGAGCTCTTCTAGATGCTGGGTAGAGGGGCATTGGTAAGGAAACAGTATCTACTCTCCTGGGTTCATAGAGTGGTAAAACAGTTAAAAAGCATGTAAACAGATACATACAAGACTATTTACGCCAACAGTATGTGTTTTGAAGAAAGTCAAAGCAAAGTGATAGACATGATAGAGAGTGACTGGATAGTGCTGAGGTTGCCTTACTGTAGAGTCATACAACAGGACCTTTCTAAGGAGGGGACCTGTGAACCGAAACCTGAATGTTTCAGAGTCAACATTACCATAACTGGGGGAAAGGGTGAGCATTACATTTTCTGGTTAGATGAAAGGGGAAAAGGAGTTCAATAATTTGAGGAACAGATTAGGACATTGTGCTGGAGGATAAGAATGGGGATTGGAAGTAGATGGTAGGAGATAAGATCAGAGCTATAGACAGGAAACTTTATTTCTAGATAAGGAATTTGTATTTATTTTAAATGTAGCAAGAAATCAGGGGAGTGACATTATTTGTCTTCTATTTTTAAATTGTGATTCTTATTTGTGTCTCACATCTGTAGACAAGTCCTATTGCTGAGCTTCCTATGGACAGCCCTTCTAATTAGCTGGCTGAATATTTTCATCTTTCATCCAGATATTTTGCTATTAAACTGCAAGGAGAGGACAGATGATAAAGAAAAATAACATCTCATTGAGATATTTTTAAAATATTCTATTTATTGTGATAATGATTTGGGAGCCTGTTAAAAAGTCACCCAAAAATAATCATTTGTGCTTGTGATGTCTCAAATGATAATAGCTTAGCACCTTTGTTATTTTCACTCACAGTTAAAATGTCTTTGTTTTCATTTGCTTCACAAGTATAAATTGGTACTATCAAAATTAGCACAAAGCTTTACTGATGAAGAGAATTAGAAGTAAATGAAAACTCATAACTACATTATGCTTGATTTGCTTTTGACATCCTAGGTCTTTTGGATCATAGTACCTTTTTGAGAAAAATATGCTGCTAACAGATTTAGGTATTCTAGTATAAGTAGCTATCCCCTCAGTGAAAAAAAAAAGTTATATTTTAAGAATCAGAGGTGCAGGAACTAGACACTTATTAATCAAATGACAATGAATTCAATTTTTTTCTCAGCATATAATAGAGATTATATGCCCCAACCTAATATGAGTACCTTTGTGTGCACACATGTGTGCTTTTCAGGCACGTCCAAGGGATTTCAAGCATGATGTTACATGTCACTACCATGGCTGAAAGGAAAGGTAGCAGCAGACTATGCATTTATCTACAGGATGTCAGATAATCTATTAAATCTGTTGAAAGTGTCAATCAATTAAGTTATTTTGATGAGTAAATCCAGTCATTTACACAAGTAGCAGTAGTGGTAGTAATTATAGTGCTAGTAGCAGTAACTCCTAGATAATTACTTGTATGTCAGGCCCTAGGAAGAGTCAAAAATAATCTCTAATAGAACACTTGCTTGAGAATCTTTTCATTAGGAGATTTTTCCATATGTATTTATGGTGACTAATATTTTCCCATTGCTTTCTGGGAGTGCTTCTCTACTTAGATTCTCACAACTGTAGAAACCTGGCAAAATAGGAACTATTCCTTGTGGATAACATGATCATGCTGCATAGCTTGACTCAGGATTGCTTCATCTAAAGGCATGAAACAGAATATTTAATATCCTGATTTGATCCCAGCAAAATGTGAAATATTCAAGCCAACAGCCTTTATCACAGGATAAACAGCATACTTTCTATCAGTTGTTTGTTTACCTTCTGATAACTTTGGAGTCCCAGAAGCATGAATCTTTTTATTTGAGTGTCAGATTATGAAGTATGTGTGAATGCAGAAATAATTTGGACAGCTTTATGGGGAGCTTGACTTGTAATATCATAAAATGAAATAAACAGGTTGATTTGAATACTGTTAATGTGATTTATAATGTTTATGCACATCTGTTGGTTCTACTTTTCAGTAAACCTGCCAATTAATTTTAATAATACAAGAAATATGCCCTCTTCAACAGAAATACATACAAACATGCACACATATACAGAAAAAAGATAGTAATTCTTCCCATGTATACAGAAAAAGATGGTAATTCTCCCCATGTCCATTCTTTAGGGCCTTACAACTAGTATGAGGGAAAAATGGCACAATAAAATTATATTCTGCAGAGAGTTTCAATGTTTATATAAAATTGTATTCTCACTACCACCCTGACAAGTGACAGATACATTGTTTCAGAATTGAAATGTGAGAGGAAAAAATAGAGAGATTAGGAATGTTGAGATATACTATGCCACTGCTTTATAATGACTTTATATGACACTGCTAGAAAAATTTTACTGGCTAAGAGAAACTGTATTTTATAAAACGTCCAGGTTTTTTAAGTTGTAGAAAGTATTATTCAGAAAATTATTAGGAGAGTCTACTTATGTACATTTTCAGTTAACAAAAAATAGAGACATAGTAAATTATAGAGATTAAAAGTATGGATTTTGGAGTCACACAACACAAGTTTGAGTGGACAATTTACCAAATGTTCCCTTGGACAATTTGAATAGCTGTTCTGAAACTGAGGTATTGTAAAGCCAATATGGGGCTCATAATGATGAGATTCAAGATGATATGTATTTCATAGGGTTGTTTTGGGGATAAATGAGGCAATTCACATACATCTTTTATTACAGTGTCCAAAAATATTGGCCACTATCATTTTAAATATTTTTTAAAGCAGTTTTAGATTCACATCAAAATTGAGAGGAAGGTACAGAGATTTCCCATATATCCCTGCCCCAACAAATGCACAACCTCCACTATTACCAACATCCTCCACTAGAGTGGTACATATGTTGCAATTGATGAGTCTATAGTAATACTTCGTTATCACCCAAAGTCCACAGTTTACCTTAGGGTTCATTCTCAGTGCTGTACATTATATGGGTTTGGACTAATTTATATTGACATGTGTCTACCATTATAGTATCATACAGAATAGTTTCACTACCCTAAAAATCCTCTGTGCTCTGCCTATTTATCCATCTTTCCCTTCAACCTCAGGCAATTACTGATCATTTCACTGTCTCCATAGTTTTGACTTTCCCAGCATGTCATATAGGTGGAATCATACAGCATGTAACATTTTCATATTGGCTTCTTAGTAATATACTTGCTTATTTCTTTTCATAGCTCATGTCTTAGTCTATTCTGATGGCTATAACAAAATACAATAGACTTGGTAGTTTATAGACAACAAAAATTATTTCTTACAGTTTGGGAGGCTGGAAAGTCCAAGATAAAGGTACCAGCAGATTTGATGTCAGTGGGACCAGCTTTCTGATTCATAGAGGGTACCTTCTCATTGTGTCTTCATATGGTGGAAAGGACAAAATAGTTATCTTGGGAATATTTTATAAGGACACTAATCCCATTCATGAGAGCTCCACTCATGACCTGATCACTTCCCAAAACCCCACCTTTTAATACCATCACGTTGGGGGTAAGCATTTAATATTTGAATGTTGACATTTTGGAGAAGAAAGATTAGTCCATTGCAGCTTAGTAGCTAATTTCTTTTTTATCTTTTGTTTAATTTTTATTTATTTACTTTTTTGAGAATGAGTCTTGCTCTGTTGCCAGGCTGGAGTGCAGTGGCACAATCTTGGCTCACTGCAACCTCCCCATCCCGGGTTCAAGTGATTCTCTTGCCTCAGCCTCCTGAGTAGCTGGGACTGCAGGCACTCGCTACCATGTCCAGCTAACTTTTGTATTTTTAGTAGAGTCAGGGTTTCACCACGTTGACCAGAATGTTCTCAATCTCTTGACCTCGTGATCCCCCGCTCCTCAGCCTCCCAAAGTCCTGGGATTACAGGCATGAGCCACCGCATCTGGCCAGTAGCTAATTTCATTTTAGTGCCCTGAGTAATATATTCCATTGTCTAGATGTAGCACAGTTTATCCATTAATCTACTGAAGGGCATCTTGGTTGCTTCCACATTTTGGTAATTATGAATAAAGGTTCTATAAACATCTTTGTGCAGGTTTTCTGTGAACGTAAGTTTTTAATTCCTTTGGGTAAATACCAAGGAGTGTGATTGCTAGATCATACGGTGAAGGCTGTTTAATGTTGTAAAAAGCTGTCAAACTGTCTTCTAAAGTGGCTATAACATTTTGCATTTTCACCAGCAATGAAAGGGAGTTCTTGTTTCTCCATGTCCTTGCCAGCATAATCAATGTTCTGGGTTTTGACCATTCCAAAATGTATATAGTAGCATCTAATTGTTGTTCTAATTTGCATTTCCTTTGTGATATATGATGTGGAATGTCTTTTCATATTCTTATTTGACAACTATGTATCTTCCTTGGTGAGGTGTTAAGGTTTTTCGCTTTTTATAAATTGGATGTCTTACTTTTTGTTGAGTTTTTAAAGTTTCTATGTATATTTGCCTAACATTATTTTATTAGATGTGTCTTCTCAAATATTTTCTGTGACTTATATTTTCATTTTTTTGCCATTGTCTTTTGCAGAACAGAAAATTTTAATATCATTATAGTATAGTTCATCAATTTTTTTCATAGAATTTATTTGCCTTTGGCTTTGTATCTAAAAAATCATTGCCAACCCCAAAGTTATCGAGAATTTCTCCTTTTTTTCTTCTAGGAAGTTTGTAATTTTGCATTTTACATTTAGGACTGTGATTAATTTTTATTTTGTTTTTGTGAAAGTCTAAGGCCTGTGCCTAGATTCCATTTTTTTTTTTGATGTGGTGTTCAGTTACTCCATAACTATATGCCCTAAGTTGAAATGGCTATCACTTCTTCATTGTATTGTTTTTTCTCCTGTATCAACTACAATTAGTTTTATTTTTCAGAAACACTATCAAATACTATAGTCCATGAGAAACTTCTTAGCATATAAAATCGTTTTTTTGAAAACAATTGTTTTCTAATTTTCTTCTCATTTTATTTTGCTTCCCCTATTATCCATTTTTCTTGTGAAAGGTATTCATTAAACCTATTTTTGCTGGCACCTATATGAAATTCAGAGAAATATGAATTATCTATATATTTCTTAGAATTTTGTGATCTATAATATATTGTATAAATTAATTATACATAATACTTGGTCTTTTCACAAAATTAGCTCATTTGACTTTGAATATAAACCTAAACTACATGTTTGTGTTTTCCTTTCAATTTAGAGATGTGGAAACTAAGGCATTGCACTTGGTTATGCAGATAGTAAGTGAACAATAGTAAGTGTAGGCCTTCAGATTTCAAACCTAAACCTTTCTAATGTTATAAACCAAATCAATTTAGGAAAAATGCCATTTGATTAATAATATCAATAAATACTTTTGTGCACATTGAATAAAGTAATGATTCATATATGATATCAGTGCTTGGGTTAACCCTCCTTGCCCAGATCAATAAACTGAGACTATTTAATGTAGTAATAGGTGAGAAAATTGAAAAGGAAATTTCTAAAAAGCATAATATTTTCACGAATCATATGAGACTGTAGTGCTTTATTTTATGTGTATTCTATTATTACATTGAACTCTATGGTGTTACAATCTGCAGTAGAGCTGAACAGTGGAAATACATAATCAGGAATAAGTTGTTCCAATTCAACTAATTTTTTAAAAAATTTTTTGTATGACACTACAGTCAGAAATATTTGCATTACCAAGTGGATATTTAGCCTCAGTTTTATGATATTATTTCCATTCATCTATTCTATTGAAAATTATGTTTATAATTTTAAAATCGCATGCAATATTATTATTGTTTCAACAAGATCATTAAATAACATTTATTAGGTGCTTATTGTATGTCCAGCAATATTTATCAGTGCCTGTATTTCAGTTGCTAAGTATTTTACAGGCATTATGTTCTTAAACTTCATTACATCTCTCTCAAATATAGATTAATGTCAGTAATGTCAGAAAATATCAGAATTATAAGCAAGAAAATTTGTAACTCTAAACAGGCATTCAGCCTTCCTAAGATCTTCACACAGCTGGCAAGAGACATACGGTGGAATAAACCTTTGTGACTTTGCAGATATACATTTTAATTATTTATCTATTGTTCATCTGAGTTACCCCTTGCTTTCTCAAATAATGTATTTTGTTTAGCACAATTGATGCTAAGTAGGCAACTATAATGGATTAAAATTCAAATAATGGCATATATTGAGTTGTCCATTTGTTAGATAATAACTTGGCATTTATTATATTCTCTCCATAGAATTAATGTAGTGGCAGATAGAAAAGTGAAATATGGATTGTCTTTGAGCAACACAGACAGTGGATGTAAAGTGGGTATAAAATATATATATTATAAATGACAACATTTGTAGTTATCAGTCACTTCATACTTTTATGGGTTGGTAGGAAGGTTTTTAAAGTACTATGGCCTCCTTTTTTTATATAGTCACATGGTCTTCAGCCACACATTTCAGAACTTTCCACGTATTAACTCTTAAAAGCCATCTAACTTTGGGTAAATCCGGTATTGACTTTATTCCTACGCTCCAGTGACCATGTTGCAGCAGTAGTCACAGAAAGCAGTAATTAGCTCCAGCTCTAGAACGTGATTTCAGGGACCGTGATTTAATTACCTTTGGAAACTGCTCTGCTTTGTGGTTTTATGTGATTCAATACCTGACTTAATGAGTGATTCATGCTGTCAACTGAAATGTTCTCATAGACAAGCTGCTCTGGGAATCAAACATTTATCAAAATTTAATCTTGTATCTAACTAGTGTAAGTGAAAGACAGGGTTTTGTGAAGTTCAATCCATCCAATAGGCAGAATAAAGAACACTGATAGCATGCTTTCTAAAATGAATACTAGCCTCCATAAGTGACCTTTCTAGAACACACACGATGCAATATGATATAGGAGAGAATATTTCCATTTTCAGACCTGCCAAATATGATAACATTAGTACGAATTTGAAATGTATATACATACATAACAAAAAGATAAAAAACATACATTATATGTATTAATTTCAGTTGTATGCGTCTCTGTGTTTTGTAATATTCTACACGGTACACGTTAGAACAAAGAAGGGAGAGTGATAAGTGGATGTTTGCAATTTAAAGTAGACTAAATAGGCCAGGTATGGTGGCTCAAGCCTGTAATCCCAGCACTTTGAGAGGCCGAGACAGGTGGATCGCTTCAACTCAGGAGTTTGAGAACAACCTGAGCAAGACAGCAAATCCCATCTCTACAAAAAATACAAAAATTAATCAGGCTTTGTGGGTGCACCTATTGTCTCAGCTATTCTGGAGGCTGAGGTGGGAAGATCACTTGAGCTCAGGAGGTGGAGGTTAGAGCATGTTGTGATTTTGCTACTGCACTCTAGCCAGGGAAACAGAGAAAGACCCTGTCTCAAATAAAGTAAAATAAAATAAAAAATAAAATACAGAACAAATATAATTAAAGATAATTATTGCTTAAAGAACAAAGTTACACATGGATGCATTTGAATGAATATGTAATTTTTATTTTGTATCTAGCATCTTTTTAAATACCTTTCATAATTATTAAGACACTTGAATGAGTTAAAATATAAAATGTACAGAATGCAAATGATTAAAAAGAAGATGTAGTTAAGATAAATAAAATAAAAGGCCCAAGTTAATAAAACAAAACATTTAAAACCTGGTAATGTGAGCCCTAAAATATAAAGAACAAGCATTAATTGATAATAAGCTTAAAATGTGTATATGTTAACAAATGAAAGATCATTTAAAGAATGGAATGCAAATAAAAATAAAATAGGTATAATAATAAGATGAGGAAAGATAAGTAGAATCTCGTGAATGCAACTTGAGTTCTTTTGGCTTGAATTTCTCCAGTAGGAGGATTGAAAAGGAGAAATATAAAGTAAAGTAGTCTAAGTTGGTAGGACAAGGTTTTAAGTCAATGGCTTATATCATGGAGAAAGGGGAGAGGAGAAGAAAGGGATTCTAGCATTCAGAATAGGGGAAGAGGTTAGGAAGAAAAGGTTGGGCCTCAGTTCTGAGAACACTGCAACCATGCTTTCTGTATGCCAGTCTTCAAGCTTCCCACAGCAACCTGTAGAGTGTGCTGTCAGAGAACCAGGAAAGGAAATCAGGGCTCAAATTGCTTCTTGAGTAAAAACAAATTTCTGAGAAACATAAGAAAAATTATTCAACCTTATTAATAACTTGAAAAATGGAAATAAAATAATGACAAAATTCAAATTTATTCTCAACTAGTAGTATTACAGGAAGAAAAGCATCAGGGTGTTTTTGTTTGTTTCTTTTGGTTTTATTTTGTTTTGTTCTTAACAATTGCATGGAATACCAAAATACAGAAATCAAGGGAAAAAAATTACAACCACTAAAGGAAAGAAGTAGCTGAAAAGATTAAAGACCAAATGATAAATTAAAAGAAGGAATAATAAAAAGTTGTCTGAGATTTTGGTTGTACCCAGGAGTCTCTACAGTGTAGGCCCTTGTCTGATGATAGCACAGGGTAGCCGACAATATAAAATCTATTTATCTTTACTTCATTTCCTCAGACCTATTTGTTCATTCATTTAATAATATATTAATGGAAACTTACTAATCAATTGTGATTAAATATAGGGGATGCTATGCTGAACAATAATGATAAACAAATTATTGTATAAATGTAATTTCAAATAGTGATAAAAATGGCAAGGCGCGGTGGCTCATGCCTGTAATCCTAGCACTTTGGGAGGTTGAGGCGGGTGGACTGCCTGAGGTCAGGAGTTTGAGACCAGCCTGTGCAATACGGTGAAACTCTTGTTCCTATTAAAATACAAAAAATTAGCTGGGCATGGCAGCATGCACCTGTAATCCCAGCTACTCGGGAGGCTGAGGCAAGAGAATTGCTTGAACCTGGGAGGTGGAGGTTGCAGTGAACCAAGATCACACCATTACACTCCAGCCTGGGCAAGACAGCAAGACTCCGTCTCAAAATATTAATAATAATAATAATAATAATAAAACAAAATAAAAATAAATAGTGATTAAAAACAATGAAGAAGCAAACAGAGTCTTATTGAGGTAAAGAGAGAGAATGGAAACTTAGATTTTGAAGTCAAGAATTTCTATGAGGAGCACCTACTTAAATTGCAAGTTAATGGTAACTCAATGAAAATTTTGAGAAGCAGATTTTCATTAAAATAGGATTTTAATAAAAGGTACAAAAACTTACAAGGTATTCTGAAGAATAAAAAGACTTGTTTGGCTGGACTATAATGATCATGATGGAGTATAATAAACTAGAGCGAGAGAGTATTTTGAGATGAAATCAGACAAATGGGAAAGGATTGATACCTATGAGACTTTAATATTAATTGGCTTTAATGTTTAATGGTGGTGTTGTTGTTCATTTATTTTTCTCTTTTCTGATTACAGTGGAAAGTTAATAGAGGGTCTTTAAGCAGGGGAATCACATCATGAGATTTAAATTGCAAAGTGAATGCTTTGACCCGTATGCGGAATTTAGATGGTAAGCCAACTAAAGTAGAAGCATTTAGGAGGGTTTTGCAAGGTGGTACATTGGGTTAGCGTTGTGACAATGGAGATGGGAAGAAATGTAAAAGGGCGCTGATGAATATATTTGAGTATGAATGAAAGGTACATCTTCAAGTTATACTATTTTCCTTATCTTTAAGTTAGAAATGGTTTTCTTTAGATTGAACATTATCAAAACAAAACATATATTTGCCAGTCTATATTTTATTTCTGAGCCACCCTCCTTTCTTTCTTTCTTTTCTTTTTTATGTATTGATTTTTGAGACAGGGGCTCACTCCGTCACCCAGGTTGGAATGCAGTGGCACAATCTTGACTCACTGCAACTTCCACCTCCCAAGTTTGGGTTCAAGCAATTCTCCTGCCTCAGCCTCCTGGGTAGCTGGGACTACAGGCACTCGCCACTGCACCTGGCTAATTTTTGTACTTTTTGAAGGGATAAGGTTTCAACATGTTGTCCAGATTGGTCCCAAAATCCTGGACTCAAGGTATCCACCTGCCTCAGCCTCCCAAAGTGCTGCGATTACAGGTGTGAGCCACCTCACCCAACCTCACCCTGTTTTCACGCAAGAAGAGTATTATGTTGTTTCAAAATGTGCAGTAGGGGTAAGCAGATGGATATATACGAAGGCTAGTGTGGTTCTCCTTTCAGATAGCAAAAGGCACTCTTATGTAAGCTTGCTCAGTTGTCTAGTGACTAATATCATTCAGGGTTTGTTTCTTCTGCAGGTACTCATTTGTTGAGTATCTGAGTTACTACTTCTTACATGCATCTCCAATTAACGAGCTAATCAATCATTAAAAGACTTATTTTTCTAAATGTTGCTTGGATAACAGGCTAGCCATATGCAAAAGATTGAGACTGGATCCCTTTCGTACACCATATACAAAAATTAACAAGATGGATTAAAGACTGAAACATAAAACCCAAACCTATAAAACTGCAGAAGACAACTTAAGCAATACCATTCTGGACATAGGAATGGGCAAAGACTTCATGATGAAGACGTCAAAGCAATTGCAGAAAAAGCAAAAATTGACAAATGGGATGTAATTAAACTTAACAGCTTCTGCAAAGCAAAAGAATCTCTCAACAACATAAACAGACAACCTACAGAATGGGGAAAAGCTTTGCAAACTATGCATCCAGCAAAGGTGTAATATCAAGCATCTATAAGGAACTTAAACAAATTACAAGAAGAAAACAGATAACCCCTATTAAATATTGGGCAAATGATATGAACAGACACTTTTCAAAAGAAACCATATATGTGGCCAACAAGCATAGGGAAAGTAAGCTCAACATCACTGATCACTAGAGAAATGCAAATCAAACCACAATGAGATGCCATCTAACACCAGTCAGAATGGCTATTACAAAGTCAAAAAATAACAAATGCTGCCAGAGAAAAAGAAATGCTTATACTGTTGGTGGGAGTGTAAATTAGTTCAACTGTTGCAGAAAATAGTGTGGAGATTCCTCAAAGACCTATAAAATAGAAAAGCTATTTGACCCAGTAATCCCATTTCTGGGTATATACCCAAAGAAATATAAATCATCCAGTCATAAAGAAACATGAAAAATGTATTTTCATTGCAGCACTATTCACAATAGCAAAGACATGGAATCAAACTAAATGCCCATCAACAGTAGATTCAAAAAAGAAAATATGGTACATATACACCATGGAGTACTATGCAGCCATAAAAATGAATGAGATCATGTCCTTTTCAGGCACATGGATGGAGCTGAAAGCCATTATCTTTAGCAAACTCATGCAGGAACAGAAAACTAAATGCCACCTATTCTTACTTGTAAGTGAGAGCTAAATGATGAAAACACATAGACACACAGAGGGGAACAAAAGACACGGGGTCTATTGGAGGGTGGAGGGTGGAAGGTACATCAAAACAGTACATGAGTAGGATTTAAATAAACCTTCCAACAGAAGAAAAGGATCAGGGGAAATAACTAGTGAGTACTAGGCTTAATACCTGGTAATGAAATAATCTGTACAACAAACCCCCATAACACAAGCTTACCTATATAACAAACCTGCACATGTAGCTTTGACTTTAAAATGAAAGTTAAAAATAGACTTCTTATTCCCTTCACTGCTCATGGTTTTTAGTTTTTTTCGCTTTTCTCTAATGGCCATTAAGGGAATAAAATACATCTAGGTAAATTAAGAAACAAATGCCTTTTGAAGAGAAGCAATGATTATTTCACTTATTTGAAATTGTTGAACATCTTCATGATAATAGTTAACATGTTCTGAACACTAACAGTGTGCTGGACACTTTCCATGTGTTTTCTTAGTTAGCTGTCATCAACTCTGTGAGGTGCTTGTACCATTATGACCTGTACTTGCACATAAAGAAACTGAGGCTCAGAGTGACCAAGAATGTGTCAAATAATCAAAAAGCAAATAATTCAGCCAGAATTCAAATTCAAACAATACAAAGCCAATGAGATCAAGTTTATTGCCTCACCATGTTAGATCCCAGCATTTATAGTATATTCAACAAAGTTTCTGTGAATATACATGCATGTGATTGCAGCATTTCTCTTCTCTTAATAAAGACACTTTTGTCCCTTATGTTAATGTTGAAGTCAAATATTTTCCACAAATACTTTGAACAAGAGAGTGATTTCTCCTGTCAGAGGGTTTATTTGAATCCTACTCATGTACCGTCTTGATGTAGCTCTGCTTCTGTCGGTGCTGGGTTAGCATGCTTTTATACAAGTGGAATTGGAAATGAAATGCTGTGAAATTGAGACTTGAACCCCTTCTAGACCTTCAGAGCACTACTTTGTGCTAAGATATGTATCATATGAACTTCTATAGTAGTTTCCAATTAGGCTGACAGTCAAATGTGAGGTCTTGAATAAAAAAATCATGTTGAAAGATTTTTTTAATCTTGTAGGTTATAGGCTTTGGAAGGTTTGAAATTTGTCAGCCACATATAATAGGATTATGATGTCCTTTTGTGAATGCTATTTGAATGCTAGGTTCTTGTCATGTACGTTTAGAGATGAGGTTCCTTGTCTCTCACCAACGTGGTTGCTTACATTTAAACAATGTCAACATTTATAGATAGTCCTTCCCTGAAATGTTCAATTTCAGTCTTTGCTCCTGCATGTCAAATTTCATTCTATGTCAGCCTGAGTTTACTGTGATGCTCTTTCTATTAAGGTTTATGTATCCATAGTCACTTTTGATTTTGACGACAGATTTATTAAATTGCTATAATTAAATAGTCCAAATATCATTTGTGATGAGCCACTAAAGACTTGACCTTAGGATATTTTGTTAATGTACTTTCATATGCTTATAATTATTATTATTAATTATTTTGAGACAGGGTCTCACTCTGTGGCCCAGGCTGAAGTGCAGTGGCACGATCTCGGCTCACCACAACCTCCGCCTCCCGGGTTCCAGCGATCCTCCCACCTCAGCCTCCCTAGTGAGTAGCTGGGACTACAGGCACACACCACCATGCCTAGCTTTTTTTTTTTTTTTTTTTTTTTTTTTGTAGAGACGGGGTTTCGCCATGTTGCCCAGGCTGGTCTTGAACTCCTGAGGTCAAGGTATATGCCTCCATCAGCCTCCCAAAGTGCTGGGATTACAGGCATAAGCCACCACACCCAGCCTCATATACCTTTAAAATCCTACTGATTCTTGGCCGGGTACGGTGGCTCACACCTGTAATACCAGCACTTTGGGAGGCCGAGGTGGGCGGATCACGAGGTAAGGAGATCGCGACCATCCTGGCTAACACGGTGAAATCCCGTCTCTACTAAAACAATACAAAAAAATTAGCTGGGCGTGGTGGTAGGTGCCTGTAGTCCCAGCTACTCGGGAGGCTGAGGCAGGAGAATGGCTTGAACCCAGGAGGCGGAGCTTGCAGTGAGCGGAGATCCAACCACTGCACTCCAGCCTGAGCAACTGAGCGAGAGTCTGTCTCAAAAAAAAAAAAAAAAAAAAATCGTATTGATTATTTTGATAAAATCACTGCCTATTTTTACTGTGACTTTGTGACATTTTTATTTTTTACAAATTCTTATCTTTTACAGTATCCTCACATTTATTTTTTCATTTGATCCACCCTATCTATGGGTATATATACATCTCTGAAGCAGGCTGAGTGAGGCAATAGTCTATTTTCCCAAGGCCAGAAACATAATGAGAAACCAAATGAGCACTGGAGCCCAAGTATTCTGGCTGTGTGTTCATATGCTTAAATTTCTCTTATTACTAACAAATGATCACACTCAAGTGTGAGAAACAATTGAATACACTTCCAGGAAAATTCTGAGCTCTGTCACTATCTGACTTTGGGCAAATCATTTAACATTTTTATGACTATGCTCTTTGGCAGATGATGAGGGTTGTGGTCAGTGATTGTTACGGTTTCTGTATGCTATAAACATCTATGATTTTATTTCCAGTTAAAATGAAAGTCAGACAATAGTCTCAAACTTGAAATGAAAGGAGTAGAAACTGGTAAGAAGTGCTTAGGACAGGAGAGAAAAATAGGATGACTGGAATTCGGGAATAAGAAAGATTTACTTTTAATTTATACTTTTTTGTATCATTTTATACCTGGTACAAATAAATGGATTAAATTATTTAAACAATAAATATTTTAAAACTAATAGAAATGAAGAATGGTATTGCTACTGTTTACTATATTAAAATACATTAATGCAGTCATAACAAAAGTTTCATGAATCTAATTATCTGACTTTAAATGCTTCTACATTAGAGACTATACCTATTTCTGTATGCTATAACATTTCCACTTGATATTACTTGCCTCATAATGCAGTTGAGCTGTAAGGAAGTTGGTTATTTCTTAAATAGTTCTGTTTGCATTTTTAATATATCATTATAATAATTGCATTATTTAATATATGAAAGGTGACCATGAATCACAGTGCTGGGAATTGAGACTATACCAAAGAAAAAGGTGTAAATCCAGATGATTTCAAGCAAAGTAAGATGTATGATCACCATAAGTATATGGGATATTGTACACAATTAGCAGTAGTTACATGGCATGAAATTCTAGTGATGTAGCCTTTCTTAAAGTGAAAATTATGAAGCAAAATTATGGAAAAGCACTTCATACTATTAGAAACATTACTGATAATCACTGCATTAAATGTTGACAGTACTACAAATATTAATTATTATCATGGTAAGTTGAAGAAATTTGCAGTATGAGAAGTTCTTGAATTTGCATCATGAATTTGCCATATGAAAAGTCCTTGCAAACTTGAATTAACTTTGGGTACTGTAGGATTTTCAGACTGCCTACGCAGGAACTGCCAGTTATTCCTTTTGGCAATATATAAAAGAGATAAGAAGGGATTTTAAGGAGAAAAATAAACCATGAAGTAGAGGATATATCCTCAATGTAGAGGATATGCCAATACAGCTTTGGAATAAATACAGGGAAATAAAGCTCATAGGACAGCGTTTTGCTTTCTTTTGATGCACTTTTAGCTAAATGTATCACAAAGAATGTTAATAATAATTACTGAACTGTATTGGACATTTTATATACAAGGTACTTTGTTATTATATTAAAACATCTCATAGGACACAAGCTCATAGGGCAGTGTTCTGTTTTGTTTTGATGCACTTTTACCTAAATTTATCATAGAGAATGTTAATAGTGATTACTGAAATATATTGGACATTTAATGTACAAGGTACTTTGTTATTATATTAAAACATCTAATTAGATACAATTATTAGTGTCATTAAGGTTGCTAACCCATAATGTTTAATAAAGTTGGCCAAAATCTCATAGCTTGCAAGCGGCTAAACTGAGAATCAAACCCAGGACTTCTAACCCTGAAAGCTCACGAAAAACTGTTATATTTTTTTCTATGTGGGTTAAACAATACATCCATGCATTGGAGAATAATTTTTGACAAATATTTTCAAATGGACATAATGTTCCCCTTCAATTGTACCAAACTGAATAGACTACATAAAATCTATCTAAATATTTTGTTTCCCATACTTCCAGGTAAACACATTTGTAACTATGTTGGAAAATAGATCAACAATTGCAAAATATACATTCAAAAGGCCATTGAAATTTCCAATTAAAAATCAAAGGGAGTGATAGAGTTTTTAAAACTCTGTTTCAGTGCAAAATAGTCTTACCTGAATTTTGCAAAATTGCCAGGAATGTAAGCATGTCAGCAGATCTTCAGCTGGATGCAAAATAGTTATACAACTCATATTATTATTTAAGAAACAAGAATGTCATTAATATTTTCTTTATTCAATATTTTTAAGTAAGTTTAGGAAAATTTATTACAAATAGATTTTTAAATTATGAAAACACTGTTTTATAAGTTAACTAACCTATACAGTCACCACGTCTGTTTGTTTTGGTCAATATGTTATTACCTATAGTATGACCTGCCACATAGCTGCTAATACATAGTTATATGTTCAATAAATTAACATATGAAAGAATGAAAGAGTTCTCTATTCATGTTTTTCTCAGCCCTGCACTTTTCTCCATGAGACTATTAAATTATAAGAGGAGTTACCATAATCCTTATTTTTTTTTCATGAATGCAGCCCCCATAATCATGAAAAACTAAGATGTTCCTTTTTTTTCTGAAAAAGAGATGTAGCTCAACAGTCAGTTTCCTCACTGCATTTCCGAGAAGGAAATATTTGAGCTTTCATGTTGTCTGAAGATACAGTCTGTATGACTGAAGTGTTCGTTGCATGCTGTGTTCAAGAAAGTGACATACACAAATAGGCCCAATAACCTAATGCCCCTATTGCGTATAAAAGCCATTAATTTTAGTGCTATATTAGAACTTATTTTGCAATTCACGAGCTGAACAACAGCTTGGGTCCTTTGAAGATATAAACAACATCAAAAATTTAAGACTTTGTGACCACAAGACTAAGAGTTTCATTTGAAAATTTATTCTGATCATTTGTACTCACCCTGGAAAGTCACTCTAAGAATGAGGAAATTTGAGTGGGTGAGTGCAGCAATGGTCTCTCTGTCTTAGGCTGTTTTTCAGCAATTAGAGCAGCATGACTTAGCATGTAGCAGGTGTTCACAGTTATTTGTTAAATAAGCTATTGAATAACAAGACAGACTCACAATGAATGAAAATAGCACAAAAGCATGAAAACTTCTATTTATAACCTCTAAGATCTTGCTTTTTACCTTACACATAAAAGGAATATTTCTGTGCTGAAATGAATAAAAATTAAGCTGTGCCAAAAACTGAAATAATACAAATGCTGAAAGGTAAAATAAATATCATTTCTAGGTTTAGAGGCAGTTACATTGAAATAAAAATATGTTAATAAAAACCAATGATAAATATCCACTGATTTAAAATTAAAACTCTTTGTAAAAATGGCTTAGAATATGTGTTTTAAATCTATAAAATTAGGAAAAGTACAGATTTGGGTTAAAAATGGCCATGCCACACCACTTGACTGAGAGTTCACAAGATGCAATTAAGATATGTTATTTTTCTCAGTTATGATATTGTGTAACTTTTTAAAAACAATTAATGCTGTGAGAGGCATAACATTTTCTATAAAGTGTTATTTGGTTTATTATTATTTTATCTATCAACCATCTCTATTTTTTTGTGCTGTTCTTTCTTATTTACTGGCCTTGGATAGTTTTTTCTATTGAACAAAACTCAGGTTGAAAGTTTAATGCATTGGACCATATGTTTAGTCCTTTATCTTATAGCTTTCAGTGACTCTCCTTTAGAAAATGTTGTTTTTTCTTAAAGTATTTACTGGACTCATATAATTATTTCTATTGAACAGAAGTCAGGTTGAAAGTTTAAAGCATTGGACCATATGTTTATGCCTTTATCTTATAGTTTTCAGTAACTCTCTTTTAGAAAAGTGACTTTTTTCATGATTCTCCTCCTTTTTTCTTAAACATATAAGAAGTATCAGAGCATTCAAAGTGCCAGTATTGATGAGCAGCTGTTGCTTTATGGTATCTTTCTTCGGCTAATGTGTAAAATATGCTTATTTAAATAGTAACCCTGCATAGTACTGATAAGCCATTGCTTGTAAGATGAAGGTTTGGCTGTTGATTACCACTTTTCAACTTAGTAACACAATCAACACACTTACTTACTGATTAAAATGTGTCCACATTTTTATTTCCAATATTCAAAGAAAATAAGTTTCCTGCTAGATTTCTCTGATAACTGAAATTATGATGAAGCCTCAATATGGAACTTCAGATTCTAAAACTGGAAAAAAGTAGGTTCAGAAGACATTCCATTAAAAAATGAAAAGGAAAACATTTATTTTTTTGGAAAGTAGGGGAATTGTATGCTAAAAATGTGACCTACAATCAACTTCCCCAACTCATTCTCCATAAATACTTTCCTACTCAAACCTCTTAAAGTACCCTTGCATCTCTCCAAACCTTAGTGCTTGTCACTTCCCCCTCTTTATTCCTACTTTTTCCTGACTACACTTTATTTGTTGCTTATTTTTCCTCTTCCCAGTTAGCTATGAGTTCTTCAAAAGTAGAGGTTACTTTTATAAGAAAATATCTCAAATGCAGAGGCTAATATATAAGTTTAAGATGCAATCTGATCTGGTTAATTCAAATGAATTGAAGTCTTTACATTTAAGCAACAGTTACAAAGTTTTTACATAATTTTATTAGTAATAATCAATGTAATGAATACATTTTGTTCTACTTACAATACTTTAAAAAGAGAATTTTAATTACCATTAGCAACCGATTTTTTTTGTATTTATGTCTATTTCTCTTACTATATATGAGTGAATCTTTGCTATGTACCAAGAATTAAATAGTATTAAGTATTTCAACCATACTAATAATGGACTAGCTTATTCAAGTTTAAATACAATAGAACTTGACACTTTTGATGAATATTTAACAGATAACATTTTGTTCCTTCATGTAATTTTCTAAACAATTTCTAATTAATCGTAGATATTCAACTGAAGCATGAGACTGTCTAGAATGTAATCGAGATTAAAAAAATGCTGCAAGCTGTCATGTTTTTACTAACAAGAACAACATTGAATATAGATGAATATGTAATTTTAAAAGAGTCATTTCTTTTTGCTTTCAACCTCATTACTTTAAATTAATAATGTATTGAGATGTGATCTATATTACCCTAGTCATATAAGAGTCTGGGAAATCAGTGATGTGATTTTTTAGGAAGGTGATGAGGCCATGTGATAAAACTGTGTGAAAGAGATGCCATAATTTATGCACTGCTTCCTCACATTATCTTCACTTCTATAACTTTTTCAATTAAATTTCAACAAAAATGTCAAATACAAAGTGGTTTCAAATTCCTCATCTGGCTTTTGTAAAGTGATTCAGTTTATGTGCCGTGGGAGCTACTTATTATGAAATGTTGCTGAGCTTGCAACTCCAATGCAGTCAGCAGTCTGGAAATTTTCTCAGATCTATATCATTTAATGTAAATTATTCTGTGCCTTTTCATAACCTTATTTTTAATTATGTGCTTGCCACAATTAGGGTTGAGTCCCTCCTTTAGATCAGGCCCAATGTCAGTTTCTACAAAATGTATAATGAAGTTGAAATTTTCATTACCCAGAGCCTTACAGGCCAGTTAAAAGAGATTTTTATTACCTTTTTAATCTATATTTAAAACAATAGTACACACCATTCAGATATCACCACATGGGATTTGTGAAATATCTGTGAGATTTCTTTCGTTTTTCATATGCCTGAGGAGCTTTGAAGCTCCTCTTTTGGGCTGCTAGATACAATTTTCCTCACAAGCAGGTATTTCCTTCCAAGAAGGCCAGACTGTATTTTGCAAGCCTTCTTAAGGCAGAAGTGAAAACGACGATTTATAATTGAGCACAATAAAAATCTGTTTTGCTTAATTTGAGGCAGCTACAATGAGCAAATCGCTCTGTATGCTTAGTACATAGTACATAGAGAGGGAGTAAACAGAGGCTGGCAGAATTTGTGAACAAGAATTTCACTAAAGTTAATATATACCATTTAATGCAATAAAACTTGCATGTCTGGGAAAGTTTCACACATGTTTTGATGAGTCCTACTGGAGAACAATTATTTTACAGCTATACTGTATATTTCTACCTTTTTTTTCCAAGTGAAAAGTCGGGGAAAAAGGACATTAATTTTGTGGTGAGAGTCATGATGCTTCAGGATGATAGAGGAAAATTATCTCCAGTATCTCTGAATTTTTCTCCATCACCAATTGACATTACTGGCATTACTTTTTTGTGAAAATGCTCTATCATGAGCTGTTCTTTATAAGAACATGCATTAATTTTATCTTTCATTTGTATGTGTCACATTGGCAGAATTTTGTTCTCTTAAAGAATTAAAGACGTAGATACTATTGGTCAAACTATATTGGCCAACTTTAACCTAAATGGCAAAACAGTTATCTTTAGTAAATTGAAAAAACAATTTGAACATGTGAACAAGAATAAAATATGAAACATTTGAAGTAAATAAAAAGGTATGTCATGATTGTGTACCCACAAAGATCTTGTGAAACGGATTGATTTCTGAATAAAGACTTCTCCTCCCTATATTTTTCACGCTTTATTATAGTACTTAGGACGTGAATAAGTTATTTGATTTTCAATTATAGATTATTTTAACACTGACATCAAGGAAGTGTAAATTTTTCCACAACATCTGACACAGACCTAAGAAAATGTTTATTGGATAAAATGAATAAAGAACAAAATCAATGGTAAAACGTATATTGAGTCATCTACGTTCTATAAGACATGAGGCTTGGGTACAAAGGAAATGTAAAGATCAGTATGACATGAACACTTTGAAATACAGTCAAAATGGAGAAGGGATAAAATTAAATATACAAGTAATAATTTTATCAGAGAGTTTCCTGAGACAATATTTGGTGTTTTTAGAGCAGCATGGTATTGCATCTAATAGAGAAATGTCAGAAGAGATTTTGTAAAAATGTGTCACTTGAGATGTGTTTAAAGAATGAGTATGGTTTGCAGGCTTAGATATGGGTCAGGTAAGCCCAGTAATGAAACATATAATATTTTGTGAACTTCTTCAGCAATATTCAACAGCTAGACACTGATAAGGTTGGGGAAGGAATGGGTATCTAATGTTATCACTGGAGGATGAGTCCATTGAGGGTGGGGATTGTGATTTGCTCATTCCCTATATTTCTAGCACATTGAGTAACACCTAACACATGGCAAGCCTTCAATAAGTATTTGTTTAGTGATAAAATAAAATGTTGGAGAACTTATACTAGGAATTTTTTAATGGGAATTGGAAGGATCTAGTGTAGACTTATGTATATAAAAACAGTGAGCAATAAACATATAGTACATAATTAAGTTCTAAATTGTATAAGGTAATTATAGTTTATTTGACTGCAGATTTCATGGGAACTGAACCTTTTACATTGGCTTAGAGTCTAGAGAATGTAGAGGTATGTCAATACCTCTGATTTCCTATGAATTGACATAATATGTAAAATTAGTATGGAGGTAGTGGGTTTTTTAGGGAAATTGCTAGGCTAAAATGAACTGACTCATTTTGTGAAATACTGAAAATAAGTGGAGTCACAGTGTTGAAAACCTTGAAAGTTATCATATGTGTTAGGTTTTCTAATACTAGGAGGTTATTGCCAATTGTTCAAAGAAGAGAAACCAATTGAAAGTTGTGTTTACTTCTGTGACATAACTACACACACAGAATAGATTTGTAAACTTAAAAACTGGTTAGGTGAAAACTAAAGACATCTGAAAGACTATGGTGCATTATTTCTATAACTCTGCAAGGGTGGTAGTATTACAATAGTTGTTCTTGTTTATGAGGAGATTGTCACCTGCATCTGGACATTATCACCTTGTTGAGACATCAAAAATGTCCTTTCATATCTCCATCACTATACAGGTGTTGAAGTTCCAAGATGTCTGATCAGAGGGACTTTTAAATATCTTAGCTGATGGATAGTGGCTGTCCACAAGCAATTTGTTATTGGAGGATCTATATTCTGCGTCTCTTTTATTATTTCTGGTCTTTATATTAAATGCTTTTTACCATTCAATCTTTGATGTATCTTGTCTGTAGTTTTTAACCCATTCAAATACCCTCTCATATCCCTCTTCTTTTCTGCTCCCCTTCCCATTGCCAGAGCAACTAGCTATGTAAGCAAGTATCCAGATAGTCTTTACCTGCACTCACGTAAGAGGTTTCTTTGAGTGTTTTTTTCTTTTTTTAATCTTTTATTTATTTATTTATTTATTTATTTATTTTCTATTTAGACAGGATCTCACTTTGTCACCTAGGCTTGAGTGCACTGGCACAATCATGGCTAACTGTAGCATTGAGCTCCCAGGCTCAAGTGAACCTCCCATCTCAGTCTCCCGAGTAGCTGGGACTACAGACATGCACCACTGTGACAAGCTATTTTTTTTTTTTTATTTTTTTTATAGAGACGGGATCTCACTATGTTGCCCAGGCTGGTCTCCCACTTCTGGGCTCAAGTAATCCTCCTGCCTGGGTCCTCCAAAGTTCTGAGATTACAGGTGTCACTGTGCCCAGCCTTTTGTTTTATTTTGTTTTTCCTGTTTTTTATGTAGACAGAGGATACTCTTAAGAGAATCAATGAGAGAACAGAGAAATTAGGTGAGTGCATCCAGATATAATCCTGCATCTCACCTATAAAAAAAGGACAGATGATTCCAAGATAAAAATCTTGTGGAAACTTGAAAATAAGGTTATAATAAAGAAACAGTAGGAATTGAGAGGAGGGTTATGGAAATTTATTGGCTTCCATGCAATATTCCACTTAGAAAAAAAATCTACTTCCCTCTCACCAAAAAAATAAGTTCTAAAAACAAACAAAAAGAAAACAAAGATTCTAAAAACATTCCTTAGGAACAACACATACGGTATTTTAGATTACCAGCAAAGAAGTAATGAACAAAGTCATGAAAATGAATGAGTTCTCAAACCAGAATATAGACAAGACAAACAGAATGTCAAGGACTGACATGCAACACATACACACACACACAAGTAAAATTATTTTTAGCTTACACATATAGACCAACCACACATTTAATTTTCATGTAAATTAAATATGGCTTCCAGGAGTCTTAAAAGATCAAAATGCATTAAATAAATTTATATTGAAAGACTGGAAGGTAGATCATAGCATGGGTTTGTACAATTATGTCAAAAAATAGGCGGCCTCTTCTCTGTCACTGCTTTGATCCAGCACTACATTTTCTTATCCAGTTAGTGCCTGTGCATAAATTCACTGAAAGACATGACTTTGAGTGACTTTTTATTTAAAAAAAATATATATCCCTTTGACTTGTTTGGGTCAAAACAACAACCATTAACACTAATGTATTTTGAATTATTGTATGACAGAGTGGCATAATTTGACAAGACTAAAAACATGCCTCAATACATAAATAATGTCTCTTGCTTTTACTCCAAATTTATGAATACATTTATTGCAGCAAAATATGTATCACTAAATCTTTCTTTTACATAATATCGTTTTACTGCAATGATCTCACTATATGCTGTATACTTCATCTCTTCTCCAATACCACTTCATTATCAATTTTTCTTAAGCACCATTTTTAGTTGTCATATCCTGCCAAAATATTGTATGTAATAGTTTCTATTTCATGATGTCAGAATTATGTTTTCAAGGCCTTCTCCAAGTAGTCTACTCCTTATATTTGCAATATAATTTGTTGAGCTCATGTTGTCACCACCCTACAAGGTCAGCATGCCTATTCTTCCTTCAGAGGGTTATAAACATGGTTTCCTTCACTCTGAATTTCCTAGAGTCTCATCTTCATGTCTAAGAATCTTACCATTTGTTAAGACCTAGCTAAAATCTTAAATACTCAAGAACGGCTTGCTCACCACACTGGCTGTGCTAACTCTTCCCGCCTTGTATCTGAATAAGCCTTATGGTAGAGTGAACACCAAATTAAATCATGAATAGTAATACACTGTGTAATATTATTTTGGGTATGCTAGTAGAAAATGTTCAGTTAAATGAGACAGTCTCATATAAGAATGATGATTTATGTATTTGTATTCTATTTAGGGCCCAAGCAATGAGTGCTCACTATCTGCTCAGTTTCTATGCAGAACTTGTTTATAAGTTAAAAAAAGAAAAATGATAAAATCTGGTTTTCTAAAAAAGTTTATTTCTAAATCCCAATTCAAGCAAAATTATATTGGGGCAACACAAAATTAATCCCAATGTATTTATATTCTTGAATAAGAAGATGTCAAGTTATTAGACAAAAGAGTTTTGTTTAACCAAGACACCAGGATCAAATGAACAGTAACCAATATTCCCCCTTGCTGTCCTATTTAGAATAGATTTGCCTGCTGCCATTCTTAAACATTTATAATTCAGGAACACTCCAAGAAAAAAAAATGCAGGACATTTCACAAGATTGCAATGTGATTGCTTTCAGAAAATATCAGGAGATTTCTATTTTTCCTGTTAATTTTGGAAGTAGGGTATTAAACACTTAACCAATGCAATTTCAGTTGTATTTGGAGTAAGAACCCTTCAGATTAATGATGATTCCCTATATGATTCATACATTAGTTCTAGCTCCAAAACTAGATGGAAATTTCCTTGAAGGATGTAGATGCATTGTTTTTGTCACTACAACTTTTCGCACTGCTCTTGATAAGTAATTTAGCTAGATTTTCATTATATATTGAAAGTGACTACTTGCATTTTTGCCTTTCTGTTTTGGTTAAGATGGTGAGAATACATGTTTTACTTTAAATAGCTGATATGTAAAATAGAAATGCCTTTAGTCATATTGGCTGCTATAGGATGATAGACATGGGGTTAGGGTTAAACAGTAAAATAAAATATTCTTAAATATATTACACATTTTTCATATACAAGATAAATAATATTTAAATGTAGGTTTAATAGTATGGAAAATATTTATCCTGTAATAATTGGATTGCTAATAAATATAATCAAGGAATCTACTGCCATTTGTTCTTTATGCGTTAGTTTGAATTTTTTATTTCAAATTATTTATATAAAGAACATGGTTATTACTTCACAATGTTGATTTCATCTCTCTCTGCAGATACAAATAAAGTAGAAAGAGAAATGAGAAAAAATCATAAAATAGAACTAGATAGAGAAATTAATTTACTTTAGTGTTATAGAACATGAAAAATAAAACTATTATATATTGAAATTTAGAAACATTTTCTTTACCTGAAGATATTATTTTCTAAATGAGTTCTTAAAATAATAACATTGTTTTTAAAGATTGTGTGTATGTGTGCATGTGAGTGTCCATGCATATGTTTAAATCACAGTTTTCGAATATGTGGAGTATGGTCAGTCTTCCCTATGGAAAAAGAGGACAAGAAATGCTAATTCCTTTTAACATTCTTTCTTGCCTCCTGTGTTTTTTTTGTTGTTGTTGTTTTTGTTGTTTTGTTTTTTGTTTTTTTTTGATTCATGTTATCTAGCTGCCTCTCAAGTCACTCACTGCATTGGGAAATCTCACTGCCCCTTAGACATGTAAATGTAAAACAAGGAAGAACAGTCTGGGCCTGTAGTTCATAGTCAACCCCATTAGAACAACCAGGAGAGTGCCCACCATTCTTTCAAGACTGTGTCAGCCTGTCTGTTATCTTTCTGGACACAGCTTAAGTGTGTAAAATGTCCTCCAGTTACATATGAAATTCCTATTGCTGCCATTGACAAATTATCGCCTACTTATTGGCTTTTAAGAGCACAACCACAAGAGCACATGATCTTACAGTTCTAGTTCTGTAAATTAGACAGTAAGGGTCTCAGAACATTATTTCTATTATTATTGCCATGAGATCTTATTAGGAGTATTTAATATATTTTTATAATTTAATATATTTTTTCTTGGTTATGTTAAATTTGGGTAATTCTGTTTACAGCCATTTGTTCTAAAATGCTATGGATGAATGCTCCATTATTACTCATTTTCCACCATATGGGATACCTATGGTTTGATGGTGGGTTTTTTTGTTTGTTTGTTTTGTCACTTTTATGTAGACTTGACACTTATTGGGTTATGAACAGAGTCCTGTGCTTTTTGTCTGGTCATTTAGTTCAAAGTCACTTCATTCTAACTAAGGAATTGGCGTAATTTACTAAATCATTTATAAACGCTGTAACATATCACTCATCAAAACTTGCTTTGGATTGTATGATTTCTCTTTTTCACTAGTTTCTCCACACTTGCCACTTCTACTTTCCCCTCCATCTCCCTCAAGTTTTCTCAATAAGAAAAAGAAAATCTGCTTGGTGTGTCTTTATTAAAATTTCTTTTCCAATTTGGGAGTATTCATGAGTTTCTCAGAATTTGTCTTAATCATAGCTTCTGAGAAGCAGGCAAAGCATTAGGAATTATGTTAAAATTATCAGCATCTCTGTTCCTTTTTATATGCATAACTAATGGAAAAGGAAGATTCTTAGAATTCTCACCACTCTCCTTTTTATATGCCTAACTACTGGAAGAGGAATATTCCTAGAATTTGCATCACTCTTCAAATTTTCCTGAAAATCAGTAGCCCTTATTGATTCATTTAAAGATTCATTTTTTCTCATTTCTTTAAACTCTTCATTGCTCATATCTGCTCATGTCTTTTTTTGTTTTAGTCTCTTCTTCATGAACACAATTAAAATAAGCTCTTTCTGATTCTGCCTTCAGTATCTCACATCTTAATTTTTTACCTTTCTCTCTTTTTTTTCTGTATTCTGGGAGAGATTTACACGTTTTTTCCAATCTAATTTCTAATTTAGTTTTCTGTAATGAGGTTTGGATCGGAACCTGGGAAGGTGTGGAGAGAGGGAATATGCTGGTGTAGATGGTAGAGAAGAGATGTTGAGATATGGGATAATTAATGAGAAAATTTTAAAAACATAACCACATTTACAATTTAGAACCGCACCTGTAAGAAATGAAGAAAATAGAAATAATAACAGTAAAGAAGACTATATAGTGGTTAAGGTGGACAAAGCGGAATAAACTATTCCTTTTTTACTCTTTTATTCCCATTCCTGATTTAAGATCAGAGAATTTTTACACTGTGGAATTCTCTTGTTTAGGTCAATATGGCTTCCAACAGGTAAGATTTCAGTAATTCCTGCTTCCACCCTTGAAATATGATGATCATAGCGAATCCCTTCCAACACTGCTACTTTGAAAAGTTTCAGGTTTTACCACCCAAATTGGATGGACATGCCACTCAACAGTGGCGATCATTACTACTGTAGAGTCCCCGTCCCACACATGCCCATAAGAACAGAAGATCTTGATAACTCAAATGGTTATTAAGGGTTTGCCCACTTTCTCAAAAGCTTTAATTAAGGCAAATCCTGATATAACCAGACTCGTATAAAAAGAGTTAAATTCTGCTTTTTGAATGTTTTCCAGTTTTGCCTCACTTTAAGTGTGGCCCACAACCATTGGTTAGCATAAGAAAACAAGTTAGCAATTTTTGATTCTCCTTGACCAGTACAAAGTATTCTCTGATCCATATACGTTTAAAATATTGCATTTTAAATCAAAGTAGGAACTAAGATTTTACTTCTATTTGCAAGATTGTGTACTTTAAATATCTATTATGAATTATTTTACAATTTATAGAAAAATTTACTCTTGGAGAAAATAAAAGTTTTCTTATTTTGAAATTATTAATCAAATTCCAAAGAAGACTATACTCACATGCAAACACATAAGCATAAATGTTTAGTTATTTTTTTGCTCTTTTGAATATGTATATAGATAAATATGGTACATATATGTGTTGTGTGTGTATAAACAGGTAGCTCAGTGGCCATTGACAGCCATATAATAAATTTGGAATAAATCATAAGTAATTTGAAATCCAGAGGAGTGATTAATATATTTTATCTAGATCATTTCTGTGTTGTTGTGTAGCCACATTATACTTAATTTAAAATTTACTTGTGGGCTTTGCTTTTTAAATTAATTTAAGCAGAATAAATAATATGGGTACAAACTTCTGAAAGTCATATGCGCTAGATATCACAGAATATCAACATGATAATATATTTCATTCCAAGATAACACTATGATAAGAATAAAGATATTACATTTAAGATGACAGATAATTACCTTAATGCTAAAACTATTAGATATTGAACGAAAATAGTGTAACTGTAAGACAAATCATTAGGACAAACTGTAAACTTCTTAAGAGTCACAAATAAAAGGTAACATTGCCATGAGTCCGCAGATATTTTACAATCTTCAGAAACAGAACTTTCTTTCTAAGCTAATACTTCAGCTAGTTGTCCTTAATTTCAGATCCATGATGTCAAATAGCTATCTGTAAAGACATTTTTCTATGGTTTTCATATACATTTATGATTGCTTAAAAATTAAGATGTCATTGGCTGGGTGCTGTGGCTCACGCCTGTAATCTCAACACTTTGGGAGTCCGAGATGGGCGTATCACGAGGTCAGCAGTTCGAGACCAGCCTGGCCAACATGGTAAAACCCTGTCTCTCCTAAAGCTACAAAAATTACCCAGGCATGGTAGCCGGTGCCTGTAATCCCAGCTACTTGGGAGGCTGAGGCAGGAGAATCACTTGAACCTGAGAGGCAGAGGTTGCAGTGAGCCGAGATCATGCCACTGCACTCCAGCCTGGGCAACAGAGCGAGACTCCGTCTCAAAATAAAAAAAAAAAAAAATTAAGATGTCATTAACAATTGACCCACATATTTAAAACTGAAAAGATCAGATCCTTTATGATATTTTTCTTCTTTCTATTGGGAGGGGATAATCAGTTTTGATTAGCTTGAATTTTACCTTCCAACTCTTTGGAAAATAACATTATGTCTTCTGATTCTATGATGGGAAAAATGTCTAACTATTTATCTTCAGGGGTGACAGGTTAATTTTCAATTTTCCATGTTTTTATAATCAGAAGTCTGATCTGAAAGACAAAAAATTATGTTAGGTGAATATTTAATTTTTTGAAAGCAAAACAAAACCAGCTTGCTCTAACTAGTTCCTAGGTATACTAACACAGATAAAGTGCCTTTTAATTTCTCTCATACAAGGTGAATTTTATACAGTCCATCTAAAATAATAGATGGATATTTCATCTAAATTCATTAACAATATGCTTGTTTTTTAAGTTTATTGTTTATAGTTTAGATAAATATACGATATGTTTTTGAGAAACACATAGAAAACTAGAGTGACACATTGGTTAACAGATCTTCTGAGGACAAATATTCTTTGTCAAATATTCTTTGACTTTGCTGAATGCAGCAAAAGTCAAGGAAATTGTAGTTGCTTTCAGAGTACAGAACTTGAGAAGGAGTGGCTGAGGAGGGATATACTGCCACAAATCTTCCACAGGCTGGTGCGAGCTGAAATGTGAGCTGGACCATAAACTCAGAGCTCATATTTTCTGGTATCTGGAAGTGGATCAAATTTCTATACTACAGAGTAGGGAACCAGAATCTGTCTAAGCTAAGTCTCTTAACATACCAGAGCTTGTCTTATCTGGGGAAATTGTACATTCTAAAATAAACCAGTATGGCTTTAGTGTGATTTGTGCATAATAAGTGCAATAGTTATTTCAGTGTGTTTTGTGCTGCTGTAACTGAACACTACAGCCTAGGTAATTTGTAATTAACAGAAATTTATTGATTCATGTTTTTGGAGGCTGGGAAGTCCAAGAATAAGAGGTCAGCATCTAGCAAAAGCCTTCTTGCTTCATCATCTCATGGCGGAAAGGAAAAGAAATGGTGATACACAGCAAGAGACTGAACTCATTGTCTCAAGTCCTTTCATAATGGGCATTAATCCATTAATCCACTGATAAGAGTGGAGCCCTCTGACCTAAAGACCTCCCATTAGTCTCTACCTCTCAACACTCTTCCTTGGGGGATTAAGTTTCTAACACATGCCTTTGGGGGGACACATTCAAACCATAGCAAGGTGTACAATTAACTAATTGTTAAGAGAATAAATATGACCAATAATTTTATTCCTTCTCATTCTTAATATATCTATTCAATCATAGGTCATGACCAAAGTATTATAAAAAAAATTGGACATTCACACTCTGGCTACCCCCTATGGCCATTAGTGGAGCATTTTTATCTTCTATTTTGTTTACATTATCACACATATTCATATAATTTATGAAAAACTTTGTGATGTCCTTCCGTTCAGCCAAAGTTTAAGTAATGTCTTTGGCTGTTTGCATAATTATCCATACCTCATTTACTGAATAAGCATTTATTGAGCATCCTCCTTTTCTAAGTATCTATACTATTTTTAAAAATGCAAAATTAAATGCAATGTTGCTCTTGCTTTTGACCCAAGAAAATCCCAGAGTACCATGAATAGTTAACTTTATTACGCTGTGATGCATGGTATAGTAGGATTATGAACATATTGGAGGGAACAACAAATTTATTTGGGTCTCAAGGGAAGTCTTTACAGAGTGGATAATATGAACTGGGCCTTAAGTTAGTAAAAATTCACAAGTAAGAAAAAGGGAAAAAGGAACAAAATGGCCTTCCAGAAAATGAATCAGTATAAGGAAAGACAAGATAGGCTATGCCCAGGAAGTTTTTATTTGGGACAGGGTAATGGGTTGTATGAATTATCCTTCAAGCAGAGAATGCAATGCTAATTACATGCAAAAAGAATGCTATAATAATATAATTTATTTTTGTAATTATCCACTCAACATGCTAATGTTTACTCTTCATTTTGAAATTAGGTTTAAATGAAGATCAGAGTTCTTTTTAAAAGATTTAGATTACATACCTTGATTATTATATTAAGATTCCCTATGTTGGAGTTAATTTGTAATTTGAAATAGTGTCTATTTCATGTAAAGATACATAAAAACATTTCTTTTCTGAAGACACTGGCCACTGCTTAAAGGAAAGCAGCTGTATCCTCCCAGATCATGCCTCCAGAGAAACTGGCTATTATTATCAGCCTCTTCTTTCCTATTCCTCATTCCAATATCTTTTCCATTATTTTGAGCTTAATTTGGAATCTAAATGTTAGATATTTATATGAAGTAGTAAATTTAACTAACATGTATAAAATGCATTAATAAATATAAATACAATAATTGCAATATAAGATTTCACCAAAAAGGGTGTTTATCAAAATGATGACATATCACAGGTTTTTATAAAACATAATTGTAAGTATTTTTTAGAATGTCTGTTTACTGTGTTTCATTCTAGAAATTAAATGTAAATGACATATTTTATTTATTCTTATTAGTTTTTAGACTCTAGATTCTCTTTAATTTCTAAATAGTGCCAACAGGAATTGATCTATTCATGTTTTGTATCTCCAGTGCCTACTTTGAGTTTGTGCCTAAAGTGAAATAATTGTGTCCTTCTACTGGTTGGCGTATAGTAGGCAGTCAATAAATGCATGCTTAATAAATGGTAAATTACAAAGAAAAGAAAAAAATATGCCAAAGTAATCTAAGATTTATATATTTGTCTCAAGTTCTTGAGTCTGCTCTAGAATATCTGCAATTGATCATTTTAACATTGTCAGTGACGGGGCACATTACCTTCCCTATTTCCTGAAATAACATTCAACTCTCACTGTTAGGAATGCTTTGTCATTCAGGAAAAATAAATCACACAGGAAAAAGTATTATTTTTATGCATTATAACCCTTCACTTGTTGGGTCAGTAGGTAATCTCTTGCTTCCTAAAGAAAAAATAGTTTAAGAAAATATAGTGTATTTATCACTCTGAACTCTATTTGTCTGATTCCTTTTGGGCTGCAATAACGAAATACCACACTGGGTAATTTATAAAAGCAAAACAAAGATTATTATTATTTTTTTTCTCAGAGTTCTAAAGGTTGGGAAGTCCAAGATCAAGGAACTGGCAGGTTTGTTTGTCTGGTAAGGCCACATCCACTAGGAGGAGGAATGCTGTACCCTCACATGATAGAAGGTGGAGGGACAAAAGGGACAAACTCCCTCCATCAAGCCCTTTAATAAAGACATCTGATCCCATTCAGAAGGGAAGAACCCTTATGGCCTAATCCCTTTTTAAAGGCCTTACCCCTTAATACTATCACATTGGCAACGCCTGAATTTCGGAGAGGACACATTCAAACCATAGCATTATATCCCTAGCTCCCTCACATTCATGATTTTCTCACATTAAAAAAAATTCATTTATTCCATCTTAATAGCTCCAAAAACTCTTTACTTGTTTCAGAATCAACTTTAAAGTCTAAGTCCAAAGTCTCATCTAAACATCATGTAAGTGAAACTCAAGAGTGTTTCATCCTGGGGTAAATTGTTCTCCAGCTCTGAACCTGTGAAAGCAAACAAGTTACATGTTTTCAAAATGTAATGGTAAGACAGACACAAGACAGGCGTTTATATTCCAAAGGGGAGAAGTAGGCAAGAAGAAAGGGGTAATAGGTCCCAAGTGAGTCCAAAACACAGTGAGGCAAAACACATGTGAACAATCTTTGACTCCATGGCCCACTTCCTGGACACACTGGGGTAAGGTTGGGCCCCAAATGCCCCAGAGGACCCTATTAGCATGGCTTTGCTGGGTACAGCTCCCTTCAGCTCTCATGGGTTGGAGTTCAGTGCCTGTGGCTCTCCCAGGCTTTGGTCTCTCGAGGGGCCCTGCTGCCACAACTCCATCAATCATTGCCCTAGTGGGTGCTATCTGTGATATAGCTGCCCCCCTGCCCCCTCCTGCACTATGCCTCTCCCTTTTAGGACTCTCTTTGGTGCTCCCGCCCATGACAAAATTCTCTGCCTAGAACCTGAGGCTCTCTGAGATATCACTTGAAGTCCAGGTAGAGATGATTTGAAATCCAAGTCTCCATATCTCATGCACTCTGCTTGGCTGAAGATTTAGCATCATGGTGGCATGGTTAGGGCTCAATGCTAGCACCCTCTGGAACATTGATTTCAGGCACAACTGGGCCATCTACACCACAACTGAAGCAGCCAATTAGCACTGTACAAAAACAATGGGTGCAGAGACTTGAAGGAGTTCTGGGCTTCAAGAACATTTGGAGTACTGAAGTTCCACAGGTAACCTGAGCTCTTCCTCACTTGAAACTGTTCTGCCACCAAGGCCCTGGCACTTTGGACCTGTGGTGGGCATGACAGCATTTAAAAACCCTGAAATGTCTTCAGAGTCACTCTCCCACTGTCTTGATGAATAGCACCTGGCACCCGTCTATCCAAACTAGTCTCCTTATCTAATAGTAGATGACCCACTCCCTTGGTTTTCTCTGCTAGACAGATTTTTATTTTCATTGTTTATGTGGCCAGCCTGGGAATTTTACAGATTTTTACATTTTGCTTTCCTTTTGATTTTAACTCATTTATGCCAGATGTGGCAAATATTTTTGTCAAAAATCAGACCTTGGTGATGACCTTGAGAAGCAGGGTATAAATAACTCCCACAAGCTTAGCATTCCAATAATGGAACACTAGGTGTAAGTGGGTTAAAATCTGTCTTTTAATTTTTTAGCTCTTCTCACATTTTACCATAAACAGTTAACAAATCCCTGGTATCTCCTTCAGCAATTTGCTACTAAGAGATTTTTTTTTGTCAGATATCCTAATTAGTCATTCTTAAGTGCTGCCTTTCACAAAGTCCTAGGACACAGACAGCCTAGCCTTTGCCACTTTGTAAACCAGGATAGCCTTTTCTCCAAATTCCAATAAGATATTCCTCATTTCCATCTGGGACCTAATCAGAATGGCCTTTATTGTTCATATTTCAACCAGTATTCTAGTCATGACCACTTAGGTAATCACTAAGACAACTGAGGCTTCCCCTGCAGTTCTCCTCTTCTGAGCCCTCGGTAGATCCCCCGTAATTTTCAGTTTATATCAATAGAGGCTTTTTCTAGCAATCCCTTCAAAACTCTTCCAGTTTCTATACATTACCCTGTTCCAAAGCTTGCTTCCACATTTTTAGATATTTGTTACAACAATAGTCCAATCCCTGTACCAATTTCTGTCTTAGTTCATTTGTGTGTGTGTACAGACTGGGTAATTTATAAAGAACAAAAATGTGTTTTTCTCATAGCTCTGGAGGTTGGAAAGTCCAAGATCAAGGCACTGGCAGGTTTGGTTGTCTGGTGAGTCCTGCGTCCTCCAGAGGGGAGGAACACTGTATCCTCACATGGTGGAAGGTAGAATGGCAAAAAAGACAAACTGCCTTAGTCAAACCTTTTTATAAGGGCACAGTTCATGCTTGGGCCTTATGGCCCAATCACCTCTAAAAAACCTCACCTTCTAAATACTATCACATTGGCAACATCTGAATTCTAGAAGGGACATATTCAAACCACAGCCCCTCCTTTCCTGAATCTGACACCAAGCCCTACAGTTGTCTTTTTAATGCCGGTCTGAGACTCATGCCCACAAAGTTGAAAGGCTTTGACTTTTGATGAGGTCTTGAAATAACCAATTTAAAGCAAATAATCCTGAAGGCTACCCTGCTTCCTTTTATATGAGATGACAAATTTCTCTATTTTTAGCTAATTTTATTACTGATTGTCTTACTTTTAGCTGGGAGTAATCTGGCTAGTACAGAAACTATGAATACAATGTACTGAGGTCTTCGGTTTACACATGGAGTTATAAACTGTATACCAGTGCATTTTTTATTAAATCTTTAAACATTGTTTCCTAACAACACAGATTATGATGTATTTGCTCATTTAGAATCAGCATGTAAATAAAGCACTAGCTTAAAATACAGGTAGAGATGGATTTCAAATTCAGGTCTTTCTGCCTTTAACAACTAAACTATACAAGGCAGGTATAAACAAATCTTACAGTGTCATCAATTTGTTTGGGATAAAGGACTTTCACTAGGCAAGGTCTTGTGTGCCTACTTTGAGCATTTTATGTGATTGAAAAAAAAATCTGCATTTCTTTTCAAGGAATAGCATTATTTATAGTTTTTTTCTAATTCTCTTATCCTAAATTGTATTTAATTAATGTATTTTTGCATTAGCATTATTTTGGAAGTTTAAATTTACAGCTTGCTTCTTTTACCATTTATTTTCTATACATATATGTATAATTATTTTATCTTCCCCTAACTTCTGCAAACTCATTATTCTGATGCATTCATTTGATTTGCTCCCATTATTTCTAATGCAATTTTTCTATTTGTGAAAATTCACAGAATGTTTCTTTATTGCTGCCTATGACAATTTGTGATTCTTTGTAAGTATTATTTATTAGTTTAAATAAACAAAACAGAACTTACTAAGTTTCTAATTTGATGGTTTATTTTAAAATATAAGTTTAAGAACTGTGGTATGTTTCTCTCTTACTTGATCTAACTTTTCCAAAAAGATTTTGTTGTATTTAATTGTTTTTCTGTCTTTCCTAGTTCTTTTCTGAGCTCAGCGTCCAGATTGTTTCTCTTAAGTCATGACTCAATTTGCTAAGCCTTGTATCATCCAGGAATCTTTTGCAGCTCATTTTAATTTAGGAATATTAGCTGTGTTTATTCTACAAAATACCCCTCAACTTCACCACTGTAGAAACTTCTCAAGAAAAATCAAACAGACAGATGATTTGAGGAAACTGAGACTCGTGCTCTCTGTATGATTCCTCAGCCCTCTGGCATGTGTTAAGATCCCGCACATGATGATAATGGCTGCTCTGTGGTTCTCCTTTGCAGTAAATACAGCATTGCAAAGTAAAGAGAGGCACATGTTGGCACCCAACTTCTAATTTACACTACCTGCCTACATATGAGTATTCATATTTGGAAAGTGACTTAATTTCTATCTGTCCAAAACATTATAAAATCTTAACCAGCTCATCAGCCTAACTTGTGTAAGACAAAATATTTTAAACTCATATTCCATCAAGTTCTTAAAGAATAATTGAAAAAATGATAATAATATTACAGTTAGGGTGTGAGCTTTTATTCACCTCTTTGAAATCTTGGTGGAACCACGTCATCACTCTCTTGTTTTAGGATTAGGAAAGTTCAGTTTCTTTCATCACTATTGGCTATCTTTTCTTTCTCAGAGTCAAGTTCTTTTGGACCTTGGGGCAACTGGCTGCTTCAACTTTTGTTGCTCTTTAGCTAGTTTCTCCTTTCTCCTCAACCGCATTCCCTTACCCATCATTGTCTACATAGAAGTGTCAAGAATTAAACAGAGAGAAAAGTTGGTGCAGCACTTCTACGAATTCAAATACACAAGAATGGGCAACAGGAATAGAAGGAACAGGCAGTTACCATTGATTGACCAAGACCACATTAGGGTGCTTTCTAGGCCATTAGGGTTGTTTTGTTTCGCTTTTTTTGTTTAGTTTGATTTCCTCCCCTAATATTCTTTACCAAAGTTTTCCTGTCTCTCCTATTTTTCTTATTTTGTTTTATCTGCATTCATTACACTTCAGCTCAGCACAGAAGTGTTGAGTCTAGTGTACATATAGAAGAGTTCATCAAATTTCTGCCTTTAGAAAACTACATCGTTTATTTAAACCTGATTGTCAGCACCATACTACATCTGCTGAAGCAAAATTACTAGTGGATAGGACAGTTGAATTTATATACATACATGCATATTCATATATATATGTATATTATACACACATATTTATATAAAACATAACAGATGCTATTTTGGGTATTTGGGATATGTAAAAGAAACAACCTAACATTCTTATCCTGTAGATATGTGTTCTAGGTACAAGGACAGAAAATATGGCTGGGAATTTTATTTAAAGAACAATGCTGAAGAGTAAGAATGATGATACAGAAACATTTATTCTTAATTACAGCACTCAATTTTCAAACGTACAGGGCAACTTACAGCAAGTTACTCAATCACTCAAGTCTCACTCTCCTTACTGGTACAATGCAGTATTAATAATATTTTAATTGTTTCCCAAGTTTATGGAAAGACTCAAAAAAATTTGAATGCAATTTTAAAATGGTTAAGTAAATGTTTTCACTATGATTACGTGAAAAAGAAAAAGCACTTTAAATCAGAATATGGATTAATATTTAATAATGTTGTCAAATATAATATATGAAAGTTGTTGGTGATATGTAGTTGTCTATCACTAGAAGCAGATAAACATGTACAATCTTTAAAAGTTTCATGTAGCTTACAACACCAGACAAAAACAGGCTGAAAATTTGTATAATTTTCAGAGAATCTGTATAATTTGCCAGAGAAACTTAGACATGAATATGGTTGCATCTTCATGAATTGTCAGTTCCTCTTACGCTCAGATGAGCATCACTGGAAGATGAAGAGGTAATGATCACATTTCAAGAAAAAAAATGTGAAGTCAGGACATTGGCTAGCCTTGTGTTCCATAATTTTGCTTTTAATATTTAAAGTTAAATATAGCTGTTTTATAAAGTCACGATATGTTATTGAATTTCCAAATTCTCAAAATTTGTCTTTGTTATAAAGATAAATACTTTCTTTTTCAGGTAGTATGTGTTTGTGCACGTGAGGTCATTTTGTCTGTTTGATTTTAGTTTTAGACGTGTCGCTGAGCTCAGATGGTATTCTTATTGAGAGTCATTCATCCTTTGAAATTTTCTTCTTAGATTTACTTACTTTTTATTTTCTTTAGTATTGCCCTAGTAAAATAAACCAATTTGGGAATCACAAAGATTTGGTTCAAGTTAGTTCCACTATTTTTAGCCATATTATCATTAGCAATTTACTTAACCTCTTTTGTTGGTTTCCTTTACTATAAAATGAGAAAAATAATAGTACTACGTCATACAGTTAACTTGAGGGTTAAGGAGAGAATATATGGAAATATTTAGCAGAAAATGTATCCCAAAGTAAGTGATCAATACATGAGTTCAATTACTTTTGCTGATATTGACCTTTGCTTGAGGTTTTAAAGTAAAATCTGGCACAGAGTGAGTTTTTTGTGGTTGCATGTAAGATTAATACTTACTATCATGCTGAAATATCAAAGTAACATTCTATTTTTCCTCCCCAATACTTAACACAAGATTGAATAGGAAGAAATTCACTTAATAATTATTTGCTGAATGAATCAGTATATTGAAAAATATTAAAATATTATTGACAAAAAATTATACTACCTCAGCTACTTGGATGATACACATGCTATGGTAAATGACAAATTTAATCTAATTGAACAGGAATTATAAACACAGCAAATAAACACCAGAGTGGTATTTTAAAACTACTCCCCTAAATTAGAGTCCTATCGCTATATTATGAACTATGATCTGTGCATACTGAATACCTATGACAGGGGAAGAGAAGTTGTGAGGCTCTATTATGTAACATTCTTTAATTCAACTTTGATTGTTCCTTCTCACATTTCTCATATAGACTCTTAACAAACCTTTTCACCCCAAATAGAAGCCCTCAATAACAATCCAACTTCACCTACTTTTCATAGGACAGAAATTTCTAGATGTCAAGGTTGGGGAAATCATTCAACAGGAGCTCCCCACCCCCTCATTCACCTCTGATATATTTTTAGTTTACTCTTCTTTGTCTCAGAAAAGAAAGTAGATCTCTTTAAATCTAGACAGTGTGACTTTGCTCTTGATCTCATTTACTCCCTTCTGAGATCCCACTCTAGCAATTTTCTGTTTTTCTCTTTGCATTTTTAATATTTTGATTGCCACCTAGTTCTTTCTATAACTGTAAAGCATGTCACCCTCCTGTCCTTTCCCAAAAAAGAAAAACACAAAACTCCCTCGTACTTTTTCCCTCTGAAGTTATTGCATTATTATCTTATTTTTCATGATTTAAAAACTATTTTAAAAATTTGCTTGTTATCTCTGTTTTACTGCTACCAGCTAACCTTTCATCCATTACATTGTGACTCAACTTTCACATCCTCCTATCCCATCCTTCTCTTATGCTCCAAATGCAGATGTTCCTCAATAATTTATCTTTGGCCCGTGCCTGTTTTTTATATGCCCTTTTCTTGGACTATAATGGCTTTAATTATCATCCCGATATACACAATTTCCAAAACAAAATGTGCAGTAGTAAGATGTCATTTCTTCCCTGTCTCCTATATTCTTCATTCCCTTAAGTCCAACTTCTATGTTTTAAACTTCTTCGAACTGGCTATTCTTTTGATACCTGAAAATGAAAACTGACTATGCCATCTGTCTTCCCACAAAAATATCCTCCAGATATTGACTTCTCCTTCAAGCTTTCAGGCATTTTCAATTTCTCCCCCTCATTCTCTCTTTAAAGCCACGACTACCTAAGTGATGTAACTTCTATCATCTATGCTTTCCCACTTAGTATAAGGCTATTTTCCTGGCCCAGGTCCATATTGCTCATAACATTAATTTACCTCCCTCCTGCCTTGCACTGTATTTCTATATTCCTCTCTTTGTAGTTGAATTCCAAATAAGTTACAAAGTATTGGCTTTGTGAATATGTAGTTAAGCCAGCTAAGTCAATGTCCCTGTCTGAAAACCAGTAGGAAAACACTAATTCTTAGTGAATTTTAGTATTCAGAATGTGTTGTTATATAATATATGACATAATATTATATACATAATGTTAAATATGTGTGCATTTCAGGCAGTATGTATCTCTTCTGGCACACTGCATAGACTATAGTTAAACATTTGATAAATATTGGTACCTAATGTCATTATCATAGAATAATTATTATCTATGTTAACAGTTGCCTCCATAAATCTGCAATCTATTTTGTATATAATTATGAGAGCTCATCTTCCTGTTCAGAAATGTGAATCCTGTCTTCCATTTGTGGAAAATATTGAAATGACTTACATTGTGTGGTAGAATAATGTGAAACCTTGTTAGCCTGAAATTGAGACTTTTACAATTTGATTTTAACCAATTACAAGCTTATCTCTCACTTTTAATATTTTTTGTCAAAACTTCATTCAAACTAAATTTTACTCCAGGTATTTTTTTCATCTTAATATTCTGCCAGTCTACCAAAGTATTGTGAAATGACTTATAAATAAGTAAAGTAAAAATCAAATGTAATCTTATAATCTTTACTGACTCTAAAGTCCCCTTACACTTGAGCTGTACCTCAATCGCAGGAACCTTTCTGTTTTATGTTGTAGAAAGCATTTAATATATACTAAATATCAAAACCATCATGAAACTTCAATTTCTAATCACATGGTATTGAATAAACTATATTATATTTATGTAACTCTTCTATACAAGTATAAATAAGTTATAAAATCTGTTATTGCATTCTAAGAGTATAGTCTTTGATAAAATATATATTTTGTAACTCCTCCAATATGTATAAAGGTCATACTAAGCTATAATTAATTTACATATTTTGTCTTGAAGTAAATATTTATTCACAGAAGAATTATAAGAATGTAGGAGTTCTAAAAGTGACTATAATAATTTTCAAAATGATTAAAGTCAATTTGTCATGTGGTTTTAAAGAATGGCTGTAAATAGATGAGGTGGACTTTAAAATGAAACAAAAACTATGCAGTTTTCAAATATTCAGTTGTGTCATGTAAGGCTAGATTATTTCTCTAATTGCAAAACACACATGACAATTGAGAAATTATGGAAAATAGGAGGGAACACAAAGAAGAACATAAAACCATCTGAAATCTCATGAGCCAGATCAAAAAGTACAATGAAATTTTGGTTTCTCTGTCTCTTCATTTCTTCTCTTTCTCTGTCTCTTCATCTTTCAATCTCTCTTTCTTTGTTGCTGTTATTTTCACTCAACACACATATACAGTCACACACACATGCATACATACACAGAACTACTAGAATTGGGGTATGGCTACAACATAATGTATGAAAAGAGACATTAAGAGGTATTAGAGATACAGGGAGAGAGGTTGTATGCCTCCTAAAGGATTTAGATTTTATCCCATGGACACTGGAAACCTTAAGTAGAAGAGTCATATAATCAGATTCCGCTGTCAAGGAGATGTTTAAAAATCCTGTTTTGATTTAAAAAAAAAAATGGTTTTGCCACAGCCTGGAGAACGAGTTAAAGAGGAACAGCAGTGACTACTGGCAGGCAGCCAAGTTAAGAGGTTTTCACTGCAATCTAGAATAGAAATAATGAAGGCCTGAAATAAAGCAAACCCAGTGGCAGTGGGAATGGCAGGAGGGGATCACACTCATGAGTGTATAAAGGTAGAGCTGATGGGAATGCATGCCAATTAGGCATGAGCTTTCAAGAATATAAGGAAGTAAGGATAATTCTTAGATTTCTAAGTCAGTTGACCAAATAAATAATAATGCAGTTTCTTAAGATGGGGTACATAGAGGAAGAAAGCAAGAGGAAGATGAGTTCAGTTCTAAACCTGTTAGATTTCATGTGCTAATGAGATATGTATATGATATCACTGATTACACATCTGGACCTGTGGGTATGGAGTTTACATCTGAATCAGAAAAAGATTATATATCTGTGTGTGTGTGTATATATATGTGTATATATATATATAATATATTATCCCTTTATCTCTTTCTATATATATGTGAAATCTGATTCAGATGTATATCTGTGTACACACACACTCATATAAATATACATATATATTTCTTCCTATATATGGGAATATATATATATATTCCATCCCATATATATATTCATATATATATACTCCTTCCTATATATATGAGTGTGTGTGTACACAGATACATATCTGAATCAGAGAAAGAAATATGTATTCCTTCCTATTATATATATATATTCCTTCCTCTCTCTATATATATTCCTTCCTATATATATATATTCCTTCCTATATATATATATTCCTTCCTATATATATACGTATATTCCTTCCTATATATAGAGTGTGTGTACACAGATATACATCTGTATCAGAGAAAGAGATTTTATATATACATATATAAAAAGATTATATATATGAGAGAGAGATATATATCATATATATAAAATCTCTTTCTCTGATTCAGATGTAAACTCCAGACCCACAGGTCCAGATGTATACAGACACACACTCACATACATATATACATGTATATATATAGGAAGGAATATATATATATAGGCATATATATATGAGTGTGTGTGTATATATATATGAAAGAATATATGTATGTGTGTATATGTGTACACAGTTATATACAGACACAAATATAGGATATTTGAGACACTGTGTGTGGATGCAAATAATCAGAGAAGCCTGTGTTTATTGTAGCAGTAAGTAAATTAGATTTTAAGAAGGCAGGAAACAAATAGGTCTGCCATTTCAAATAATGAGATATAAATAGCAGAAATATTGCCTTTCATCTTAGCAAATACTTGTGTGTGTGTCTGTGTGTGTGTGTGGTGAGGAAGATTAATAGTCGATCTAGAATTTGTATACTAGTTTATTTCACAGCATCTTTTAAAAATTCATGCTTATTTTATTGTAATTACAAAATTTATCTAGACTTTACATGTAGAATTGTAGTTTTTCAAAGATGTTGTGTGTTAAAATTAAATATTAAAATGTTTTTCTATCGACAACGTTCTAAATTGCCATTGGGATTTTATCTACACTGCGTTTGTTTTATTTGAATATTAGTTTTCTTCACAAAACAAGAGGTACACACTTAAGTTACCATTATTTTAACCATTATGGAAATCAACTGTCACTGTAAGCAATAAACCGAGCGCGGTGGCTCATGCCTGTAATCCCAGCACTTTGGGAGGCAGAGGCCGGGCAGATCACGAGGTCAGGAGATTGAGACCATCCTGGCTAACATGGTGAAACCCCATCTCCAGTAAAAATGCAAAAACTTCGCCGGGCGTGGTGGCGGGCGCCTGCAGTCCCAGCTACTCGGGAGGCTGAGGCAGGAGAATGGCGTGAATTTGGGAGGCGGAGCTTGCAGTGAGCGGCGATGGAGCCACTGCACTCCAGCCTGGGCGACAGAGCAAGACTCCTTATCAAAATATATATATATATAAATAAATACAATAAAACAATAAAAATAAAGTAAGTTTTTTCTGAGCCTTGAAAAATAAAATTCATTTAGCCAGGCATGGTGGCGGGCGCCTGTAGTCCCAGCTACTTCAGGAGGCTGAGGCAGGAGAATGGCATGAACGCGGGAGGCGGAGCTTGCAGTGAGCCGAGATCGCGCCACTGCACTCCAGCCTGGGCGACTGAGCCAGACTCTGTCGCAAAAAAAAAAAAAAAAAAAGAAAAGAAAAAGAAAAAGAAAATTCATATTCATATTTCAGAGTTTATCAAATAAAATAAATATCTTACAAAGTTATTTTTCTGAGATAATGATTTAAAATATGTATTTTTAAATTTACAGAAAAAATTGTGTGTTTTATGTAGAACATAATGTGTTGAAGTAAATATATATTTTGGACTGGTTACATCTAGCTAATTAACAAATGCAGTACCTCACATGGTTTGCATTTTTGTGGTAAGAATACATAATATCTCTTTCCTTTTTTTTTTTTTTTTTTTTTTTTGGAGACAGAGTCTCGCTCTGTCACCCAGGCTGGAATGCAGTGACATGATCTTGGCTCACAGTAACTTCCGGCTCCCGGATTCAAGTGATTCTTCTACCTCTGCCTCCCGATTAACTGGGATTTCAGGAGTGTGCCACCATGCCCAGCTAATTTTTGTGTTTTTAGTAGATACAGGGTTTACCATGTTGGCCAGGCTGGTCTTGAACTCCTGATCTCAAGTGATCCGGCTGCCTTGGCCTTCCAAAGTATTGGGATTACAGGCATGAGCCACCGAGCCCGGCCTACATTTTTGAATAATACGATATATCATTATTAATTATAGTTACCTTGCTGTAAAATAGATATTTTGAAAATTATTCCTCCTATCTAACTTTATATATCCATTGACCAACACCTTCCCATTCCCCTGCCCCACTAACCACCCCAGCCTCTGGTAGCTATCATTCTACTCTCGACTTTTATGAGACCAACTTTTTTAGATTCCACCATGTGACTGAGATTATGAGGTATATGTCTTTTTGTGCTTGGCATATTTCATTTAACATGATGTCCTCAGGTTCTTCCGGGTTGTTAAATAGCCATGATTGAAACAAATTTACTATAATAAAAGAACAGTTAGCAAATATGCAGACCCATTTATTACTTCTTAATGTGCCTTTCTTCACAAGTGATGGTATGTTCTTAATTGATGTTCAAGATACATGTAGAAAAGTACACAGATTTACATCACTTATTGGATTTTCACAAACTGAACTTGCCCATGAACCCAACATCTATATCAACAGCCAGACATTTATGCTATTGTTTTGAAAGAAGAATATCTATACTTTAATTTGAGATTTTAAAGTTTTATTTTAACATATTATGGGGATATTCTAAAGGTCAAGACTCACTTCTTTCAGGGGTAATCAGGGAAAAATAGGATTGAGAAAACCTTCAAAAAAGACCAAATTCTGAGGGATGATGGAGAGAAAGACACCCGAACACATCCTATAATTTACCATTGTGACTTGCTCCTCTCCGTCCCTTCTTATTTCCAATAAACGTTTCAAACTTACACATAGTATTAAGTAACTTTTTGGTGGAAAATAACAGTAGTTAATGTGAGAAAGCTAAAGAGGGAAGTCATTTTGTGAGGTTCTAAATGTCCCCCATCAGAGAAACACCATGTTAAGTCTTTTGGAGAAAAATAATACCAGAAAGAGATGGTTTAGTAACATATTTGTGGTGGAAGAGTAACAAGATAGATTGAACTGAACAAAGGTTAGATATAAAGAATGGCCAGTTAAAAGAATGTTGAAATTGTCAATCAAGAACAATGACCTAGACAAATCTCAATCATTTCAGGAAGTTTATTTGCCGAAGTTAAGAACACACCTGGGAGACAAGTCTATGCCTTTCTCTGAAGATGATTTTGAGAGCTCCAAATGTAAAAGGGAAATGGCGGGATATTGAGAAATAAACATTTTTCATGTAAGAGGTGGGTAGGGGGCAATAGTCATTTATGCCTTTGCCTGGCTCTGTGAATCTGCATTTTTGCGTAAGATAAGATAGATAATAGGGCAAGGGGTACAATCAGATATGCATTTGTGGGAGGTGGGCAGAGAGATGACTTTGAGTTCTGTCCTATGCACCTGTGAAGATAAGGCATCAATTTACATTGTCATGGTAAATTTTAACAGAAAACCTTTACAGTTAAGACCTTGGAGCCCACTAGAATTTTCTCATCTGCAAAACATGAGGGAGGTGTATATCCTTTCACCTTGTAGCCATCTTATTTAGGAACGAAAAGGCAAATGCAGATTTGTGTGACCCAGTTCCCAGCTTGACTTTTCCCTCTGGCTTAATGAGTTTGAGATCCCAAGATGTATTTCCCTTTCACAAAATGATCTAAGGATAAATGAAAAAAATGTAGTAATAGATTATCAAATAAATCCCTTAACCATATATCTGTTTTTCCCTTTGTTTTGCTTGTCTTTCTCTCCTATTACAACATACTCATTTAAAATCTAACCAATGCTTTCAAAGCCCATTAAAAAATTTGCATCCATCTTCCAGGTGAAATCAAGTCTTCTTTTTTTTTTTGCATTCTCATTACTTTATATTTATCCATCTTTTCAGCATTTACTACACTCTGTGTTTCAATTAATTACTATTACATGCCCAAATCCCCTCATCAGCTATTTGTAGAAAGGGATTATTTATTCTCTTTGTTTCCCTAAATTATTTGCATGGAGTATTTGCATAGTAAGTGCTCAATAAAAGTGCCTGAATCCAAGCTCATTCAAATTGATTAATTGAATATTATATGAAGAGTGGAAGAAGGAGAAGAAATTATATATATATATAATTATACATATATATTATATATAGAGGGAGAAAATATTAATCCACTATGATTTTCTTTGAGAGGAAATAAAGACACTCAGTATCACTTACTCTGCTGAGAATTTCCAAAAATGACATAGCTCTTTTGTGACTTCTTTCTGTTACCTTGATTTGGCTGGGGGTTCAAGAGTAGTAAAGAGTTTCTTTTACTTCCCTTCTAGTAATGCAATTTATTTGTGTCTTATGGGTTTTTTTATTCTTAATATCTATTCTATTGACATTGTGTTGAGTATTGAAACAGAAATAATTCCACTTCAACATACTATTACAGATGACTTTTGTTTTAGGCTTTTAAGACTGGATTAATTTACAGAAGTGAGAAGAAGTGCCAGGAACTCTGAAGGGTATGAGAGGTTGCTCTACTTTCAGACTGACAAATTAGTTGGCCACTGTTTCATGAATACTGGCAACAGATGCAGGATTCCTGGGTCAGAGACAAAGGGCAGTTTATTTCTTAGTACAGCAGGAGTCACAGCATCAGAATTTTTGTGTGATTCTCCTAGCCCCAGTTTCTAAAAGTTAACATGAAGAGGGCCAGATGGCACTTGCACACAGTGCAGTTTGTTACAGGTCTAGACCCTGAGTTGTTTTCAGTTGTTTGCTATGAAAACGAACTTGAAAAAAATCTAAGGAAAAAAAAAGGGGTAGTCCATGTCTCATTTGAAAGTCATGTAAAATGCAAGAGAACCATGGAGAATTGTCTCCTAAAAAATAAAGGTGGCTTGTTAAAAACAAACAAACAAACAAACAAAAACACATGAGTTCAAATGTTGTATTATGTTTGAAGTGAGAGGATTAAATATCTACATGTAATTTCTGGGTAAATGTTTAAACTGGGAATTAGAGTTTATTATATTAACTTCTTGATGTAATGTAAGTTCAGTGGAAATAAATGTATTCGTCTGTAATAAAATGGAATTGACTATTAGGTCATCTAGAACTTTAAAATCTCATGACTTTGTGTCAGTGATTGATAATGTAATATTATAATAAAAAAGATTTAGAGCATTTCTTTAAAGGTGATAAAGAGCTGCAAAATAAGATAGTTTTGAATACAATTAAAAGAATAAAATTACTTATGGGATCTTGTGAATTGATAGCATTGTGGTTTTTGTTATGCTACTTGATAATGGATGTTTTCTGCTGAGAAAAGAAAACTATATTAAATTATGCCATCTATTATATTCTAAGATACACTAGAGAAATCCACAGTATTTTATCCTATACGAGGTATATATTTTATCAGTGTGCTAACATAATTTGGGAATTCCACAACATCTAGCCTCAATGTCAACAAAATGTTCTAGCTGCTCTTGAAAAACAAAAGATATTTATCACATTATTCTAACTATTATTTTTATAAAGCACTTGACTTCCAAACCTAAAAGTTTTAGAGATAACAATTGTTTCATTTCTTTAAAAAGTTTCTTCAAATAGTGCTTCTTTTCTTTATCCCTACCTTATCCTCATTCAGACACATTTATTTCCTTATTCATAGACTATTGCAGTACAGTTATTCCTCAGTATCCCTGGGTTCCACATCTGCTGATTCAACTAACCACAGATTGAAAATACTTGAAAACGAACAATAAAAAATAACAATACAACAATATAAAATAATAAAAATAAGAATACAGTATTACAATTAATTACAAAATGTCTTCATTGTATTAGGTATTAAAAATAACCTAGAGAAGATTTCAAGTATAAGGGAGGATATGCATAGGTTAGGTGCAAATACAACACCATTTTATATCCGTGACTCGAGCATCTATGAATTTTGGTATCTATGATGGTCCTAGAATCAATCCCCGCTCTTTGTACTGAAAGACAACTGTGGTTCCCTAAATGTTCATCATAGATCAACTTTTTTGCATTAATTTTTTCCAGATTATACTGCAATGCAAAATTAATCTTAAAATATTACTGGCCTGTAAACATCAATAGGTTAATGGGTAGATGAAAATTGGTTACTCTTCAAGACAAATTTCTTCTTACCTCAAGTTTATTTGAAAATAACATTCCCAATTTCTAGTCTTTACTGCTGTTTTGGAGTACAAACATAAATATTAAATTGATGCTTACTTTGAAGGTTTTTTAATATGTTAATTTGTCCATTATATGAGAGCTAACAATAAATGTCAGCTAATTCAGAGTTAAGAGTGTCAGCTGGCCACCGATATAAAATTAAAATTTGATAATTGTGGGAACACTTTTCCCATCATCTCACTGCTGAACACAGAACAATTAGTCTATAGACCACTGAGTTTTTATTCAGCTCTAATAGGCCTTTGGAGGTATACTATCCCATTATAATTGTCCTTAAAGATTACTGTATGTTATATATTTATATTCCCTCAAAGTCAAAGTTTACATGTTGTAGCCGCTAGATAATAATTTATTGAATACTTAAAGCTCCAAAGACATATTATTGTAAAATTTCTCTTGGGCATATAGAGGATATTCTACTTTTGAACATGCTTATTCAATAATACATGTGATTTACATATTTGGATTTAAGCATTCACATATTACACTGTCAGGCAACAAAATGTATTTTTATGGTAGAAATGTTTCCAGTTATTATTTTAATTAGCAATTATCTCATCTTTAATCTCTGGAGATATTGAACTTAAGTGCATTCATAAAACAGGAAAAAGTTGCTCAACATATATAGATGGGAAGATATTGTGTTATTTTTCCAAACTATATTTTACACATATAATACACTCCCATTAGTATTATCATATAAGTTAAACTATATTAGAACAGCAAGAGGGGAAATAGAGTTATGGGAGAAACTAGAAGGAGGCATAATTAATTTGGGTTTGGAATGTAGATTTCTGCATTGTGCTGAATGGAGGTGTTCTATTTGCCCCTTTCTTCTGTGGCTGACTTGTAGGAACTACACAAATGCATTTGTCTGTCTTTTGAAATTTGGTTGATTTGGCCAATAGGGAAGGCCAGCAGTCTTGAGAAAAGGAAGAAAGTAAAGTTGGGGTCTCTATTTCCCTTTTTTCTCTTTGTGATAGATGCATACACATACCTTCTTTGACTAATGTTAGAACTTTTATCTGATAGCTTTTTGCACTCACTTCTCTCCCTCTCTCCCTCTGTGTGTGTGTGTGTGAGTGTAACTGCTTTATACTCTTACTCATTAGGGCCCAGGGGTGTATCTTATTTTTTTCTCCCATGAAGAATTGAGAAAAATATATGATTAGAAGGAGTTTATTAGAAATTATCCCAGAATCAAGACAAGACAGAAGAGAAAATCAATAAAAGGTATGTTACTGGATTATTTGGTTCATATGATCCAGCAATCCCACTGCTAGGTATATACCCAAAAGAAAGGAAATCAGTATATTGAGATGTCCACACTTCTGTGTTTATTGCAACACTGTTCACAATAGCCCAGATTTGGAAGCAACCTGTGTCCATCAACAGATGAATGCATAAAGAAAAGTTGGTACATATACACAATGAAGTACTACTCAACCACGAGAAAGAACGAGACCTTGTCATTTGCAAAAATGTTTATGATGGTTACTGGGTTAAGTGAAATAAGCCAGGCACAGAAAGACACACTTTACATGTTCTCACTCATTTGTGGAAGCTAAAACTTAAAACAATTGAACTCATGGAGATAAAGAGTGGAATGCCAGTTACCGGGGGCTGGGGAAGGTGATGGGTTCTAGGGAAGAGTGGATGGTTAATGGGTACAAACATATAGTTAGATAGAATAAATAAGATCTATTATTTCATAGCACAAAAGAGTGATTACAGTTAACAGCAATTTATTGTACATTATAAAGTAACTAGGAGAGTGCAATTGGATTGTTTTTAACACAAAGAAAAGATAAGGGCTTGAGGTGCTAAATACATTTACCCTGATGTGATTATTACGCATTGTATGCCTGTATCAAAATATCTCATGTTTCCCACAAATATATACACCTAGTTTGTACCCACAGTCTTTTTTTTTAAAAAAAAAAAAAAAAAAGGTCATTGAGGTGGTTAAAATTTGGTCAATTACAACTCAAGCCTGCTGAGAACTTTTTAAGGAACCGTGTAGAATGTTCTTCTGGATTTTCTCTCTGAAGGATGGAAAGCATAGGCCCTTACAAATTCCCCGCCCACCCCATTTATTCTAGAATATTAACTCCCCTGCTCTTCTATGCAGCTTTTACCCTCATAGATCTCCTGTGGGTTCTGAAAAATTCCAAAACACAAATGAAGAGGGGTTGCAGTGTGCACAGAACTGTCGAGCTTCCCTAAGCTGAAATCAAAGGTAGGTTCAGGGGACATAAAACAAGGCACCTAGCGCATCTGCTGCAGGACAATCAGAACTGACCCACTGATACTAGCTGCAGGGAACAACCTTCTCCTGTGGTTTCCTCATTCTCTGTCCAAATCTTTCACATAGTTACTATATTAAACTCTTCATAAATTACCCAGTTTTAGTGGACTTTCTGTTTTCCGCCAGGACCATGACAGACACTCTCTTTGTCAGTAACGGTTGACCATATAACATAATCTTGCCAAGGACCCAGCAATTGGATCTATCCTCGCTTATTTTTGACTGGACTTCCTAAGTACATTGAACAGCGCTCAGTACTCAAACCCACCTCCTAAATACACTGCTGGGAAAAGTGGGTTGATTGTGTTTTATAAAAGTATGTCTGCGTTTGCCAGGCTTTGTGTCTCTATAATGAATAAATAATGTAAATGAGTTTAGTGAGGCATTGAGGTAGAATAAGTCCCTGTGGTAGGAGATAGACAGCAAAAGTGTTCTCTGTGGAGCCTACTGGCCAAGAAAGAAGAGATAGACTAACTAGATTTTAAATTTATATTATAAATAAATTTAAAATATAAATTTAAATATATTTTAAGTGTAAAATGTGGTGGGATCTTGGCTCACTGCAACCTCAGCCTCCCAGGTAGCTGGGCTCAAGTGATCCCCTCACCTCAACCTCCCAAGCAGCTGGGACTACAGGCACACACCACCACATCCAGCTAATTTTTATATTCTTAGTAGAGATGGGGTTTCACCATGTTGCTCAGGCTGATCTTGAACTCCTGACCTCAAGTGATCTGCCCGCCTCGGCCTCCCAAAGTGCTGAGATTACGGGTGTGAGCCACTGCGCCTAGCCAGAGACAGACAATATTAAATTGAGAAAATTTTTATCTGACACTGTGGAACTGAGGACATGGCGACACAATAGTTTTAAGTATTTCTCATAAAAGAAACATTTTATATAGTGTGATGCTTGGAGGACTAAATTCAATTTAAAAAGCATTTTTACAGTTACTCAGTTATTAAATATAGTAAAGTATCATGTGTCTCTGGTAAGGTATCTGATCAGAGTAGTCTAAAGAAACATTTTTTATTCATTATAATCAACATGCTGATTTCTTTGTTATTCAATGAATTAGAAAGACAAGACTATACGTTTTGCATTGTAGCTTGTAGCAAAATGAATATAACATCCTCTTTCTAAAATATATTTTTATTTCTCTGATCTTTTCATTTTTTCATTTTTTCACTGTATAGAAGTGCTGCTCACTAGTAAAAAAAATATTTTATTGAAGAGCAGCACTCTGGTCTGGTTATAAGCATCATTTCTTTATATATTTTGCAAATAAGAGCAGAACTTGCCATTTGCAATGTAATTTATTTTTCCCCATATAAATGGAAAGTGAGGCCCATAGAAAATATGACTGTAAATATTGTAAGAGTGGGGTCACAATTAGCAAAGGTGAAGAAATAAGTTTGTGTATTGCATCTCACCTAAATTTTTCCTTATAATAGACACATTTATTTTTCTTTTAAACAAGTTGTAGCATAAGTTATTGCTATTAAAGTTCCACTCTGTAATTATAAAAAAAAAATCTCAAGGTGTATTCCTCCCTTTGAGTGCGTTAGTATTATCCAGTCAACTTTTAAATGCAGAACTACTTTCTCATTTATGCAAAAATGTAAATATATTTTAATGATAGTATACAGTTTCTTCTTACTTTTGCCTTTTGCCTTAAGTAATTATTTATTATAAAGTAACTGTTCAGTATATTTTTATATCATAATATCTAAATGAATACTAGAATCTAAAAGAAACTTCAATGGTGAGATTGAATTCATAGAGACTAGAAGATTCAATGAGATTAAACTGGCCTAAATTTTAGGAATATAATTAATAGTTTGAATACTGTTCTAGGGTTGAAATTTTATATTTATTCATTCAGTTTCTTATTCATTTGCATATTCACTGATTTTAAAATGTTTAAGTACCTATTTGGGGCCAAGCGCTATTTTATTTCCTATGGATAACAGGTTAAGCAAACGTCTTGAATTTGACTTCATGAATCTTGCAATTTAGTGAGGAAGACAGATGTTAATTGAATAATCACACAACAATTTAATTATACATTAATAATTTATTTAAATAAAAATATGGGTATATAAGGAAGCACATTACAAGGAGAGTTGAAATTATTTATAGGATCACTGAGTTGAGATTGATGGTAGGTACCGCAGTTTACTAAGCAGAGGGAGTGGGAGGAGGGTTGCTGATATATTCTGAGTTAAGGGAAAGGCAGATGCCCTGATGTGAGATAAATCATGGTCTGAGTGGTGGAAACACAGTAATTGAGAGAGAAAAAGAGGTTCAAATTGCCTGGTGTGGTAACCAGGTGCCAATTCTTGCAGAAATTTTAGATTTTGATAAGAATTGTGTTTTTTATCTTAGGAAAAATTGGCAACACATATCCACATTTGCATTTTCAAAAGATTTTTTCAGGTACTGTGCACAGAACTGTTGGAGGAGCTAATAGATGATGAAGAATTGCCCTTTAGGGTGCAGTTTCATATCTCATGCAAAAGGCCACATCCAGATGGGAAATGTAGACAGAGAATACATGAATGGATTTGTGAGATGTAGTTTGAAAGTAAAATCAAAAGGATTTAGTGACAAATTTAATACAGATGTGGAGGTTATCAAATATGATTCCTATGTTTCAGCTTGGGGGCAATAAATGCATAGTATCCCAACCATGATATTTGAGAACTCTGGAGAGAATTTGATTCCCAGAAGGAGATAAATTATGTCTTTAATGTAGCATATATTGAGCTTGAAGTAATTTTGACACATGCAAAGAGATGATTAATAGGCAGTTGGTTATATTGGTACTTAGTTTAAAAGAAAAGTCTGGACTAGAGTCATATATTGAAAAGACACCCATGTAAATGTTAACATTATGGTACCTTTTTCTAAGGAGAGATTCTGAAGAGGAAAGATAAAGGGGCCTTGCACTGTCTTGACATATGTTAAAATGTAATGGTCGTTAAGTAAATGAATCTTCAAAGGAGTCAGAAATTTAGAAGGAATAAATAAAAAGACATGGTTTAGTGGAAGCAAAGAAAAGTGTTTCAGAGAGAAATAGTGAGTGGCTCTGACAAACACTGAAGAAAGCTCAAGATGACAATTTTATAAAGCACCATTGAATTTAGAAATACAGAAGACATTTGATGACCTTGATGTGGAATGTTTTCACTGGGCACTGTAGGTTACCAACTATATTAGAGCTGAAGAAATGGAATTACTAAGCAAAAACAAATTTTGAAACATTGGCTTTATAGAGGAGAAAGATATGGCCACAGTTAGATAGCTAAATTACCTTTTGACAATAAAACCTGGCAAAACAGATCTTTATCATTTTTCAAAATATCTAATTTTTAAATTGTTATAACCAAATATCTTAATTTTGAACATTTTAGAAAGCAATTATATGTATTGCAATACTGTATACTCAAAACTTATGTGACTGAGTTCTTAAATGACCACACAATATTTTTAATATATCTTTTTTGACTGCAAGCATAACCTTGATATCTATGAATAATAAAGCAAGAAACAAAATAGTTAATAAGTATCAACTTGATTATTTTTAAATAAAAGAGGAAGAGATACAATACAAAGTAACTTTCAGAAAAATGAAGACCTACAAGGAAAATGGGGGTGTTTCCCAAAATTGGCTTCAGAAATATACTTCGTGCCAAGGGAGAAATGGTTTTTCAAGAGGCAATTTTTAATTGGCTCTTCCTGTTGTCAGAAATGGACCAAAAGATTTAGTATTGTTTGGATGTTCTAGAGGCATTGAAAATTGATTTCTCACCTTAGTTTTGAGTGCTATATCTCTATTAGTATGTTTTTCATACACAGTGGTTCAAGTACTCATCATGCCATTTTTTGAGTTAATCTGTAATATGACTTTTCATCATTTTCTTGATCCCTTTTTTCATTTTCTTTTTCATTTCGATGTTTAAAATTTTCTTTGAAATTGCATTCTGTCTTTCCACTCCTCTTATTGACATCATGACCTATTAATATACCTCTATTTCTTCCCCATTATTTCCTAAGTATTGTGTCTGTTTTGTTTAAATTGAAAAATTGAAAGAAAACAAAAATGTCTTATAATTAATTCTTATGTTTCAATTGTTTTCATTTTTAAACCATGAATAATTTAAAGTATGTAAAATCTTAAGTCAAACAACCTAGAATTCCTTCTATATAAATCTGTGTATCAGGGATTGAGAGTAACACAATCACAATTAGAAGAGACCTTAGTTTTCCGTTTAAGAAAATACTCCATAGCACTTTAATTAACTAATTTCCATGTCTAAGTATATTTGACATTATAAATGTCTTCCATATTTTAATTTCATAATTTCTTAAGCAGCTTTGCTTTAAGCTTATATTCTGTCTCAATTTCAGAAATAGAAGCACTGATCATTTGGTCATTTGTATGTTTCTTTATGTCTGCAATCTCAATTATATATTTTCTGGCAATTTCTCCACTTTGTCCGCTTTTAATAAATATAACGATTTTTTCAGTATGTGTAGTTATATGTTTTTCTGTCTCCTGCATTAATCATATCATAGTTCTCTAAAATGCATGTGTATGCACATGTATGTGTGTGTGTGTAACAAGAAAATCATTTGAGATTATTTGTGTTTACTCTCTTGATATATTTTTATCCTCTTTCAGTTATTCCTTTTCAAAAATTGTGTATTTTCTTTGTATTTTGTTGATTCAAGGGAGCAATATTCTTTAGGATTGAAAGTATTAATCTTGTATTTCTGGCTTTTGTTTTATTTGAATGGGTTTTGCTATGAAAGAAGAGAACAAGGGAAGCACTATTGCTAACAGCCTGAAAAAGAGAAAGAGTCCAGAGACTAGAGAGATGGTATAATATTATGAGATGGATTGTGATATAAATACCTTTTTTTTTTTTTTTTTGCTGTGTTCCATGGAGATTAAGAAACCTAGGTTAGTGGTCAACAAAAATGGCTGTAGAATATCTACCTTTTACAACCTAAGCAACAGGTTTCCGGACTTGACAAAGATACTGGTGCCCCATATACATGTATATGTAACTGGACCTCAAGGAGCCACGTAGAACTGAAAGAGTGGGCAATCCGGTAGGAACCACTGAGAACCCAGGTATAAGAATCTCATCGAATTATTGGATGCCTCAAAAATGACAGTAAATTTTACGTCAGCCAAGAGTAATAGAGGACATGAAATCATACTTAATTTCATCTAAAGAAAGAAGCTAAAGTCTTATTCACTACCCACATAATACTTTTCAAAGGAAATAACAGAATAGTTGAAAACATAATATTGATAAAATGATTATAAGTCTCTTCCCTGCATTTGCCATGCATAAACAAGACTGCCCTCCTTCTGTTTTTATTTGTACCATGATTGTTTCTGTGTAAGGCCTTTGGACCTGTTGCCACCTCAGCCTGAATGACATGGCTGACTTCTTGTCATTCAAGTAAGCCTCAGCTGACACATCAGTGCCTCAGCGACCTATTCACTGCAAGCCAAATTTACATTATGCCTCCTACCCAGAGTCCCTCTTTGTTATCTTTATAGCACTTATTCTAAATGAATTTATCTCGTTAATTTATTGATGGGCTTCTCTATTGTTTAAATCACCCACTAGAAAGGAATTTCCATGAGCTCAGGGGCTTTGCCTGTCTTTGCTGCTTATGTTAACCAATCACATAGTCAGGCCTCCCAGCATATTTGTTAAATTAATGGATAATAGCCCCCTAGTCTATCTGCATACTGGAAAACTCCATCAATGTATTTATTTATTTATTTATTATTTCTTCCTTTTTTATTTTTTTACTTCAGGTTGTACAATCTTATTAGACTTGCTGGTGCATAATGGGTTTCTGTAATGAGTGATTGGTCCATTGCTAGCCTTATTGCTATTATAAGTCCTTGAACAATAGTCTTCTCATTTTTTCTCCTATTACTTATGTAAACTGTATCAGAATACTAAAACACTATACTTGTATTGTTAGTAATGCAGACTTAGTGAGAGACTGATTAAGACAAAGAGAACAGAAGATTTATCAAGACTTTAAAAGAAACATCAGCACATTTTGTGCAGTTTTCCAAGGCAGGATGCTATTTAGAAGAGTTAATGAACTAGAGGTATGCAGTTCTGAGAAACAGATACCATTAAGCAAAGTATTGATTTACCCATTAGAAGACAATTAATCATTTTTGCTGTAAACAAAATGAGAAACTTTGGTTGTTAATCAAGGATTCTGTTTCGCTCTTTAGTTTTTGATTGCAAAGTTAAACTAGATTTCTTTTCATGCTTAGTAATATAGCTATTTCTTTTAGTCTTGGAACAGGTAACACCTAAATAATAATAATTCTTGTAAAGAATAATGAAGAATAATGAGACATAAAATGGCCATTAATGAAAAATTGAAATTATACATAAAAAGAAATCATAAAAGATAATAATAATTATGAATTTTGCTTACAGTCTCGATAAGTAAAATAGAAGGTGGCTTCTATGAATTTTCTCTAACTACAACTCTCGTGAATAAAATATTTTATAATCCTAAAATGTCGGTGGTAGATGGCTTTTACTAAAGCCCTTATTCTTCTTAGGGTAGTAAAAGCAGAAAAAGTATCTAGTCTTGTTAATGCTGTTATCCTTTCAAGTATTATAACCTTCGAACTTTTCCTTACTGTATCCTAATTACAAATTTCCATTGCCACTTAGCACACACAAAGGCACAAACACACACACACACACACACACACACATCTGTGCGTGCAATTAAAACAAAATTTCAGGAAAGAATTCTTGTCTTCACAACACAAGACTGTTTTTGTTAAGGTTGATGCTACATTAAAAACTGCTAGAGGGATAACATGAAGTTTGAAAAGATCTGTCATAATTTAAAAGAAGGCTTTGTTTTATGTGTAGTTCTGAGTGGGTGTTTGTGTACATATTAATTTACAAGGTACCAGATAGTACAGAATTATTTTGACATCTGGAGGTCTTTATTGTTTTCTTCCAGAGTGAGACGAGTATGGAGGATCTAAGGTTGACAATTCATCAGAAACATCTTTTATACTAATATGAATCATGAGAGGTTTTTTTTGTTTTTGTTTTTGTTTTTGTTTTTTTTTAAACAAGATCAAGGAATGGGCAGCAGTAACCACTGTAGCTGTTGATGTTTAGTAATTTCAGCATTCATTTATTCCAAATAACTATGTATATTTTTTCATAAATTATTTGACTAATCACCAACACAGTGACAATATATGAAAGGTGGTTCTTCAGTTTTAGTAGCTGGGGAGGGTTAATTGGAGGCCTACCTGTCTTTGAGTCCACGGATTTACTTGTTGCTGGGGGTATTATGCCCTAAGTCAGTTAGATATCAGATGACATTTTTAATGACTTTGAGCTTGAATAGTTACTCTGCCACCCTACAAATACTGCAGTTAGCAGGGCTGAATCGCATAACTCGTCTTACAAAGACCAATGTACATCTTTCTTTGGGCTGTAGTGAGAGAACAGAGGCATGCAGAGGATTGAGCAAACATTTAAATTATCCAAACCTGTATCAAGTAATTCATATACAAGTAAAGAAAAGAAAGGAGCAACATATCCTTGTAAATTCCCATAGGAAATGATCTAGCTGATCTCAAGAGTCTGCTTACACATGCTACCTCTGTGATTACCGATACTAAGCTCATTACTGACATGTGCCCATAGAGTTAAACATAAAGAGAAGACTGAGAATGTTGTTTTTTTTTTTCAAAGATTTATCTACATGGTGCTCCAGAATATATCAGTGGAATATCTATGCCTAAATTATCCAGTTCTCAAGTAGACTATTGACTTGAGTAGTCCAGATTTGCAACTTTAGGCATTTTGAAAACTACTATTTAAAATGAGCAGACATAGACTTTCAAATATGTGGCAATTATTTCTTCAGATGATGTAGTGTTTTACTAATATTAAGAAATACTGGGAAGTAGTCACTACTTTAAATACTAACATTTTTTGAAATAATGGATATTTCCTTTGAAATAAAGGACAATATTCTAAAATGTCTTTTATAAGTTGTAAAATATTATTGAAGCAGGATCCAATTTCATGTATAGTATGCAGGTTTTTGTATTTAGTTTTATCTCTTTAGTCACATTTATGGTTAAACAGTCCTCTCCCCTTATTTATATTTTTATACCATTTACATCTTGAAGAAAGAAGCGTTGATTGTCTTTTAGAATGTATTATAATTTAGATTTGTCAGATCACTTTCTTGTAGGGTTTTTCAAGTATTCCTTCAAGCCAGAAGTCAATAAAATATGACCTGTAGGACAACCCCAGCCTGTGATTTATTTTTAAACAACATTCAAACTAAGAAGGAGTTTTACATGTAAAGGAACAAACAAGCAAGAAAAAGAACAATATACAATATAGATAGTATGTGACCCAAATGCCTAAAATATTTACTACCTACCCTCTAGATAAAAACTTTGCCAACCTCATATACTGTTAAATTCATGTTAAACATTTTGACAATATTAGTTTATCAGTTTAATGGGAACTGCATATTACATTACCTTAGGAAGCAAAGTTGACCTGATATAAATACGCTATTTAAGAGAATTTAACTAAGATGATAACAGCCACAACACTATTTTCTGAAAGTACGTTTTCTCTTTGAAATTAGCAAATAATGCTGTTGGTAATAGTTAGGCACCTTGGAAATCTCATTTCCTGTCTATCTTTCACAAATTGGTTTTAGTATCAGTATTAGGCTGTTACTGTATTGATATGAAGAAATACCAGAAGCTGGGTAATTTATGAGAAAAGAGGTGTAATTGACTCTCAGTTCTGTAGGCTGCACAGGAAGCATAGTGGCGTCTGCTTCTGGGGAGTCCTGATGAGGCTTACGATTATAGTGGAAGATGAAACAGGAGCAAGCACATCACATAGTGAAAGCAAGAGCAAGAGAGAGAGACATAGAGAGAGATGCTTGTGGGTGCTGGGGGGAGGTGCTAAACAGTTTTACACGACCAGAACTCAATATCACAAAGACAGCACTAAGCCATGAAGGATCTTCCCCCATGATTCAAACACCTCCCACCAGGCCCCACCTACAGCATTGAAATGGAATGTATAGGCATTGAGTAAACAGTCCTGTTCCCAAAGGGAGAAATAGGTGAAAAGAAAGAGGCTACAGGCCTTACGGAAAATTGAAACTCAACAGGGCAGTCATTAAATATTAAAGCTCCAAAATAATCTACTTTATCTCCATGTCCTCCATCGATGGCACACTGGTATAAGGGTGAGCTCCAAAGACCTTGAGCAGCTCTGCCCAGCCTGCGGCTCGGCAGGGTTCAGCCCCTCAGGCTGCTCTTACAGTTTGTTGAGGTGCCATACACGTTTAAATGACCAGACCTCTTGAAAACTCACTATCATAAAGATGTATCAAGCCATGAAGGATCCACCCCCATGAGCCAAGAGGAATGTAATTTCTCTTGACTCTTAATGCAATGTTCCTTCTACCTTTTAGCTTGTAAGTATACCTTGCATTTCCTAAATATGTCCAAGTTAAAACATGTCTAACAACTATAATAAGCCTTAAACAATTAAAGTTTTATGTGCTTTATATTAAATATTATTTTGGTGGTTGATTTGGATGGCTTAATAATAGATTAAGAGAAAATTTTAATAAATCATGGAAATAGAGAAAATAGAAAGGTAGTAACCAAAGGCTGGGGTTGGCAGTGGGAGAAGAAGGGGTGATGAGGACTTGAGAGATATTGATCAAAGGATATAAAGTTTCAGTTAGACTGGAGGTATAAATTTAGTGATCTATTATACTGCATATTAATACAATTAATAAGAATGTATTATATATTTGAAAATTGCTAAAAGGATAAATTTTTAACATTCTCATTACTCCAAAAAATGATCAATTTGTGTGGTGATGGATAAGTTAATTACCTTGATTGAATCTTTCTACAACATATATGTAGATCAAAACATCATATTGTACATTGTATTTATATAAATATACATAAATATTTATCAATTAAAATAAAAATAGAATAAGTATTTATAACAGACAACTCTGAATGATGCAGATAATGGAATATTTATAGAGCAAAATAGTTCTGCTCTAGTTACCATTGTTTTGTTTTGTTTTGTTTTGTTTTTGCTTCAGGATAACCAAGCTAGATTTTAAAGTGTTGGTAAAAATCTTACCCTATATATCTATTAAATCTTTTTTTGTTGTTATTACATCAATATGGCTTTAGAAATGCTGCTATAATTGTTCATTAGAAAATAAGAGAATAAAATTAGCGCTAATGACACTAAGTGTTAACAATAAATGAACTTACAGAAGAATAGAGGAAAAAAAGTGTGGAAGTCAAAGTAGAGAAGTAAAATACAGTTGCAGTAGCTAGGTGACTGGGAAAGAACAAATCTATGAGATAATAAAAGATAAGTCCTTCAGAAAATGGTTTGTCTCCAGAAATCAATTAATGAGGGATGTGTATACACATAGATACTAAATGAACCTTGGAATGAATATCTTGATAAACATAAAATTGAGATTAAAAATTTCTTGAAGTTGTTATCTGCTAAAAGAATTCAAATTTACCTTATTTTTGATTAAAATAATTTATCTTGGAACATGTGAAAACCTACTATGGAAGATAATTTATGTAGAAATATAATTCCTCTTGAATTGGAGGGTGGTGGCCACATAGTAATGGACAATTTGGAGTACAAGATAAAAATACAATTCTACCAAGAGTCTCCATTTATTATTATTAATATTATTATTATTATTATTATTATTATTATTTAGAGACAGGGTCTCACTATATTACCCAGACTTGTCTCAAACTTCTGGGCTCAAAAAGTCCTGCTGTTTCAGCTTTTCACGTAGCTGGGACTACAGGAACATACCATCACCCCTCGCTCCATTAATTATTATTGATAGAAACTAAAAATGGTTTCAACACTATCTTATTCATTTTTTATCAAGTCTAAAAATTTCAGCCTTTTCACGGTCCCAGAAGGTTTTATATCATTGGAAAACCAATATGTTATTTGTGAGGGGCTATACAAATTTTACTACCCATTCTGATGTAAAAAATTTTGCCACTTTTTTTCTAGTTTTAATACTGGAATTATCCCCATATTTCAAAGTTATTGTCCTTAGCATACAGAGATAATAAAAATTATAACTGATGTTATCAAAATGCCAGAGATTCAGTGTAGGTCTTCCTGCTCACTGCACAGAAAACCAGTCATTAAGATGAGTGTTTTTAGGGAAGAGGGTTATTCAAGTGCTACAGCTGAGGAAAACAGGAGTTCAGTCTCAAATTCATCTCTTCAACTGAACTAAATTTAGTGGTTCATATAGGAGGGAAGAAATGTAACCATGTGCAGGAAAACAGAAATTAGGGAGGGTTAAGACAGAGAGGAGTTGATCAACAGTAAACAGACGGTGGGTAAGACAATCATGATAGGTGAGGGGTCTGGTGTCTCCAGATGTTGTGATCTGGTAAGTTTCAATTCTTTGATACTCTCTGGAGGCCTGGTGGTTGATTTCCTGAGAAAGGAACTCAGATAAGACAAATGTAAGTTTTGAGACATAGAGGGTAAATTTCTATGTTTATTCAGAGGAAACCATAAACATCAGTTCTATGAAACAATTGGGCCAGTTTCAGGCCACCTCTTGCTGTTTACCAAATTCTCAATCGTGAGAAATCTCATCGTGGATCTTTCTGCCTGCTTTATGCTGAGGAGTCTTTGTGGGCAACTTCATACTAGGGGTGGCCACTGGCCACCCAGGAATCAACGGTTAATATAATTATATAGTTTTCTTCTGAAATGTAATTTTTCTCTCTCCATTCCCCCACTTCCACCAAAGACAAATCACAGCTGGATAAACCTACCTGCAAAATAAACTTCAGTCCCATTACACTTGGCCTGATTACTCACACAAAATATAGCAAGTATCATTTTCTATATACCTCTCCTAAGTTAGCTTCATTGGAACCTCTCACAGGGAATCTCAGACTTGGCCTCCAAAGGCCTCCCGAGCCCAGCCAGGAATCTATCTGCACCTGCAGATACCTGCATGTATTCAGTGAACCCCTTTTTCTCCAGGCCCCAACTTGAGAAACTTGAGGTTCCTGGACCTGTCAGAAATTGTCAACTTACCACAGGCCAGAAACCCTGCAAAGGAATGTGTAGATAAGGTATGAGGCCAATCCTTCTAAGGGGGTCTCATCAGTTCCATAAAGTTAACAGCAATTTCTCAAAGCAGGCTACTCATATCTGAAAACATGACATTTCAGTGAAAGCCCTGAGAAAATAATCAGTTCCTACAATTGTGTCCTATTATAACATAAAATATACTCTTATTGAACTTATGCAAACAACCACATTGTCCTGAATAAAGAATATTCACAGTTTCTGAATTCTGGAGAAATCAGGCAAAGAGAGAAACATGCTTTAAATTCTGTTTACAAAAGTACGCTCTACTCAGTTGTTAAAGGCTATAAATAGTTCAAAAGAAAAAAATTCTCTAGACTCTGAAAAAAAAAACAGCAATGTTTCAATATTATTTCAGTCCTCCATTAGTTCATTCTATGCAATCAACTCCTGATCTACTTCATGTTGGGTTAGCAATCTTTTTGAAAACATAAGCCTTTTAATTTGTGTCCTAGAAATTTTCTTTCTAATGGCACAATCTCAAACATTATCAGAAAACTGCATTCCAGAGTCCTTTTCATGAACTCCCTGGAAGAAGCAAGCCCTGGACCGTAGCTAATTATAAGTTGCTTTTTAGAAGAATCAAAGCAAAACAATTGTGGATAACAAAAGTCTTAGGACAGACACATTTGACAATAAAATTTGGTTATTTCTGTGGCATATAAAAAATTTAGAATAATAATGATAAGCATTACTGACAACATATGTTAAAACATATCAGAATTTCAGAAATCTCATACAATCCTGGAACACATATTAACAACACATCTATATAAAAATAACTCAAAGAAAATTAAAACCACCTCACATTTGAAATTAGTTTGACCATAAGGTAAGAATTTCATAAACCTTTTATAACTTTTTTAAATTTGCTATTAAAGTTCAGATGAATGCTCCAAGAAAACCCTGTTATTCTGACACAAATACCTAAATGCTGGCTTGCATCAGTGTACTTTTGCTATTAATGTTTAATTTATAGAAAAACTCTGAACTACTTTTATCCCTGGAACTGGCTTTTACAATCTCACATGCCCACTTCTTCCATAATAGTCCTTGGGCCTACAGGGACTGAATAGTTTTAGTTTCTGGCCCTGAGTCTCTTGAAAGTAGTCCATTTTGATTGTCACCTTTTCCCTGGTCTGAAGAGAAGGCTTTGGCTGCTGTCAATGCTCAAGATTTGGCAGGAGTCAGTGCCTTTTCTTAGATAGATGACTCAAAGCCCTGTAACTTAACATCACAAGGATTAGTTAATAGGCCATTTATACTGAAGAAAGTCCTATCATTCTCTCGAACATGTCACAAACATGTCACTATGACTTGGTGTCTAGGCAAAACATTGTATTAATGTGGTAAGGTTACTCCTTGCATACATCTAATTGCTAGCACTCTAGTGAAAGTACTGTGAGCAGAGCATTAAAAAAATGTGAAAGGTTCAATGCAAACTTGCCAAGTAACACAATTAACTTTTCCTCATCATTAAAAAATGGTAAATGCAAATATTGTTTTTGGAAATTCAGTATGAAAGTAAATAATCTTTCACTTTAAGACTATTCAGCAAAACAAGGACAAAGGAAGAATAACCACACAATATTTTCTTTTAAGCTATTTAAAAGATTATTTACAAGTAAATAATCTTGCACTTTAAGACTATGCAGCAAAACAAGGACAAAGGAAGAATAACCACACAATATTTTCTTTTAAGCTATTTAAAAGAGTATCATCACACATTTCCAAGATCAGTTTCTAGGTACAGTACTAACAACTAATTAGGTAACTTCCACCAGTAGAATCTTCAAGCTAGTGTGACACTTGTACATATTTTGTTTTTGCGAAGACACATGAAGGCCCATCAGTGATAAACATCTTGGGATCAAAAAAATTACCAGAAAGTCTCACATTTTTTATTACTACTTAATCCATTTGAATATCACATAATTTTAATAATGCTAAATACAAGTACAGTAATTTAGAGAAATCCCAGTCAATATAATTGTCAGAGGATCCTTAGGGCGTTGCTTTTCCAGCCAGAAACCTCTGTGGCTGGTGGCATCTTTGCCTGAGTTTTCCTTGGGCTCACTGGGCTCATTCCACCTACTTGGCCTGGCAGGCTGTGCTTGGATTGTGCTACCAGCCTGGATCCCATGCCTTCCAAGGGTGAGCCAGGCAGGGATCAGTGAGGGGTGTGTGAGTGAGTGAGCATGAGGTCTCGCCACTGTACACAGCCAAGGGCACTGGCTGTGTCAGGGTGGGCAGCTCCAGGTGCCAGCAAAGGTGCCAGCTCTGTGCAAGGCTGTGGGTGGAACAGGCATACCACCGACAGCCTTGCCCAGAGGCTTGGAGATGTTAGGAACCACAGAGACCCAACGAGGGTGTCACAGCCCCGCCTTGGGGAGCCCCTAGGTCTGGAATCCATGAAGGGCCTCAGCTATTTGCTCCTTCTCATCACCCACAACGTGGCAAGTGTGTGTGTAGAGCAGGGGGTATTTTAGCCCTGTTTGTGTTACAGCTATTTTAGTCCCACCATTCAGCATGTCCCAGGTTCTTGTCCTGCCTCCGGGAAGAATAAGGCATGCAGACAACTGGAAGGTGAGCAAGGAAGAAAGGAGCCTTACTGGGCAACAGAACAGCTCTCAGGAGACCCGAAGTGGGTAGCTTCTTTCTGCAGGCAGGTCATCCTAATGAATGCCCAGCTCTCAGCAGAGAGGAGACCCGGAGTGGGTAGCTCCTTTCCACAGGCAAGTTGTCCCTGTGAATGTCTAGCTCTCAGAAGAGAGGAGAGGAGAAGTTGCATAGTGGGTAGCTCCTTTCCTCAGGCAGGTCATCTCAAAGAGTGTGTGAGTCTAGCTGAGCCTGGGGTTTTTAATGTGCTAAGAATGAAGGAAGTGCATGCTAATTTGTCCATGGGTGACAACAAATGGGCCTGGAAAAAGCACCATCAGATTTGCCAAGCAGTCATCAATGAAGTTCTCACTCTGGGTCCCCAAGAGTTCAGGGATGCTGGAGTCTGGACTGTGACTGGACAGTTGCAGCTCTGTTGCGGGAAGTCAGGGACCCCAAATGGAGGGACCGACTGAAGCCATGGTGGAAGAACATAAATTGTGAAGATTTCATGGACATTTATCAGATCCCCAAATTAATACTTTTATAATTTCTTACACCTGTCTTTACTGCAATCTCTGAACATAAATTGTGAAGATTTCATGGACACTTATCACTTCCCCAATCAATACCCTTGTGATTTCCTATGCCTGTCTTTACTTTAGTCTCTTAATCCCGTCATTTTCATAAGCTGAGGAGGATGTATGTCGCCTCAGGACCCTGTGATGATTGTGTTAACTGCACAAATTGTTTGTAGAGCATGTATGTTTAAACAATGTGAAATCTGGGCACCTTGAAAAAAGAACAAGATAACAGCAATGTTCAGGGAACAAGAGAGAGAACCTTAAACTCTGACCACCGGTGAGCCAGGCGGAACAGAGCCATATTTCTCTTCTTTCAAAAGCAAATGGGAGAAATATCACTGAATTCTTTTTCTCAGCAAGGAACATCCCTGAGAAAGAGAATGCATCCCTGAGGGTAGGCCTCTAAAGTGGCCGCTTCGGCAGGTGGCTGTCTTTTATGGTCGAAGCTGTAGGGATGAAATAAGCCCCAGTCTCCCATAGCACTCCCAGGCTTATTAGGACGAGGAAATTCCTGCCTAATAAATTTTTAGTCAGACTGGTTGTCTGCTCTCAAACCCTGTCTCCTTATAAGATGTTATCAATGACAATGCATGCCCGAAACTTCATTAGCAATTTTAATTTCACCCCGGTCCTGTGGTCCTGTGATCTCGCCCTGCCTCCATTTGCCTTGTGATATCTTATTACCTTGTGAAGCACATGATCTCTATGACCCACACCCTATTTGGACACTCCCTCTCCTTTTGAAATCACTAATAAAAACTTGCTGGTTTTACAGCTCAGGGGGCAACACGGAACCTGCCAACATGTGATGTCTCCCCCGGACACCCAGCTTTAAAATTTCTCTCTTTTGTACTCTGTCCCTTTATTTCTCAGACCATCCAACACTTAGGGAATATAGAAAAGAACCTACGTGAAATATTGGGGGTGAATTTTGCCCGATATCTGGCTGAATTTCCCCCGATATTGCTCCACCCAGTTCTGTGGCCTCCTGCCCTGCCAACTCAGTAGGGGGCAGAGCTCTCACCTATTCCTGGCTCCCACCATCTCTGAAGCACACAGCACCGGCTGCACCTCCCACACTGAAGCCAGCATCCTTACAGCAGCCACTCCACACACACCATCGCAGCCGTCATAATTATCTTAAGAACAAGGCCAATCTTTCCTGAACATTAAAACTTTGTAACCATATCAGTTTTTCCTCATTACCTAAGGGAAAAGATCAAAAACCAACTCAAATTATGGACTGAATTAAGTTACCTTGAACATAAATACCATTTAAACATTTCTACTCCTACCTACTTTTCCAAATAACAAAATAAATAATGTACTATCCCTGTTCAGAACTTAAAAAAAAATCTTTCATTTATTTATTTCCAGAATCCTCAAAGCTCTTGAAGCTCTCTAGGTCATCAGAGGTAAGAAAAACATATTGAATTTTAAATGGCCAGGTTGTCCTATCAATTTTGGGAGGCTTGACAAAGGTAACTTAGGGACTTTTGATAAACAGAACAAATGATGAATTGTTTGAAATGTATAGGAAACAAAATGACTATTCAAGGAGTCAAATATGAGCATTCTGTTAGAAACCAAAAAAACAAAAAAACAACAAAAAAGTGCTTTATATATACATATATAAATAAAAACTAAGAAAAAACAGAAAATGAATAAAAATTAAAAGCAAAACAAAATAAACAGGAAAGCAACCCCCACATTTTATCTTACTCAGTTTACATCAGAGGCTACAGTGTTATCCAGGACATAAAAACATACACGTGGTGGATATTTTGTTCCTGATATACAACTGAATATCTTTAAGTCTACAAAATGCCACAATGCATTTTATGCAATTAAGAAATTTTCTTCAGGCATTTGACAAGTAAATGTTGTAGTGCTGGTACTAATAAACAGAATAGCAAATTTAGTGTTAAGTAAAACAAAGCAAGCATTTATGTGAAATTAGGCTCCATGCTAAATCCAGCTTCATGCTTAACAATATTAAAAAAAGAATTGCCAAATTGCCAATGTATTTCTTTACGATATTTCTTATTTTACCTTCATAAACACTAAGAGCTTTAACTATGAACAATGTTAATTAGTCAAATGTCTCCAATTATCTATTGGGCTTCAAAGAATATTTTATTATCTAAACATTTTCAATTTTTTTAAATTGTGATGATTATTTATTCTGGAAAAAGCAGAAGGGTATTTTAATGACAGAATTATCCAAACTATTATGCTAAAGAAGTCAACTACATTTTTCTTTTTTAATTATTATTTATACTTTAAGTTTTAGGATACATGTGCACAATGTGCAGGTTAGTTACATATGTATACATGTGCCATGCTGGAGTGGCCATGAAGATAGACACACAGAGAAACAGGAAAAAAAATTTATGACTTACACAGACAATGACATACTTGGAATTTCTGTTTTATTCTATATATTTTTTTAAAGTAACCACTCATTTTATTTTATGGCAAAACTTTGCCATAGTCCATAATTTGAATTAACCTTTAGATGACTTGTGAATTAGACAAAATTATTGTTTTTTTCAATAAGAACATATCTTCTTTGGCACATTTTATATACTGAATGATTTATTAACTAGAATTCTTATTCTAAGTACCCTTACATTTTAGTGAAAGCCTAGGAAGCAAGAAATCCTGAACTTCTACCAATTATTGGATTTTATAGATGAGAACATTCTACGATTTTAAAAAATACATTTCTGCATATCATAACCCTTTCTTAATTGGAAATGACCCAGACATCAAAGGAGCATCTAAAATAATTTTGTTTTTATATTCTACAAAACGTTCACCAGCAAGCACTAATACCGTTCACATGTACTGGAATCTTTCATTTTTTTTAGCAGTTTATCTAGATTACTTATAAGAACTGAAGTATTAGACAAAATCAGCATTTCCTTGTTAACCATTTTATAACCCGTAAATGTTAGGTTTTATAGTAAGAACCTTAAAGTTAAATACATGGATTATTTTGCCAGTAATTCCGAAGATTTAGCTGTTTTTATTAAACCAAAAACATTATATTAGTTTTGTCAAATAAATTTGCACAAAGATCATTTTGTTTTGGTTGCTTTTATAGTTTTATAGCCTTCTGTGCCGAACTCTGATATTTCAAAATATCTAGCAAAGACAAATATAAAACCCAGATGAAAATGTATGCTGACAATTCCTAAGAAACTTTTATTTTAATTTTACCAATAATTGTAAAGCTAGCTTGTTTATTTAAGATTTACTTAAGTCACATGAATTTGAAAATTGCCTGGACTTATTAGTACTCTTTTATTTAAAAGCCAATTTGGTAGCTGCAACATATGATAAACACATCTAAACATGTATATACACACACGGAGATCCAATAGTTTTTACCTTGAAACTCTCGCCATCAGATAGCAACATGAACTCACCAGTTTACAAATATGGTCACATGGCTAAACTTTGTTTGCCCCCATAGGTAATCCAGTGAAGGTTTTGTACCAATATTTTGGGTGCAGCAGTTTCCAAGGCAGTTTGATTTTTTTTTTTTTTTTTTTTTTTTTGAGACTAGAGTTTTGCTCTTTGTTGCTCAGGCTGGAGTGCAGTGGTGCGATCTCGGCTCACTGCAACCTCCACCTCCAGGCTTCAAGCAATTCTTCTGTCTCGGCCTCCTGAGTAGCTAGGATTGCAGGCGCCCGCCACTACGCCCAGCTAATTTTTGTATTTTTAGTACAGACAGAGTTTCACCATGTTGGCCAGGCTGGTCTCGAACTCCTGACCTCATGATCCATCTGCCTTGGGCTCCCAAAGTGCTGGGATTACAGGTGTGAGCCACCGCGCCCAGCCAGCAGTTTGATTTTTAAAAGCCAAACCTCCCCAGACTCCAAAGAACACTCGGGCCAAACAGCATCTCAGAAGAACATCATGTACTAACCTGACCAAACCCTGCTTAGAACAGCAGCATAAAAGCCTAGGTTCACAAAACTCCATCCTGCTTTCCCATTCGATAGCAAAATGAATCCAACTGTAAGACAACAGTACCATTTAAAGACCTTCAAAGATCAGATGAGATAGGCACATTCAGGGCCTGGCTCACAAGCCCATACAGACCAACCATGAAGAAGGCACCCAAAAGGGCTGTATTCTGGGATAGAACACTGACTTCCCGTGACTACATCAACATACACACAAACAATAACCAAAACACAATCCACATACTGAGCAACAAACTAGCCCCAAGTATCCAAAGTGAAACAGCCAGGGTGTTTTCCTCTCTGAATTGGTTGGGCTTGTTGAACCTTCAAATGGAAATTCCTTCAGCATTCCCCAAATTGAGGACAGCAGATCCAGCTATCTGATACCTACAAAAGACACTCAGCCATCCAAACTCAGATGTCAAATGTCAAAGGCTATTCTTCCTAGGCAATCAGAAGTGTGATTGGGGCCAGAAGTGGCAGGGCCGAAGAGAGAATGACACCAAGCTCTGGCGAAAAAATGGTGAAGCCACTGTTTAGGAGGGTTTCTGAAACTCCTGGCCCACTGCAGTCTGAGCCATGAGCAATGTGTTCCTGGTCAGGAAACCAAAATCTGTTACTGAAATGCTAGGGATTCAGTATAGGTCCTGCTCCCCACTGCACAGAAAGCCAATCATTGAGACAATGAATATTTCTAGGGAAGAAGAATTTAATGAGGTATTGCAGCTAAGGAGGTGAGAGATGAGTCTCAAATCCATCTCTTCAACCAACTGAAATTAGGGATTTATATAACAGGAAAGAAATGTAACCATGTGTGGGAAAATAGGAATTAGGGAGATGTAAGGAAGAGGAGTTTGTCAACAGACAACAGGTGGTAGGTAAGACAGTCATGATGGGTGGGGGATCTAGTGTCTCATCGTCCAGATGCAGTAATCTGGTAAGTTTCAGTTCTTTGGTAGTCTCTGTGAAGCCCCATTGGTGGTTTCCTGAGAAAGGAACTCAGTAAGACAAACGTAACTTTCTTAAGTTTGAGACTAGAGTGTGTGTGTGTGTTTGGGGGGGGGGGGGAGGGTTAATTTATATGTTTATTCGGAAGAAACTATAAACATCAGTTCTACGGGACAGTTGGACCAGTTTCACTGACACCATTTAGCACAGAGAATATTAGAAGTTGTTATGGGCAAAATTGCCTCTCTTAATCCCTGGGATTCATACAATATACCAGACCAAAATTTTTAAAATCTTCATGATGATTTTATGATATTCTAAAGTAAGATAATTTTTTTCTTTTCTTTTTTTTTGAGACGGAGTCTCGCTCTGTCGTAGTCTCGCTCTGTCGTCCAGGCTGGAGTGCAGTGGTGCGATCTCTACTCACTGCAAACTCCGCCTCCCGGGTTCACGCCATTCTCCTGCCTCAGCCTCCCGAGTAGTTGGGACTACAGGCGCCCACCACCACGCTTGGCTAATTTTTGGTGTTTTTAGTAGAGACAGGGTTTCACTGTGTTAGCCAGGATGGTCTCTATCTCCTGACTTCGTGATCCGCCCGCCTCGGCCTCCCAAAGTGCTGGGATTACAAACGTGAGCCACCATGCCCGGCCTAAACTAATTTCTAAACCTCTTCCCCAGAATATACAATAATCATAAAACCTACAATAACTACCTACATTCTTATATCTTAAGATGTTTAGTCATTAAAGAAACACCAAACCTTAGGTTTTCTTAGATCTCTGAAAGAAGATATAAACTTTAATGTAATTATGATATTACTATTTTGTTTCTAAATGATTAATTTATGTTGGAAAACATTGATAATTTATCACATATAATCTGTAGAAATGTAATCAAAGTAAAGATCTAGAAAGGCAGTAGAAGAAGCACAAATAGCAAAAACCTATGTAATGGTTGTAGATTAGGTTGTGTTTCTTTTAACAAAATATTAATGCATCCCAAGTAAATGGCTATTGTATATGAAGTTATAGGTATTTTATACACACACATATATATATACGTATATGTGTATATATATACATATGTGTATATATGTGTGTATATATGTATATATGTGTATATATACATATATATGTATGTATATATGTGTATATATATATACATATATACACATACGTTTTATAAATACACTTGGTTTATAATAGCATTGTCTGACAAAGATACTAATCTTTTATGCTAGTTATAATAATAGTTATAACAAAAATTTATAATAAATTTTATAATGTCAACTATAATCTGAAAATAAAACTATCAACAAGTTTCTCAGATCTCACAGAGATCACAAAAGTTTACTGTATTTATAGACTATACCTAGAAATATATACTTTATATTTTCTAGATATAGTATTTTTTTCATTACTGTTATAAAACTGCATCTTCTTAAGAATTCTTTGTATCAGGCAACTGCTTTGCAGATGCTAGGCTGCTATTTTTGACATCTGAAGTAACTGCCCCAAATTCATGGTTTAAACACCTGCACTTGCTTTTATGGATTTGTCTTTGTGAAACTGAAATTTGTTGTACACATTCTACATTGATTAGAAATGACAAAGAGTCATTAATTAGGACATTAATTAGGAATGACAAAGAGTAAGGTGAAGCCAGGTTGCGGTAATAAAATATTCTTATGAGTAAAGGGAAAACATCATTTTTTAAAAAGCTACATAATTTTAAATTTTGAAGAGACTCAACATCCATGGATTCTCTTTGGGATTTGGTGTCATGTTTTTGACATCTGGGTTTAAAACTTTGCTTCTTTCAAGTGAATGTAAATTTTAATAACATCAAAATTATGTACAGGAGTCTGGTTAGATTTCAGGTGAAAAGTGTTTGAAAAAATGTTATTTTCAGAATAACTATAAATCAGAAACACTTTTTGTCATTGCTGTAAATGATAATTTCTGACTTTTTAATTTGTTGGATGAGGGATGGTTGATCTTTTCGTGTCATTAAAGTAAAATTTATCTTATTCAGTAACACAAAATAAATATATTTTCACTGTAGATTTTCTCATTTCTGTATTACTAATTCCTCTCTTTTTAGCACCATTTCCAGAGATATCTCAGCATGTTCTTGTTATCTGGTGTCTTAAGAGGCTCTACCTCACTTGTGTTTTTTCACAGCAAAACTCATGAAATGTGTTGTGTGTTGCGTATTACTACTTTTTTACCTCTAGTTCATTCATCAGCTACTCAAATTCAGTGTGAATTTGAGTAGCTGTCCAATATCCATTTTGTTAAATACAAGATACCTCTGGAAATAAAGTCTAAGTCATCCAAACAAAAGGGATCCCTCTATTTCTACAAGATTTCCTGATGTTTTCTTAAGAGAGTCGATAGAATGTTTCATAATTCCATTACAGAGGACATAGTCAAGCAGGTATTCATGATTTGTGGCTTAATGTAGATATTGCAGTTGCATTTCTCATATTGCATATAGCAGATGACCTACCTGGACTCTCACACCCAACCTCAGAAGCTTTCAGTTCTATGGCTAATCAAATTTGGCTATAAGCAACTCAGCTTCAGATCTTTATTTATTCTTCTGACTTTGAGGTCTTTAATTGTTTGTTTAGCCTGGAAATTTCTTTGAATTCTTCTATTTCCCTCATCGACCCCCATATTCAATCTGTCCCCAAGTCCTTTCAGTCGTATCTCAAACCAATCTCATATGCATCTGGTTTTCTTTATATTCAGTGTCTCCACACCATGCTAAGCCACCATAATTCTTCCTTTACAATACTACAGTCAAGATCTATCAATACTACACCAAGATCACCATCTTGGTGGAGTTTCTGCTATTCCAACTTCCCTGACTTACTTGGACTATTTTCAACCAATTCTATAAAGAGCAGCAAACATTATCTTTTAGCATTAAAAATAAGGTTGTGTGATAAGTCTGTGAGACCCTTATCTCTAAAATATAAATAAATTAAATAGTAAAGCAAACCAGAGACCCAAAAGCTAGCAAGGAAATCTCTCCATCTATTATTTTTGCTTGTCTTCATGTTGACTTCACTTTTTTTTTTTTTTTTTTCTTGAGATGGAGGATCACTCTGTCACCCAGGCTGGAGTGCAGTGGCCTGATCTCTGCTCACTGCAAGCTCCACCTTCCAGGTTCATGCCATTCTCCTGCCTCAGCCTCCCAAGTAGCTGGGACTACAAGCGCCTGCCACCACGCCCGGCTAATTTTTTTTGTATTTTTAGTAAAGACAGGGTTTCACCGTGTTAGCCAGGCTGGTCTCGATCTCCTGACCTTGTGATCTGCCTGCCTCGGCCTCCCAAAGTGCTGGGATTACAGACGTCAGCCGCTGCGCCCGATCGACTTCACCCTTTTTCACTGGATTCTCAGGTATAAGAGGATGTTGCTGAGGGCGGGTCTGGTTTTCTGTCCCGAAAACTTTAGGACAACTGACTTGAGCTGCATGCTCATCCTCGTATCCTTCGTTACGAAGTTATTGCCTCAGCTTGGATCAAGTGTTCATGTTTTGACTGGTAGTTATGATCAAGAGGACATTTTCACTTAAGACAATTGCTGTTTACACATTGATCAAATGGCAGTGTGGTGGGGAAGCATATTTTCCATAGAAGTGAAGATGGATTTCTCAGAAATAAGTAGTACAGGGTTGGTAAAATATTTAATAATACATTTTCCTTCAAGAGGTTTATATTATAGAGTGATTTTT